>NC_066339.1:2193750-2925000 GCF_022539315.1 Serinus canaria
GACAGAGAGACAGAGAGACAGAGTCTTCCCGGGAGCTGTTGCAGATCTGCACTTCAGGGCAGATGAGCGTCTGTCTGATGCCTTCGGTAAGACGGTGAAAAGCTGCTAAGCTCAGCAAAACCCGATGTCCCCAGTGTCCTCGGGAGGTGTGGCATCGCCTGGAAAAAACACCGAGAAGGTAGCGAGCTGTGGGGGTTCGCGAGGAGCATCCGCAAAGCCGCGGCTCCTCCGGGCACCCGCTTTGCCCAGCCGTGAGCTGCCCGCCCAACCCGCACTGCAACACGAGAGAGACGAGGGCGAGAGCGCCAGCGCCGAGGCGGAAAAAACCAGAGCCCCGTGTCCCTGCGCTCTGCTCAGCCCAGCGGGGCCGGCTGCCCGCCGAGCCCGTGCCAGGCGGAGGAGCGGGGGGGGAACGACGCAGCCCCCCCGGCACTAGAGGCTCTGCAAAGCCACGGAAGGTTCCCAGCCCCGCCAGCAGCCGGGAGTCGGTGTCACCCACCGGACACAGCACCCACGGCGGCCGCGTCGCTTTCCCCGGTGACTCAGGAGGCTCCGGTTTCATCCAGCGGAGCGAACCCCCCGCCAGTCCCTGGCTGTGCCCCCGCCAAGGCCACCAGCCCCCCTCTGATGGCTCCGAGCACCCACGAGCACCGGGGCCCCGGCCGCGGGACCCACGCGAGCTGCATCCACCCTCCCCATCCTCCCGAGAGCCAACCCCCACCCGGCCGACCCACCCCCGTGGGAATTCGACTCCGTTGGGTGAAATTTCTGGTGGGGATGTTGAGGCTCATGTCCCCGGTGGGCGCCGGGTCCTCAGCATCCCTGCTCCTGGCGAGCGCTCCCCTGGATCATCCTGCATTGCCTCGCACCATGGAGATGCTCAGCCCGGGGAGGGCCAACCAGCCTCCCATTTTTTGCCTTTTTTTTTTTTTTTTTTTTTTTCCCTCCCAAATGAAATAAAAACCCCTCTAACCTCCCTTCTTCAGCTCCAACTCGACTTGTCTACTTTGAGCCAGGATTACAGAACCGGGCAGGGGAGGCAGGTGGAAAATAACCCCGCGGTCCCAATCTCCTCGGCAAGGATTTCAGCCATCTCCAGGCCATTTATGCCTGTTGGTTCCTCTCTTCATCCCCCGAGGTGCAGATATTGCCGCAGATCCCTCTTTTCTTGGAAATTTCCCTTTTCCGTGCAACCCTCCTCTCCCTTCTCCTTATGCACTAGAAAAAATAGTACAACCCTGACGAGGCTTGCAGCATTCAACCGCTTCTCTTAACCCTTTTCTGCCAGGCCCAGAGGAGAGGAGGTCGCGTTTGTCCCAGTTTTCATCCTTTTCCTGCATTTTCTCCCCACCACTCGCTCCCCAGCGACTCACCAAGGAGTTCAGCTGGATTTGACCTTCCCTGGCTCCTCTGAGCATCACGCCAGAACACCACAAACAACATCTTCCTGCTGCTGCAGGAAAGATCTGGCTGCCACAAACCTCCATCTCCCCAAAGATCAACCAACCTTCAATGTTTTATTTATTATTTTTTAATAAACACGCCGTTTTCTTCCTGCCCATAAGCTCTCTCCTCCCCTTTCTCCCTTCCCCAAACACCCCAGATTTGTTTAACAGCACAGAAATTTACTTTGTGTTTATTTAACATGTTGATTTTTATTTGGCACGGGCTCTGGGCTTCTTCCTCCGACTCCAAATCCAAGCGCTGGTGCTCGGCTCTTGGCAGGGAGGGTTTCACAGCATCCTCTCAGTTGACATCACCCATCCCAACACTCAGTTTCTCCTGCTTTCTCCCCATCGCTGCTTGTCCTGGCAAACAACCTCCGCCCCCTCTCGAGCATCTTTAGGGTTAATTCATGCAAATTTGGGGGCTGAAGGGGGGAATGGAGGAAGTGAAGATTTGCCCAAAGCCCCTCGGTTTGCTCTCCGCCCGCACTGAGCACTGCGGGCGGGGGTCACAGGATTCGGGGTCGTGTTTGCGACTCCCTCGCTTTGCACCGCTCCTGGCCAGGCTGTGTTTGAGCAGGGGAGCAGCGGGAAGAGGGGGAAGGATGCAGGGATGGGGTGGGGGGGAGAGAAAAAGGCACCAACTTACACTCGGCTCTGCAGTCAGGCATGCGAAGAATGCACAAGCAGCTGCTCTGCTCCCGCCGCTGCCGGCACCTCTCACCTGCAGCCCCCCAAACTCGTACCCCCGAGTCAACCTCCGAAGGCAGCTCAGCTTCTCCATGAATATTCATAAGATTAATATGAGCGTCTTCCCCCCCTCCCCCCGCAGCCCTCCTCCCAAGCAGGAGACCTAGATTCCAACCACTGGGAAATAATCATATCCCTGGATACACGGGGCTGCTCTGCCATGGGACTCCAAGCCATCCCATGCTCCTGGGAACAGCCTGGATCTGCTCGGGGACATCTGGGGGCTGGAGAACCACCCAGCATCTCTGGGGAAGGCGATGGGGCAGGATTGGACTTGCAGGAGCCGGGGTGAGGATGTGAAAAGCAATAATTTTATACCACTTTGCATTTACTGAGGTCTCTTCATGAGAAGACATCTCCCATCCCAAAGGAAGGGGATGGCCAAGCTCATACCAGCATACAGGACCTATGGATCAATCCCTGCCTTCAGGCACGAGGTTTGCACCACTCTGCCATCCCTCCATGACCCCACAAGGAGCACCAAGGAAGCAACGAGTCCCGCAAGGAAGCAACGAGTCCCGCAAGGCTCCTGGCACCCAAGGCACAAGTGCTGGAGGAGGCAATGGGAGATATTTCTATTTCTATAGAGAGCAGTCAGGTTTGCATGGAGTTACCAGTGCCAACACTGATCTCCCCAGGGACACCCTGAGGTGGGATGGAGGGCCTGGAACACCCTGAACACCTGAGAAAATCAGTGAGGTGCCCAGTCATCCAGGGGGACATGGTAGGGATAAATCCCAGCATTTCAGCTCCCCGAGGTGCCTGGAGCAGGGGGTGGCACAGACAGCGAGTGCAGCACTGGGGGATGGGATCACCTGCTGCTCCTCTTCACCTTGAAACAAAAATTGTATTTTCCCAAACCCCATCCAGATCCTGAAATTGAAAATGAATGTCTAACCCTACAGGAAAACTGGGAACCCTTCAGGACCAGCCCTTGCACTGTGGGTTTCCTTGGGCAGGAGGTGCCCTGGGCTTTTAATGTCAGCTGCACCATTTCAGCCTTTTCTGGAGGTGGATCTGCCATGCCAGGGTGGGCTGAATGCAGAAAATGATGTGCCCAAGGCTGATCCTTATGCAATATGTAGAAACTGAGGCTGGGCATGGAACAATGGAAGTGGAGCTGAATTTCCACCGTGCTCCTCCTGCTGCCGCCTTGTGAGGGCTCTGCAGAACCAGGGGGATTTGTCATCCAAACAGCACCAGCTCCCTGCAAAGAGCCAAACTCCCGTCTCCAGCAAATCAGGGGAATTTCTCTGAACTGAGTGACGCTCTCTCCTGATTTACTACCCTAATTGTGAGCTATTATTATCATCTCTGTGTCTGCACCCTCCTCCCCCAGCCGTGCTGACAGCTCCAGACGGATCCCAGCCTCTTGGAGAACCAGGAGAGCTGAGCTCTGCACCCACTTGGCTGTTTCACAAGGATTTAACAAGATGACGCCTTTGCTCAGTGTTATTATTAAATAATAATTTCCTCCTGAATTATTTCTCTCATCTCAATGTGTTTTAGAGACACCCAAACTGGAATTTGTACCCCGTGTGCGTTTGTGGTGCTGGGAAAAGCACTTGGTGGGAGGATGTTCCAGGAACCAGGAGATCCTGTGGCCAGGGTGATCTCTCCTCGTTTCCTTTATTCCCAGGGATGCTCCCCAAGGGCTGCTCTGACCCTCTGTGGGTTTGCCACACAAATAACAAAAAATAACAAAATACAAATAGCAAAAAATGTGCTTTCACCCCTTTCCCCCCTGTATCCTGCTGGCAGAGGGTCTGGGAGATGCTCCAAGAAGTGGTGCTGTGGGGGAGGGATGAAGGCCACAGGGCAGGGTCATCCCCAGGCCTGGCCTCATCCAGAACAGCTGAATTCAAGTCCCAGGGTCACTGGAAAGCCCAACCCACACCCAGCCCCCCTGCTCAGGGCACCCAGGGTGGGCACCTGCATGTGCCAAGCTGGGGAAGGACGAGAGGACCTTCCCAAAGAGGACGGAGCCTGTGCCAGCACCTTCACACCTCCTGCACAGCCTCACACAGTGGCAACACTCTGGTGTCCCTCCTGGGGACCCCATCCCACCTCCTGCAAAGCCAGAGGGACTTTGAGGGCTGGAGCAATTGCCCACAGCCATTCTGGGAAGGGGATCCAAGCTGGACCAAGCACAGCCCAGCTGAGGGGTGGGGCAAGGCAGAGCACTGAGCCCCAGCTCCATCTGAGCCACGGCTTTCCAGCTGAAGGTGTTGACATAACTGGGCCTTGTGTCATTTTAGGAGCTGTGAGAGCTGTAAGTGAGTTCCCAGGGCTGTGATTCACCCTCCAGGGAAAGCATCCGACCTCCCACCCCCTGCTGACGTCAGGGGATGGAACTCCTGGACCCCCAGCACCTCCTCACCCCCCCCGGGGGTGGTGGCAAGAGGAGGGGATGCCAGGAGACATCTAAAAATGTCACAGAGCCACAGGGCCAGCTCTGCTCTGCCATGGCAGGTGCTGCTGGTGAATCCCAAATTTCCCCGGTGAGATGGGGCAGAGAGGCTTCCCCCACCCTGGGAGATGGGGAAAGGGCCGGGCTTTGCCTGGAGTGATGTGGGAAAGGAGGAGCAGAGCAAAAAGAGACACTGGGCAGGCCTCCTTGGCCCTGGGGGAGCCTCCTGGACCCCAGGAGAATCTCCTGGATCCTGGGAGGATCTCCTAAACACCCTGGGACAATCTCCTGGTTTCTGAAGAGATCTCTTGGTCCCTGGGAGATCCTCCTGGGTCCTCTGTGGTTCCCCTGGCCCCTGGAAAGGCACAACAGCAAAAATCACCTCTCTGCAAAGGTAACCTTAAACACATCCCTCTGCAACTCTCCAAGGTGTTTTTTTGTAATGAAATATCCAATTATTTAAAAAGCAGCTCCTTTGGGCTCCAGTCTCTTTTGGTCTGGAAAGCTGAGCTGTCACTTTGCCTCCAAAGGTCTCCACCAGCCTGGAGAGCTGCTCTGGAGAGGGGCTGGGCACTGCTTGTTTAGACAGAAATCTTGTAGCCCAACCAAAAGAAGGCAGAGAGCTTCAGTGCCTGTGGATATTTCCTGCTAGGCTGCCCCTGCCAGGCCTGGGGAGGCTGCTGGGCCCAGAGGGTGCCTCCCACCAGGGCTGCTCCTGCCTCTCCAGCTAAAAGGCCCTCAAAGCCACTTGGTTTCACAAACTCAGGAGGGGAAAAGGAATCAGCAGCCTCCCTCCAGGCAGGGGTGAGGACTTCCAGCTCTGGACAGAGCCAGGGCTCACAGGTCCATCACCCTGCTAGACCCCCCAGCATCCCTGGGGCTGGGGCTTTAATGCAGGAGCCACCTGAGCTGCTCTGGGCCACCACATCCTCACAAGGGGACCCAGGCACGTCCCTCTGTCCTTCCAGTCCTCCTGCTCCAAAAGGACCAAGAGCAGAGCGGCTTCAGGGCTCCAGATGTGCCCAAACCTTTCCCCTGATGCCAATTTAACTCCTGCTTTGCCAAGCCAGGGCTGGCTGTGGCAGCCCAAGACAAGGGGGGGTGATGAACCTTGATTTCCTCTCCCTCAGGTCTGGAGCAGCCCAGGCCCACCTGGAGCATCCCCCTTCCTCCAGTTGTGGGGGGCTGTTCTCTCCCTCCAGGGGCTGGTGCTCACTGAGGAGCAGGGAAATGGGGCCAAAAGCTGAAACCTTCTGGTTGTTGAGATTAGGGAAGAGAAGACTGAGGGGAAAGGGAAGAAACCTGCAGGGGAGATGGCACTGCTGGAACTGGCCAAAACCTCAGCTGGAGATGAGCAGTGTCTGTAGACAGATGTCCTTTGCCTGGGGGGAGCTGTAGGTGACCTCAGGGTCCCCTCTGCACCGCCCTGGTGGGACACAACTCCCTCCAGCCTTCAGCCCTGGGACTGGCTCCCATGCAGGTGATGGCCAGGGTGGAAACATCTCCCTCACAGCACAGATGGGATGAGCAGCCCTGCAGACACCGTTTTTAGAGCCTGTGGGTCTCAGCCTGAGTGTCTGGTGGTGCTGGGAGGGGGCCAAGAGCTGCTGACAGTCAGATCTGAGCCACAGAGTGGGATGAGATGTTCCCATCATCCCAAACTTTCCTCCCTCCCCAGGGAGCTGCAGGACTGCAAACAAGCCAGGAGGAAAAGTGCTTTGAGAGGATGATTTCCCTCTTCTCCTCCACCCACACAGAGCTGCTGCAGGAGGAGAAGCCAAGGGCTGAGGCTGGCAGTGCCTTCCCCATGGCCTGGGCATGGTGGCAGACACGGGATGGCCCCAAGTGGGATGGCCAGAGCTGGCCCCATGGCCATGCCAGATGGGGAGCTGTGCCAAATCACAGAATCCCAGAATGGTTTGGGTTGGGAGGGACCTTAAAGACCATCCACTTCTACCCCCTGCCATGGCAAGGACACCTTCCACTGTCCCAGGCTGCTCCAAGCCCCATCCAGCCTGGCCTTGGGCACTGCCAGGGATCCAGGAGCAGCCCCAGCTGCTCTGGGCACTCTGTGCCAGGGCCTGCCCACCCTTCCAGGGAGGAATTCCTTCCTTGTATCAAATCTAAGTCAAACCCTTTTAGTTAAAATCCTGGGTTATGCCCAGCCTGGCCTGTGCCAGGTTCTGAGCCGTGCCAAACCATGAGCTGTGCCAAGCTGTGAGCCACACCCAGCCAAACTGTGGATGGTGCCAGTTTGGGAGCTGTGCCAAATTCCAGGCCAGCCCAGCCCAGCCTCTCCAGAAGCCCCCAGTTGCCCTCACCCTGTGGCCAAGCCCCCCCCATGTCTCTGCTGCCCATCACTGCTCTCCCCTGGAAATGGCTGTGCCATGGTGGAAAATTCCTGGAAGAAAAGAACCAAGATTTGATGCACATTTCCAAAGCATCTGGAGGACACCCATTATTTATTGTCCCTGCCCAGCTGCTGGGAGCAGCTGGAGGTGCCCCATAGTGGTGGCACTGACCTGGCCCTGGGAAGGTGTCCCCAGCAGCTCTGGGTCACTGCTCCTCTGGTGACCTGGGCAGGTAACAGATCCAGGGTGCAGGTGGCACAGGGAGGATGCAAAGTGACACTTCCAAGGCTCTGTGGGAAGGCAATGCCAGAGTCCCACCTGCTCCCAACCCAGAACCCATAGGGAATGTCACTGGGATCCATGGGAAATGTCACTGGGATCCATGGGAATGGCTCTGGGATCCATGGGGAATGGCTCTGGGATCCATGGGAATGGCTGTGGGATCCATGGGAATGGCTCTGGGATCCATGAGAATGGCTCTGGGATCCATGGGGATGTCACTGGGATCCATGGGGAATGGCTCTGGGATCCATGGGAATGGCTGTGGGATCCATGGGAATGGCTGTGGGATCCATGAGAATGGCTCTGGGATCCATGGGAATGGCTCTGGGATCCATGGGGAATGGCTGTGGGATCCATGGGGAATGGCTCTGGGATCCATGGGAATGGCTGTGGGATCCATGGGAATGGCTCTGGGATCCATGGGGAATGGCTCTGGGATCCATGGGGATGTCACTGGGATCCATGGGAATGGCTGTGGGATCCATGGGAATGGCTCTGGGATCCATGGGAATGGCTGTGGGATCCATGGGAATGGCTCTGGGATCCATGGGAATGGCTCTGGGATCCATGGGAATGGCTCTGGGATCCATGGGAATGGCTCTGGGATCCATGGGGATGCCACTGACAGGCAGGATCCTCTTCCCCATCATTCCTCTGCTGTATTTACTATTTCTCCATCTCCCACCCCCTCTTTGGGAAGAGACAGACTTCCCCGTTTCCATGGAAACACTCCCCCTCTCCCCTCATTTCTTCAAAGAGGTTTTCATCCCTTTCTTTCAAAAAGAGCTATTTTAAGCCACGGCTTCCCCTTCTCCCCCTCCCCACACTCTGCTTCCAGCTCACGTTTTCCCCGCCAAGCAGCAGCACCAGGCACCCCTGGCAGCCCTGGAATCACCCCCAGTTCTGGTGTCTTGGCTGGGGCAAGAGCAGCTCAGATCCACAGCCCAGATCCTGAGGGTTCCCTTGATTTGTGCTCAAACCCTTGGGCTGTGGAATGTTGGCATATTAAAGTGCTGGTGTTTGAGGGAAGGTCCTGGGAGCATCCAAAATCCCTTCACTCTTGGAATGACTGTCCCTGCAGCACCCCCTGGGATTCCACAGCCCTGGGAAGCCAGAGGAATATTTCCTTTCCTGCCATCAGGATAAACCAAGAGACACCTGGCAGAGCAGGAAATAGAGTCTCTTCCACCCTTCCCAAATATCAACAGGGCAGAAACACCACCCAAATCCTCAGGATCAGGGCTGCTTGTAGCCCAGTGTGGTGAATGAGGGGCTGGAAATGCAGCACTCAAAATCAATAATCTACCAATAAATTAAATAATAACAAATGGCCTGGACAAGGTGCTGTTAAGTAAAGGAGAATTCCATAAGGGAAATTATGACCTTAGCATTGCCATGGATAAAAATGAGAGCAGAGGGATGGACAAACACCCATTGCAGAAGGATGCCAGGCCTGGCTGGAACACAAAGGAAGATCCTTGGATACCACTGTCCACTCAAAAGGTGGGAAGTGAAGTATCCAAGACAAAGGGTCCTTAGCAAGGCGTGGTTTGAGGAGCAGGGAAATACCTGTAGGAGCCTGACTCCAAGCTGGAAGAGCCCCTCTGCAGCCTCCTGGAAACGTTACAGTTGGAAGATCTGGATGCTCTGGCTTGGAAAGAGGGACAGGACACAGGTCATTAAAATCCTGCACGGTGCTGAGGTGCTGAGCAGGGAATGATGAATTGATATTTCTTCATCATGCAGGGAGCAAACTGCTCCCAGGGAAATTCCCAAGCAGGAAATTTCAAGGGGAGGATTTACAGCACAGCTCTGTGCTGCTGGAGCTGCCACAGCCACCTGCCCTCCCAGGGGATGCCCACACTCTGGCACAGCAAAGCAGGAGCTAAAAGGCAGCAGAGAGCATCCTTTGCACAGCCAGGTTCCTCCAGAGCCTCATTCCAGCTGAATTTCTCTGTGAGGAGCCCCAGCAGCACCAGGGCTCACTCCAGGGGTGTCTCCGAGCACCCCACACTGTGGGACTGCCCAGGGGCCATTTACCCTTTCTAACCTCTGGACATGCAGCAGGAACCACCCACCCTGGGGAAAACAGCCCCACCATGCCCCCAGCAGCCTCTCTTCCCCCTCAAATCTGGGAACCACAGCCCAGCTCTGGGCAGAGGAGCTGCTGGCCCTGCCCATGCCCTGGCCCTTGGCAGCTCCATGCACTGATCACCCCAGGAACGGGCTGGAAACCCTGCAGGGCCCACAGGAGGCCAAGGTTCCTCCTGGCCTGGGGGGATCACTGCCCTCCCCTCAGCAGGGTGGTGTGGAAGGTGTTTCCTGCAGCTCCTCCAGCAATCCTGGGTGCCAGGCCTGGCCTGTCTGCCTGGGGCTGGGTTTGGCTGGTGCCATTCATGCCCCAGCTGCCACTCAGGGTTTGCCACATCCTGTCTCTCCCAGATGTTCAAGCACCCCCCAGGTAACTACACATCAACCAGAACCTGCAGCTGGAGACACCAGGACCCTCTGGGGAGCTGATACAGAGATCAAGGTCACAGCAGAGAATGAAGCAGCAAGAGCTGCTAAAATCCACCTCAGAGGGCCCCTGAGCCAGCCCCAAACCTGCCCTGCCACCCCCAGCAGCCAGGAGTGACTGTGGCACCATCCAGCACAGCCACACTGGGAGTGTTTGGGAGTTTCTGAGCTGACTTTGCTCACCATGGATCATCTTCCCCCAGCAAAGAGAGCAGAGAGAGGAGAAGCCACACAGACCAGTTCCAGCACTCAGTGCTGCTTTTCTAGGAGCTTCTCTGCCCCTATCACAACTCCCAAGGCCAGCAGGGTCAAGATGTTTTGTAAAGTTCAGGAATTTGGGGTTCTCCATTGCTGCTGGATTGCCCTGGTGTGATCCTGTCCAGGGTGGCTGTGGCACACGTGGGGCTGCTCTGCTCCCACTCCTGAGCCCCCAGCTCAGCACCTGAAGCCTCTTGCAGGATTTCCTCCTGGATTTCAGCCCCAGAATTGGGATTTGCACAAATAACAAGTCACTTTGGATAACAGTCCGTGTTCCAGGCTCGGTGACCACTAAAATAAAATCCCCCTGCAGCAGCCTGGGACCTCTGGCCCTGGGACCCAGCACAGCAGCATTTGGGTGCACAGCCCAAGTCATTTCATCATGGAATCATCAGCCATGGAATCTTGGAATGGTTTGGGTGGGGAGAGACCTTAGATCTCATCGTGTTTCACCTTCTGCCATGGGTGAAACCTCCTTCCACCAGCCCAGGTTTCTCCAGCCTGGCCTTGGGTACTCCCCAGGGTGGGGCAATCTCAGCTTCTCTGGGCAACACTGGAAAAACAACTTCAATATTTTTAAGGCAACCAAAAAACCTAAACCAAAACTGTGACACCCTTTGGCCACACTCACTTTTGGGTGAAGCTCACAGATGTGGTTTGAAGCCAAGAACAAGGTTTTCCAAGGAGCTTCTGATCTCCTTTTGCAGGATTCCCACTGGGATCAGAGCAGATGGGTCAAACCCCTCCTCCTGCACTCGTGTGCCCAAGCACCAGCAGTGACATCCCTTCTTGTGGCACATCATCAAAACTTTAAGGGCTTGCCTGGAGCTTCCTGAGTCCAGGTGGCTGGGACTGGATGGGATGGGATGCTGGAAATGTGCAGGTTTTACCCCAGGATTTTATTTCTCTAGCTGGGTAAATTTGGCTCCTGTGAACGGCATTAAATTTCAGATTATTTAACCCTGAAAAATGAGTTGACATCAGGGGACACTCCTCAAACCTCATCCTCACATCACCCCAACATCTCCTGTTCACCCCTTTCAGCATCAAACACCACACGCTGCAGTTCAGCCTTTTTATTGAACTTTGTGTATGAAAGAACAGTTTCAAGTTCTAATGAGAAAAAAAAAAATTAAAAATAAATTCAGCATCAGGTAAAAAATCACGCAACTGAAAAAAAATTCACTTTTTTTAACCAGAAACCGAACACAAGGCCCACACCATGGTGAAGTCACCAGGACAAGGGGATGCAGCAGCTGGTTTTAGCATCAGACTGGTATAAAAAAAACAAGTTTTAAACAGTTGCAACACAGCTCACTGGCAAAACCAGAATTGAAAATGAACTCAGAGTAACAAGACTGCATTAACATCTCCAGTTCAAAATTGCATCGCTCCTGTGGCACTGATTAGTCAAGATTTACAGCCAAGCTCAGATTTACAGAGAATTTCCCAATATTTCACTGTTCATAGACCTGGTGCATGTCCCAGTGAGACAGTCATGGAAACATTTCTGCATTACCCACTTGCACCCGTGAAGGAAGGAAAGCAAAGTCAAAACTATATCCAGCCATCTCCATCCTGGGAAGATTCCATGAAAATCAGTTGCATAGTAAAGGATGGGAAATTAAGAAACACGAGCTGCTGCTGTGCTGGAGGAGGATGCAAAACCTCCCTTGTGCCACCTTTTGGGGTCTGAGGTGATGAATGAAGAGCCTGTTCTCCTTGCAAGGTGCCAAATTCAGCCATGGAGACCCTGACCTCCAGCAGTGAGGGTGATTTTCCTCCCAGACCTGAGCACTTGGGTTACCCAGGTCTAATTTCAGTGCAGCACAAGGGATGTGGCAGCCAACACACGTTTTCCATTAAAATTCCAACATTTCAGGCACTTCCTGACTATATTTCCACTTAATACCTTTTGAGTCACAATTCCAGCTCTATCCATGACTTGGGTGTTGCCAGGCAAATTTTCCTGCTGTGAAATCATCCTCTGGAAGACGAATGATGCATTTAAAACCCAGCAGCAGTGCCTGGCCTTGCAATGGTGAGAGATGTGCTATGGACACCAGTCAGAACAATCTCAGGCCATTCCCTTTGCAGGTGCACTGATGACATCATTGTGGATCAAGCAGGAAAAATGGAAAAAAGAAACATAATTTACCTGTATCAGAGGCTGGTGGGAAATGTGGGGATTAGAATGTGTAATTTAATTCACCCAGAGCTGCTACTTGGCTTTAATCTCAGGCTGAGACAGACTTCCAGCTGGATTTGTGCAATGCAGGAGAGTGGGGAGCACTCAGGGAAGAAAAACTCCATCTCAGAAATTCCCTAATTTTAAAAGGATTCAGTAGCAGTAACAGCATTTGAACAGCTGGCTCAGAAAACACCCAGGTGTGTGAGGTAATGAAGCCTCCAGCATGCTCGAGGCTGCTTTCTGAGATGTCAGTCCTGCAGGGGTTTGCCTGTGGAAAGGGGCTGGAGGCTGGGATGGGACTGAAGGAATCACAGAATCACAAATTAATAGAATTTAATTATTGTGTGCTATGGGTTGGAAGGGACAGCTCATCCTGTTTCCATGGGCAGGGACACCTTCCACCATCCCAGACTACTCCAAGCTCCATCCAACACTGCCAGGGATGGGGCACCCTGTGCCAGGGCCTCAGCAAATCCTGACTTTTCCCCCAAATCCAGCAGGGCAGAGCAGCTTCCCAGTATTCCCTCACTGCCTCCAACAGCCCATTCCAGCCTCTCTGCTAAGCCCTGTCCCTGTGCTGTGTCCCCTGAGCCTTCGTTAGAGTCCTGAAACACTTTTGGAGATCTTTTCCTTTCTAATTTTGCTGCCTTCTTAAACCAGCTTAAAATATGTCATTAAAGAAGAGGCTTTTCGTGACCCCACACCAGCCCAGCTCCCCAGATCTGCTTTTCCTGCCTCTGTGCCAGCACAGAGCCAACAGCAGAGCTCTCATCACTTTAATTGCACCCTGAAATGAAAAGGGGAAGGGTTGGTGCGTGTTCAGCCTCTAAAGAGCCCCGTCTGAGCACGACAGCTCCGAGCTGCTCCGGCGTCTCGGAGCACGGCTTTGAAGGGCTATGAATAAAGATGAGCAGCCTGCCTTGGGATGATTATGGGAATCAAAGCACGCTATTTTTTGGATCTTCTCTTGATGTCAGCCATCATTAAATCGCTCCCTTTTTTTGTTTTTTTAATCGACTGGATACATTTTTAATTTGTCTTCCCTTGCCGAGCGCAGCCCTGCGCTCCCGCTGCCACGGCTGTCCCGGCACGATGGTTATCTGCAACACGCACCAGGCTGGCCTCAGAGCGGTGCCAACACAGATTAATACACTGGACTGACAGGTAGAGACTATCAAACTCTCGATTATTGTGGAAAAGCACAGTAACACCCAGCTGGCTCAGCGACCGAGCACGAGGAACCCGAGAGCACGGAGCGACGTCAGCGCCAGGACGGACAGCAGAGAGGAGAGGTGGCATTCGGCAAGATTGTCATCAGTGTGAGATGGCTGGGGGGTGGGGATGGGTTTTCCCACCACTTTAATAATCAAAATACAGTTTTGAGCCCTAACAGAGAGATGCTATAACGAGTGGCTACTGAAAAGAGACGAGGTATAATTACGTTACACACACACACACCATAAAAAAGCTCTCTGTAACACTGGTGAAAAATAAAAATAACTTTAGTACTGATACATTCTATCCCCCATTTTAAGGGCTACAAGATCATGTTCCAAAAGAAACTAAATATAACACCTTTGGGACCAGGGCTTCCCAAGATCCAGGTCTGTGCTGCAATCCAGAAAATCAATTCTCCTCCTGTTCATGTGCCCTTACTGCTGTGTGGGCAGCCTGGTGTTCCCCTCCTTTCATGGGGGTTTGGCTTTTTGCAGCCCAAACCCATCAGGGCAGTGGAAAAGTGGGTTTGGGGTCAGTCTCTCACGATTTCAGAGCTGCTAAAGCTTTGTTCACTCCCCTTGCAGGCTCAAGAGCACACTGAGAACCTGTCACGCTGCAGGGAGGCTGCAAACAAATGTGTTTCACAGCTCCTTAGGGTTTTGGGTGGTGAGATGTCCCAAAAAATGCCAGTTCCATCTCCCCCAGCCTGCCAGCTGCTCCCTCCGCGGTAACAGGGAAGAGCACTTGGGAATTCCAGACCTCACCCCAAACACCGGGCACTTCTCCTGCTCTTTTTAAAGGGGTCCTTTAAGGTCTCTGAGATTTGATGGCCCGAGCAATAATTCATTTCAGTGCTGGGGTGACACAGCTCCTCTGTGCGGGGACAGGGCAGGGACACCCGCACGGGCACAAACGCTGCAGTCCCGGCTGCTGCCACGGCCGCGGGGATTTGGGGGAACAATTTGATGGAAGATGCCACCGAGAATCTCCCTCTCCCCGCCCCCACTCCGGGCTGTCCCCCGGGCAGGGCACGGCCAACCCAAGTTAATGAGAGCCACTGCTCTAATTAGCTGTAATTTGAGCAGGCTGCTTTCGCACAGCATCGATTTCACACCGCGCGTTGTTTCACCTCCGCGATTCCCCGGCATCCCTGCCGAGCCTCGGCACCCCCTGCTTATCTCCATGGGCTCAGGGAGCTGCTCCTCGAGGTCTTCCAGCAATCCTGGTCCCCGATCCCAATCTCCCTCTGCGGTTAAAGCCCTGGTAAATCCAGATGCCGGCAGCACCAGCCCTTTCTCCTCCGTTTACCCACAGCTTCAGCGGCCACGGGGTTTCTTCCATGCTGGGAATAAACGCAAGAGGAGCAAAATCCTGCTGAGAGCCAGATCCATATTTGCTCTTCATTCTCACACTGATTAAATTGACTAAAACTGATGGGTTTACCACTTATGCTTCTTTTTGCCCTCTCAGGCCATTCTGCCCAACCTGCACCTGTGCAGAGCCCTGGAGATTTCTGTGTTTGGGTCCTTCTGCCAGGAACAAAGTCTCCACCACCAGAGGTGCACCTGCCGTGGCAGGAGGAGGAATTCCAGCCAAGAAATTATCAGTGTTTAGAAAACAAAGAAAATAAACACAACCTCACCAAAGCCAACGCGCTCCTTGTAAGAATCTCATCGTTCCCCAGCATTAAGGGAATTTCTCAACCCAAATTCCAGCTGAAGTTTTTGTGCAGGGTTCTCATTCATCTTCAAAGTTCTTCTGCAAGAACCATGGTGCTGGCAGTTGGCTGCTTTGCCTTGTACATTCCCAAGTGTTCCCATTTCCAGCCTTCCTTCCAGGGGTTGCTCTCAGTGCATCCTCCCTGGGGCTGTGCCTCCAGGCATTCCCCCTGTGTCCCCTGTGGATGTTCTGTGTGGAATGAAGGCAAACAGCTCTACTGGGGGAAGGATCCAGGTTTTGGTGCTTCCCTCTGCAAGAGTGGTCCTTGCTCCACCTTCCAGGTACCTGCTGGGGACCTTGAGGCTGGTCTAGGCACCAAAAACAATCAGCAGCATCAGCTCAAGGGTCTGTTTCACACACGTTCATTTTGGCTCCTGTTACCTCCCCTAGAGCAGCCTCTGCTTCAGAGGAAGCTCCAGCTCACTTGGTTCTGTCCAGTCCAAATTAAAATTCCCAAACCATTCCCAGGGAATTATTGCAATGCAGACAAAGAGGTTCTGTGCTCATCTGAGTCCCTCCAACATTATTTTCACCCTTAAATCCAACGTTGTTCCAAGATTCACTCTGCTCCTCTGATGGAGGCTGAGCTGGGAGGGTTTCAGTCCCCAGGCTGGGATGGAGGCAGCATGAGTAGGTGGATGAGGCTGGGGAGGGGGAAAAGGGGGAGCCAGAGGCAGCAGAGACCATCAGCCCCTCTGCCATTTGCATTTATCCCTTTGCACATAATTATCCCTTTGCAGACCATTTACCTCATGGCACCAGGATAATATTGATCTGTGCAGTCCTAGGAAACACAGTGAGGTTATAGAAAGCCCAGCTTTAAGAGCTTCCCAGCCCAGTATGGGCAACCCACAGCTCTAAACCTACCACCAAAAACCTCAATGTGCAAAATGAAACAGCAACGGACAAAGGAGGGATGGAATTCCCACTTATTACAGGATTAGCAAGGCAGCACTATAAAATTCCCACAAGACTGGGGTGCTGTGAGAGTGCAGACAAAGGCAGACAGGCTCTCATGAAAGGAAGCAGAAGTATGGCCAGCCAAGAATTGGGTTTTTAGACCTTTTCTACCCTGGAAATTCAATTTTTCCTTAGTTTTTTGTGGAGTGATCCTGATAGCAAGGCACAACTGTTCGACACCCTGTTCCTCAGCACCAGCAGAGATGTTTCTTTCTAAATAAGGACTTAAAGTAAATCACAGCCTTTGGTACAGCACAAGCTACTTATAAAGGGCATTTCCAGGAAAGTGAGAAAAATGGAACAGGAATGATTCTCAAAGAGCTGAGAACAGCCCGTGGCCTTCACCAGGGAACAGCGACAGCAACCAAATTTCCCCCCACTCCCTCCCACCTCAAGAAAACACTTGGACTGAGTTTTAGCAGCTCTGCTTAACATTTCTTCTCTGGCTGCTTCATCTTTCAATAGATTTTTTTTTAAATAATATTAAAAATACTGAAATAATGTCCAAGTGACTTCCACCTCTCCTCCTCCTTTCTCCTGGCTCTGCTCTGTCCTGTTATATTGCACATGAGTTGAAGATAATCTGGCTCCAAAGATGTTCCCTTCTGCATAATGCACTTGTTAAAAAACACGGATAAAGTGGGAAATATTCCATATATAAATATATATATGAACTATGGACTGGGTTTAGCTGGGGAGGACAGGCCCTCTGTCAGTCGGGTCCACGGCAGAGTCAGTCACCGTGTTGGGATCTTGGGGATGTTTGGGATGTTTGTCCTTTCCTTGGAGATGTTTTGTTTCTCAACACAGTCCTGAAGGTCTTCATTTCAAAACTTCTTCTGTGATCTGTTGGGCAAAGCAAAGAACCACTTTTATGCACAGCCTGCTTTGGAAAACAAGAACAGGTTCCCTTTTTTGCAAGTAAAGTGGAAGAGAAGTTGCACATTGGTCCCCCCTGACAAATTCCCAACTCCATTTCCCACAAATGAAAAATGAAATTTTTCTAATTAAATTCTTTTATGGACTAGATGCCACACACTCTAAAGTGAGCTAAAGATAGGAAAAAGATTCATTAAATATATTCTTGTTATTAACTGTTATCTCACATTAACAGCAAGTTCCAAACCCAGAATAATTAGCGCCAAGTGGGGTTTCCTCATGTTTTTATCTTAATCAATTTGAGTTTGTTCTGAGCTGATGTAATTCATGAGATATTGAGCAACTGGTTGATTTTATAAATCCAGTCCAGGTGCTGGGAGGAGCCAGGGCTGATCCCACTCCCAGAGCTTGGGCTGTGGAGTCAGAGCACAAACCCAAAATCCCATTTTGATGTGGGGATGGGGGCGTCCAGAGAAGGGACAAAAATGCCCCAATTTCTGCAGTGCCAGAATTGCACTATACTCAAAGGACTGACTCCTGTTTAATACAGGGAGATGCTCTGCTCTGTCTTTGAGACACTAAAATTTCTAGAAATTTCACACAACTGTTTTTAACCCTCTCATCTTCCAAAAAAATCCATGTTCTGCCTTCACATCATGGCAACTGCAGCATCCCAGCTGCCCAGGTCCGGTTGTCTGAGCTGGGTGCTCCATTAGCAGCTGGTGATGAGGGAAAGGCTGGGAGGAGCTGCAGTCACAGCCCAGAGCCCAGCCTAAGGCACCAGGACCTGCCTGGGCCCAGCTCAGCCCCAAAATTCAGCCTGTTTTCCCCAAAGGGAGAGGCAGGATGGAGATTGCCAGGTGGGATGCATGCAATGAGGAGGGAGAAACCTTCCCTCTGGATGCTGCAGGCATCAGGATGTAGGGATGGAGATGTGGCAGAGATGAAGTTGCAGCAATAATGAGGATGTGGGAATGAAGTTGCAGGGATAACGAGGATGCAGGGATGAAAAGGAGTGCAGGGAAGATGTTGCAGGGATGCAGGGACAGTGATGTTGCAGGGCTATGATGTTGCAGGGGTGATAAGGCTGCAGGGGGAATGATGTTGCAGCTGTGATGAAATTGCAGATAGAGTTACAGGGATGAAGTTGTAGGGATAACGAGGTTGCAGGGATTGCAGGGTTGATGAGCATGCATTTACAGGGATGATGAGGATGTTGGGATGGTGATGTTGCAGGGATGAAGTTACAGGGGTGATGTTGCAGGGATGATGAGGATGCAGGAATGATGATGTTGCAGCTATGATGAAATTGCAGAGATGAAGTTGCAGGGGTGATGAGGATGATGATGATGACATGGGGATGCTGAGGATGCATCTGCAGGGGTGATGAGGATGTGGGGATGTAGGAATGATGCTACAGGGATGCTAAAATCCAGCAGAGAAAGGAAAGAGATGGGAATTCCTGCCAGGAGCAAAGATCCCCTTGTGAGGCAGTGCAGCCCTGGGAAATGAGCTTCCAGAGGGGCTCAGAGCTCCCAGCAAGGATCTCAGCCAGGCAGTTGTTCAAGCACCAGCTAATCCTGAAGTGCCAGCAGGGCCATTCCTGGGCTTAAAGCTAACAGGGGCTCTCAGCTTTATTGGACTGGGCTTGCTGGGGGATTAAACCCCTCCCACCTGGCAGCTGGGAAGGGCTCCAAACTGCCAGGATCCCCAAGGATCACTGGAGCATTACACACTCAGCAAATAAACAAATCCACAACTTAGACCCAAACAGAACCTTCAGCCCAGGAAATGCCACTGAGCAAGAAGGTGGTGGTGGAGTGGGACACTGCAGATGAAGTGGTAAATAACAATTTTAATTCCTACCAGGCAAATAATCCAGTGCTTGGGGTACCTGGAGCCTATCCAAGCTGTACCCTTGCTAGAGAAGAAATAAATGCCAAATCCTCAGCCTAACAATGGTGTTATTTCTCTGGATCCAGTGAGTGGGAGTGAGAAGTCAGGAGCATTCGGGAGCTATCACTGCTCCAGCTCCTGAAGGGATCCAGATGTCTTTCTGTTGTACAGGGGTGAGGAAATCCTCTCCATCCCAAGAGAAATAGAGGATATTAAACAGCAGCCATAAAAATTAGATGTTTTTAAATTGATTGAGCCAAATAACTTCCATCTAAACACTCAGAGCTGGCAAAACAGCTCCTGGGAGTGCAAATGCTGAGCAGCTCCTGAGTCCTTCCAGAGGACTGGAAAACAGCTCCTGTTTGGGACAGGTTTTTAAGGGATAAACAAAGTGACCTGCAAAAAAGATGGGTCTGGCCATCTGTCACTGATCCCAAACAATATGCTGAAATGGCTGAGAGTCTTAATACAGAATTAAAGAGGAAGATTTAATTTCTGCCAATCAACACAGGATTTCTGTTAAGAAAACAGATCTTATCAAATTAACTGATATCTCTGACTGAGTGCCACACTTGGCTTGTGTAATGCTCTCCTCCAAGGGAACTGCATGGCTGTTGGGCAAGAAAATGGAGCAATAAAGCAAAAATCCCAGGAGATGTCCCAAGTGAGGAACCCAGCTGGACCCAGGTGGCATTCCCCACTCTCTCCTCCTTGGGCTCCCTGTGCTTTCTCAGAGCATCTCGCAACCAGGATGGGAGAGACATCCCTGAAAATGTCTATCCCTGGGAGAAAACAGCCCAGGCTTGTTTCTGTTGCTGCAGAAAGAAGATTTCCTACCTTAATTCTGAGGGATTGAAAATGGGGAATATCATTCAGGCATCTGCACCAGCAAGGCACAGGCAGAGGTAGAGAAGCCCTCAAACCTTCAATGCTACATCAAGTTCACAGCACTCCTTCCTCATCCCTCCTGCAAACACAAATTCCCAGCAGCCAGGGCCATTTTTAAGCCCAAATTTCTTATGTCTGGTTTCTGGCCCAGTGCAACAGTGTGAGGTTAAACTGTTACAGAGACACAGTGGCAGCTCCAAGCAGAGACCAGCAAGGAGGGAGAAGAGGGTTCTCAACTCTAAATTCACAGAGATTTCAGGAGAAATGGGCCAGAAGGGTGGGAAAGGGAAGATGCAGAGTGAAGAAATCACAGGAGAGGAGGATATGGATGGGGAGCTGAAGGCAGAGCTGGCAGCTGGGGAATCTGTATGAAACCTCAGCCTTCCCTCCAGCCAAGGGAAATAACTGGGATTATTGGGGTACCCAGGGCAGGGTCTGCAGGTTTTTCCAGCCCCAAGAAAGCTGAATCCCATAAAGCCTTTGGAGGAGTTCCTGCTCCTTGCTCTGTGCTTCAAAACTGCCTTTTCCTTCCCCAGGAGTTTCATTCCAAACACTTCCTGAAGCTGCTCGGTGCCATTTACAGATGGGGAAACTGAGGCACGGAGGAGCCCACCTGCCCAAAGGCAGGGAGCAAATCCCACCGTGCTCACAGTGGGAGCAGGGACACATTTCCCTGCAGTACCAACCCAACCCCCCTGGAGGGCACAGCATCACCCACTGCCCACCCTGTGCACAGCTCCTTCCTTGCACCAAGCCCAGGAGCAAACTGAGCCCTCTGCAAATGCAGAAAACACTTTGCAAAGTGTGTGTTCATCCCCTCCATCCTCCCTCCCAGCCTTCAGCTTCCCGTGGAGCAGCACCACAAGCACAGACCCTGCTGCAAGCCCTGATCCTGCTGCCAGCACTGAGCAAACCGTGATAAAACCCCAAAGGATTTTCCTCCTCTATCCACGGTCCTGCTTTGGAGGAAGCAAAGCAAAGCAGCCGGGCTGGTCAGCCTCAAAATAAACCTGACTGCACTTTGCAGCCTTGCTGGGGAGAGCAGAGGGGGCCACGGGCTCATCTTCCCCACAAGCCACACATCCAACCCCAGCCCACCCAGCCATGGTGTTCAGAGAACTAAAAATGAAATGCAACCACTGGAGCAAAGCAGCAGAGCTCCAACACGCTCAGAAAAGCATCGGAATCACAAGGCTCCAGGAAATGAATCATTGCTAAACCAACCCAGCAGCGCCGGCTGCCGTCGGTGCGGCTGAGCCGGGGCTCTCACAATGAGTGTGCGAGGGAACGGCTGCTCCCGTGCTGAGCAGGCAGGAGCAGTGCTCAGGGAGCATTCCAGCTCCTCCTGGCTCCAGTGAGAAGCTGGAGGAGACGGGAGACATGTTCGAATTTATTTGAGCGTGTCTTGGTTCATAAGGAAAAGTGACGGTGCCCTGCGGGGATGTACATGGAGGTTTCCCTGCCCTGCTGCTGAGCATCCTCAGCACTGAAAATTCAGGCTCTGAGCAGTGATGAGACACAGACAGACCCTGAACCCTGTGGGTGTCAGAGCAGCACGTTAATCGTGGGAGGAGAAGCACACAGAGGCTCAAGGGGTTTATGTTTGTGGTGAATTTAGCCAGAATTGGGGATAGAAGGGCTCCAGCTCTTCCACACACAGGATGGTTTTCAGGAGCACAAACTGGGATTTGGTGAGTGACAAAGAGCAGGAACCCCGACACCTTCCCAGCAGGGAGCAGCCAACATGCAGGGACAAACACCCCTGGACAGGGACAAACACCCACCAGCCTGTACCAAGCACCGAGTGAAAGCTCTCGATTGTATCCCAGGCTCAGCCACAGCGGGGCCAGCAGAGCTTTGCCTGGAGAGAGAGCTGGGAGGGGCTGGGGTTGGGGCTGGGGTTGGTCTGCAGGGATCCCCTGGGGCAGCTCTCAGGGATCCCCTGGGGTTAGGACCCCTCTGCAGGGATCCTCTGGAGCTGAGATCCCTCTGCAGGGATCCCCTGGGGCTGAGATCCCTCTGCAGGGATCCCCTGGGGTTAGGACCCCTCTGCAGGGATCCTCTGGAGCTGAGATCCCTCTGCAGGGATCCCCTGGAGCTGAGATCCCTCTGCAGGGATCCCCTGGGGCTGTGACCCCTCTGCAGGGATCCCCTGGCAGTGAATGTGTCCCTGGTGGGGGATGGCTCTGCCCTAGGGCACAGCTGGGACTGGACTCTCCTCCTGGTGCCAGTCTCATTTCTGATCTAAGAAACCCCCAATCATCACCCCCTGAAATGGGTCAAACACCCTCCACTGCTGGACACGTGATTCCCAGCTGGGATGAGGCTCCTCAGGGCACCCAAAATGTCCCCCAAATGTCCTCCTCAAAGTGGTGATGGCCACAGCCCCAGGATGTTTCCAAGGAAAATGAGCACAGAGCTCCATCCCTCCGTGCTCAGTGCCCACCTCCCACCTCTGGGACTGGGAGGCAGGGCTGATGCCACCCTGCACCCATCAGGCTTGCCTGGACTCAGCCATGCAAACAGCACCCAGAGAAACAGGAAAGGCACCACCATGCCACCCTTAACTCACCCTGCAGCTGAACAACTCCCCCAAAGCCCAGCCAAGGGCCCAGCTGTGCTGTGGGTGCAGGGGAGCAGCACCAGCTCAGTAGGAGTGAGAATTCCAAGGATATGGCCCTGCCCAGAGCACCCTGTAACCATCAAATCACCAATGCTTTGGGCTGGAAGGGATCTTAAAGGTAATCTACGACAAAGATCATGTACTATCCAGAATTCCCTTATTTCCCTGCTCCCATTCGACTGCCCTTGCAGGAGGATGCCAGGGCACTGAGCTCTCCTTCCAGGTACACACAGAACTGAGGCTGAAGGGCGAAATAAGGCACAGTTAAACCCTATCTGCCTGTTTGCACTCCCAGCTTTGCAGCCTGCCCAGAGATCCTTTGCTAAAGCGTTTAAAAGCAGGGAAAACCAAGCCCTGCTTCCCTCCGGCGGCGGTGGAGCCTCCGTGTGCTCACACCAAGATATGCATATTTTAAAAGCTTGGCAGGAGAGGGCTCCAAACTACACAATTAAACAGATTTTACACACGACGCTCCCCGTACACGCCAAGCATCGCCAAACACCCTCTCCTTGCTACATCCCTGCAGGAGAGACCCTTCGGAGCAATGACCCCGGCAGCTCCTTCCATTCTGCCGGGGAAAGCACTTGTCTGCCCTTTGCCGCTGCTTAATTGTCCATAAACTGGGGATTAAAAACAAAAACGACTTCTTTTGTCAAGGGATGGAGCAGGAACAATTGCCTGGGAGGAAATTTAACCCTCCTGGAGGAAAGAGATATCTCCAGCCCTTGTCTGTGTCCACACGTGGGGTGGGATGGATACTGCTCTGCTCTGGCCACCCCAGGCACCCGAAGGGCATCTTTTGTGCTGGAGAACAACAGAACCTTTTGGAGGAGCTCAGGCCTGAAAACACACCGAAAAAAAGGGCAAAGAAGCAGGAGAAAAAGGTGATGGTGTCAAAGTGCCAAGTGGAGGGGCCAGGGTTGTGGCTGCTGCACCCCCCAGCACCAAGGATGTGCTTCAAGGAGGCATCCAGGGGAAACAGGGAAGCAGGCAGAGGGAAAGGGAGACTGACAGCAGTCTGTGAAGGAGAAAACAGGAGGTACAAGGCTCTACAGCACCCGGTGCCCCTGTGTGGGGGTTGGAACAAGATGTTCTTTAAGGTTGTTTTCACTCCCAACCTTTCTGTGACTCTGTGATAAACTGAAGGCATGCACGGGGGCAGCTCCAGCCTCCCAGGGGTGGGAGCTGCCTCTCCCACCCTCACTCCCGTCCTTCAGTGTCGCTGTGTCTCTCAGGTGACAGCCACAAAGGACAGGGGCAGGGAGGACATTGCCCTGGAGACCAGGGATTGCCCAGAGCTGTGGGGACCCTGCTCCCCTGCTCTTGGGGTGCTGGGCAGCATCAGCCAGAGCCCGTGGTAATGCCCTTTCCTCCATTTAATGTAAACAGCTGGGTCTGGGCGAGCCCTTTGCCTCATACTGATGCTAATCCCCTAATGCTGCCCCTCTAAGCACACTGGGGACAGGCCAGCCCAACACAGCCCAGGCACCTCTGGAACTCCCCATGGCTGCTGAAACACTGCATTGTCCTTGTCCTAATGGGGCACAAGGCAGGAGAGCAGAGCCACTCAAACAACAGCTGGCTGTGGAGAGCCCAGGGTTTCAGGGATCTCTCCAATTCCTGGCACACCACGTGCAGCAGCCAGTGCCAGAGGAGCTGTCAGACCACGGAACAGAAGGCATTTATCAGTGTCACTGAATGGTTTGGGTTGGAATGGATCTTAGAGATCATCCAGTCCCAGCTCCCACCATGGGACACCTTCCATGAGAGCAGGTGGCTCAGGTGGCTCAGTTTCTCTCACTGAATGGCACCCACAAGACAGCAGAGAGGGAGGATGCAGAGAGGGCAGAACATCCAAAGGATATCCCCAGTTCTCCACTTCCACTTTTGGGGTGTACCTAAAGACAGCAGAAGTGAATTTTTGTCTTTCAGTGATACCACTCAGTACTGAAAATTATTTTTCTGAACGTGAAAAAGGGGAAATTCAGGTCAGATATTGGATGCCCAGAGCAGCTGGGGCTGCCCCTGGATCCCTGGAAGTGTCCAAGGCCAGGCTGGACAGAGCTTGGGGCAACCTGGGATACTGGAAGCTGTCCCTGCCCATGGCAGGGGTGGGACTGGATGATCCCTAAAGTCTCTTCCCACCCAAACCATTCTGGAATCTTACCAGAGCCAAACTGCCTTTTACCCCAGTGGGTGAAGAGGTTTCCTTGTCCCCTCTCCCATAAAGCATCTTTTACTGTCAATAAAATCCCTTTTAAACTACTCTGCTCCTACAAAATCAGGCAGGGAGGAGTCAGGAAAACAAACCAACAGCCTGCAAGGTCTCTGCTTATTTTAGATGACAGAGAAACTGAAAAATTCTCTGTGCCATTTCAAGAACATTTGGTTTCCCTATTCTGTGCAGCTGCCACGGGGAAATCACCAACCCAGAACTCATCTGCAAACTCTCCTGAGTGCCATGTTTCACTGCTCTTAAACTCAAACCCTCCTTTTAGGAACAGGCACATGAGAAAGCTTTAATAACAATAAAATTTAATAACAATGAAAGAGAATAACAGTAAAAAGTGAGAGCTTGAAGGCAGAAATGACATTTCAGCCCACTGGCAGCCTGGGGAAAAGGCACACTGAGGTGCTCCCAGTTATCCCAGACAAGGAATCCCAGTTACCCTGGACAAGGGATCTCAGGTTTGTAACTTCCCATGATGTTTCAGAGCATCTCCCTAATGAAGATCATCTCGTGGACCCTCAGCTGATGAAAACTCTGGTAGCTCCAATAAAACACCCCAGCAGCCAAGGAAGGGCTCTGATGTTTTTCTTGGGTTTATTGACTGTGGCTAAGGGAGGGTGCTGCAAACCATCGAGATCCCTCTGAATCTGGGAGAAATCCCAGCTAAACTGCAATTTTGGCATGGCCAGCCTCTCTCAGGACAAGGCCCCCTCTCCACAGCCTTGGGACTTCACAGGCTGGGGCCAAATTTCTCTTTGCTGCAGGTATTTAACAGCATGCCTGTTCCATGTGCTACCTCAGAGGAATTTGGCTTTTTTTAACCCAAAATCCAGCAAAACTGAGCAGAGCTGGAGCCAAAGCTCTTGAGGCCAAGCTGTTTTTGGCCTGTGTCAGTAGCAGGGGCTGGATGGGAGCACTACACCATTGAAATCACCTTTTTAGCACAGAAGTGAAGCAATCCAGCTGCAGAGAAGCAGCAGGGTTTTCCTCCTCCCACAGCACTAGAAAGCAAATACAATCAGAGGAGCTCTAGGATGTGATCCCACTTTATCTAACGTGTATAAAAATACCCGAGAGCAGCAGGATAAGCTGGAGAATAAAAGTAAGCAGTGGAAATCATGGGGTTTGTCCAAAAGAAACCCAACACTATGCCTCCATTGAACTCTCCCCCGTGCAGAGCTCACCTGATCCCGTCAGATGTCCCATGGCCCCTGGCATACTCGTGAAGATGAAGCCGGTGATTTTTCCCAGAGGGATTTTTGGTTATTTTTCAATCCTGATTTTTTACTGTCCCCCTTGTTTGACAAAGCTGCCAAGGTTCCCCGGCCAAGCTTGCTCGGTGCCAGCTCCCACTGGGTTTGGGGTGGT
The DNA here is from genome assembly GCF_022539315.1 of Serinus canaria. Lineage (NCBI taxonomy): Eukaryota > Metazoa > Chordata > Aves > Passeriformes > Fringillidae > Serinus > Serinus canaria. Next base: position 2,219,736 of record NC_066339.1, read on the forward strand.
TCTCGGTGGAGCAGGATGAGCCTCCATCCCCAGACTGCACTGCCCAGGTGAGGGACAGGTGGATCTGGGGTTGCTTGTTGCCTGTGGATGCTTTGTTGGGCACACGGGAGGAGCAGCGGGACAGGAACCAGGAAGGGGGTGCAGAGCCACGATGTCTTGTGGGATGGAGGAGCTGGAACCATCTGGAAAGGCTTTTTGCGGGAAGAGCAAGGACCAAGGGGGATGGGAGAAGGGATGCCATGACAACCTTTGGGGTTTCCCAGGAAACCATGGTCACCATGGCAACTTCATCACTCCAGTCGGAATTAGTGACTTCCGCTGGAAGGCGTGTTCGCCACTTTAATCTTCTGGTGATAAGCGGCTGCATCTCCTCCAAAGGCATTGCAAAACGAGGAGGAAATACCCCTTTGTCTCCGGCTGGGCGGGCTGGAGGCTTCCAACCCCAGCGAGGAGCCCGTCGTGGATGCTGCTCCGTGCCGACATCGCTCCCTGCGCCGGCGGCTCCCGAAAGCATTCCAGTCTGCCTCTCCTCTCCCTCCTCCCGCACACATCCCTGCTGCACGGCCACAGACTTGACATTGGAGGAAATAATTCCATCAGGTTGCAGGGGAAGGGAATCCAGAATAGAAAATGAAGGCTTAGGGAGATTTTTTTCTATTTAAATCAGCATTGATTGCATTCGGTCTCTGACCAGATTAGAATTTCATAAATGATCTAATGGGGAGAAAAAGGAAATTTGGGATGTGCCCATAATGGCACATCACATGTTTCAATATTAAGCATCATTTAACGATGTGGTAACAGAGACTCTCTGCAGAATTAAATGGTGATTTCCTCCCAGCCCCCTCCCAGGACTCTCTGCCTCATGTTTTCCTCGTTCCTCCACCCAGTCCGAGTTTGTTAATCCAACAAGTTATTTTATGTGATGGAAGGGAGATTGGCTGCACGCTGCCCTTAGGGAAAGAGGGGGAAATTCAGGAGCAAAGCAAAAGGTTCCCCAAAAGCCCAAAAAGCAAAGCAGCCCTGCAACACATTGCAGAACAAACACCTGTTTTGACACTGAGTGTGGCTTTTCTTCATCTTCTTTCTCTTTACTCTTTAGCTGTCCTCTTCTTCAGAGAATTTTAAATCCTTTTACTTTTGGATCTTTAGAAAGGAAGGATCTAAAAAAATAAAGGTATAAAAACGAGGGCACACACAGGACCGACGATGGTGCATGTTCCACACAACACCGACACACAGTCACTTTGCATTATTATTGGTATTATTATTGGTATTGTTTCACCGCATCCTCAGATTTTGTTGCTGTTCTTTTGGTTTGGGTTTGTTTTAAACATCCGTAAAGATCTTTTTGATGTTCACACAGTTGGGATTGTTTGTGGTTGTGCAGTTGCCTGCTTTAAAGGCAGCCTGTTTGAATGCACTGTGATTGATCCCCCCTTCCTCAATCACCATGTACTCAGACTTGCTGAGGGTGGAATTGCTGCGAGCCTTCTTCATCTCCTCGCTGGACGAGAGGTGCTGGCAGCTCCCGACGTGCATGTACTGGGCTTGTTCCTCACCCTCCGTCTCCCGGTGGTAGAAGTAGTTGAAGTTGGAGACGATGACGGGCACGGGGAGGGCGATGGTCAGCACCCCCGCGATGGCGCACAGAGACCCCACGATCTTGCCCCCGATGGTGATGGGGTGCATGTCCCCGTAGCCCACGGTGGTCATGGTGACCACAGCCCACCAGAAGGCATCGGGGATGCTACTGAACCCCGAGCTGGGGTCATCGGCTTCTGCGAAGTAAACGGCGCTGGAGAAGAGGATGACGCCGATGAAGAGGAAGAAGATGAGCAAGCCCAGCTCCCTCATGCTGGCCTTGAGGGTCTGCCCCAGGATCTGCAGCCCCTTGGAGTGCCGGGAGAGCTTGAAGATGCGGAAGACCCTGACGAGGCGGATGACTCTGAGGATGGCCAAAGACATGGCTTGCTGGCCGTTGCCTTGCCGCTCAGCCAGCTCCGTGCCCAGCGTGATGAAGTAGGGGATGATGGCCACAATGTCAATGATGTTCATGATGTTCTTGGAGAAGGTGGCCTTGCTGGGGCAGGCAAAGAAACGGACCAGCAGCTCAAAGGAGAACCAGATGATGCACAAAGTCTCTACCACAAAGAATGGGTCGGTGAAAGATGACACCATGGAAGCAGGCGAGGATGAAGAGTTGGTGAAGACATCAGGTGGGAGAGGGCCGCTGCCTGTCCCAAAGGTCCCCCCAGTTCCTTCATAGTCATGGTCATCCCTGAATTCAGGCAGGGTTTCCAGACAGAAGATGACAATAGAGATAAGGATGACCAGGACAGAGACAATGGCAATGCCTCGGGCCGGCCCAGAGCTCTCGGGGTACTCGAAGAGGAGCCACACCTGGCGCTGAAACTCCTTCTCGGGGAGTGGCCGCTGCTCCTCCCGAATGAAACCCTCGTCCTCCCGAAACTTCTCCATGGCCTCCTCCCCCAGCTGGTAGAAGCGGATCTCCTCGGAGAAGATGTCGATGGGGACGTTGACGGGACGCCGGATGCGCCCGCCCGACTGGTAGTAGTAGAGGATGGCGTCAAAGCTGGGTCGGTTACGGTCAAAAAAATACTCATTGCGGAGGGGGTCGAAGTAGCGCATCCTCTTCCGGGGGTCCCCCAGCAGCGTCTCGGGGAACTGTGCCAGGGTCTTGAGCTGGGTCTCGAAGCGCAGCCCCGAGATGTTGATCACCACGCGCTCGCAGCACTCGTGCTCCCCAGCGCCCGCGGGCTGCCCGGCGGGCACGGCCGGCGCCGGGGGCTGATCGTAGCGGTCCCCCCCGAGCAGCGCAGGAGGATGCTGGGGCTCCTCCAGCAAAGGGTCTCCGCCGCCGCCGCCTCCCACCACGGTCATGCTGCCTTCCTCCCCTTCTTCGCCCTCTTCCTCCTGCTGCTCGGGGCCCGGCTGGGGGGCGGCGGGGGGCAGCTGCTCGGTGTAGCCCAGGTTGTGGTGGCTGCTGCTCGAGCCGCCCCGCGGCTGCCGGCCGGCGGAGGAGGCGGCCGGAGAGTAGAGCAAGCTCCGGCGCTCGTCCATAAAGGTGTGGGGCGGAAGGGGAAGGGGGGGAGGGGGGATCCGAGAGGCGGCAGCCGAAGCCTCTTCTTCCTCCTCTTCCTCCTCCTCCGGGCGGAGAGGGAGCAACAGCCGCCCAACTCCTCCAGCGGCTGCCGCTGCTCTGAAGAGCTGAGGCTCTTCTCAAAAAATCCGCCCCCAGCCCTGGCACCGCCTCACTCAGTCACCGCTCCCGGAGACACCCACCAGCCCCCCGGCCCTGCCCCACAGCCCCCCGCCAGCTGCGGGAACCCCCTGCCCTGCCCCTGCTTGGGGGAGCCCCATCCACCCCCAGGCAGCGCCGAGGGGATTCAGTCTCCTCCCGGGAGCATCCTTTGCTGCTCAGCGGGCTGCAAGCAGGTAGAGGGGGTTTTTCCTGGCAGAACTGCTGCCTAGAAAGAGTTTTTCTGCCCTTCCCCAGGTGAAATGCAATTTTGGCTCTGAATTTTGGCGTTTGCCTGTTGGTTTTCAGTTTTCAGCTACAGTTTCACACGGTGGGAGGCTGTGGGCAGTGGAAAGCCGACAGCGTGGCCAGACCCAACAGTTGTTTTGAATCAGCGTCTGGGTTAGGCTGGGGATTGTTTTTCTCTGTCTAGGAGAGCGTGTGCATGTGTGTGTGTCCATGAGTGTGGGTGCACACGTGTGTGTGTGTGTGCTTCCCCCACCAAAATAAACCCAGAAGCAAAGCTGAGCCAGCCCTCAGCCAAGGAGGACGAACCCAAACCTGCATTTCAGACTTTCCATCAAGAAAGCCAAAACCCTTTTAGTTCTTTTTATTTCTTACTCCCTTCAATTGGTCTTAAGCAAATTGTTCGATTGTGAGCAAAAGGGACTTTTTCAGGCAAAAGCCTCCTCTGCAGGAGCCCAGAGCTGGAAAACACCCCATCCCCAGAGATGTGCAACAGGGACAACCTCTGATCTCTGCACTCCCATCTCCCCCCAGATCCCCATTTTTCCAACCCCCTGCAAGAGCTGAAATGCTTTAACCCCCAGCCACAGGCCAAGGGGGTTTAGGCAATCCAGGGAGCTCCCAGCTTGGGAAAAAGTAATGGAATGGGTTGGGTTGAAAGGGACTTTAAAGCTCATCTCATTCCACATCCCTGCCATGGGCAGAGACACTTTGCACTGGACCAAGAGCTCGAACATGAGGGCTGGGGAGGAGAGGAGGGAGTCTGTGTTCCCTTCCAGAGCCAGATGGGTGATCCTGCCATGATGGAGGTTAAAACCCCTCCACCATCCCCACTTGAGCTCATCATCCCAGTTATTTTTAACCAGCACAGCCTCCAGAAGGTAGGGAAAACAACAGATGAAAAGATCAAACTTATTTATACTTTAAATCAGAAACAAGCTGTCCAAAACACCCAGATCTGGGGAGGGAACAACAATAAATATTGGTGCAAGAGCTGACTCCAGACTCTGAATGGCAGATGAACAGTGAGGATTCCTGACAGAGGGGAAACAGCCTCTGCCACCAGAAACCCAGGAGGATTCCTGAGGGAATGGGTCCCAGCAAGGTGTGCATGGAAAGGTGGATGCTCACCCATGCCCCTACACAAGGAGAGTTGACTCCAGGCCATGTCACCCCACCCCAGACTTGGACACAAGTCCCTTGTTGCCACCTCCATCCTTGGCTTTAAGCCCCAATTTTGACTCCTGCTTTTCTTGAGGGTGTGGATCTCCTGGGAGGAGGGAGTTGGGAAGTTGCTCCCCCATCATTCCTGCAGCAGTTTGTGTTGCTAACCAGCACCATGCTCCCAGTGAGAGCATCCACTCCTCCCTCCCAACCCACAGCATCTCCCAGCCATCCCAAAATCCAGACAAGACAGGAAGGAGAGCCCTGGAGCATCATTAACCCTTGAGCTCCCCTTATTGCCTGTAGATTGGGAAAAAATCCTGTAGGCAACAGCTCACACACAAGTCTGAGGCTTTATTTTCATGAAAATGAAATAACCATCATCTCTTCACCACATATATGTGTGTAGCAACTAAAAACTTGTCTGGCTCATCCCTTTTCCCTGCTAGGATTCCTGCCAATAAATCAGTGTTGTCTGGTAGAAGGCAAACAAATGAGGCTGCCTCAAACCATAAACATTTATTGAGGACACAAGGCTGGAGGCACAAGGTGTAACTTCCATAATTGCAATAATTTACTCTGCATCTGTCAAGGGCAAACCCATCAGGAATTACCGAGAGAGCCACAGACCTTTGGGATGCTGTTTGGAAAAGCCTTTCCTTTAAGAGCAGCAGGATTAAGCCCGCACCCCACAGCTGCAGCACGGCAGCAGACATTAACCCTTGAGCTCCGGCGGCTTTGGTCGGGCGTCCTGCTGGGATTTCTCCCGGAGCCGGCGGCCCCAGCACGCCGTGGCCTCCTGGCCCTGTTTACTCCTCCGCTGCTTCCCTGTAATCCTATCAAAGCCAATTAGGCTGTGCCAGGCGAGCAGCAGCGCTGCAGGCGGAGAGCAGCCGCGGGGCAGATCCTCCCCAGCCCTTCCCCAGAGCTCCTGCCTTCCCCTGGCTCTCCAGCCAAGCTTTGGGGCAGCACCGGGGATGCTGCAGCAGCATCGCCTCCCCTGTGAGCTCCTGCCAGCCTCACACGCCCTCCCTGCAGGGGTTTGCATCCAGGAGCTGCATTTGTCAAGCAGAAACAGAGGTGGTTCTTGGTCAGGCTTCAAAAGCTGGAGGTCTGAGCACAAGGGAAGGGGAAGAAAAGCCCTGGGGAAGGGGCATCTCCCTGGTGTCCAACCAGGCCAAAGCTTTCCTGTAAGCTGGGAGCTCCATGCAGCACCAAACTATCTCCTCTAGCTGTGGTTTGCTGTCTAATGCGAATGTCCCAGTGTTCCCTCTGCAAATTTCCTTCTGCTTTTTCATCCATCTCTTCTGCTGCATCTGGTCTCAACAAATTTGATTTTGCTCCTAATGGCCATTTAAGAAATCCCCCTGTGCAATGGTTCACAGGCTGCCCTGGAACAGCACATGCAGTTTCTTTGAGGAAGCAGAGCAAGCATTGCTCTTTTCTTCCCTTAATGGCCTTCTCAGGCCCCATTTCCAAGCAGAGGGGATGAAGAACTTCCCTCTTTCTCACAACCAGACCCAGACCACGAGGGGAATTCCCCCAGCATCCCTCCCCCAGGGGAACATGGGCTGCACAAAACACGTGGGACCTTCAGCCCAGCTCTCAGTTCTTCCCAGCCATGGGGCTGCCTTAGCATCCTGCTTCCATCTTGAATTTTTCCTTCCTTCTTGATGAATCCTAATGCCTCTCAAGCAGTGTTTTGGGGCTGTCCTTCTCCCCCCCAAAGCTCCCCTTGGCAGCATCAGCAGCCAGGCAGTGTGTACAGAATCCAGCCTGGCTGTGAGCAGGATCTCACCCACCCTCCCCTCCCTCCCGTTTCAATGGGAACTCTGCTTCCATTGATAAATCTGGGGCAAATCTGCTCATTTTTACTTTGCAGGATCAGAAACCTCTCAGCACACACGCAGTTCCAATAATACCTTAATGCACTGCAAATGCATTGTCTGTCCTCCCACAGCAAAGCCCCAACTGCTCCAGCCAGGCAGTGCAGCTTTAACTCCCTCCAGGTTTCTCCTCTTGGGAACACAAGCCCTCCTGTGCTGCTCAGAAGGGACAAATGTCATGGAGAAAGGCTCAAGGTTGTCACTGAGGTCACCAATCACAGGCAGGACTGCAGGGACTGTTGGCAGCAAACACAGTCCAGCATCAACCCAACCTTCTGAGATTCACCTGGAGCAATCACAGAATCGTGGGGTTGTTCAGGTTGGAAAAGCTCTCTAAGGTGATGGAGTCCAACTGTCCATCTAACTGCCAAGGCAACCACTAGACCATGTCCCCAAGTACCACATCAATGGCAGGGATCCCTCCAGGGATGGGGACTCCACCACTGCCCTGGTGAGACTGTCATAGTGCCATATCTTAGGAAAGAAATTTCCCCTGGCATCCAACCTGAGCCTCACCAGCACAACTTGAGGCCATTTCCCCTTGCCCTGACTCTCAGCAATCAGAGAGTAAGCTGAACAACACAACCTCTGGCTCCAGACTGGCCAGTGCTGCCATCCTCACCTTCTCCCTGGTGGAGACAGGAGGTGGGAGCATCCCCACAGTCTGTGAGCACACACCCTTCCAGAAGAACAGGGATGCTATTTCCAATGTGCTCCCAGATGGGGCCATCTCATTCCCAGAAATCAGGGATCCTATCTCATCTCCTCACTGAACCACAAAAGCACCCAGTGAGGCTTCCCTCTCTGAGGTAAGACACATTCTCCACCAACGCTGTCCAGGGAGACAGTGGGAAGGATGGGAACTGAATCTTGGCTTCTCAGGATGGATTTAGAGCTCTAACTCTGGAGCAGACCATTCCTATTCCTGTCACTGTCTTAGTCAGACTCCAGGTATAGCTCAGCCGTGGAGTGAATCCTTCAATCCCTCCGTGCCTCAGTTTCTCATCTGTACATTGAGGGAGTATTTCTCACCTCCCACCTGGAGTCTATTTCAATCCTACACCAGAAGCTTTTCACTGCACTCCCAGCTGCAGAGTTGGTTCTCCTGTCTCAGTTGGGAAAGATACTGAAATATGGAAGAGGGAGGAAAGTCCAATGCTGTGTAAACCCTGCAGCTTACTCAGCCCTCAGCCCAGGTGGAAAGCATCACTGGGAGCTCCCCAGGGAACACTGGAGATGCCTCTCTCACACAGCACATTTAGCACCAGGCACAGCAGGACCCCAAACACCCTGGGATCCTCTCCGACTGCTGGACGCCTTCAGAGAACAGGCAGGGGGGAGGGAGGGGAACTGAAAATTGAACTGATACCCCAGAATAACTGAGCCTGGACAGCAGCTATTTTTCATGGGTTGTTTCCCACAAAGCTGAGGATTGAGCAAGAGTATTTCTTGGGAAGCAAAGAACAAGTTCCAGTGGCTAAAAAAGATCAGTCAAATTACTCAGCATCGCCGTCATCCGTCGGCTTTAATGGAGCTAAATCCCATCCAACCTTTGGGGATCCAGGGGTTACAGCTCAGGATGGAGTTAGACCTATTTCAATATCCTAAAAATGTGATTAACAGGGTGGGATTATGATGGCCAAACGATGTTAATGCAAATTCCACTGGAATGAGGATCACATTCCAAGGCCTCCACAATGACAGCAAAACGATACCCAACGACTCCTGTTGCAGGGCATTATTTGGTCATTAAGGTCTAAGATTACATTGACAAAGCAATTTAACCACAAATCCTGGGAGACAACAGTGTTTTCATTACCAGTGTCCGCAGCAGGGGAAGATGAGCTGCATTTCAGAGAGGGGAGCAGGAAAATCAGGGACACATCAGGGACTCAAGGTGATGCTGGAAGAGCAAAGGTGCTGATCCAGATGCAGACTCAGCATAAAGATGTGAAAACCACAATTTCTGGCAGTAAAAAGCATCATGTGGTCCAGGGGGGACTGTTTGGCCCCTGAATCATTCATTCCGTGGATGTCACTTCTGGTTGTGATTGGTGACAGTCACTCAGTGAGGTGACACAAGCCCTCACAGCCTCCCTAAGCAGAGCAATGCCACCCCACAGCAGGGAAAGCTCTTGGTGTCAGCCCCTACAACAAAAACCAACAACTGATCTCCCTCTAAATCAATGCAGTTGGAAAAATTTCACTAAAATATGGGCTCGGTCTCTTTCCAGCAGTATTTTAAGCTGAATTTTCAGAGGATGTTCAAGACATTTTGGGTGATTTGGTGCCTAACTCCAGCTGCACAAACAACTCTGTTTTTAAGGGAAAAGGTTTTGCCTTCCATAGAAAAGCCAGGGAATCTGTAAGTTACCACTGTGCCACAAAGCATTCCTTGTGCAGGCTCAGAAGTTTATTTTTGAAACACACCCTCTCCACCTTTTCCCCGCTCTTCAGCCAGTTTTATTCAGAAAAATAAATTGCATCAGAGAAATGAAGCAATTTTTCCTGTGTTGGGCAGCTGGGCTGGAGCCAGCCTCGACCCTCCTGTGCCTGGCACCAGGCAGCAGAGCCTGTGAGCAATGAGATCCGTGGGAGACGTTTGGAGGGCAGGGAGCTGTTTCAGCCGAGCACAGATCCTGGTGACAGCCGTGGGGACGCCTGGCAGCCGTCAAGGACCTTCAAACCCTGTTTTGTCTCTTGGATTTTTCTGCCTTTCTGCAATCCTCCCAATTTTTCTGTGACTTTTCGTTTGCTCGTTCAGTGAACATCGCATAGGAAGGGAGTGAGATGGAATCTGAGGCTGCAGGAGTTTGACTGACACAGCCCAGGAGCAAACAATGAGGGATGAGACCTTGCCATCATGGTGTGCCTCCAGTGGGACACTCGGTCCCTCGGTCAGGTGTTGATGGAGAAGAGGCACCATTTATTAAATTATAGAATCCCAGAGTGGTTTGGGTGGGAAGGAACCTTAAATCCCATCCCATTCCACCCCCTGCCATGGGCAGGGACACCTGCCACTATCCCAAGTTGCTCCAAGCACCATCCAACCTGGCCTGGATGGGGTATCCACAACTTCTCTGGGAAGCTGTGCATCAACACCTTGAGCTTGGGGACAAACCAGCCCTTGGGGAGCAAGGCTTGTTCTCCAGATCATCCCACATCTCAAAGGATGAACAGGGTTGGGCAGCCCAACCCCGCCCTGGGTACCCCCAGCCCCCCTGCAACTATGAAACCAAACAAACCAAACTGAAGGACATCTGCCTTCACCAAAATCACACACCAGGTTTTGCATGATGTGAAACTGCTGGTGGTTGAAGCAGAAAACACACAAGGAGAGGAAATCAAGAAGGGAGAGAAAATCCTCTTTTGTAGTTCGCATTTTTAGTCCTTCTGACACACACAGGAGCAAAGTCACTGTGGCAGAATTACCCTGAAGCCATCAGACTTCCATTAGAGTTTGATGAAATCATGGAAGGAAACAGAGTGACTCTGCCTGGCTGCAATGAGAGATGCACAACAGAGACCAGGATGCTCCTGAGGGCTGGATCCCCCAGCAACTCCGTCCTTGAGCTTTTGGTCTCAAGGATTGTGACTAAACAGAAAATGAAAACCTACACAGGTCACCAGGCCAGACACATTAGTGCAGCCCCAGCTTCCTGGCCCCTGATCATGAGTTAATGTTTGGGCAGTGATTTGAGAGGAAAAAACCATGCCCTGAATACAGGTCTGATATTGTCATCATTCCCCTTCCAGCTGGAAATCCAGAGGAAATTCTCTTCTGCCTCAGGATCCTTCTGTCTGCCCTCCCCATCTTCAGGGCCAGCTTAACCCTCGATCACCAGTGCTGGGAACTGGTTTGTTATAAAACCTCCCCCCCCCCAAGCTGTAAGGTTGTTATTAAAGGGTCATTTTATGCAAGATGAATTTATTTGCAAACACAGGTGGGGACTTTAGCTTTAGCTGCAACATCTGGATGCTGGTAGAGCTGCAGAGCCTGCAGGTAAAGCTGGAACTCCCAAATGCTCCCAGAGCCTTCATTTCTAGCTGGAAAACCCAAACCAGAAAAAATGTGGAGCAAAGGAATTTGTCTGCAAAGGACTCAGAGACCCAAGCTCTGCAGCTCAACCCTGATTTATTTTTAATCAGATTTCCTGCTTGTCAGCTGCAGCACTTCTGGGGAAAACCCCTGAAGCCCCACTCTGAAATCTCGTGTTTGCAAGGATGAAAATGGGGTGGAGGGGAGCAGATGAGTCACTTTTTGTGGTTTTAATCATCCTGTTGGGACTGGGGTGTGATGGGTGACAGTCCAGGCAGGAGGTGACCCACGGGCACCACAGGTCAGGTTCTTTTTGCTGACCCACGTCCTTTCCAACAAGAGCCAGCAATAATAAATTAATTCTGAAACAATTACCACAAGATTCTCCCAAATGACTTTTCTTACACAATCTTCAAAACCGCCATGTTCCTTTTTACTCTTTTCTCTAAATGACAATATAAACAATTTGGGGGTGGGTTTTTGGGGGCAGAATGGAGGATTTCTGCAGTTTGCCTTTAGGTTTGCTTTGATATATTCAGCAAAAACATGTCCTGGCTGGGCTTGGGGACACCGGAAAGGCTGATCCGCTCTGTCACCTGTGACAGTCACCCCAGCAACGGCTCAGCTGCCAGCAGAGGCAGGAGAGGATGCTGACTCACTGCCTGCTGCACTTGTGCAGCTCACCCTTCACAGAAAGCGTTGCTGAAGTCTTGCTCTTCCTTTCCTTTCACCCCTGCCCTTAAAAAATGAATTAAGAAACCTTAATTATAAATGGACACACAAGAAAAAGAAAAGTAGCAGCCACTAGCAAAGAGAAGTGTTATTCCACTATGAAATTCAGTTGGGCTCCAAAGGCAGTGCCCACTGCTCATTCACTGGAGTCATTGCACACAGAAATTACTCTGAGATGGAGGGGTTTGCTGCAAATATAGATCACTGAATGATTAACTGCCTGGGGGCAGAAAGGGAGGGGAGGAAACTTGAGGGGCCTTCTTAAAACAGGAACTCTCCCCAGAATGACCAAGTCTCTTTTTCCCTTTAACCCTGTTTCTGTCTGTTGCTTGCTTTCCTTTTCAGTGCAAATTTGGTGATTTCAGTGTAAATCTGGTGATTTTTTTGCTGCTTTGTTCCCCTTCTTCTCTTGGGGAAGCACAAAATGAGAACCAGAACAGCCTAGAGAAGATAAAGTCACTTGACTTTGTCTTTTTCTCACAGTTTTTCCTCCTGGTAAAGTAATTTTGGCCAGTGAGTGATGAGAGCAGAGTGGAGCAGAGGATGGACATGCCGGTGGGAGTGGGACCAGGGGTGGCTGGGAGAGGGGATGTCATGGATGTCCCCACCAGGACATGCTTCTGCAGCTTCTGCAGCTTCCCCCTGGCCAGCAAAGCTCTATGACACCCCTCCTAATCTCAACTGGGAGATGCTTTTCTAATTGCCAGGATTTATTTCTGCATTTGGTTCCTCCATGTGGCCCCTCCTGAGGAGCATCCAGGTAGCCCAGACACACGGTAATGCTGCCCTTGCAGATGTGGGCAAGTGTGGGCCCTGTGCTGCCCCCACCTCCTGTCACCCAGCAGGGATGGAAGATCTTCTTTCACTCAGAGGGTGAATCCCCAGCCCTCATGCAGCACAGAGCAAGAGAAAACCCTGCACAAGATATTATCATTGTTAATATCTTCCAAACCCTCAGGAGGTGCCTGAAGATGCCAGGGAGGAGGAGAAGCAGAGGATGAGTTGTGACTCACAGCTGGGAAATGCACGAGGGTGGCAGAGCCTGTTAGAGAAAATCAACCCAAAAAATCCCTCCTTGCTCAACAGTTGTCATAAGCCAGAATTCAAGAGGGGAATCCTGCTAAATCCTGCTGCTCCTGCAACACACAGAACCACCTTCAGCACTGTGGGAATGCAATGGTGCCAGGGCCCAGGGCATGGGGATAGTGCAGGGCTGGGGAGATGCTGGAGGACTGAGGAAGCTCTGCTGGCCAGAGAGACCCTACACAAACCCTACACACACCCTACACAAAACCTACACACACCTTTCTTCCCAATTCACACCCTTTCAGGTGACAACCACCACCTGTAGACACACCTCCCCAGAAGCCCCTGTGCCAAAAGGCCGAGTGCCACCATTGCCAGCAAGGAACCCCCTGTCATCCCAGACTCACCTGAGGCTGGCCTCGTCCCCAGCCCAGAGCACTGAGTGTCACTTTCAGGCATTCCTTGGATACCTCCAGGGATGGGCACTCCAAACCTCCCCGGGCAGCCCCTGCCAAGGCCTGAGCACCCTTTCCATGGGGAAATTCCTCCTGATGACCAGCCTGACCCTCCCCTGGCACAGTGTGAGGCCGTTCCCTCTCCTCCTGTCCTGTTCCCAGGCTGTCCCCTCCTGTCAGGAGTTGTGCAGAGCCAGAAGGTCCCCCCTGAGACTCCTTTGCTCCAGGCTCAGCCCCTTTCCCAGCTCCCTCAGCCCCTCATGGAGCTCCAGACCCTTCCCCAGGTCTGTTCCCTTCTCTGGACATGGTCCAGGCCCCCAGCATCCTTCTTGTCCTGAGAAACCCAAAAATGACCCCAGGATTGGAGGTGAGGCCTCGGCAGTGCCAAGAGCAGAGGGACAATCACTGCCCAGGGCCTGCTGGACACACTGTTCCTGACCCAAGCCAGGTGCCACTGGCCTTTTTGCATTTTATTAGAAATGAATGTCCTCCAGTGATGCTCTTTAATATCACAGAATCCCAGAATCACTGAGGTTGGAAAAAACCTGCAAGGTCAACGACTCCAACCTGTGCCTTTTCTCCACCTTGTCATCAAGCCCAGAGGACTGAGTGCCACATCCAGTAATTTCTTGGATGGAGACTCCATCAGCGCCCTGGGCAGCCCCTTCCAATGCCCAAACACCCCTTCCATGAAGAAATTCCTCCTGATGTCCAGCCTGAATCTTCCCTGCACAGCTTGAGGCTGTGTGCTCTCATCCTGTCACCCATTGCCTGGAAGAAGCAGCCAACTCCCAGCTTGCTACAACCTCTTTTCAGGTGGAGAAATCATCTCCTTTCAGATTGAGATGCTGTTGGCAGATCCACCTCCTGCTCCTGCTCCTGGCACGGGGAATGACTCAGAGAATGTGTTTTTCACCTGCTGCCTCCTGCACAGGGCTGCGGCTGTACCTGCCTGTGCCCATGTCTGTACTGGCCTTCCACGGGACATTTAAATAGCTCTGCCATGGCAGCAAAGAAGGTGAGAAGTGTCTCTGCAGCTGAACTGGAAATGCCTTTTAATGAGGATGATTCACGGTCACTCCCAGCCCTGGTGTCAGCCCCAGCACCACGGACACGGTGCTGCCCCTCGCTGACATTTCATCACCAGGAGCTCGGCAGAAAAACTCCCAGCTGCTGGAGTCTGCAGCATGGAGGAGACAGGGAACTGGCACCTGAGACTGATCTCTGCTCATCTGATTCCAAAACAAAGAGGTAAAAGGAGGGGTTGAGCCCCAAAGTTTGCAGGAATGGCCCAAAATGGATGTGAGCAATAATGCAACAACCTCCTCCACCTGCCCAACTCAAGGACAGGAATGAAGCCACAGAGCAGGGACAGGAGAAGTCCTGGACCTGTATTTTGGAGGCTGCTTCACCATTTAAAGATACCTGAACTGCAAATCAGGGTCAGGGAAATGCCAGGAGGCTCCAGCCAGGTTGCCCAGAGCAGCTGTGGCTGCCCCATGCCTGGCAGTGCCCAAGGCCCAGCTGGACAGGGCTCAGAGCACCTGGGATAGTGGAAGGTGTCCCTGCCATGGCAGGGGTGGCAGGAGATGGGCTTTAAATTACCTTCAGCCCAACCCATTCTATGGGTCAGTGCCCACATCTGGTCCAGCCCATCATTCCTTAGCCCAGGAAACAGATTCATTCAACAGTCCATGAAACCATCCCTGAGTCCATGAAACAGAAAACTGGGACTGTTTCCCAAGGGAAAGGGACTAAACCAATGTTCCCCCATCCCTGTCACCAAGGCCCTGCAATGCCCTGCGGTGCCTCAGTTTCCCCATCTGTTTTTAAAAGGGTTGCAGGTATTGGCATTCCTTCCTGAAGTACCCCGAAATCTAGGAAAGACGTGATTAGGGGTGGCAATTATAATTATTCACACCCTCCTAATGAATCTTTACAGCCCATCAGGGCTGTGTCTGGATTCTAGCATTTGTTAGAAAGAGATAAAAGCTTTCTTCACTGATGGTGTGAAGACTTTCGGGCTCTCTTTGATGTGCTGTGGCTTAATAGCCCCTTCGTTTGATTAATTTTCATTTTTGCCGTCGGTCTTTAAGAGCTGCCACACAGACTTTGTGAATGGATCGGAGGAGACGGAGCAGCGATTCCCCCGCCCCGAGCTGCTCCCATTCTCATTAACATCAATCCCTGCAGGGTGAACTCCCAGCCCGGCGCTCGTGTGCGAGGCAGCCGAAAATAGCAGCGTTTATAATAACAATAAATAACGGGGCAGGCGCTCGGAACCATGAAATGCCTCCGACGGATCTGGGGCGGGAGGGGTTGGGGTGCGGGAAGGTCCCAAAACGCAAGTGACAGCAATAATCGAGGCTTTTGTCAGAGTGTGAGCGCTCACAATAATTGAATCGCTGCCTTGTTACAGACGGACCGATTTAGACCCTCATTATGTGTTTGGCAAGTCCTTGGCATAACGAATCAATTTAAAACGGCACATGAGACTCAAGTAATTCATAATGAAACTCCAAATCAAGATTACAAGGCAAGACTAAGCCTCCTCAGCAGAAATTACCGGGATGGAGATGAGCGGGGGGTGGGAAGAGGCTGCAGGAAGCCTCTGTCACCGCCCCAGGTGGATTTGGGTCCAGCAGTTCCCTCTCCTGGGGGCTCTGCACCCCAGAATTGCACACCTGGTGCTCCTAGTTCAAGAAGTATTTTACTCTCCTTTCACAGCCGAGGGAGGTGAGGTCTGGTCTGTGTCCCTGGCTCTATCACATCTTCATCTTTCTACTGAAGAAACAGCCTCAAATTCAACCAGCTCTTCTCCTCAGTAATCCCATAAAACCCCTGTTCCACATGGCCTAGGAGCTCTGTCATCCGCCTCTGCTGATCCCAAATATTTCCCCACCCTTAAAAATGAAAAATCACAGTTTCTACTATGAAAAGTCACAGTTTCTACTGTTCTACTGCTTTCAACAGTGAGATGGGGGAAGTCATATCGAGGAGTCATGTGGGAGGGACGAGCTGCCCACAGCACGATTGTGGTGTAAATGAAGTCCAGAAAGGCTTCCAAACATCCCAAAATCATAAATCCATCAGAAAGGACAGGAATGTAGTCCAAGAGACTCGGGGCAGGGCAGAGCCTGGCATAAACTGTGCTCAAGCCTGGCTTTACATGCCTAAGGCAGGCAAGGAATGAACCAGCACATTCTCAGAGCATCTGTCTGCTCAGGATTTACCTCTGTGCATTTCAGGAATTATCCAGCTGGGATTAAAAATGCCTCCCACCCCTTATTATTTAAATACAGGTTTTCATGCTAACAGGGAAAAAAAATAGAAATAAAGAAAAACTGAGACAAGGCTTTGCTCAAGTAGAGCTGAATAATTAGAGATGACTAATACGATGTCCTGTGGGAAAGCAGAGAGGAGACTCTGCCAGGATGCAGGCCCTGGCTGATAAAACCTGCTGCCTCTACAGGATGGGTCACCTGGGGTTTCTGGGACACTGCTGGCCCCAGCTGACAGCCTCTGTCCTTCTGAGGTCCAACCAGGCTGCTCTGCTCCCAGCCCTGAGGAGCTGCTGAGCCCAGGGGGCTGCACTGGGCTGGCTCTGCTCCTCTGGAGAGGTCCCAAACAAACAGAATCATGGAATCATCATGGAGTCGTCATGGAATCATGAGTTGGGCTGAAAGGGACCTTAAAGCTCATCCCATCCCACCCCCAGCCACAGGCAGGGACACATTCCACTGCCCAAACTGGAAATACACAGAGCCAAGGGAGTGCTGGGAGCACTGGCAGCTCCAGCCTGGCTGAGACACTGGAGTTACTCAGGCTCATCCCAAAAGCTCATCCCAAAAGCAGATTTACACCCAAGTGATGCTCCCTGCAATAATTCCTGGTTAGAGGAATTAGAGCTGCTCTTATAGGGTGACAAAAGGATGTTGCTAAGCTCTTGAAAGGCAGCTGCAATCCTTAATCTGTACTATAATGTAAATCAGCCTATGAAAAATATTTGGGATCCTCTGATATTCCCACTGCTGCTGAAGCTGCTACCCAGTGTGGGGATTAGGGGTGTGCAGTAGGAGCTTCCTTTTTTTTTTTTTTTTTAAGATCTCAAAAAAAAAAGATAAAAATTAGAGCTTTGTGTGTCCAGAGCATTCAGTGCAAGAGATAGAAAAGAACAGTATCACATCCAGTGTCATTGTGGAATAATTTTGGCTGAAAGGCATTTCTGGATGGATGTTGTGCACAGGAGCACTTAAAACATGCAAGAATTGTACAGAAATATTCATGGAGACTTGCATGTTTGATAAATCCATACTTATTGCATTAAGTTTCATTAGACAGATTTATTTTTTAAATTAATGCTGAAGTTCTTAGAGGCTCAGGATTTATTCTGCAAAGTGCAGGGGTGAAGTTACAACATCCTTTACAAATTATTTTGCTTATTTTCCAACGTAAACACCCAAATATCCCCTGCTCAGTACTGTATCAACAGTGCCATGGCCTATACAGGTGTTGTTTTGGACAATAGAAAATTTTGGTGGGATGGGCTGTCCCTGAAGTCACAGCAACCTCCCAAAATTGTGGTAAAATTAAGATTTCTCCTGCCCAGCTCCTGCTTGTATCCCCAGCTGGATCCATAAGGTTCTATACAAAAAATGTGCACAATCAGCTCTTTCCTATCTTCACATTTTCCCCAAATTACTCTTTTTTTGCTGAAAATACTTTGCTACATTTCTGTGCTCAAGGCAAGCTTTTTCTGCTTCTTCTAAAATCTGCTACAACTCAAGAGAAGATGAGAGAAATTCATTCCCCAAAATATGTTCACAATTCTTCTACCCAAAACACTTCCTAGGACTCAAAACCAGAGTGAAGCACTCAAATTTTATCCAAGTTTGCCAATTCTTATAGATTTATTTAGAAAGCTGCAATTCCCAGGAAACCACCAGAAAACTGGGGAAGAAAAAAACTCCAAAGGAGAAATAATGGGAAATTACCAACTTGGGATATGTCCTGCTCTGAGGGAACTATTGCAAATACGGAGTCTGTCTAAAATCTCAGCTTGGAGCATTTCTTGGAGGATAGAAAATTCCCTGTTTTCTATCCCAACTTGCAGAGTTGGGATAGAAAACAGGGAATTTGGTTCATTGAGCCAGCAAGGGAATGTGTGTGTGCACCCACATGTGTTCACAGGGATAACTGTGTATTTTACCAGAAATTAATGTGCTCTGGTGATGTTCTTCATCAATATCACAGGATCCCTGGATGATTTAGGTTTGGAAAGACCTTTGGGATCATCAAGTCCCACCTGTGCCCAATCCCCACCCTTGTCACCAGCCCAGAGCACTGAGTGCCACTTCCAGGTGGTCCTTGGACACCTCCAGGGATGGGGACTCTGTCACCGACATGTTTTATGAAAAATCCTTTACTTGGGATTTTTCCTCTCCTGAGAGCTGGGAGGCCTCAGGAACAAACTGTAAACAATTCTTATTTGCTACTGTGGAATGCAAGGGGGATGTCTGTGATTGGCCCTGTCAGACTGTTTGCAATTAAGAGCCTATCACAGAACACCTGTCCGGCCGTCTCGGGCTGAGAAGACTTTTCCTTTACAGATTCTTTTCTATTCTTAGCATAGCCTTGGTAGTGAAATCCTTCTCTCTATTCTTTTAGTATAGTTTTTATATATTATCTATCATGCAATAATAAATCAAGCCTTCTGATACATGGAGTCAATGCTGTCGTCTCTTCCCTCATCTTGGGACCCCTCAAAACGAAGTAAAAGGACTCCAAACCTCCCTGGGCCTGAGCACCCTTTCCATGGGGAAATTCCTCCTGATGTCCAACCTGAGCGACCCCTGGCACAGTGTGAGGCCGTTCCCTCTCCTCCTGTCCTGTTCCCAGGCTGTCCCCTCCTGTCAGGAGTTGTGCAGAGCCAGAAGGTCCCCCCTGAGCCTCCTTTGCTCCAGGCTCAGCCCCTTTCCCAGCTCCCTCAGCCCGTCCTGGTGCTGCAGCCCTTTCCCCAACTCTGTTCCCTTCCCTGGACATGGTCCAGGCCCCCAGCATCCTTCTTGTCCTGAGAAACCCAAAACTGACCCCAGGACTGGAGGTGAGGCCTCAGCAGTGCCAAGAGCAGAGGGACAATCACTGCCCAGGACCTGTTGGATACACTGTTCCTGACCCAAGCCAGGTGCCACTGGCCTTGTTGCCCCCCTGGGCACACCTGGGCTCATGTCCAGCACGCCCAGGTCCTTTTCCAGCTCTCCAGCCCCTCTGTCCCTGGCCTGGAGTGTTCCAAGGGGCTGTTGTGACCAGACTGTGAGCTGCTTGCTGTGACCGTTCTGGAAGCTGCATCCAGGGGACACCACTGTCCCAGCCCCCAGGAGCTGGGTCCTGCACGGACACAGAGCTGGTTCCAGGGCCATGGAGCCAACACCAGGTGAAAGCCAAGGCCAGGCAGTGTGGGGTGGGTGCCTCTGTGGCTGCAGCCCTGAGCCACCCAGAAGGAGAGCAGGTTTATGGGCTGTCACATAACCTCCTCCTGCCACTCCATGGCCATGTAGGACACACAGCCCCCGGGGAGGCTCCAGTGCTGAGGAAGCATTCCTGATTTACTGAGTGCTGAGCTGCAACGTGTTCCTTGGCAGATGGGTAATCTGGGCCAAATCCTGCACTCAGGGATACCCAGCACACCTCTACAGCACTTCACTGAGCCTCTGCATCCTGCTGAGCCAGGCAGGCAGCATGACCTGGACCTGTGCACACTGGAACAGGCTCCTGTGTGTCCAGGTGTCTGTGACAAGCTGTGCCAGCACACACACAGGGCATGGGGACAGTGGGCAGGGGGTGCAGCCACCACTGCACCCCCTCATTGTGACAAGAAGCTTGTGGCCGTGCCAGCACTGGGAAAGGCAGAAGGAGAAGGATGAGGGAAGTGTTCAGCAGCTCCCCAGTGTGTGGATGTGGGGTGTTTGAGTTAAAGATTGGCTGTTCGAGGCAGATTTCAACTCCTGCTTGCGGTACTGAGCATTTTGTGAATCCTCCCCAAATCCCTGTCCTTGAGGGAAGCCACTCCCAGCTGCACGTGTTCAGTGCAAATGAAGTGCAAATGATTAAAAACCCTTTTCTAAGGAATCAGAGAATCATTAGGGTTGGAAAAGACCCAAGATCATTCAGTCCAACTGTTAAAGGAGACCCTCCCCTTCCATCCCCCCACCATCTGCACCAATCCATGTCCTCTCCCTTGCTGGGGAAAGGAACTGACCTTATTTCCAGTTCTCCCTCCTGCAGAGCAAGGAGAGAAGGTGACACAGTTTGGAGATCCAGCTGGGCCACAAGGCAGTGCCTTGGGCATTGTTAGAACATCATGGAAGATGCTCTAATCTGGGAGGGGTGTCATTTTTGGCACCGTGTTCTGCAATGAGCTGCTCTAAAAATCTGACTTGCTATTAAAACAAGAATAATAATTTTTTAAAAAATAGCTTTGTGCTACAAAAAAAAAAAAAAATTCTGCCCCTGGTAAAAGACTGTTCAGAAACACCAAGAGCCTGGCTTTGCCATTTTTTGGGAAATGTCCCCCAAACTGTGACCACTAAGCACTGATTGAATCCATTCTCATTTGACGAGTTTAAGGAAGTGTCCTGGGCTTCCCTGTCTGGTTGGGTGTTGGTAAAACACAGATTTACCAGGAATGTTTCCCTTTGTGTTAAGCATAAAAAAGCCTCTTGCCCTGTAATTCCTACATCACGCCTGGCTTGCAGCAGAGCTGGAGGAGCCCTTCAATGTTACACCTCATCTCAGTGCAAAATTTCCATTACTTTTTCCATTCTCTCTTTATTCCATGGCTGAGTTTATTTCCCTACATCTTACAAACACTCCCATAGAGAGACAGTCTTTGAACTGCAAATTTTAGGGCCTCAGCTGAAAACATGATGGAAACAGAGCCACAATTCAAAGGAGAGAAGAGGAGGAGCATCTCCCTGCCAAGTATTTTAGCACTTGAGCCTCCCGGATACAGACACACAGCTTAGCCCAGCTTCTTATTAATTCTTTTAGAGATGCAGAGTTTGACTGAAAAATGCAATTTTGCTTAAGAAGAAAACTTTATCTCCATGAGCCAGCAAGGGAAAGGCTGTAACAGAGCCTTTGGCACATCCTGGAGCAGACACAGCCATTCATCTTGGCCACCTGAGGACAAGGAGTTTGTCTTTTATCCCATTTTAACACCAGCTGGGCCCAAGTGGCAGAAAGACAGAACAAAGCTGTTGATTTAATTTCTATTTGTCTCTTTCAGTTTTGCTGTGTGCTGAGCCCATTACTTTGGATGCATCCCATGAAGCTGCTGTTGCTCTTCTTGGGAACAGCTTCTGTGCATTATCCAAGCAGAGCAAGCTCAGCAGTGACCAAATCCTTTCCGGTTCTTTCACTAATCTCCCAATCTCTAAATTTTCCCTAATAATCTCTATGTTTCCCTATTTATACTGCTCTGCTGACCTCCAGCTAGAAAGAATCTCCTGCTCTCCCTGTCTAGGAAAGCAGGGATTAGGTTGGGAATTTTTCAGTTGTGCAGATGAGGTGTTAAAAAAACTGGCTTCACATTCACAGTCTCATCTGTTCCTTTCTTTTGTTCCTCTTTTTGGAGACTGACAGTTGTGTGAGCTATGAGGTTTGGGAGCAAAACTGTCCCCTCAGCTCCTAGTCCCACGGGCAGAGGTGGACACTCAGGAGCAATGTCAGGGATGAAGAGCTGAGGATCCCCTGGGTGACCATTTTGCTCCTCATCTCAGCCTGACCCAACCATAAATATAGGAGGATGAAACAATAAGGAAAAAAGGCAGTTTTTAGCTATTGCTGGAGGGTGGGAAGGTTTACACTGAGGGTCGAAGAGCAACCTTTGCAGGTCCCTGGAGCTCAGCCAAGCATCACAAACTCAGCCAGAAAATCTGCTGCCCTTGATTATTAGCTGTGCTGTAATACAGATGCTGCAGGATCTGGCTCTCTGCCTCACTGAACGGGAATTCTGTCCCTGGGGAGGCTGGGAAGCACACAGCCACCCAGCCTCACCCTTCACCTGCACTTCAGACACCCACACACAACCCCTCCTCCTCCTCCTGTGCCACATCCAGGGCATCAACACCACTCAGCTCCTGCTCATGTGCTGGAAAGGGGTGACAAGCATGGAGGTGTTTTCCACAGGGCAGAAAACCTCCCAGGTTTCACCAAGTCTTCCCCCAGACACCTTCAGCTGCCAGCCAGACTCTCACAGAGCTGTGTGTATTAAAATCAGATGCAAATCTCTCCACTGCAGAAATATTCGACAGATACAAGCCTTTGTTCTTTCCTAGGCATAATTGCAATTTGAGGAATGCTCTCATCTAAGAGAAATGTCTCTTTAACCTCTGTGCCATCCAGAGCTGGTTAAACTCCATGGGTCCATCTGCAGCAGCTGATAGGGAAACACTGAAGGAAGCTGATAACATCTTTCATTTCTCCTCAGTAACCCCACGGCCAGCCTGCTGCCAGCCAGCTCATTTGCCATTGTACAAGCACCAGCTGCATCCTTCCAAGCCCTAACAACCCACTTTTCTATCTATTCAAACCCTGCCATTTCCACCAACATCATTAACAACAAGATTTAGGACAAAATGTTTTGCACCTTGGTTTTTTTTGTTCATTTTATAGTCACAGCTGGGAGAAGGAGGTTTGTTTTTTGCTTTGCAAAGGAAGCTGCTAGGAGAATGACAAGCCTTTGTTCTTCCTAGGGTGCTTGGAGAATTGGCACTTCCAGAATTTAAGTCCTTAGGAGGCCATTCAGACTTGGGGCTGTTAAGAAAATTGATTAGAAATTCCATTAAGCAAGTTGAATGAACTGAATCTGGCACCGTTGATTACCAGCCCTGCTTGCCTCAAACTGACATTTCCAAAAGCCTGACAGATCCAGGCTCTTTTTTTTTTTTTTTTTTTTTGGAGAAAAACCCTTTCTGCAAAGTTCAGCAATGCAGCTGAAGATCCCTGACACATAAACCCAGGGTCAAGCCTCAGATCTGCTCCCCACAGCTGTGATGTGTCTGTGACACTCAGGCAGCGTCAGCTCTGGCTGTGGCAGAGTCTCCACCCAAACCCAATCACCCCTTCCCAGACGCACAGAACATCCTGCAAACTCTCCAGAAAGTGCTGGAAATGGAAGGGCAGCAAACAAACAAACCAACTCACCCTGCAACCCTCAGGAGAGTCTGGCACTGGGATGGAGACAGGCCCTGAAGGGACAAACTGACTCCAGCAGATATCCCAAGCTCCTGCCATGGATCCCACCCCAAGGAGAGGCTGTCCCTCCTTGCCATGGGTCCTGCTGAGCACAAGAGGTGCTCATAACTGCTGGAAGCTTCCCTGGAGAGTCTGGAATGCACTGCATGACCTCCAACATCCAATATGTGTCCCTGAGGAGACACCCATGGGCCGTTCATCAGTCCTGCACACAGTGGGACAAATCTGTGGGCTGATGCTGGTAACCCCCTCCAGGAGAGTGTCCCCTACTCAACACCCCAAAGCCCCACCAGCTCTGCCGCTTCCTGTGTCAGGTCCTGCCTACACACCTACTGAAAGGCCACTTTAGTTCCAAAAAGCTCCAGCTGGAAATGCTGACCTTGCTGCAGATGTGGGAAATGGAGGCAGAGGGTTTCCTGCAGCTCAGGAACTACAACCAGATCTCCCTCATGTGACCTCAGAGACCCTCAGTGACCACTAAACCACAGTCCCTCCCAGCCCCACAAGGCACACATGGCTACTGGGACCTGACCCACAACTCATTCTGGTTTCCTCAGCACAGGCATGGTGGAATTCTCCCTGTTTCCATCACTCATCCTACAGCAGGATCTTTTCCCAATTCCCAGCACCAGGCCAACACATCTCACCAGGTGAGAGGTGATGAGGGAGGTGTGACCTCTATTTTAAGGTGCTGCTGTGAGACTGCTGTTTCTCTGTTTCTCCAGAAGCTCAGTGGTGTGAACGTAGTGTCAGGGAGAAGGTGGGGACGGTTCCTCCAGCCACACACTCAGCTGTGCAGTAGGGGCAGTGCTCACATCTGCAGCTGAGTCACCACTGAAATGGGGAGAGAGCAGCCTTCCCTTCCCATCCACCCCATCCCTCTTCTCCCATCCCATTCCATCCCATCCTTTCCATCCCATCCCATTCTGTCTCCTCCCTTCCCATCCCTTCCCATCTCATTCTATCCCATCGCTTCCATCCATCCATCCATCCATCCATCCATCCATCCATCCATCCATCCATCCATCCATCCATCCATCCATCCATCCATCCATCCCATCCCATCCCATCCCATCCCATTCCATCCCATCCCATGGTGCCCATGGTGCCCATGGTGCCAATGGTGCCCATGGTGTGGAGGAGAGGTTGGGATGGGGGAGCTGATGATGTCCCAGGGCTGAGACATTTGAGTGCCCAGTACAGAGCCAACCCCGTTCCCTCTCCATGCCACCATGCCATGTTGACAGTGACTTCTAGCACTCCCATGTGCCCACCTGAGAGCACGGTGTGCCAGGCCAGAGCAGATCCTGGTGCCCAGCTCAGAGGTGACAGCTCCCACCCCCATTCCAATTTGTCTTCCTGCCCACCCTTCCCAGTTCCACACCCAGAGGTGCAGCTGGATTGTGGAGGGCAGCAACGTGCCCCTGCCAGCCTGCCATGAACAGATACATTGTGCCCAGCTGCTGGCTGGCAGATATTTGGTGTTTGGGAGGGTTATTGGTACAGAGGCAAAGCTAAGCAGACAATAAACCTTCAGTGCTGCTTCAGGAAACTCCAAAATCCCGTCCACAGGGCCTTGAGCCCAGCAGTGGCTGATGCCAGGCTGTTAAGCAGGCTTGTATTTATTTTTAATAACAATTCCTCCATTAAACCTGAAGTGATTTTTGAGGTTCCAGAGACAGGGAAGCGAAAAAAGGGGATATTGAACCTGCAAGGCCAGGCAGCTGTCGCCAGTGTTTTCCTAACCCTCATTAAAATAACCCTAAAAACAAGGAAAAGTTTGTGTTCCTGACAGGGAGGGAACTACAAATGGCCCAGTAGAGCAGTGGAGAAAGCCCTGCACACTGACCTGCCCCTGGCTGCCAGGTAAAACCACATTTATGGGATTAGATCAGCTAATCCCTGATAAATGCAGTTTTGCTGCACCATGTTTGGATTGACAACAACCAAGCATAAAAACCTGGACAAAAAGCAGAGTTGAGAATATCTGGATCCCAACAGGGAGGGCAGGGAATGGTAAACACTAAAATCCAGCAATTGATGGAAACAGAAAAACTGAACCCAGGGGAGAATTCATGGTCGATGGAGGCAGTTAAGGGAAGGTTCCAGGGTTGCTGCTTTTACACTGGCTGTGATTTAATGCTCAAGTCCCTGACACCCTCCTAGGGAAAGAGAAAAGGGTCTGAGGGCTTTGTTTTAGCTCGGGCTGGCCCCAAATCCTACCAGAAATATGTTCAGATAAGGCTGTGGCATATAGCAAGGGGTTTCCCCACCCCTACATGGAAAACTTGGATGGGGACACCCAGCAGTGCTCAGTACCTGCTGCTGGTGAGAAGGAATTCAAGAACTTGTCCAGACACCCCAGGGATGTCTTCAGTCCCCTCCATCATCTCCTGCTTTCTGCCACATCCCAACCTGCACTTCCCTCGCAGGGAAACCCACAACCAGGGATGTTCCTTCCCATCAGAACACTGCAAATCTCAAACTGGAAAGAGCCTGACACCATCCAGCACTGCCACAGCCACATGGGGAACACAAATCCCTTCTGCAGGCAAGGCTGGACGTGTGTCAAGCCCCACAAGACCTCACCAGACAGTGCTTTCCTCTCAGCCCTGCAGCAGCTGATTCTCTTGCTTTAATGGGACTTGACAGGGTTATTTCTTTCCCCAGGTATACTGTTGTGTCTTTTCTGCTCTCCTGGGTTTTGATGGCTGTGATGCTGTCAGCCTCATCCCGTTTCACAAAAGGAGCTGATGTTTGGAAGGGATGCTCTGCAATACCAGGAACAGGGGGAAGGGGAAGGCGGGCAGGAATTACATATGAGATGCTGATTTCTTCCTTTTAATTGCAAAAGGGGGATCAGGCCCTGGCTCCCACCTTTCCCATAGGGCCAGTTCTTCATGAGGAGTATGTATTTCCACAGATCCTTGCGTAAGGACACCAGAAATCACAATTACATCCACAAAAAAAACCAGACCCTCCAGATTTTAATGCAAACCAAGGTGCTGGGGGGTGGCAGGGGACCCTGTGACACTCCCTGTTGTCACTGCAGAGGTGCAGGGTTACACACAGCAACCCAAGACCTGCACAGCTTGAGATTTACTTTGAGCTGAAACACCTCTCCCAGCTCCCATCCCCTTCTCCACGTCTCTTCTGAGCAGCAGCAGCCTGGTGAGCTCAGGCTGAGAGTGCCAGATGGAGCAGCTTCAGGCAAGCAAGCACGGTTGGACTGAATGTGCTGAACAATCCCGTGGAAATCCTGGGCCCAGATCCTACATCTGCTCCTGCAGCCCAGCAGTGCCTGGAGCCGGAGCCCCCGTGGGGTTCCCTGAGTGTGGGGAATCCCGGCCTGACACCGATACCCAGGGTGGAGAGAGGAAACAGGAAATCACACAATTCCTGTAAGAGCACCTTGGGATCGTACTCTGGTAGCCTTGGAGGTGATGTAAGTGACACGTGGAGCCACCAGCCAACGTCAAGGCCATAAAACAGGGCTGGGCTGGCTGGGCTGCTGCTCCCTGCTGGCAGAGGCTCTGTGTCACTTGGGGGACACAGCTGGGCTCAGGTGTGCCTGTACAGCCTTACCCCACCTCACAGCAGCATCTACAGAACCCCAAACCACACCTGCAGCACCAGGAGCACCTGAGTCACCCCCCCTTTCCACCCTCTGTGTGTGTACGTTTTCTAGTCCACTGCAGCAGGGCAGGGAAGTCCCAGGGACTCCGGGCCTGGCGTCCTTCCAGCGCGCTGGGGGACCTGTCACAAAAGGAGGGCGACGGAGCTGCTGTGGATGCCGAGCGTGGCAGGATCCTTGCTGCAAACCCCAGCATGCTATCTTTAGAAGGAGCACATGCTCTGCTCAATTCCTTCTGCTCTATTTGCCTCGTGAAACCCTTCCCAGTGCACACTCACAGGATGTGGAGGGAGGAGGGGGCTCCCCGTGTCCTGAAGCCAGTGCTGACAAATCCAGGAGCACCAAGCAGGTTGGCATTTAAGCTTTGACACCATAATGCATCTTCTCCTGCTGGGGACTTCGTTGTCACACATCAAGAGGCAGAGGAGAAGGTCACTCCAGTGGGGTGTGGAACGGAGCCATGTCCTGCACAGCCCCTCTCACCACTTACAGTCAGCTCCAGAAAGGCTGATGGAAGCCCTGGTGCAACAAATGTCATGGAATCATGGAATGGTTTAACTTGGAAGAGATTTAAAATCACCCAGTCCCATCCCCTGACGTGGGCAGGGACACCTTTCACTGTCCCAGGTGGATCCAAGCCCCATCCAATGTGGTCTTGAACATTTCCAAGGATGGGGCAGCCACAGCTTCTCTGGGCAACCTGCCAGGGCCTCATCATTTGCACATGGAAGAATTTTTTCCTAATATCCAATCTGACCTTACTCACTGTCAGTTTGAAGCTGTTCCCTCTTGTCCTGTCACTCCAGGCACCTGTAAATAGTCTCTCTCTATGCTCCTTGTAGGTTCCCTTCAGGTACTGAAAGGCCATCTACCATTAGGTCACCCCAAAGCATTTTCTCCTCCAGGATAAATATATAGGATTTATCCTCTAATTCATGGTCTAGCATCCAGACCCATCCAAGTCTAGGAACTGAGGATTTCCATTCCTTTACATACTCACATTTTTCAACCTTTTAATAACAACTACACAAATGTTTCCCTAGATTTCCTGGAAATCTACAGGGTCCCTGGAGGTAAGCACTACCTGGAAAAGCACCTCATCTTGCTTGGGGTAGGTGCTGTTATAAATGAGGCTCTTCCAGCAAGTTTCTCCATCCTTAATAGAGATGAATTTCAACACCCTTCAGCTGGGGTCCAACCTCCACTTCCTGGTGGGTGGTTTTCACTGTTAGACTCAGCTATAAATAGGTCAAAAAGGTATTGCCTGATTAGAGACTGCAGGAAAAGAGCTGATGGTTTCCGTGTGATCCCAGCCTTCCACCTCACAGTTCTCCTGTGCCTCAGAGGGTGCCTGTGTTTGTAAACCCAGAATAAATCATTACTACAGAGAATCTATGAGTTCAGACCAGCCAAAGGAGCATCACTTTTCCCCCTAGATTTCAGGAACTGCCACACTTTATGGGAATCTGACCCCAAACCCCATGCCAGGAGTAAACAGCAATCATTTGCACCACTTGGGAAGGGGGACAGGGAAAGGAAATTCCTCTCTGGAGGGCCAAATTAAACCTTAGTGCAGCCACAAATGAGAAATGGGAGTGGAGAAACACCCAGACTGTCCCCACATGCTCCCGTCTGTGAAAGCATTCTGTCTGCCCCCACCTCTGGGGTTACAATCCAGCCAAACCACGTGAAGCAGAAAGAGAAATGTTTGGCAAGGAGTTGAGGCTGCTCTTCTGGGCTGCCAAACCTCATCAGAGCTGCCTGCAGGCAAAGCAGGGCTCTGCCACCTCCGCACAGTGCTGAGCACAGCCACCCAACCAGCCTCACCGTGGCTCCAGGGCAGCAGGAAAATATGCTGCCAGCCGAGGTGAGGAGAAACTGCCGGATACTGCTGGCTTCAGGAGGCAGGAGGCTCTCCCAAGGCAGGATTCTGAACAGCAACACAATTCTCTGTATTAAAACACCCCACCCTAAATAGAGAGATGGTTCATTTATAGTTTCAGTGAATGTAAGTGCAACTGATACTGTGCTAGTGCGTGATTTCTCAGAGGGGTGACAAGGCTGTCACCCGTAATAACCTTGCCTGCTGTGTGTGACAGTCACCCAAGGCAGGAGAGCAGGGCCAGCCCTGCCAAGCAGGGCTGGTGAGACAGCTCCAGCTCCAGCTCTGGGCCATTGCATCAGCATGGGGATGCAGTCACGGAGCTCATTGCTGCTCAGTGCTGCTCAGTGTTCCTCATTGCTGCTCCATGCTCCTTATTGCTCCTCACTGCTGCTCAGTGCTCCTTACTGCTCCTCAGTGCTGCTCAGTGCTCCTCAGTACTCCTCAGTGTTCCTCAGTGCTCTTCAGTGCTGCTCAGTGCTCCTCAGTGCTCCTCAGTGTTCCTCAGTGCTCTTCAGTGCTGCTCAGTGCTCCTCAGTGCTCCTCAGTGTTCCTCAGTGCTCCTCAGTGCTCCTCAGTGCTGCTCAGTGCTCCTCATTGCTCCTCATAGTTTCTCAGTGTTCCTCATTGCTCCTCAGTGCTCCTCAGGGCTCCTCAGTGCTCCTCAGTGCTCCTCAGTGTTCCTCAGTGTTTCTCAGTGCACCTCAGTGTTCCTCAGTGCTCCTCAGTGTTCCTCAGTGTTCCTCATTGCACCTCATTGCTCCTCAGTGCTCCTCAGTGTTCCTCAGTGTTCCTCAGTGTTCCTCAGTGCTCCTCAGTGCTCCTCATTGCTCCTCAGTGCTCCTCAGTGTTCCTCAGTGCTGTTCAGTGCAGCAAGAGATGCCCAGCAGAGTCCAATTCCCTCTTCTGCCAGACTCTGCTCCCTGCAAGGCGCCAGCGCGTTTGTTCTATGGGGTCAAGCAAGGGGAGATGGGGATCCTAGGGAGGAAGCAGCATCCATCCTCAGAGCTGGCAAAAAGGGAATTTGTGTCCTCTGCTCCCCCAGGTTGCACAGAAAAGGAGTGCAGGGGCCTGAGCTGTTCTCCTGGTCTCTGGGCACAAAATTGATACACTGCATTTCTCACTGGGAGGGATGGGGGAAAGGACAGGGCTCTTTGCAGATATTTATTTTTATTTCCAAGAGGAAGAAGAACAAAAGAGCCCCAGCAGGCTCCAGCAGCAGCCAGCCAGCAGAGCCACTGGCCAGGCAGGCAATTAACACATTGTCACTGAAGCAGGAGAACAGCCCTGATGGCTGGGACAGCCAGCAGCCTCTGGCTTTTCTCTTTTGTTTGGGAGCCAAAGGAAAGCAGAGGAAGGAGCCGCCATCCTGTTGGCCAAGGGTCTGGTTCCGCTTGGATCAGCACCCAGCAGCCCAATGCCCTCCGAGTGCCAGGCTGCTGCGGATGTCAGGTGGCAGAGGCCAGGCTGCCAGGGGCTGAAGGAAAGCAAGGAGCTCTCCTCTCTCTCCTCTGCCTCTGCCTTGCCAGGGGATCTTAGAAAAGGCCGCTGTCATCCCAAAATGTCCAGATGTGCCTCCAGCCAAGCGGGGTTGCCCTGACATTTCTTGCAGCTTCTTCCACCCACCACCAGAAATCCAAAGGGATAAAAATCAAAGTCTGGAGGAAGGAAGAGAAGAATTGTTTCTTGAGGCACTTCTAATAATTGTTTAGGGAGTGCTGGTTTCCAATCTCTCTTGGCATTGAAAAGAGAAGCAGATCTGGGGTTCACCCAGTGCCAGCTGAACCTCTTCTTGTAGAAGGCATCTCGACCCACTTTTTTGTTGGCCTTAATGCCACAATCCTGCTCCAACTGATAAAGAAACTCAGGCTGGGAATGGGATTTCAAACAGTTATTTTCAGTCTCTGCAGGAATAAAGAGATTTTGGACAGTCTCACAGTGCCTGAGCACCATGTGGAGGCGGCATCACCAGCAGTATGGGGGAATTCTCACACCAGACTGGGAGCTGTGACACTTTGCACAATGGCAGTAATAAAATCAAGGAAATAAGAGCCACTGAGGGAAGTGTGAAGCCCCTGAGACAGGGGAGGTCACAAGTCAGGGCTGCTTTTTCAGATGGCACAGCAGCGAGTTTGGCTCCTTCTGCCCAGAAGCCCTTTTGAACTTGGCTGAACCAAGCAGGAAAACTTGATCGGGGGGAGGTGATGCTTCATTAAATATTCATAGGAAAATGCATTTTTCTCCCTCATAAATAACAAAAATGTGTTCCTCCTCAATTAATATGCATCACTACTAACTTGTCTAATGAAGCCAAGCTCTGTCTGAGGAACTCAACGCTAATGCTTTCTGTCAGTTACATGCACCAGCACTCACAGATTATTTTTCAGTCACTTTTTCCTGATTTTCCTCCCAAGGTGGGAGTTCCCAGCTTGTGTCTGCCCTGAAAAATGTGAGCCAAGGATCTAGAGACACAATAAGTAAGAAAGAGCATCACACTAGAGATACAATTGTGCTGTACCAGGCAGTGCAACACAGCCCTGGTGGGTTGGGGTTTTTCCTTAATTAGAAATATAAGCAATCCCTCTTGCTGGCCTATATTTGGAGTAGGATATTTAAATAATTCCTCTTTTGAAAAGAGAAAGACACGGAAATCCCCTGCAGAAGGAGGCTGACACCAGAAAATATAAAGATTATGGGGGGGTAACATCATATTTCCCATTTTGTCAGCCATGGGGTGGATGATGAGAGGAGGAGGATGCTGAAGTCTAGGTGCAAATCATCCCAAGGCAGAGCTAAGATCCAACTTGCACCATTTGAGACCTTCCCAGAGAGGGACCTGGGGCATCAGACCTGAATGTAGATGGATTATGTGGATTACAGGGCTGTTTTCGTGTAGGGAGTCTTCAGGAAAGATGGGGAAAAACATTTTTCAAGGGCATGTAATGACAGACCAAGAGGGAAAGGTTTCAAACTGAAAGAAAGTGGATCTAGATTAGATGTTAGAAAGAAATTCTTCCCTGGGAGGGTGGTAAGGCACTGGCACATGGGTCACAGAGAAGCTGTGGCTGCTCATGCCTGGAAGTGTCCAAGGCCAGGTTGAAGCAACCTGGTCTAGTGGAAGGTGTCCCTGTCCAGTCAGGGGCTGGAATTGGATGATCTTTAAGGTTTCTTCCAACCCAAACCATTCTGGGATTACAGGATTCCATGATTCTGTCTCTGATTCAGCTGAGACTCCACATCTCACTATAGGTCCTTCAGAAAGGTCTTTGAATCCTTGCTCTGCATCTTCCACATGAGCTCCCCTGTCTCTCCTGGAGTGTTTTCTGACTGTCTGGACCTGTCTTGTCACAAAAGGCCAGCTGTCACTGCCATCTCTCGCCTCCTGAATGCTGTATGTCACCGCCTGGCTCCAGTCACTGTCACCCCAGCTCGTGCTGCCAGGCCTGCCTGTGAACCCCAGCAGCGGGTGCAGACACGTGGGAGCACTGAGCTGTCCCTCCTGCTGGGACAGTCACCTCCAGGCAGCTGGGAAGGGAACTCCTGCCAGGGCAACACTCAGCAGAGCTGGGCTGGCACAGGTGTTAAGCCCTGGAGATTCAGCTGCTCCACACGGGGCCACTGATGACTCCTCAAAGCACCCCAAAAACCTCCATGAGAGCAACGTGCAGGGACAACCGCAGCGTCCGTCCTGTCCTGCTATCCCAAACTCCCTCTGCTTTGGCCACAGGGAGTGAGTGCACTTTGACAGAGACCCAGCTGGCTGGCCATGCCCACCAGCACATCACCAGGGCCACTGCTGTCCCCTCCCATTGCTGCTCCACCCTCTCCAGCAGCCCCAAAGTGACTGAGATGGGATTTTAATGACATCTTGTTTGCCCTTCTCTGTGCCCAGCTTCAGGCAAGAGGAAGAGAGCAAAATGCCAGCACCAGCTTCTTCCAAAGAGAAAATCTGGGGCCTTTGTAGTCAAAAAGCAAATGATGGACCACACACAGCCTGAAGCCCATGAGCAACTTCTGGAAATGCCATGCTGGTACCACCCTCCTCCTGTCTCCACTCCAGCCCCAGGGAGGAGAGTTATAAAAGGGGAGCAGAGAAATGCAGGAGCCAGCCCAGCACACAGCACCTCTGGAGATGAATATTTGAGTTAGTCTCCCCGTTTTTTGTTCAGGATGGAGAAAAGATGGCTTTGGGGATATCTCACTGCAGCCTTCCAGAGCCTGCAGGGCTTACAAAAAGGAGAGAGAATTTTTATATGGGCAGACAGTGACAGGACAAGGGGCAACTGTTTTAAACTGAGAGGACAGGGTTAGATTAGATATTACAAAGAAATTCTTTATTCAGAGGGTGGTGAGACATTGGCACAGGGTGCCCAGAGAAGCTGTGGCTGCCCCATCCCTGGAAGTGTTCAGACCAGGTTGGATGGGGCTTGCAGCACCCTGGGATAGTGGGAGGTGCTCATGGCAGGGGGGGCTGAAACTGGATGAGTCTTAAGGTCCTTTCCAACCCAAACCAATCTGGAATTTAACCCCTTAAAACCAGGCTTACACAGCAAAAGAGTGAAGTATAAATCTAATTCTCACCATCAGTTCACAGTACACAATATTCACGACACCACAGTACCAGAGATTGACACATCAACAAATTAATTCCTGGTTTAAAATCGCCTTACACAGGTTCTTCTCAGGATGACCTAGAATTGATGGATCACAAATTTTCTTTCACCAGCCCAGCCACAACCTTGTATCTGCTTGAAAGAGCAGGCGATGCTACACAGGAGGAGAGCCAAGAGCAATACTTCTAATCCCGCGTTAACAAACATGACTCACCCATTTATTTTCACTGGTGTGTTCATGGTTATTTTAAGCTTTGTCTAAAGAATGCCAGCTACTGTATAATAACTGCAATGAAAGATGGCAGTGTTTTTATTTTGCTTTACAACTAAAGATTTATTTTTAGTTCCTTTTAAATAATGCAAAGCGAAACTGGTTTGTAAATTATTTTAAAGACTTTGGCACCGATTTCCTAAAGCAGATCCACATGAGCAAGTCCCATCTCCAGACCAGAGTCCCCATGAGGGAAGATAGGTGGCCCAGGTGCCACAGGCTCTGCACTTCCCTGGGAGTCAGCCTGGCTGCCAGGATACCCCAGGAAAATTCCACCTCACAGGTGAGAGTTTTTAAGAGGCAAGACACGAACATGTTTAGTTCAAGTCTGAATCTAAACAGCTGCTGTTTTTCCCCAGGCTCTTCCCAGCACTTAGGAGGTGTAAGATTAATTCTTAGTGTGTTGGATCCATCCTTGCCCTGCTCCCTGTTGTGCTGGTTTGCAACCTGGAGCATTCCAGGGGGTCCTGTGGGGTTACACCATAAGCTCCCATCAGGCATCCATCTGCTCTGTGCTTCTCCATCTGCTCCCACAGCGAGGGGCTGGGTGTTGTCTGGGGGCTGCAGGCGGCAGGGAGGATGCGAGTCAGGACTCCTGGGCTCTGCTCCTACAGACAAATCAATGGAGGAGAGAAAAAATATCCACAGCCTGAGGCTGTCTCCCCCTCTGTCAGAAATGGGGGAAAAGGAAAACAACATTCAACACCTATTCCAGCCCTGGAGAAACTTGGTATTGAGTAGTCAGAGCCCAAGGTTGAAAGAGCTTGTTAGGAAAAGGGGGAAATGAGCACCTCCAGCTTCCTTCTCCTTGTCAAGTTACAAAGACACTCACTTGACTCTCCACACTGGGAGAAGGGCTGCCTGGGGCTCAGCTGTGGAAAAGGACAAGCTGGGCCTGCTGGCTGCTCCTGCCTGTGCTGCCAGACACATGGCACATCTCCAAAGTCCCTGGGTACAGGAGCTGAAAAAGTGGGGGTTAAGTGCCTGTTTGCATGGGTGATGACTTTAATTTCACACATACAAATCCCTCTTACGGATTCTTTGGAGCTGGCAAACTCGGAGCTCCCCAGGGCCATGGCTGGTTGCTCTGACATTGCCATGGCAGGGTTTTCCCTAGGCCAGGTCTAAGCAAGGCACATTCAGGGTAATGGGTCTCCCTGCACACCACCATGCATGGCCAGTGGCTTGTCCGCCCCAGGGAGAGCTCCCTTCTCCCTCCAACACACCAATTTCCAGGGGTAAACCCCAAATCCTGTTTGGGAAACAGGAGGAGAAGCATCTTTGAGATAAGAGGGGCTGAACTTTAGCTGAGCAAGGAAATAACCACATCCAACCACCCCTTCTCAAACCTCCCACAACCCTGAGTAAACACCATCCCACCGCTTCGTTTCTCTTTCCTGCTCTCCCCACAGTTGTATCTGGAATAAATTCCCTTTGCCATCACTAGGAGACAGAGGGATGGGGAAGGCTGTGACTGCTCACACAAAATGCAGAGCTGCTCACACAGGGTGCTCTCAGCAGGGACGCTGCTTTTGGCTTTGCTCTCTGCTCCATGTTTATGCCAGCTCTGCTGGCAAATCCGCAATATGCTCCTGCCTCCAAGCAGACCCGAGCTTCCTTAGAATTTTCCATCAGAAAGTCACTGTCAGGCTCCCTGAGCCACTTGCTCTTCTGCAGCTGTTTTCTGCCCTCTTGTGAAGCTCTGCAGAAATCCACAGCTACAGCTCTGCAGAAATCCACGATTCTGCTGAGCCACATTCCCTCATTTCCCAGGCAGAGACGTGAAGAGATGGTGACTGTCCCCAGCTCACATCACTAAGGATTTCCTGAGTGTGAACAAGGGTTTAAGGACCATCACCTCTCCCAAAGATGTGTGTTGCTCCCCCTTCAGCAACAGCCCACACTGAGCTCAACCCAGTCTGAGCTGCAATCACCACTTTGAAAGCCCTGAGCAGATTCCCCCCTTGCACTACTGCCCTTGGCAGAGACAAAGCTCTCGCTCTCTCCATCCAGCCCAGCACTTCCTCAGGATCCTGTGGGAATAAAGGCTCCACAATCTATGGATTCTAAAAGGCTGAGTGTCTCCACAGGCTCTTCCTACCAACAGCTCCTCAAGTGCACAGGCCAGCACGTTTCAGGGTTCATCCCTTTTTTCATCCATCACTTTTCCTGACCTTATTTTGGGAATTTCTCCGTGGGATGTTGGTGGTTTGTCCCAAGGGCCAAGGCTGGGAAAGGACAGGAATGCAGTAAGCAACCTGAGACTCAAAGTGTTCCTGCTCACCAAAGACAACAGTTATTTGTCCAGGAGGAGCCATTGGCTCTGATCCACATTTGGTGCCAGCGTGGCCTGTACCAGCTCGCCCCAAATTTCTATTTCAATCCTGTATCTCCCCTCTTGGCTCCACAGAGGGACAGACGGGATGTGACTCATGCAGACAGTGAGACAAAGCAGGGACAGAAGGGGAAGTTGTGTCTTGCTGTACATGTTGCCCTCCAAACACAACCCCTCCATCTGAATCCCACCATCTGATCAACAAGTAATCTCCTTGTCCAGGGAAAGCAGGACAGCGTGGACCAACACAGTCCTGCCAGCCAGGTCCCTCCATAAATCCATAGCTGCAATTCCCTTTGCCTAAAACCTGCAGTACTCCCCCCCAAAAGCAGCAGAACTGAGGCACAACAGGGGCTGTGACTCAAAAAGCCCCAGCCCTGCTGGGGACCAGCAGATTCACCCACACGTCTTGGCTACAAAAGCCCCCCAGGTCAGCATTCTGCATTCTCCTCCTCCAAAGTGCCAGTGACAGATGCCAAGGGCTCTCTGGGGTCCCCTTCATCTTGCCCAGGCATGTGATGCTCCCACACAGACTGTGACTGTCCCCATCAATTCCTTGACTCGGGCAGAATGACGCAGTACAAAGCACCGGCTGCACAGCCCCCTGGCTCCTAACCGCCAGGGACAGAAGGAAAACAAGCTCCATTTGGTCTGCTCCAGTCACTTGTCACAGCCATGGCAGGACTGCTCCTTAAACGCAGCTTTTATTCCAGATTATGATTGTATCCAACAGCACAACACCACCACACTGA
The DNA here is from genome assembly GCF_022539315.1 of Serinus canaria. NCBI lineage: Eukaryota > Metazoa > Chordata > Aves > Passeriformes > Fringillidae > Serinus > Serinus canaria. Next base: position 2,256,290 of record NC_066339.1, read on the forward strand.
GCCTTTTTTCCTTCCAAGAGCTGCTTTTCAGCACTTGGGCTCTGAACCCCACAGGTGCTGCCAGGGATCTGCTTGTGTGGATGCCAGATCCATTCCCAAAGCTGACAGTTGGATCCAGCATGTCCAGAGCCACTTGCCAGATGGCACAGCCACCCCGCTCTGCTCCCAGACACACACTCAGCCACGCGCAGCCCAACCCGCTCTGACAAGTGAGACAGGAGGAAGGTCAAACCATCTGTTTGCCCAGGCTCAGTGCTGTATTTGAGGACAGAGTGCCTAAAGACTGGAAATTGGATCTTAGATTTGTCCATTACACAAGAGCTTTAGTCTTGTTTCTGCACAATCTCAGTGAGCTTGGAGTCCTTTGGGTGCTAAAGCTGATCAGAAATAGGAAAGCACCCAACAGCTACAGCAGCAGCACAATTGTCCCCAAACTGATACTCCATCTTGTGCCACATGACAGTCAGACCCAACTGTACACCCACAACATGAAAAAACATTCTGTTATTTTTTACAATATAAGTTTCTGAAGCTCTTACTGCTAAAATATTTTTAATATTTTCAAATATTCAGTTGACATCAGTTTCCATCCCTTCCCAGAGCAGCAGCTGGTGCCTCTCATCACAAGCAGCTGGATTTTATGAGACTGTAACTATTGCCAAGAGTTCGGGGAGCTCTGAGACACATGGGCACATCCACTCAGGCTTATTAATTCCTTCTCCAATGAAGGAGATCTTTATTTTCCCTTGAAAGATCTCACTTCTACACAGCTAAACCATATTTTGAGTGCCCCAGTTTGAACTCCCAGCACACAGTGCTTTGAACTGGAGAGCTGGACTACAAAACCTCCTTCTGTGCTCTCTCAAGCTGAGTTTTCATAAGTTTCCCTGAGTAGTCCAGCCACACTGGAGTTCTCAGCACTCCCAGCTGTGCCTGCATTCCACAGGGCTCCTGCTTGGCTCTGCTGTGCATTTTTTTCAAGGCCAGGTTGGACAGGGCTTGGAGCAACCTGGGATAGTGAAGGTGTCCCTGCCATGGCAGGAGTGGAACTGGATGAGCTTTGAGGTCTCTTCCAACCCAAACCATTCTGGGATTCTGTGAGCTTTGAAGTCTCTTCCAACCCAAACCATTCTGGGATTCTGTGAGCTACTATTAAAGTATCTTTCTGGTATAACAGGGTGATCCTAAGTGTTATAAATAACTATGTAGTTGTTGGCTTTTACTATTATATATTGGCTTTTAAAAATTATTTTGATATAGAATAGTCTGTAATCACTTTTTAACTGCTTTTAATATAGTATAATCTGTCAGCCTTTTATAGTTAATGCACTAATTCCTGTATAGATCCTATATTTTAGTGTGATAAATATATATTATAGTTCATGCTTTTGCAAAATATTAAAATAGAGGCTATGTGCTGTGTATTTCAACATTAATTTTTACAGAAGTAATTGTAGTTGTGAAATAATAACTAACGCCTTTATTTTTGTAACTAACTGACAATAGTGAAATAGCTAAAATTGATTGAAAGTACTTGCAAAAATAGCTAAAACATCCTTATGGTAAGATAACATTGAAAAGAACCAGGAAATAACACTGAAAGGGCAAAGAGGAATATACCACTAACCCTTCAGCTATCAATAAATCTCAAATTAGAGATCAGGGAGCCTTGTGAAGAAATAAAATACCAAATCACATCTACATTGTGGCACGTACTCTAAAAAGATGAGGTCAAGGATCAAACTAAGCTAAAGAATTCCCAGAACATGTAAACTCAAAATAATGTTTGAATAGGAATAATTTTCACAAATATGCATTTGACCAATGCAATGAAAAAGTGTATTAGAAGAGTTGTTATAGTTAACTGTGTCCATCTAGCTATGCACCCAGTGCTGTTACTTTTCCTTTATGCCTTATTATCCCTTATTAAACTTTTAAAAATTTTAAAGAGCAAGCCTCGTTTCTCATGTAAGGGTCCACATACACTAAGGAATCTCTTCTAGGCTGAAATGAGGTTGTGCCTGCCCAAACACCTTCTAGCTGAAGGTGATCTGCTCAAACATCTCCTTATTGTGAGAAACAACCACTCACTTCAAAATTTCAAAGGTTTATTAAACCTCAACAACATTGAATAAGGGAAAAGGGACAGTGCTGGGTGCTTAGCTGTCTATAAAAGGCTCTGCCTTTTATACCCCTGGTGTTGAAACCACAAAATACAGATTCATAAGTCATTATACATATTCAAACATTTTCCTTATATATCCCTGGCCCCTCCCAAAGTCTGCCAGTTGACTCTTCTTCACCGTCCATTTGGTGGAGACTTTCCTACAGTCTGACTAAAGGTGAGGTGTTGTCGTGCCAAGCCCAGCAGCAAGGTTCACAGATTCCCAACTGCCCTGTGCAAGGGCACATGTACAAGCCCTTCCTCCACATGCCCCAGACAAGCAGGGCTGTCCCATGGCAACAACATATAGGGAGAAAAGGGAACCATAAGAAAAACAGAGGGTGTCCAAAAATAACCTACAGAGTTACACATCACAAGAACTTCAAATCTCAACAAAACCCTTAACACACACTAAATTCATCCCTTAATTGCAAGAGCCAATCATCATTTACCCATCCATAACATTATCCTCAGCCTTTAGCAAAACGTGGAACAAGATGAACTTTAAGGCCCCTTCCTACCCAAACCAGTCTGGGAGCCCCTAAATCCTTCATTATTTGGGCTCCTAGCTGAGATCCTGCCTGCACAGCACCAGCACCTCACTGCCCATGGAACTGTTGGACAAGATTTGTGCCAATGCTTGAAGTCTGACAGCTGCACGTTGGGTTCTGGGGCGATTCATTGCCCCAGAGAAACAAATTCCTCAAAGTCTTCCTCTTGAAAGGATCTGCAAATCAGAAATGTAAGTGGGTTAGCAACACACTGTATTCCCAGAACTGGGATGCCCCAAGGTCACAGCTTTGTCATTGCAGCAGATCCATGAGGGAAATTATTTGGAGTCAGCTCAGTGTTCAATATTCCACCCTGAGGAGGCGAGAGAACCACCTGGCAGGTGCCAGCCTGTCCCTGCTGTCTCCTGGCTGAGCAGCTGAGGCACCTCCTGCTTCATTTGAATCCCGCAGGAGGAAGACCCTGCTTGGGCTACTGCCCTGGATTGTCAGGCACACGGATTCCTTTGTTTCATTTCCCTAATGGAGCTTCAAAGTGGCCCACACTGGATGGTCTCTTTGCCAAAGCCCAAGCCTGGTTTTCTCCCCAGTTCTGGGATGAAGAAATGAGGAAGAGATGAGCAGGGTCCTTCGGCTCACAGTGGATTCTGACCAAGAGATGGGGAAATGCCAAACACGACAAGGGTGTTTTTGGCCTGGTAAAACAACAGACTCAAAACACAGGGCAGCACCTAGGGACACACACAGCCTGTGTCCCATCCTGGGGCAGGGCACAGAGGGGCCAAGAAACATCTTCTGCATTTCCACAGCAGCATTTCCTAATCACTGTTTATGCTGCCTGGGTCACTCCTACTCAGATCACCTGCATTGCTTCTTTTGAAAGCACCTTTTGGAGCTCTGCCTACTTCACTCTGACACAAACTGCACCCAAGTACATTTTTACTAACTCCTTGCTCCTTTTGAGACACACCAGGACAGTCCAAGGCTTTGAAAACCAGGAGATGTGGCACTACCTGCTAGGAGGGAATAGGCAGGTGCACTCTTGGCTTCCCTCTGCTTTTCCACGATAAACACTGTTTACTTCTTGGTGCTGCAAGATTGAGTAAGAAGGTCAAACAAAAGGATTTACAAACTATCTCAGTATTACAGAGGTGCAATAAAGAGTAAAACATGGCCTGTGTGGCGTGATCTATGGGTTTGGGTTGGGATTGGAATGTCAGAGCTCTCCAGCTGTATTTGGAAAGCAGTGCAATGATGTGTCACATTTCTAGTTCCTTCTCATGCTGCTGACTGAGGGCAGGAGGCTTGGACCCAAGGCTTGAAGCACTCGCAATGCTGGTGCTTCTACAAGACTGCCTCTGGTATATTCCCCAAGCCATGCAAGTGGGCATAAAGGTTTTCCACAAGCTCAGGAACTTTGTCTGCCTCACCCATGCATTCCCAAATGCCACTTCCCTCCTGCACTACAAGCTGCTTCTGAAGTTGCAGTCAATTCTTAGGGGATCCTTGCACTAAGGAGTAGGTATGAAATTATTTCCAGTGCATTTGTCCTCTAGATTAGGCGTGGAATATATTTCTTCCTCTTGTCTCGAGTCTCCAGTTTTATTTTGCTGCTCAGCAGCAGGACCCTGCAGGTGTGTGCAAGGAGCTCAGTGCCTTGGCTCCTGGGTGGTGGCAGACACTGCTCCCACATGGAACTGGGGCTGGATTAACCCTGGGCTGATGCTCTGGGCTGAGTGGAGCCTACAGCCCTGCCAGCCCCAGCAAGTCCAGCACAGCTGCTCTGTCATCCTCAGGGCTGTTCTGCAGCCCCCTCACAGAGATCAGGGCTGCATCCAAATCCCTCCAGCACTGCCCTGGCACACAGCACGAGGGACAGAAGCATCTCCTGGTGGCTTTGGAAGCATTTTGCCTGAAGATGGTGGGTAGATTTCCCTGTATATCAGATGAGGGGTGTTACTGGCTGTGCTGGCCACTTGCCTCTGCCTTGCCCAGCTCTCAGCCATGCTTTCCCCACTCACAGCTTCCCAATGGCTCACCCAGCTGCAAAGCTAAGAAGGCTTTGCATTTCTACATGGATAACCAATAAATCCCTGCATTTGTCAGACTTTTCCCCCCTTCTTTCCTTCTTTACTGACTGGTTGCTCTACTGAAACCACAGCCCACGTAGGAGGCAGGCAAAAGCAGGAGTTGTTACCTGGACTCTGTATTTTTACCCTTTTGCAAGCAAACTCAGGCCCTGAAATTGTGAAAGAAGGAAAATAGCTTCGGTTGTGATTTCTCTGGTATCCCAATCACCTTCTCCAAATTCTCTTGTGATTTCTTTAGTAATCCAGCCCCCTTCTCCAATCCCTGTGATGGGTTTGGCAACCTGTGGCAAATGGGGCAAGAGAGTTTTGAGCAGCAGCTGCAAGACTCTTTTGTACCAGGGAATATTTGCAGGTTTCTACTGCCCAAGAGGCTGGGATTTTGTGCTGGAACTCCAGGGTGTCACTGAAGCAGTTCAGCACTTTGGGAAGCAGCTTTTCCCTCCCAAAGACTCCGTCCTGGGGCCCACCGCACCCCTGGGCTGCTCTCCCAACACATCAGTGTCACATGTGGCTGTCCCCATCGCCTGGGGCTGCCAGTGCTCACCCCAGGCACCTGCATTGCAGTAATCTTATTTTAATGAGCATTAGGACATCACATCATCCACTTCTGCCCACTGCTGCTGTTCCACTGGACCTTTGGCTCAGAGATTTATGCCCAAACAGAGGCATATAAGTCTGTGAGAGTGAGCTTGGAAAGAGAACCACAGCTGAGGTTTGGGTGGCTCTGGAAAAACCACTGAAGCTGCTGGGCAGCTGTTTTCTTGTTGTTGGGGTGCTTGGAGTTAGCAGAGATGCTGAAAATGAGTGGAAAAAAGGGAAGACCTTACTCCATACTGTTTAGAGGATGTAGCTTCATGATTGTATACCAAGCTGGAGTGTTATCTGCTTTGCGGGACCTGTCTCCTGACATAATGAAATCTGCTTACAGGATCTATGGAGCATCTTCAGGATCTATTTTAGCTACAGCAGGATTGTGTGGATGTGATGTGGGTAAGGTCTACAGATATCTGTTTATTTTGTGTCTAAAGAGATTGAATACCTGGGAATTTATAGTTGCTAATATTCTTGTTTCATTATCAGTGGATAATTCCTCAAATTTTTACTTTATTGGCTTCTTTAATATTGGAATACCTGGCTAAAGTAAGCAGTACATGGAAAATAGTCATGGCACCCTATTACCTGAAATTCAAGGCAAGCATATCCAATAAAAGAAAGAGAGGTGATCTCCGTAAGAAAGCATTTGGGACTGCTGGCAGATTCTCAAAAAAATTAGGGGGAAGAAAACACATTACATGGCATAGATGCAGAGATAACAGGAGGAAATTTTATACCAAGGCTTCCTGTCCATTTTCTCCCATATGTCCAACACCTTTTAAGATGCCTTGTGCAGAAAATGGGAAGAAATGAGAAAAGAAAAGAAAAAAATATACTTCTGCCTCTGACAATATTGAAAGTCCGTGGAAAACTTTGGTTCACACATGGGACCTTCAGCCATAATGAAACACAATGCCTCTAAATGAGCATTTAGCAGCCAGATAAAATACCCGTTACAAAGAAGGAAGTGTAGCTCAGCAAGTACATAAATAACAATATAGGGGATGTAGAATGATTTGCTTTGCTGTGCTTCAGATGAGATGAAGGAGCATATCCTCAGTCATTTGAAAACCTCTTTCTTGGGGCTGGTCCATGGAGGATCTGCACTTAGACTCTTACGAGAGACCTTAGACAAATTCCTGCCTCCGAATGCCCACGAGCTGGTGTCTGGAAAGCTGCACATTATCCTCACCCGCCTGCACGACTGGAGAAGCGTGACAGTGTCCGAGTTTGCCTCAAAGGAGGAGCTGATTCAGGTGGGAGCAGCCACAGCCACCCCATGAGGGAAGAGCTTGGTGACATTGGCTGCCTCGCAGCAGCACAAAATCACAGAATGGTTTGGGTTGGATGGGACCTTAAAGCTCATCCAGTTCCACCCTGTCATGGCCAGGGACACCTTCCACTGTCCCAGGTTGGTCTCAAGCCCCGTCCAACCTGGCCTTGGATGCTGCCAGAGATGGGGCAGCCACAGCTTTTCTGGGCAACCCGTGCATGGCCTCAGCACCCTCATGGTAAAAAATATCATTCAAATACCTAAATCTTCACTCTTGTAGTTAGAAATCAACACCCCTATCTTACACTAACATGTCCTGTCCATTCTAGTCCATGCCATGACTTCTGTTCTTGCCACCCTCTGAATTCAGACAAGCTGACATAATTTTTTCAAATCAGACATTTTGATTGCTCTCTGAATTCTCTTGAATATTCAGACAGCAATTTGAGGCATTTCACAGGTTCCTTTCCTACTTCTCTGCACTGGCTGTGGGTATCAGACAAGGTCTGGTGCCCATTAGTCTGTGGTGCCCAATAGCCCGGCTGGGGGCCCTGTTTTGGCACACACAGATGGGCCACCCCTCCCAAAGGGAAAGGTTTCTGTGGCTCTTTGCTCACCTCTGTCCTTCCCATCTCACCCACAGGCTGTGATGTGCAGCTGCTTCATCCCACTGTATTTTGGGTTTTTCCCTCCAACGTTCCGTGGGGTGGTGAGTAGATTTGTGTCCTGGAGACCCTGTCCCTGCTCTGGCCCAGGGCGCCTCCAGCCTCTGTCCTTTCTCCAGTGGTGGCATTAAGGATGTTTCTACCTGGGTTTGCCACCAACGGAGCTCAAGGCTGGGTTCCCCCAGTGTCTGCAGAGGGAAGAACAGGGCCCCAAAATCCGACCTCACTGCAGACAGGACTGAGCTTCTCACTGAATTGTCCATTTCCCCTGTCCCTGGGGTTGCCTCAGCTCCCTTCTGCTGCACTTTCCTCCCAGTTTCATTGCAGTAGCTTTTTGGGGGAAGGGAGTAGGGCAGGTGTGCAAATGGAGCAGGGGAGCAGTGGGTGGGGCAGTTCCCTGGAAGGGATCTGTGGGGCCCCTGAACCTCAGCCGCTCCCTGTTCTGTCTGCCAGCGCTACGTGGATGGGGAGCTGGCCATGTGGAGAGCTGACTTCGTGTCCCGCACCACCATCACCATCTCTGCCTTCGCCGGCGAATACGACATCTGCCCCAAGGATGGCCCTGCTGCATTCCTGACCTTCCAGCTCTCTGACTGTATCTTACAGATCTCAAAAATGAACATTTGCCGATTACTGTACATTTTTCTGGTTCCCAAACGTCAGGTGAGCAGCTCCTCCAGGTAGCAGGGCCATGAGCCCCCAGCAGCCCAGCTGCCCTGACTGCCACCTCCCCTCACAGGTCATGGACCGCTTTTATATCCAGGGCTACCAGGACATGATCTCCTTCCTAAAACGCCTCAGTAAGTGACTGCAAGTGGGACAGGTAGGTTGGGGGCTTCCCTTACATCCTTGGTTTGCTGACACAAGGAAAGAGATGCTGCCCCAGAGTGACTGGGGCACACAAATGCCTGCATTCCTGGCACTGCCACAATTCCTTGAGGCATGGCCTCTCCTGAAGCTGCCTCTGGAGCCACACTCCCATTTTCTCTGCCACACTGCGCATGACAGAGCTTTTTCCCAGGGAACACAGGTCCCAGGACCTCTACACACAAGTGCAGGCTCAGGTGTCCTGTGTGGTGTTTGATAAGCCCAACATGCACAGAGCAGCAATGTTTGGTGATGCCTGAGCCCTGGGTTTATCTGTATCCCTGATTTCCACTCAGCCCAGGTCATGCCTCACACAGCTGCAGACCTGGCAGCTGAGCAACAAGCAGTGAGAGCTGGAATCTCTTCCCACCAGGGGATTTCCAGGTGAATTACTTTGAGGGCTTCACACTTTCCTTGGCTCATGAGGAAACCCTGCACCTGAAGCCACAGCTGAGGGGTCTTCACTCCAGAGCCACAGATCATGAGGATGACACCACAGAGAATCCAGGGGTCGGCCAGACAGCAGGTGAAGAGGAATAGGAAGCCCCACAACACCACCTTCTCCACCCCCAGGAAGGTAAAGAACAAGCACTTCCTTTACCCCATCAATTTTCATGTGATACTTGCCCAGGGCTGTCAGTGCCCAAAGAGGCTCTGGGGCAGGTGAGAACATCAGGAACAGGAGAAAGTTCCCTCTCCGGTCAGGGCTTACAAGTGAGGCCTCACACTGAGCCCTCACCCTCGATTTCGGTCAGCACTGAGGACTTCCTTGGTGGCTGGGTCAGAAGGGCTCTGTGGAGAAGGAGCTCTTTCCATGGAGAAGGCCCTGTATTCACTCCCCAGTGAGGTAAGAACAGGTTCTGCCCACACCTCCCTTCATTAGGGCTGTCTCAAGGGTTCAAGCTGCCTTTGCTGTGTCACCCAAATCCAAACTTCTCCTTAGGAGCTCTGGAGGCAGCCAAAGAAATACTTAATACAAAGAAAGCATATTAGAGCTGCAGGCAAACCTCTTGCTATATCATTTTCAAGCAACACAAGGCAAGTCTAAATTCAAAAATTGTTGTTTTCTGCAATCATATTCCATATAATGGCAGCTGCCAGTTTCTTGCATGGAAGACCAGTGAAACCTCAGCATTTCAGTTTGCAGTTTGTTGTTACTGAAAAATACAAAGGAGCATCTGATAAAATGCAATCTTTCTTTCAATTTTACTCTTTATTCTCTCTTTCCTTATAAGTCTTTCAACATTTCAGGATTTATCACTTTAAGTAAAATTACACAGCTTTTTCAACATGACAATTATTTAAAATGCAGCCGCATTAATTAAATGAAAGGGATGAAAGACACAATGAACTGTATCTAGAAGGTCTAGAAGAAATGAGAAATATAAAGGAGAAAGAATAGGACCATTATCATTCCAGATCTAAAAGGAAAAGTCTGGAAAACACAAAATGGAAGCAAGAAAGATACTTCCTTTGGAAACAAACCAACTCTCAACCCACTAAGAAATGCAGGACACAGTGTTAGGCTGTAGAAGTTGCTTCCCTGGATGCTTTTTTAAAGGCTCCATCAGTCTGAGCTATGAGCAGCTTGTGGAAGCAAAAAGTTGGGAATGAGGTTTCTTTGGAAGCTGGGAAGCTCTGGGCTAGCAGGAATCTCTGCCTCTGCTTTCCAGCTGGGCTGCAACGTTTTTGACCAGTCTCAGGAGAAAAATTCCTCCTGTGGGAGGAATCAAGACTCATTTGTAGGCCAGACAGCAATGAAGGGGTGAGTCCAGGCTCTCCATCTCCAGAGCAGAAGCACATCAGATGTTCCAGTTCTGGGAAGGAAAAGCCCTACTGTTCACGGCCAGGAAAAGGCTCCTGCACTGTTTCTCTCTGCCATGCCAGAACATCAGTGATGCTAGCACAGCGGCAGAGGCATAAACATCAGGAACAACTTGTACCTGATTTCTTGGACAACTGTCTGCAGCCTGCAATCCCACGAGGCTCAGGCTGACCTAGCAGGTTGTCCACAAGCACTTGCCACTTATCTGTGTGCCCAGCAGGACAATTGCACAAGGAATTGCACCCTCCTTAGTGCCCAGACTGGAAACAGAGGCTGGCATAAAGCACCTGCAGCCAACAGCCAGAGCCACAGGCAGGACTGGGCACGTGCTTGGCTTTGTTGGGCTCAGTTCCACACATCAGACTCAAGGACTCTTCCCTCTAGACCTGCAGTGGGATCCAGCTCCAGAGGGAGCTCTGCTGTCTTGGCTTGTCTCCAGACTCTCATCCCATCCACCTCAGGCTTCACGTTTCCACTGAGTTTGAAGCAGAATGAGACAAGCAACAGCACAGGGGTACAGGGGCAATATTTTGGGGATACCAAAACCAGCTGTCCTGTAGACAACAGGAGGAAGGGAAGCAGCTCTGACCAGGCACTTGAATCCACTTTGTCCCACAGGAACTGCCAGAGGTGTCTGTCAGAGTGACCAATGTGTTTTTTTTTCCCTTTAGGGCCAGGCTGAAGAGCATTTCTGAGCCCGCTGCTGCCTTTGGCCCCACTTTCTGAGGAAATGAGCAACTTGGAACCCAGCCTGAAGGCTGAGCCTGACCTGCCCCAAGGAGCACATGGACTGTGCCAGCAATGTCTCAGCACAGGCAGGGCCACAGCTCCCGCATGCTTCCCATCCTCCACCCCTGGAGGAGGCATTCCAGGCTGCTTCTATCCCCACTGGGTGCAGCTGAGCTTGCCACTTTGCTTCCCTGGCATGAAACAAGCTCCTGCACCAGGTGATTCCAGTCAATGCCAAACTTGGTCTCTAGCCACTGCCTCTGGCAAAGCCTCTCTTGCCATTAGCTCCAAGCTCATGTCTCCAAGAGGAGGCAGCACCAGCTCTGCTTGCTTGAAAAGATGAGGGATTAATAAACCAAAACCCAGCTGACTGGAATGTGGAATTGTTTCATTCTTATTTCTTCCTCATTCCTGCAGGTTTGCAGAGGAAGGATTCTGTGCTGAAGATCATTTTAGCATTTGGGGATTCCTTGCAGATTGATCTTCCTTAAAGTTCTCAAAGTTTTACTAATTGTTTATGATCAAGCACCACAAGGGGTAGGTGAGAAACACTGGGCAGTTCAAACTGTGCTCCAGTTCGTGGCTGAGGTTTGCAGATGCTTTTAATGGATTTGGAGGTCCAATTCCTAGATGAGAATTTTCTTTGGGGGTGTTTAATGCCCTTTACAATAGGGTAACTGCCTCAGGCTGACTGAAATGCTAATATCCTGCCTGGAGGTGGGGATGGTGCTTGCAGCAGCCTGGAGAAGGAGCTGTTGGATACCTGGGAGGGAGCAGAGGTGCAAAAGCAAATGATGGGCTCCTCCCTCCTGCCTGGGAAGGCCTGCGTGTCTGTGAGCCTTCCACTTTGCCCTGTGACAGGAACAGCTGCATTTGAGCAGCTCGCCTTTGGCTGCAGTGCTTGAGAGTGTAAATCCATCCAGGGTGGATGGAAGACACGAGCACACAGGATCCAGTGCAAGAAGTAGGATCCATCAAAATGGCCAATAAAATATTACAAGGGGACTGGAGCATCTCCCCTATGGAGACAGGCTGAGAATGGTGGGGCTGTTCAGCCAGGAGAAGAGAAGGTTGTGTGGAGACCTCACAGCCCCTTCCAAGACCTGAAGGGGCTACAGGGAAGCTGGAGAGGGACCCCTCATCAGGAACTGCAGGGACAGGACAAGGGTCAGTGGCTGCCTACTGCCAAAGGGCAGGGATAGATGGGGTACTGGGAAGGAATTCTTCCCTGGGAGGGTGGGCAGGCCCTGGCACAGGGTGCCCAGAACAGCTGTGGCTGCCCCTGGATCCCTGGAAGTGTCTAAGGCCAGGTTGGATGGGGTTTGGAGGAACCTGGGATAGTAAAGGTGTCCCTGCCATGGGAGGTGGTGGGACTGGATGAGCTTTGAGGTACCTTCCAAGCCAAACCATTCTGGGATTCTCTGATCTACTTTTCAAATGTCTTCCTTGCAGATCTGGTATAACCAGGGTCATCCTAAGGGTCCACATAGGGTAAGGAATGTCTTCTAGGCTGAAATTCAGTTGTGCCTGCCCAAACACCTTCTAGCTAAATGTGATCTGCTCAAACATCTCCTTATCCTCACCCTGTGGCAGTAAGTGGAAGGAGATGAGCTTTAAGGCCCCTACCAACCCAAACCAGGCTGGGTTCTCAAAATCCTCCTTGATTTGGGAGCACCAGCACACAGTGGGTGTTTGTGACAACAGGTCCAGCTTCATCATCTGCATCAGACATGGTCTGGGCAGAGAGAATGTAACATCATACAAAGACATCTTTAATGATAGCAATCAGCACAGATTAGCAAGCCTTTCCTGCTTTCTAAAGGCTCCCACGACGGATGCACGGGGCCGACGTTTGCCATGGCTGCCACATTGGCAAAGGGCAGGAGTGAGGGCAGGAAGAACGGCCGAGCCCTCAGAGCAACGGGAACGGGAACAGGCGAGCCCTCAGAGCCCTGGAAAGGGGAACGGCCAAGCCCTCAGAGCAACAGGGACAGGGAACGGGCGAGCCCTCACAGCCCAGAGAGCGGGAACGGCCGAGCCCTCACAGCCCAGAGAGCGGGAACGGCCGAGCCCTCAGAGCTCTGGGGACAGGAACGACCGAGCCCTCAGAGCCCGGAGAGTGGGAACGGCCGAGCCCTCAGAGCAACAGGGACAGGGAACGGGCGAGCCCTCAGAGCCCTGGAAATGGGAACGACCAAGCCCTCTGAGCAACGGGGACATGAACGGCCGAGCCCTCAGAGCAGTGGGAGAAACGGGCCCTAACCAGGGACACATAAATCCAGGAAATTGAGTTAATCCAGGGAATAGCAACTAATTCAGGGAATAGAGATTCCCTTGGAAGCACGAGGAGCAAGAGCAGTCTGATTAGGGCTTGAAGGAGGAACCTGATCTAGAGGAAAGTGTCCTTGCCCCTCGGCAGGGCTGGAATGAGATGAGCTTTAAGGTCCCTTCCTGCCCAAACCATTCCATGATTTGATGATTCCACAATGCTCTAGGAGCATTGTGCTCCTGCTGCTGACTCCCAGGCTGTGACTTGGGTATAAATCAACTAGGCTGAGCTTCTTCTGTTTTTCTTTAACCCAGAAGTCCAGCTGTGCCTGTATCCTGCAGGGCTCCTGCTTGGCTCTGGTGTGTTAATTATTTCAAGGCCAGGCTGGACAAGGCTTGGAGCAATCTGGGACAGTGAAGGTGTCCCTGCCATGGCAGGGGGGAACTGGATATGGTTTAAAGTTTCTTCCAGGCCATACCATTCTCTACTCCTGAAATGTCTTAGTGGTGTTACAGGGGGATCCTAAGAGTCTGGCAAGGCTAAGGAATCTCTTCTGGCCTGAAATGAAGCTGTGCCTGCCAGAACTTCTTCCAGCTGGAGGTGATCTGCTCCAACATTTCCTGGTGCTCTCTGCCCAGGGGTGCAGCTGAGCAGGAAGGTCTGTCCTGCAGAGCCCTGCCCTTGGCTGGCAGCACCAGGCACTGCTCCAGAGCAGGGTGAAGTCAAGGTGCTGAAGTCACCATTTCATCACCGTCAGGGCAGCTCAAGCAGCTGCCCTGGGCAGTGACATCATCCCCTCATGTCCCCAGATGAGGTGTTTGTCACGGGAACAGGGAAAAGGTTTCTCTCCCTAATGCTGAACCTAGGATAGGCTGGAGGTCCCTGTGCCACACTCCTGGTAGGAGGAAAGATAAGTGTGGTGGGGCACCTTCTAGGAGCTGCCAAAGCCACAGAAACACCAATTAGTGAGGCAAGGTCCACAGTGGATCATTCCCACTCTTTCCTTTCTTATTCAGATGAAAGATTGTCAGTGACATCAGCAGCAAAACTGTTTCTCATGTTGTCATCTCAGCTAAAATCTGTGTACTGGTAGGAGGACAAGGATTGGAATGTGCTGCCTGGGCCAGGATCAGCCCTTCCTGCTGAGGAGGGAGCCACTGGGATGTGAGGAAACATGGAGCAGCCAAGAGGGAACTGAGGAGCCCAGGTGAGTGCAAACAAAGCACCAGCATGGACAAGTTCAGCCCCCTGCCAGAGCCACTCCTTTATTCTGCTCCTCTTCCAGTGCACTAAACTGGGGAGGTGCCATGGAAACTCCTTAAATAATCACACACTGTACAGAGAGGGTGTTTGGCCTGATAAAACAACAGACTCAAAACACAGGGCAGCACCTAGGGACACACACAGCCTGTGTCCCATCCTGGGGCAGGGCACAGAGGGGCCAAGAAACACCTTCTGCATTTCCACAGCAGCATTTCCCAATCACTGTTTATACTGCCTGGGTCACTCCTCCTCAGATCACCTGCATTGCTTCTTTTGAAAGCACCTTTTGGAGCTCTGGCTACTTCACTCTGACACAAACTGCACCCAAGTACATTTCTTCTAACTCCTTGCTCCTTTTGAGACACACCAGGGACAGTCCAAGGCTTTGAAAGCCAGGGAGATGTGGCACTACCTGCTAGGAGGGAATAGGCAGGTGCACTCTTGGCTTCCCTCAGTGGGATTCCCATTGTCTGAACCTGAGAGATGCAGTAAGAGAAGCCGAGAAAAAAATGATCAAAACAATTCTTATCTCATTTGCTGCCCTGTGTTGCGCCACAGTAGAAAGTATGGAGATTGCTTTCCCAAACTGATGTTTTGTTTCCTTGGCCTATCAGGGCCAAGCACGTGTCCAAACTGTTGGTCAGCAGACAGTCACAAGATTCTGGGCAGAGGAGTTGTGTTCTTGTGCAGATTCAGTTTAGGTGTTATGCAATATTGAATATATAGTAAAATAAAGTAATTAATTATAAAGTAATTAAGAATAAAGTAATTAATTCTGATAAGACAGAGACTTCTCAACATTTTTCCAGCCTCTGACGGGGTTGCCTTGCTTTTACAATACCCTCTGCTTTCCCACGATAAACACTGTTTACTTCTTGGTGCTGCAAGATTGAGTAAGGAGGTCAAACAAAGGGATTTACAAACTATCTCAGTATTACAGAGGTGCAATAAAGAGTAAAACATGGCCTGTGTGGCGTGATCTATGGGTTTGGGTTGGGATTGGAATGTCAGAGCTCTCCAGCTGTATTTGGAAAGCAGTGCAATGATGTGTCACATTTCTAGTTCCTTCTCATGCTGCTGACTGAGGGCAGGAGGCTTGGACCCAAGGCTTGAAGCACTGGCAATGCTGGTACTCAAGCCATGCAAGTGGGCATAAAGGTTTTCCACAAGCTCAGGAACTTTGTCTGCCTCACCCAAGCATTCCCAAATGCCACTTCCCTCCTGCACTACAAGCTGCTTCTGAAGTTGCAGTCAATTCTTAGGGGATCCTTGCACTAAGGAGTAGGTATGAAATTATTTCCAGTGCATTTGTCCTCTAGATTAAGCATGGAATATATTTCTTCGTCTTGTCTCAAGTCTCCAGTTTTATTTTGTGGAAACAAAAGGGGGAGATGTGGGAACTCAGCACATCACTCCTGATGTCCAGAGCTACCGAGAGAACCCTTGGGGGGCTCGGGGTCCTTGGAATGTTGCCAAAAGCACTTGGTGGCTTGATTTTGATCCATCTAGGGATGTGCCACCGATGTATGAGGAGATGGAACCTGTGGGAATCACTCGGGTGTGAATGGTGAAGAGAAAACATAGTATAGGGTAAATTACAGATTTTGGGGTTTTGGTACAGGGGGGTTGTGGAGACAAGATGGAGGAATCAAGGCTCAGCAGCAGGACCCTGCAGGTGTGTGCAAGGAGCTCAGTGCCTTGGCTCCTGGGTGGTGGCAGACACTGCTCCCACATGGAACTGGGGCTGGATTAACCCTGGGCTGATGCTCTGGGCTGAGTGGAGCCTACAGCCCTGCCAGCCCCAGCAAGTCCAGCACAGCTGCTCTGTCATCCTCAGGGCTGTTCTGCAGCCCCCTCACAGAGATCAGGGCTGCATCCAAATCCCTCCAGCACTGCCCTGGCACACAGCACGAGGGACAGAAGCATCTCCTGGTGGCTTTGGAAGCATTTTGCCTGAAGATGGTGGGTAGATTTCCCTGTATATCAGATGAGGGGTGTCCAAGTTGTTACTGGCTGTGCTGGCCACTTGCCTCTGCCTTGCCCAGCTCTCAGCCATGCTTTCCCCACTCACAGCTTCCCAATGGCTCACCCAGCTGCAAAGCTAAGAAGGCTTTGCATTTCTACATGGATAACCAATAAATCCCTGCATTTGTCAGACTTTTCCCCCCTTCTTTCCTTCTTTACTGACTGGTTGCTCTACTGAAAACACAGCCCACGTAGGAGGCAGGCAAAAGCAGGAGTTGTTACCTGGACTCTGTATTTTTACCCTTTTGCAAGCAAACTCAGGCCCTGAAATTGTGAAAGAAGGAAAACAGCTTCGGTTGTGATTTCTCTGGTATCCCAATCACCTTCTCCAAATTCTCTTGTGATTTCTTTAGTAATCCAGCCCCCTTCTCCAATCCCTGTGATGGGTTTGGCAACCTGTGGCAAATGGGGCAAGAGAGTTTTGAGCAGCAGCTGCAAGACTCTTTTGTACCAGGGAATATTTGCAGGTTTCTACTGCCCAAGAGGCTGGGATTTTGTGCTGGAACTCCAGGGTGTCACTGAAGCAGTTCAGCACTTTGGGAAGCAGCTTTTCCCTCCCAAAGACTCCGTCCTGGGGCCCACCGCACCCCTGGGCTGCTCTCCCAACACATCAGTGTCACATGTGGCTGTCCCCATCGCCTGGGGCTGCCAGTGCTCACCTCAGGCACCTGCATTGCAGTAATCTTATTTTAATGAGCATTAGGACATCACATCATCCACTTCTGCCCACTGCTGCTGTTCCACTGGACCTTTGGCTCAGAGATTTATGCCCAAACAGAGGCATATAAGTCTGTGAGAGTGAGCTTGGAAAGAGAACCACAGCTGAGGTTTGGGTGGCTCTGGAAAAACCACTGAAGCTGCTGGGCAGCTGTTTTCTTGTTGTTGGGGTGCTTGGAGTTAGCAGAGATGCTGAAAATGAGTGGAAAGGAGGGAAGACCTTACTCCATACTGTTTAGAGGCGGTAGTTTCCTAGTTTTATACCAAGCTGGAGTGTTATCTGCTTTGCGGGACCTGTCTCCTGACATAATGAAATTTGCATACAGGATCTATGGAGCATCTTCAGGATCTATTGTAGCTACAGCTGGATTGTGTGGATGTGATGTGGGTAAGGTCTACAGATATCTGTTTATTTTGTGTCTAAAGAGATGGAATATCTGGGAATATCTGGGAATACCTGGAAATATCTGGAGTTGTAAAAGATTTTTTTTTCATTTTCAATGGTAATTCCTCAGATTTTTACTTTATTAGCTTCTTGAAGTTTGTAAAACATGGGTAAAGTAAGCAGCACAGAGAAAACAGAGTAGATATGGTCATTACTGGAATTGTCAAGCATATCTAATAAAAGAAATAGAGGTGATCTACCTGATAAGGCATTTAGGATTGTTTGTGGATTCCCAAAACAATGAGGGGGAAGAAAACATTATAGAAAGGTATCCTGTCCATTTTCTCCCATTTGTCCAACACCTTTTAAAATGCCTTGTGCAGAAAATGGGCAGAAATAGGAAAAAAAACCAAAATACTTCTGCCTCCTGCTATATTGAAACTGTTGGATCCACACATTGGAGCTTCAGCCCTAATGAAACACAATGCCTCTAAATGAGCATTTAGCAGCCAGGTAAAATACCCCTTTCCCCGTGGAAAGGTTTGGCTCATAAAGTGTGAAAGGGGAAGTGTAGCTCATAAAGTGTGAAAATAACAATATAAGGGATGTAGAATGATTTGCTTTGCTGTGCTTCAGATGAGATGAAGGAGCATATCCTCAGTCATTTGAAAACCTCCTTCTGGAGGCTGTTTACTGGAGGACCAGCACTTAGACTCTTACGAGAGACTTTAGACAAATTCCTGCCTCCGAATGCCCACGAGCTGGTGTCTGGAAAGCTGCACATTATCCTCACCCGCCTGCACGACTGGAGAAGCGTGACAGTGTCCGAGTTTGCCTCAAAGGAGGAGCTGATTCAGGTGGGAGCAGCCACAGCCACCCCGTGAGGGAAGAGCTTGGTGACATTGGCTGCCTGGCAGCAGCACAAAATCACAGAATGGTTTGGGTTGGATGGGACCTTAAAGCTCATCCAGTTCCACCCTGTCATGGCCAGGGACACCTTCCACTGTCCCAGGTTGGTCTCAAGCCCCGTCCAACCTGGCCTTGGATGCTGCCAGAGATGGGGCAGCCACAGCTTTTCTGGGCAACCCGTGCATGGCCTCAGCACCCTCATGGTAAAAAATATCATTCAAATAGCTAAATCTCCACCCTTGTAGTTAGAAATCATCACCCCTAGTCTTATCCTAAAAGACTGTCCTCGTTTACGGCAAATTTTGGAGAAAAACTCCAAAGGGTTTTTCCTCCAGAAAGCAAACCAACAGGGCGCCTCCCGCAAACCACTTAGGGAAGGATTCCTCAGAGAGAAGTGGAAAGAACCTGTTTATTTAACAGGCACAGAACCCCCCAGCACACAAAATGAACAATACCAGATGACAATACTCATTCACTGTTCTGAAAAAGATGACAAATTCAGAAAGTCTCTCTTGGAAGTGGTTGCTCTGTTATCAGTCTCTCTGGCACTGGGGGTAGCTGCTGCAGCCACAAGGTGCAAAATCTGTGTTTCCCAGGTCCCAGTCCGGAGCAGGTTCGAGTGTTTCCAAAAAAGGGAAAGGAAAAATAGTCAGGGGAAAATTCGGTCTGCTTAGCTAAACTAACTAATGAGCAGAAGCAAAAATCAAAAAGCAAGAGCAAAGCAGGAGCAAAGCAGAAGCAAGAGCAAAGCAAAAAGCAAAGAAAAAGCAAAAGCCACACTAAGTACTGCCCCGTCTGTGTGTGCCGCCAGCTGTAGGGGAGTAAGCTGATAACAAACAAAAAAAAACCACCTTCGCTCTCCACAGCCAATCTTCAAGGCACAGAACATAATATCCAGCATAAACAGAACAAACAAATGGGGATACATGCCTCATTATGTGACCCTAGGACACAGGCTCTGGCACATTCTAGTCCATGCCATGACTTCTGTTCTTGCCACCCTCTGAATTCAGACAAGCTGACATAATTTTTTCAAATCAGACATTTTGATTGCTCTCTGAATTCTCCTGAACATGCAGACAGCAATTTGAGGCATTTTACAGGTTCCTTTCCTACTTCTCTGCACTGGCTGTGGGTATCAGACAAGGTCTGGTGCCCATTAGTCTGTGGTGCCCAATAGCCCGGATGGGAGCCCTGTTTTGGCACACACAGATGGGCCACCCCTCCCAAAGGGAAAGGTTTCTGTGGCTCTTTGCTCACCTCTGTCCTTCCCATCTCACCCACAGGCTGTGACGTGCAGCTGCTTCCTCCCGCTGTATTTTGGGTTTTTCCCTCCAACGTTCCGTGGGGTGGTGAGTAGATTTGTGTCCTGGAGACCCTGTCCCTGCTCTGGCCCAGGGCCCCTCCAGCCTCTGTCCTTTCTCCAGTGGTGGCATTAAGGATGTTTCTACCTGGGTTTGCCACCAACGGAGCTCAAGGCTGGGTTCCCCCAGTGTCTGCAGAGGGAAGAACAGGGCCCCAAAATCCGACCTCACTGCAGACAGGACTGAGCTTCTCACTGAATTGTCCATTTCTCCTGTCCCTGGGGTTGCCTCAGCTCCCTTCTGCTGCACTTTCCTCCCAGTTTCATTGCAGTAGCTTTTTGGGGGGAGTAGGGCAGGTGTGCAATTGGAGCAGGGGAGCAGTGGGTGGGGCAGTTCCCTGGAAGGGATCTGTGGGGCCCCTGAACCTCAGCCGCTCCCTGTTCTGTCTGCCAGCGCTACGTGGATGGGGAGCTGGCCATGTGGAGAGCTGACTTCGTGTCCCGCACCACCATCACCATCTCTGCCTTCGCCGGCGAATACGACATCTGCCCCAAGGATGGCCCTGCTGCATTCCTGACCTTCCAGCTCTCTGACTGTATCTTCCAGATCTCAAAAATGAACATTTGCCGCTTATTATACGTTTTCCAGGTTCCCTCACGTCAGGTGAGCAGCTCCTCCAGGCAGCAGGGCCATGAGCCCCCAGCAGCCCAGCTGCCCTGACTGCCACCTCCCCTCACAGGTCATGGACCGCTTTTATATCCAGGGCTACCAGGACATGATCTCCTTCCTAAAACGCCTCAGTAAGTGACTGCAAGTGGGACAGGTAGGTTGGGGGCTTCCCTTACATCCTTGGTTTGCTGACACAAGGAAAGAGATGCTGCCCCAGAGTGACTGGGGCACACAAATGCCTGCATTCCTGGCACTGCCACAATTCCTTGAGGCATGGCCTCTCCTGAAGCTGCCTCTGGAGCCACACTCCCGTTTTCTCTGCCACACTGCGCATGACAGAGCTTTTTCCCAGGGAACACAGGTCCCAGGATCTCTACACACAAGTGCAGGCTCAGGTGCCCTGTGTGGTGTTTGATAAGCCCAACATGCACAGAGCAGCAATGTTTGGTGATGCCTGAGCCCTGGGTTTATCTGTATCCCTGATTTCCACTCAGCCCAGGTCATGCCTCACACAGCTGCAGACCTGGCAGCTGAGCAACAAGCAGTGAGAACTGGAATCTCTTCCCACCAGGGGATTTCCAGGTGAATTACTTTGAGGGCTTCACACTTTCCTTGGCTCATGAGGAAACCCTGCACCTGAAGCCACAGCTGAGGGGTCTTCACTCCAGAGCCACAGATCATGAGGATGACACCACAGAGAATCCAGGGGTCGGCCAGGCAGCAGGTGAAGAGGAATAGGAAGCCCCACAACACCACCTTCTCCACCCCCAGGAAGGTAAAGAACAAGCACTTCCTTTACCCCATCAATTTTCATGTGATACTTGCCCAGGGCTGTCAGTGCCCAAAGAGGCTCTGGGGCAGGTGAGAACATCAGGAACAGGAGAAAGTTCCCTCTCCGGTCAGGGCTTACAAGTGAGGCCTCACACTGAGCCCTCACCCTCGATTTCGGTCAGCACTGAGGACTTCCTTGGTGGCTGGGTCAGAAGGGCTCTGTGGAGAAGGAGCTCTTTCCATGGAGAAGGCCCTGTATTCACTCCCCAGTGAGGTAAGAACAGGTTCTGCCCACACCTCCCTTCATTAGGGCTGTCTCAAGGGTTCAAGCTGCCTTTGCTGTGCCACCCAAATCCAAACTTCTCCTTAGGAGCTCTGGAGGCAGCCAAAGAAATACTTTTTCTTTTCTCTATTCAAGCCTCTCACCCAATC
Organism: Serinus canaria; assembly: GCF_022539315.1. Classification (NCBI taxonomy): domain Eukaryota; kingdom Metazoa; phylum Chordata; class Aves; order Passeriformes; family Fringillidae; genus Serinus; species Serinus canaria. Next base: position 2,277,750 of record NC_066339.1, read on the forward strand.
ACAGCTTCTCAGCATCCACATGCTCCAGCACGAGTGCCCTTTTCTCACGGGATGTGAGTGAATGCTGCATCAGCTCCATGCACTTCATGAATTATAAGGAAACAGTTTGTTGTATTATAGCCCTCACTACACCTTGCAGAAGAATCTCTGTTCCAATGCTTGGAGCACTTTCTCCTCCTCTTTCCTCTTTTGCACTGACGTTAGTGTGGCCATTTTGTTCTCCTTATGTGTCTTCACCTTTTTCCTTTCTCTGACTTGGGAGAGAATTGGTGTCTGTAGGTTCATTTGTTTTCAAGTTCTATCAACTGGAAAACTTCATAGAGATCTGGAGCACTGAAAGGCTACTCCTGTCTGGGCTCCGCTTTAGGAATTACTCGCCTTGCCTTTCACTGCTAGTCACGTGCTCCACAGTGGCGCTGCGCAAGCCACACTGGTCATCGGCTCTGTTTAACATCTCTCCTCATGTGGGGCAGCGAAAAGGAAAAGTTGCTGCTGCCCTTTCTGCCCTTCTTTCAGCAGCATGGCTGGCTAAAAGCGGCTAAGCCAGTAAAGTTCATTGTGAGCCATGCCGAGATGGCAGCAGCCACGTCACACCGCCCTGGCTGTGTGGTCCCTCCTGGACTGGGATGGCGGCAGCTGCTCCTGGCCCTGGCCACTCCCGGCCTCGGCCTCAGAGCCACTCATGGTGCTGGGATTGCCCCCCGTGGCACGGCCCAGCAGCCCCTCCAGGAAAGGGCCCAGCAGCCCCCCTTGGGAAGGGGACCGGTGGCTCCCCCACCATCTCTCCAAGGAAAGGGAAAGAGGAATTGCATGCCTTTTTCCCTTCTTAAATATGTCATCACAGAGGCATTGCTAACTTCTCTAAATGGGCCACCCCATATGTCAATTGTCAGAGCCTTTAGGGATTGCCTCAGCTGGACATGGCACAAGCCTGGAGGAGCTTCCCCCTCAGAAGCAGCTTCTGTGCCTTTCTCTGCCACCATTACAAGTCAGGTTCTACTAACCTAACACAGCGCAAGGAAAGCATATTAGAGCTGCAAGTAAACCTCTACCTATATCATTTTCAAGCAACACAAGATGGGTTTAAATCCAAAAATTATCATTTTCTGCAATCCTATGCAAAATAATGACTGCTCCCATTTTACTTTTCAGTGGGAAACCAGTGAATCCCCAGCATTTCAGTTTGCAGTTTACCAAAATATACAAAGAAGCAGCTGATAAAATGCAATCTTTCTTTCAATTTTACTCTTCATTTTCTTTTTCTTTCTGAGTTTTTCAACATTTCAGAACTTAACAGATTAAGACAAATTACTCAGCTTTTTCAACATGATAACTATTTAAAAGGTAGCTGCATTAATTAAATTAAAGGGATGAAAGACACAGTCTCCTAGATCTAGGAGGCCCAGAACAAGTAAGGAATATAAAGGGGAAAGAATAGGACCATTATCATTCCAGATCTAAAAGGAAAAGTCTGGAAAACACAAAATGGAAGCAAGAAAGATACTTCCTTTGGAAACAAACCAACTCTCAACCCACTAAGAAATGCAGGACACAGTGTTAGGCTGTAGAAGTTGCTTCCCTGGATGCTTTTTTAAAGGCTCCATCAGTCTGAGCTATGAGCAGCTTGTGGAAGCAAAAAGTTGGGAATGAGGTTTCTTTGGAAGCTGGGAAGCTCTGGGCTAGCAGGAATCTCTGCCTCTGCTTTCCAGCTGGGCTGCAACGTTTTTGACCAGTCTCAGGAGAAAAATTCCTCCTGTGGGAGGAATCAAGACTCATTTGTAGGCCAGACAGCAATGAAGGGGTGAGTCCAGGCTCTCCATCTCCAGAGCAGAAGCACATCAGATGTTCCAGTTCTGGGAAGGAAAAGCCCTACTGTTCACGGCCAGGAAAAGGCTCCTGCACTGTTTCTCTCTGCCATGCCAGAACATCAGTGATGCTAGCACAGCGGCAGAGGCATAAACATCAGGAACAACTTGTACCTGATTTCTTGGACAACTGTCTGCAGCCTGCAATCCCACGAGGCTCAGGCTGACCTAGCAGGTTGTCCACAAGCACTTGCCACTTATCTGTGTGCCCAGCAGGACAATTGCACAAGGAATTGCACCCTCCTTAGTGCCCAGACTGGAAACAGAGGCTGGCATAAAGCACCTGCAGCCAACAGCCAGAGCCACAGGCAGGACTGGGCACGTGCTTGGCTTTGTTGGGCTCAGTTCCACACATCAGACTCAAGGACTCTTCCCTCTAGACCTGCAGTGGGATCCAGCTCCAGAGGGAGCTCTGCTGTCTTGGCTTGTCTCCAGACTCTCATCCCATCCACCTCAGGCTTCACGTTTCCACTGAGTTTGAAGCAGAATGAGACAAGCAACAGTACAGGGGTACAGGGGCAATATTTTGGGGATACCAAAACCAGCTGTCCTGTAGACAACAGGAGGAAGGGAAGCAGCTCTGACCAGGCACTTGAATCCACTTTGTCCCACAGGAACTGCCAGAGGTGTCTGTCAGAGTGACCAACGTGGTTTTTTTCCCTTTAGGGCCAGGCTGAAGAGCATTTCTGAGCCCGCTGCTGCCTTTGGCCCCACTTTCTGAGGAAATGAGCAACTTGGAACCCAGCCTGAAGGCTGAGCCTGACCTGCCCCAAGGAGCACATGGACTGTGCCAGCAATGTCTCAGCACAGGCAGGGCCACAGCTCCCGCATGCTTCCCATCCTCCACCCCTGGAGGAGGCATTCCAGGCTGCTTCTATCCCCACTGGGTGCAGCTGGGCTTGCCACTTTGCTTCCCTGGCATGAAACAAGCTCCTGCACCAGGTGATTCCAGTCAATGCCAAACTTGGTCTCTAGCCACTGCCTCTGGCAAAGCCTCCCTTGCCATTAGCTCCAAGCTCATGTCTCCAAGAGGAGGCAGCACCAGCTCTGCTTGCTTGAAAAGATGAGGGATTAATAAACCAAAACCCAGCTGACTGGAATGTGGAATTGTTTCATTCTTATTTCTTCCTCATTCCTGCAGGTTTGCAGAGGAAGGATTCTGTGCTGAAGATCATTTTAGCATTTGGGGATTCCTTGCAGATTGATCTTCCTTAAAGTTCTCAAAGTTTTACTAATTGTTTATGATCAAGCACCACAAGGGGTAGGTGAGAAACACTGGGCAGTTCAAACTGTGCTCCAGTTCGTGGCTGAGGTTTGCAGATGCTTTTAATGGATTTGGAGGTCCAATTCCTTGATGAGAATTTTCTTTGGGGGTGTTTAATGCCCTTTTCAATAGGGTAACTGCCTCAGGCTGACTGAAATGCTAATATCCTGCCTGGAGGTGGGGATGGTGCTTGCAGCAGCCTGGAGAAGGAGCTGTTGGATACGTGGGAGGGAGCAGAGGTGCAAAAGCAAATGATGGGCTGATTGTCCCTGCCTGGGGAGGCCTTCGTGTCTGTGAGCCTTCCACTTTGCCCTGTGGCAGGAACAGCTGCATTTGAGCAGCTCGCCTTTGGCTGCAGTGATGGATGGAAGACAGGAGCAAACAGGATCCAGTGTAAGCAGGATCCAACAAAATGGCCCATATAATTTTACAAGGGGACTGGAGTGTAGCAGACATGGGGCTAGAGCCCCGTGGAGGATGGAGGCTTAGAGATAAGAAAATGCCAAGTCATAGTAACTAAGCCAGAAGTCTTCCCTCCAGACCTCCAGGCCCGCTAATCTCTCTGTAACCCCATAGGTTTTTTCCCTAACCCTTACAATATATCAGTTCCTGAACCCTGTTAACCCTATATAAGGGGCTACTTTAGCCCATTCTGACAGAAGAGCTGTCATCAGAACCTTTCACGAACCCCTCAATAAACTACCATGGAACCACCAGAGGCTGCCTTCTCTTTATCTCTCTCATCTGCTTTCCTGGAAGCCACTACTAGCCAGAGCGCCTTTAGCAAGCTAAAGAGCTGAAACTATAAAATAGCTGAGATCACTAAGAGCTGACAATCACTGAGCTTGCTAATGGTGGCCACAGCTATAGAGCAGTTTGAGTTTTGGACACCCAGCCTCCGGAAGGCTGGGCAGCCCAACCTGGGCCTGCCTGCTTCCTGGGGCACCCTGAACCTGCAGGAATTCAGCTATCTGGCTGGAAGCAGCCCCCGTGGCTTTTTTTACTCGAGGACCTCCACTACAGATACAGCCTGAGAATGGTGGGGCTGTTCAGCCAGGAGAAGAGAAGGTTGTGTGGAGACCTCACAGCCCCTTCCAAGAGCTGAAGGGGCTACAGGGAAGCTGGAGAGGGACCTCTCATCAGGAACTGCAGGTACGGGACAAGGGTCAGTGGCTGCCCACTGCCAGAGGGCAGGGATAGATCAGATATTGGGAAAGAATTCTTCCCTGGGAGGGTGGGCAGGCCCTGGCACAGGGTGCCCAGAGCAGCTGTGGCTGCCCCTGGATCCCTGGAAGTGTCTAAGGCCAGGTTGGATGGGGTTTGGAGGAACCTGGGATAGTAAAGGTGTCCCTGCCATGGGAGGTGGTGGGACTGGATGAGCTTTGAGGTACCTTCCAAGCCAAACCATTCTGGGATTCTCTGATCTACTTTTCAAATGTCTTCCTTGCAGATCTGGTATAACCAGGGTCATCCTAAGGGTCCACATAGGGTAAGGAATGTCTTCTAGGCTGAAATTCAGTTGTGCCTGCCCAAACACCTTCTAGCTAAATGTGATCTGCTCAAACATCTCCTTATCCTCACCCTGTGGCAGTAAGTGGAAGGAGATGAGCTTTAAGGCCCCTACCAACCCAAACCAGGCTGGGTTCTCAAAATCCTCCTTGATTTGGGAGCACCAGCACACAGTGGGTGTTTGTGACAACAGGTCCAGCTTCATCATCTGCATCAGACATGGTCTGGGCAGAGAGAATGTAACATCATACAAAGACATCTTTAATGATAGCAATCAGCACAGATTAGCAAGCCTTTCCTGCTTTCTAAAGGCTCCCACGACGGATGCACGGGGCCGACGCTTGCCATGGCTGCCACATTGGCAAAGGGCAGGAGTGAGGGCAGGAAGAACGGCCGAGCCCTCAGAGCAACGGGAACGGGAACAGGCGAGCCCTCAGAGCCCTGGAAAGGGGAACGGCCAAGCCCTCAGAGCAACAGGGACAGGGAACGGCCGAGCCCTCACAGCCCAGAGAGCGGGAACGGCCGAGCCCTCATAGCCCGGAGAGTGGGAACGGCCGAGCCCTCAGAGCCCTGGGGACAGGAACGACTGAGCCCTCAGAGCCCTGGGGACAGCAACGGCCGAGCCCTCAGAGCCCTGGGGACAGGAACGGCCGAGCCCTCAGAGCAACGGGGACGGGAATCGGCGAGCCCTCAGAGCCCTGGAAATGGGAACGGCCAAACCCTCAGAGCAACAGGGACAGGGAACGGGCGAGCCCTCACAGCCCACAGAGTGGGAACGGCCGAGCCCTCACAGCCCAGAGAGCGGGAACGGCCGAGCCCTCAGAGCTCTGGGGACAGGAACGACCGAGCCCTCAGAGCCCGGAGAGTGGGAACGGCCGAGCCCTCAGAGCAGCAGGGACAGGGAACGGCCGAGCCCTCAGAGCAGTGGGAGAAACGGGCCCTAACCAGGGACACATAAATCCAGGAAATTGAGTTAATCCAGGGAATAGCAACTAATTCAGGGAATAGAGATTCCCTTGGAAGCACGAGGAGCAAGAGCAGTCTGATTAGGGCTTGAAGGAGGAACCTGATCTAGAGGAAAGTGTCCTTGCCCCTCGGCAGGGCTGGAATGAGATGAGCTTTAAGGTCCCTTCCTGCCCAAACCATTCCATGATTTGATGATTCCACAATGCTCTAGGAGCATTGTGCTCCTGCTGCTGACTCCCAGGCTGTGACTTGGCTATAAATCAACTAGGCTGAGCTTCTTCTGTTTTTCTTTAACCCAGAAGTCCAGCTGTGCCTGTATCCTGCAGGGCTCCTCCTTGGCTCTGGTGTGTTAATTATTTCAAGGCCAGGTTGGACAAGGCTTGGAGCAATCTGGGACAGTGAAGGTGTCCCTGCCATGGCAGGGGGGAACTGGATATGGTTTAAAGTTTCTTCCAGGCCATACCATTCTCTACTCCTGAAATGTCTTAGTGGTGTTACAGGGGGATCCTAAGAGTCTGGCAAGGCTAAGGAATCTCTTCTGGCCTGAAATGAAGCTGTGCCTGCCAGAACTTCTTCCAGCTGGAGGTGATCTGCTCCAACATTTCCTGGTGCTCTCTGCCCAGGGGTGCAGCTGAGCAGGAAGGTCTGTCCTGCAGAGCCCTGCCCTTGGCTGGCAGCACCAGGCACTGCTCCAGAGCAGGGTGAAGTCAAGGTGCTGAAGTCACCATTTCATCACCGTCAGGGCAGCTCAAGCAGCTGCCCTGGGCAGTGACATCATCCCCTCATGTCCCCAGATGAGGTGTTTGTCACGGGAACAGGGAAAAGGTTTCTCTCCCTAATGCTGAACCTAGGATAGGCTGGAGGTCCCTGTGCCACACTCCTGGTAGGAGGAAAGATAAGTGTGGTGGGGCACCTTCTAGGAGCTGCCAAAGCCACAGAAACACCAATTAGTGAGGCAAGGTCCACAGTGGATCATTCCCACTCTTTCCTTTCTTATTCAGATGAAAGATTGTCAGTGACATCAGCAGCAAAACTGTTTCTCATGTTGTCATCTCAGCTAAAATCTGTGTACTGGTAGGAGGACAAGGATTGGAATGTGCTGCCTGGGCCAGGATCAGCCCTTCCTGCTGAGGAGGGAGCCACTGGGATGTGAGGAAACATGGAGCAGCCAAGAGGGAACTGAGGAGCCCAGGTGAGTGCAAACAGGTGAACAAAGCACCAGCATGGACAAGTTCAGCCCCCTGCCAGAGCCACTCCTTTATTCTGCTTCCTCTTCTTTAGTGCACTAAACTGGGGAGGTGCCATGGAAACTCCTTAAATAATCACACACTGTACAGAGAGGGTGTTTGGCCTGATAAAACAACAGACTCAAAACACAGGGCAGCACCTAGGGACACACACAGCCTGTGTCCCATCCTGGGGCAGGGCACAGAGGGGCCAAGAAACATCTTCTGCATTTCCACAGCAGCATTTCCCAATCACTGTTTATACTGCCTGGGTCACTCCTCCTCAGATCACCTGCATTGCTTCTTTTGAAAGCACCTTTTGGAGCTCTGGCTACTTCACTCTGACACAAACTGCACCCAAGTACATTTCTTCTAACTCCTTGCTCCTTTTGGAGCACACCAGGGACAGTCCAAGGCTTTGAAAGCCAGGGAGATGTGGCACTACCTGCTAGGAGGGAATAGGCAGGTGCACTCTTGGCTTCCCTCAGTGGGATTCCCATTGTCTGAACCTGAGAGATGCAGTAAGAGAAGCCGAGAAAAAAATGATCAAAACAATTCTTATCTCATTTGCTGCCCTGTGTTGCGCCACAGTAGAAAGTATGGAGATTGCTTTCCCAAACTGATGTTTTGTTTCCTTGGCCTATCAGGGCCAAGCACGTGTCCAAACTGTTGGTCAGCAGACAGTCACAAGATTCTGGGCAGAGGAGTTGTGTTCTTGTGCAGATTCAGTTTAGGTGTTATGTAATAATAAATAATGTAGTATAATAAAGTAATTAATTAGCCTTCTGATAAGACGGAGACTCCTCACCATTTTTCCAGCCTCTGTCGGGGTTGCCTTGCTTTTACAATACCCTCTGCTTTCCCACGATAAACACTGTTTACTTCTTGGTGCTGCAAGATTGAGTAAGAAGGTCAAACAAAGGGATTTACAAACTATCTCAGTATTACAGAGGTGCAATAAAGAGTAAAACATGGCCTGTGTGGCGTGATCTATGGGTTTGGGTTGGGATTGGAATGTCAGAGCTCTCCAGCTGTATTTGGAAAGCAGTGCAATGATGTGTCACATTTCTAGTTCCTTCTCATGCTGCTGACTGAGGGCAGGAGGCTTGGACCCAAGGCTTGAAGCACTCGCAATGCTGGTGCTTCTACAAGACTGCCTCTGGTATATTCCCCAAGCCATGCAAGTGGGCATAAAGGTTTTCCACAAGCTGAAGAACTTTGTCTGCCTCACCCAAGCATTCCCAAATGCCACTTCCCTCCTGCACTACAAGCTGCTTCTGAAGTTGCAGTCAATTCTTAGGGGATTCTTGCACTAAGGAGTAGGTATGAAATTATTTCCAGTGCATTTGTCCTCTAGATTAGGCGTGGAATATATTTCTTCCTCTTGTCTCGAGTCTCCAGTTTTATTTTGCTGCTCAGCAGCAGGACCCTGCAGGTGTGTGCAAGGAGCTCAGTGCCTTGGCTCCTGGGTGGTGGCAGACACTGCTCCCACATGGAACTGGGGCTGGATTAACCCTGGGCTGATGCTCTGGGCTGAGTGGAGCCTACAGCCCTGCCAGCCCCAGCAAGTCCAGCACAGCTGCTCTGTCATCCTCAGGGCTGTTCTGCAGCCCCCTCACAGAGATCAGGGCTGCATCCAAATCCCTCCAGCACTGCCCTGGCACACAGCACGAGGGACAGAAGCATCTCCTGGTGGCTTTGGAAGCATTTTGCCTGAAGATGGTGGGTAGATTTCCCTGTATATCAGATGAGGGGTGTCCAAGTTGTTACTGGCTGTAACAACTTGGACACCCCTGGCCACTTGCCTCTGCCTTGCCCAGCTCTCAGCCATGCTTTCCCCACTCACAGCTTCCCAATGGCTCACCCAGCTGCAAAGCTAAGAAGGCTTTGCATTTCTACATGGATAACCAATAAATCCCTGCATTTGTCAGACTTTTCCCTCCTTCTTTCCTTCTTTACTGACTGGTTGCTCTACTGAAAACACAGCCCACGTAGGAGGCAGGCAAAAGCAGGAGTTGTTACCTGGACTCTGTATTTTTATCCTTTTGCAAGCAAACTCAGGCCCTGAAATTGTGAAAGAAGGAAAACAGCTTCGGTTGTGATTTCTCTGGTATCCCAATCACCTTCTCCAAATTCTCTTGTGATTTCTTTAGTAATCCAGCCCCCTTCTCCAATCCCTGTGATGGGTTTGGCAACCTGTGGCAAATGGGGCAAGAGAGTTTTGAGCAGCAGCTGCAAGACTCTTTTGTACCAGGGAATATTTGCAGGTTTCTACTGCCCAAGAGGCTGGGATTTTGTGCTGGAACTCCAGGGTGTCACTGAAGCAGTTCAGCACTTTGGGAAGCAGCTTTTCCCTCCCAAAGACTCCGTCCTGGGGCCCACCGCACCCCTGGGCTGCTCTCCCAACGCATCAGTGCCACATGTGGCTGTCCCCATCGCCTGGGGCTGCCAGTGCTCACCTCAGGCACCTGCATTGCAGTAATCTTATTTTAATGAGCATTAGGACATCACATCATCCACTTCTGCCCACTGCTGCTGTTCCACTGGACCTTTGGCTCAGAGATTTATGCCCAAACAGAGGCATATAAGTCTGTGAGAGTGAGCTTGGAAAGAGAACCACAGCTGAGGTTTGGGTGGCTCTGGAAAAACCACTGAAGCTGCTGGGCAGCTGTTTTCTTGTTGTTGGGGTGCTTGGAGTTAGCAGAGATGCTGAAAATGAGTGGAAAAGAGGGAAGACCTTACACTATACTCTTTAGAGGATGTAGTTCTTTGATTGTATACCAAGCTGGAGTGTTATCTGCTTTGCGGGACCTGTCTCCTGACATAATGAAATCTGCATACAGGATCTATGGAGCATCTTCAGGATCTATTATAGCTACAGCAGGATTGTGTGGACGTGATCTGGGTAAGGGCTACCGATATCAGTATATTTTGTGTCTAAAGAGATGGGATATCTGGGAATATTTGGAGTTGTAAAAGATTTTTGTTTCATTATCAGTGGTTAATTCCTCAAATTTTTACTTTATTTCCTTCCTGAAAAGTGTAAATCATGGGTCAATTAAGCAGCACAGAGAAAACAGTGTCTGTATACTCACTGCACCTTATTAACTCAAATAAGGCAAAGGAAATTCAAGGCAAGCATATCCAATAAAAGAAAGAGAGGTGCTCTCCATAATAAAGCTTTTCAAATTGCTGGTAGATTCCCAAAACAACAAGGGGAAACAAATCACATCAGCCGGGCAGAGATGCAGAGATAACAGGAGAAAATGTTATACAACGGCTTCCTGTCCATTTTCTCCCATATGTCCAACACCTTTTTAAGATGCCTTATGCAGAAAATGGGAAGAAATGGGAAAAGAAAAGAAAATACTTCTGCCTCCTGCAATATTGAAAGTCCTTGGAAAACTTGGGTTCACACATTGGAGCTTCAGCCCTAAGGAAACACAATGGCTCTAAATGAGCATTTAGCAGCCAGATAAAGTACATCATCCATTCCCCGGTGGAAGTGTAGCTCAGCAAGTACATAAATAACAATATAAGGGATGTAGAATAATTGTTTTCCTTTTCTTTGCTTCAGATGAGATAATTGAGTACTTCCTCAGTCGCTTGAAAATCTCTTTCTGGGGGCTGGTCCATGGAGGAAGGGTACCTAGACTCTTACGAGAGACCTTAGACAAATTCCTGCCTCCGAATGCCCACGAGCTGGTGTCTGGAAAGCTGCACATTATCCTCACCCGCCTGCACGACTGGAGAAGCGTGACAGTGTCCGAGTTTGCCTCAAAGGAGGAGCTGATTCAGGTGGGAGCAGCCACAGCCAACCCGTGAGGGAAGAGCTTGGTGACATTGGCTGCCTGGCAGCAGCACAAAATCACAGAATGGTTTGGGTTGGATGGGACCTTAAAGCTCATCCAGTTCCACCCTGTCATGGCCAGGGACACCTTCCACTGTCCCAGGTTGGTCTCAAGCCCCGTCCAACCTGGCCTTGGATGCTGCCAGAGATGGGGCAGCCACAGCTTTTCTGGGCAACCCGTGCATGGCCTCAGCACCCTCATGGTAAAAAATATCATTCAAATACCTAAATCTTCACCCTTGTAGTTAGAAATCAACACCCCTAGTCTTATCCTAACATGTCCTGTCCATTCTAGTCCATGCCATGACTTCTGTTCTTGCCACCCTCTGAATTCAGACAAGCTGACATAATTTTTTCAAATCAGACATTTTGATTGCTCTCTGAATTCTCCTGAACATTCAGACAGCAATTTGAGGCATTTCACAGGTTCCTTTCCTACTTCTCTGCACTGGCTGTGGGTATCAGACAAGGTCTGGTGCCCATTAGTCTGTGGTGCCCAATAGCCCGGCTGGGGGCCCTGTTTTGGCACACACAGATGGGCCACCCCTCCCAAAGGGAAAGGTTTCTGTGGCTCTTTGCTCACCTCTGTCCTTCCCATCTCACCCACAGGCTGTGACGTGCAGCTGCTTCATCCCACTGTATTACGGATTTTTCCCTCCAACGTTCCGTGGGGTGGTGAGTAGATTTGTGTCCTGGAGACCCTGTCCCTGCTCTGGCCCAGGGCGCCTCCAGCCTCTGTCCTTTCTCCAGTGGTGGCATTAAGGATGTTTCTACCTGGGTTTGCCACCAACGGAGCTCAAGGCTGGGTTCCCCCAGTGTCTGCAGAGGGAAGAACAGGGCCCCAAAATCCGACCTCACTGCAGACGGACTGAGCTTCTCACTGAATTGTCCATTTCTCCTGTCCCTGGGGTTGCCTCAGCTCCCTTCTGCTGCACTTTCCTCCCAGTTCCATTGCAGTAGCTTTTTGGGGGGAGTAGGGCAGGTGTGCAAATGGAGCAGGGGAGCAGTGGGTGGGGCAGTTCCCTGGAAGGGATCTGTGGGGCCCCTGAACCTCAGCCGCTCCCTGTTCTGTCTGCCAGCGCTACGTGGACGGGGAGCTGGCCATGTGGAGAGCTGACTTCGTGTCCCGCACCACCATCACCATCTCTGCCTTCGCCGGCGAATACGACATCTGCCCCAAGGATGGCCCTGCTGCATTCCTGACCTTCCAGCTCTCTGACTGTATCTTACAGATCTCAAAAATGAACATTTGCCGATTACTGTACATTTTTCTGGTTCCCAAACGTCAGGTGAGCAGCTCCTCCAGGTAGCAGGGCCATGAGCCCCCAGCAGCCCAGCTGCCCTGACTGCCACCTCCCCTCACAGGTCATGGACCGCTTTTATATCCAGGGCTACCAGGACATGATCTCCTTCCTAAAACGCCTCAGTAAGTGACTGCAAGTGGGACAGGTAGGTTGGGGGCTTCCCTTACATCCTTGGTTTGCTGACACAAGGAAAGAGATGCTGCCCCAGAGTGACTGGGGCACACAAATGCCTGCATTCCTGGCACTGCCACAATTCCTTGAGGCATGGCCTCTCCTGAAGCTGCCGCTGGAGCCACACTCCCGTTTTCTCTGCCACACTGCGCATGACAGAGCTTTTTCCCAGGGAACACAGGTCCCAGGACCTCTACACACAAGTGCAGGCTCAGGTGCCCTGTGTGGTGTTTGATAAGCCCAACATGCACAGAGCAGCAATGTTTGGTGATGCCTGAGCCCTGGGTTTATCTGTATCCCTGATTTCCACTCAGCCCAGGTCATGCCTCACACAGCTGCAGACCTGGCAGCTGAGCAACAAGCAGTGAGAGCTGGAATCTCTTCCCACCAGGGGATTTCCAGGTGAATTACTTTGAGGGCTTCACACTTTCCTTGGCTCATGAGGAAACCCTGCACCTGAAGCCACAGCTGAGGGGTCTTCACTCCAGAGCCACAGATCATGAGGATGACACCACAGAGAATCCAGGGGTCGGCCAGACAGCAGGTGAAGAGGAATAGGAAGCCCCACAACACCACCTTCTCCACCCCCAGGAAGGTAAAGAACAAGCACTTCCTTTACCCCATCAATTTTCATGTGATACTTGCCCAGGGCTGTCAGTGCCCAAAGAGGCTCTGGGGCAGGTGAGAACATCAGGAACAGGAGAAAGTTCCCTCTCCGGTCAGGGCTTACAAGTGAGGCCTCACACTGAGCCCTCACCCTCGATTTCGGTCAGCACTGAGGACTTCCTTGGTGGCTGGGTCAGAAGGGCTCTGTGGAGAAGGAGCTCTTTCCATGGAGAAGGCCCTGTATTCACTCCCCAGTGAGGTAAGAACAGGTTCTGCCCACACCTCCCTTCATTAGGGCTGTCTCAAGGGTTCAAGCTGCCTTTGCTGTGCCACCCAAATCCAAACTTCTCCTTAGGAGCTCTGGAGGCAGCCAAAGAAATACTTAATACAAAGAAAGCATATTAGAGCTGCAGGCAAACCTCTTGCTATATCATTTTCAAGCAACACAAGGCAAGTCTAAATTCAAAAATTGTTGTTTTCTGCAATCATATTCCAAATAATGGCAGCTGCCAGTTTTTTGCATGGAAGACCAGTGAAACCTCAGCATTTCAGTTTGCAGTTTGTTGTTACTGAAAAATACAAAGAAGCATCTGATAAAATGCAATCTTTCTTTCAATTTTACTCTTTATTCTCTCTTTCCTTATAAGTCTTTCAACATTTCAGGATTTATCACTTTAAGTAAAATTACACAGCTTTTTCAACATGACAATTATTTAAAATGCAGCCGCATTAATTAAATGAAAGGAATGAAAGACACAATGAACTGTATCTAGAAGGTCTAGAAGAAATGAGAAATATAAAGGAGAAAGAATAGGACCATTACCATTCCAGATCTAAAAGGAAAAGTCTGGAAAACACAAAATGGAAGCAAGAAAGATACTTCCTTTGGAAACAAACCAACTCTCAACCCACTAAGAAATGCAGGACACAGTGTTAGGCTGTAGAAGTTGCTTCCCTGGATGCTTTTTTAAAGGCTCCATCAGTCTGAGCTATGAGCAGCTTGTGGAAGCAAAAAGTTGGGAATGAGGTTTCTTTGGAAGCTGGGAAGCTCTGGGCTAGCAGGAATCTCTGCCTCTGCTTTCCAGCTGGGCTGCAACGTTTTTGACCAGTCTCAGGAGAAAAATTCCTCCTGTGGGAGGAATCAAGACTCATTTGTAGGCCAGACAGCAATGAAGGGGTGAGTCCAGGCTCTCCATCTCCAGAGCAGAAGCACATCAGATGTTCCAGTTCTGGGAAGGAAAAGCCCTACTGTTCACGGCCAGGAAAAGGCTCCTGCACTGTTTCTCTCTGCCATGCCAGAACATCAGTGATGCTAGCACAGCAGCAGAGGCATAAACATCAGGAACAACTTGTACCTGATTTCTTGGACAACTGTCTGCAGCCTGCAATCCCACGAGGCTCAGGCTGACCTAGCAGGTTGTCCACAAGCACTTGCCACTTAACTGTGTGCCCAGCAGAACAATTGCACAAGGAATTGCACCCTCCTTAGTGCCCAGACTGGAAACAGAGGCTGGCATAAAGCACCTGCAGCCAACAGCCAGAGCCACAGGCAGGACTGGGCACGTGCTTGGCTTTGTTGGGCTCAGTTCCACACATCAGACTCAAGGACTCTTCCCTCTAGACCTGCAGTGGGATCCAGCTCCAGAGGGAGCTCTGCTGTCTTGGCTTGTCTCCAGACTCTCATCCCATCCACCTCAGGCTTCACGTTTCCACTGAGTTTGAAGCAGAATGAGACAAGCAACAGTACAGGGGTACAGGGGCAATATTTTGGGGATACCAAAACCAGCTGTCCTGTAGACAACAGGAGGAAGGGAAGCAGCTCTGACCAGGCACTTGAATCCACTTTGTCCCACAGGAACTGCCAGAGGTGTCTGTCAGAGTGACCAACGTGGTTTTTTTCCCTTTAGGGCCAGGCTGAAGAGCATTTCTGAGCCCGCTGCTGCCTTTGGCCCCACTTTCTGAGGAAATGAGCAACTTGGAACCCAGCCTGAAGGCTGAGCCTGACCTGCCCCAAGGAGCACATGGACTGTGCCAGCAATGTCTCAGCACAGGCAGGGCCACAGCTCCCGCATGCTTCCCATCCTCCACCCCTGGAGGAGGCATTCCAGGCTGCTTCTATCCCCACTGGGTGCAGCTGGGCTTGCCACTTTGCTTCCCTGGCATGAAACAAGCTCCTGCACCAGGTGATTCCAGTCAATGCCAAACTTGGTCTCTAGCCACTGCCTCTGGCAAAGCCTCCCTTGCCATTAGCTCCAAGCTCATGTCTCCAAGAGGAGGCAGCACCAGCTCTGCTTGCTTGAAAAGATGAGGGATTAATAAACCAAAACCCAGCTGACTGGAATGTGGAATTGTTTCATTCTTATTTCTTCCTCATTCCTGCAGGTTTGCAGAGGAAGGATTCTGTGCTGAAGATCATTTTAGCATTTGGGGATTCCTTGCAGATTGATCTTCCTTAAAGTTCTCAAAGTTTTACTAATTGTTTATGATCAAGCACCACAAGGGGTAGGTGAGAAACACTGGGCAGTTCAAACTGTGCTCCAGTTCGTGGCTGAGGTTTGCAGATGCTTTTAATGGATTTGGAGGTCCAATTCCTAGATGAGAATTTTCTTTGGGGGTGTTTAATGCCCTTTTCAATAGGGTAACTGCCTCAGGCTGACTGAAATGCTAATATCCTGCCTGGAGGTGGGGATGGTGCTTGCAGCAGCCTGGAGAAGGAGCTGTTGGATACGTGGGAGGGAGCAGAGGTGCAAAAGCAAATGATGGGCTGATTGTCCCTGCCTGGGGAGGCCTGCGTGTCTGTGAGCCTTCCACTTTGCCCTGTGACAGGAACAGATGCATTTGAGCAGCTCGCCTTTGGCTGCAGTGCTTGAGAGGTGTAAATCCATCCAGGGTGGATGGAAGACACGAGCACACAGGATCCAGTGCAAGAAGTAGGATCCATCAAAATGGCCAATAAAATATTACAAGGGGACTGGAGCATCTCCCCTATGGAGACAGGCTGAGAATGGTGGGGCTGTTCAGCCAGGAGAAGAGAAGGTTGTGTGGAGACCTCACAGCCCCTTCCAGGAGCTGAAGGGGCTACAGGGAAGCTGGAGAGGGACCTCTCATCAGGAACTGCAGGGACAGGACAAGGGTCAGTGGCTGCCCACTGCCAGAGGGCAAGGATAGATGGGGTACTGGGAAGGAATTCTTCCCTGAGAGGGTGGGCAGGCCCTGGCACAGGGTGCCCAGAACAGCTGTGGCTGCCCCTGGATCCCTGGAAGTGTCCAAGGCCAGGTTGGATGGGGTTTGGACGAACCTGGGATAGTGAAGGTGTCCCTGCCATGGCAGGGGTTTGAACTGGGTGATCTTTAAGGTCTGTTTTAACCCAAACCATTTCATGATTTATGAAGTAAGCATCCAGGTTTCTTTTAGTAAACTCATTCCAGAGAAGGTATTCCCAAGTCACTGATTTCAACCAAAGATGGCAGAAGACACTATATTGCTCTTTCACACAGCACTCCTAGTTGTCTTTGGGTCTGATTACATCAAAGCTGCCTTCAGCTACTCCCCCCATTCACTTCTGCAGTCTCCTCGACCCTTTGGATGAAACTTCCCTCTGTTCCATTTCCCCTTGTCCAATTAAACAGGCTATTTACTCTAATAAATAGCTGCTGCTGTTGGGATCCATTTGTTGCCTGTCTGGAACTAACAAACAGGGGAGACACAGTTGGGGCAAAGCCAATCCACAGCTTCTGATGTGCAGCACAATTTTTGGATAATTAAGAGCACTGCTAATTAATTCTGTGTGCAGGCCAGTGATACAGGTTGTGTTTGCCTGGTCCATGCTCTGTGTATGGCCGTGAGTTACAGATAATGGCATGAGAAGAACTCATATTTGTGAAATGTCAGGATATGCAGCCTGCAGCACTCAGAAGTAGGGGGAAGTTCATCTTTAGATTTCTCCATCCTTCTGCACAGCTGCAAGTTCCAGGGGAATCCAAATGCACTCACACCTCCACAGGTAGGAGAAGCAGGACTGTGGGCAGGTGTGAAGCTCAAGAATTGATAATTGGTAAAAAAAACCTAAGGGAACTGTAGAAAAATTTGTTCCTGCCCAGTATGATGCTCCCTAAGGCTTCTCTCTCTCTCTCTCTCTCTCTCTGAGGAATCTCTCTTGAAGTTTTTGAGTGGGAGGAAAACACTTATAACATGGCATTTCCTGACAACTGCCCACCCTGTAATCTGCATTAAAGCAGGGAAGGGATGCTGCTGGTGGGGAGAAGATGGAGTGGGCAGGGAAAGGACTGGGCTGTGAGGTCTGCAGGTGAAGCTGCCCCATGGCCCCTGCAGCCTGGGTGGCTCCCAGGAGCAGCACTGGAGCTTTTCCTCAGCCATCATGGAAAAGGAGGTGAGGCCAGAGCAGGGGCACTGCAGTGGCAGCACTGCAGACAGAACCAGACCGGTTCTGAAGAAAAAATACTCCTCAAAAATTCCCTCGAGAACCAGCAGCCTTGCTGGTGTGTGCTGGTGTTGCCCACCACATTCCAAGGCAGCGCTTCAGACCCTCAGGGCACCGCTGGGACAATCCTTGTTACCTGTGGGAACAAGGTGAGAGCTGAGGCAGGGTCGAGTACTGACAGGGACGAGAAGCCCCAGGAACGTTTGATTCCAAAGGCCTTTCTCACAGCTGAGGAGTTTGCAGCTGCCTCAGGGCAAAATCATTCTGAGTCTCTTGGGCGGCTGCACAGGAAGGAACTTGCAAGTGGATTTTGGGGGGATATGCCTTAAATCCCTGAGAGCTTAGTGCCAGAAAATCTCTCAAGATCTTGGTGAATGTGCCTTGTGTCCTGCCAGGACAGAGCACAGCAGATAAATATCTGGAACACAATTGTATTGCAGTAGGGAGCTGGCACGAAGCTGGTGCATAGCTTCTTTGAAATATCAAAATAATATCACAGGGATAAAAAATAATAATAATATCACAGCTACTTTTAATGTGGGCTACTCCAGCCTTGGAGTTTTTAGCCACACTCACCATCAGTGACCCAGTGGGCGAGATTCCCAAAGTCTCCCTGCTCTGCACCCTTCTCTCTTAATGCTGAGGGTCTGCAGCCCCCCAGCCCCTCACCTCCTCCTGTCCACATCTGTCTTAGGCAAACCAGGCACCAAGGTTTGGAGGAGCTTGTGGAGTCGTTGTACCAGGGACCTGACACCTTCCAGCAGCCCCCACACCTTCTTCACCCTGCAAAAGTAAAGTACACAGGCTGAGTTTAATGATGGCTGAAGGCAGCAGAAGGGGAGGGTGTTCATGATAAATGCACACTGTCATCATCTTTTCCATAACGAAGAGATGCTGTGGCATTCCTGCCAGCCCCACCCGCTCTCCCTTGGATTTTGCTTTCAGGAAACACCAAATCCCTCCATGTGTCCCTTCAGCTGCCCCACCACTGCTAAAGGCACAGCCCTTGGTTTGTGTGTCATTCCCTAATGCCTCTGTTGGGACGTTCTTACCCCTTCCTGAACAAGGCTGGGAGCCTGTATGGCTGCAGTAGGACCTTTGCCAGTGGGTCCTGCAGTCCATTCACCTGCTCCTTCTTCCACAAGCCTGCACTCAGGAATGACAGCACACAAGGAAATAAAGACCAGTAATTACAAACAATTAAATAAATGCAATAACTCCTCTTGCCCAGCTCAGGTGGGTACTGAAGCCCAGGCCAGAGTCCAGCAGGAGCCACTTTTACAAAGTCAATTTGCAATAGAAATATTTAATAAATAGCTCAGTAATATCTTAAATATAACACTGCTGCTCTTGAAGGCTGCAGCAGCCCTAAACCCAAGCTGAGCACCCCAAATCCTCTACCTGGCAGGAAGTAAGGGGTCAGGCACTGAGGGACCCTTTTGTACAGGCCGGGGTGTGTCCCATTGGATTTTCCAGAGTCATTCTTCCCACAGGTGCTGCCGAAGCGGAAATTGCCATCAAAGTAGTTAAAGCCAAAGGCATCTGGGAGACACAGAGAGAAGGGGATGATGTTTGTCAGTGTCACACCAAGGTGCCCCTCGGGTCCTGGGGTGCCACTTACTGTTCCTGTACAGGAAAAGGGCTGTGTCCTGATACCCCTGGGAGAAAATGTCATTCAAGACCTGCAAGGAGAAACACTTGAGGTCATTAAAGAGCCCTGACCCCCATACTACAGGATCTATCCAAAGCTATTTGACCATGGAGGGCTGGGATGGCCCATTTGGGAAGGCAGCAAGCACTGGTTGGTTTCCAACCACCACAGCACCAGTCAGAGAAACACAGAATGGTTTGGGTTGGAAGGGACCTTAGAGATCACCTGGTTTTGTCTAGTCCTTTGCAGGTTGTAGACCCCATCCCAAGCAGGCCACCCATCAGCAGTGTCCCTTCCCCAAAATATACTTCAAAAACAGTGGGTGCTGCCCTCTCCCTTTGAAATCCCATTAATTAACAGTGGAGACTGAGCTGAACCTTAAATCTTGAACAGACAAGAGCAGCATTAATCTTTTCACCAGAACTAAGCTGGGAGAAGTCCTGGAGGGCTCACCATGGTGCTGGGTGGAAAGAGAGCATAGCTGATCCTGCAGAGGTTCTCTATGGAGATCTGGATGCTGCCGTTGAAGATCTGGAAGCAGAAGAAGATGGCAGGGCAGTCACGGGGGCAGATGTCCAGCTCGCCGGTGAACGGGGACACGGTGATCACGGGCTCCTCCAGGCTGGACACGGGCTGCAGGCCTGTGAAGCCTCCATCCACGTAGCGCTGGGGGAGGAGAGGGATGTCACAGACATATTTTATGGAAAATCCTTTTGCTAGGATCTTCTGAGAAGCTGAGAGGCCTCAGAAATGAAATGTAAACAATAATTCTCTGCTGCTGTGGAATGCAACAGGTGCATCTTTGATTGGTCTCATAATTGTTTTTAATTAATAGGCAATCACAGTCCAGCTGTCTCAGACTCTCTGGTCAGTCACATGATTTTATTATCATTCCATTCTTTTTCCTTGCTAGCCTTCTGATGAAATCTTTTCTTCTATTCTTTTGGTATAGTTTTGGTGTGTCATTTTCTTTTAATATAATATATATCATAAAATATTAAATCAGCCTTCTGAACCATGGAGTCAAGATTCTCATCTCTTCCCTCATCCTGGCATCCCTGGGAACAGCACCACAGAGGGAGGGTTTGCTCTGGGGACCTTTGCAGTGTCACTGAGTTGAGCCAGCAGCTGCACAGGTGACACTCCTGTTGTGAGCCCATCACAGCTTGTCCTCCCTTCCCACTTCCAAGAGCATCTTGTCCCACCTGTGCTATTTATCCCTTTGCCAGCTCCTTCCCCTGCCCTGCCTGTGGCATCCAGCCAGCTCCTCAACCAGGTCTGTAATCCACAACAGTTATTAAAATGGAAATATAATTCTTTTCATTCACAAAGCTTTGTACAACAATTTTTGGCAGTCAAGAGCCAATACAGACATCACTGAACACACAGTGTTGTATAACTTTTCAAGTCCTAAGCTCGAGCAGTAGGGCCTCCACATTTAATAACTGCCTGCAGATTCATGAGGGATTACATTCTGGGCAAGGAAAATGTCAACTGCTCTATTCCAAAAGGAGTCTGAATTTACCACCCACCTCAGTGGGACTGGAAGTTGCAGCTGATGGAATTAAATGTTGTTGAAATAACAGTGCAGAGAGGCCCCACAGAGCAACCACAGACCTGGGGATGGGTTGGGTTGGAAGGGACCTTAAAGCTCATCCCATTCCACCCCCTGCCATGGGCAGGGACACCTTCCATACTATCCCAGGTTGCTCCAGGCCACATCCAACCTGACCTTGAATGTCTAAGGTCCCTTGAACATTTCCAGGGACCTTAGACATTCTGAAGGGGTTCCAAGAGAGTTGGAGTGATAGGGAGTTGAAGGGATGGAGTAACAGGACAAGGGACAATGGCTTCCCACTGCCATTAGGGTTAGAAGGAATATTGGGAAGAAGTCCTTCCCTGTGACAATGGTGAGGCCCTGCACAGGTTGCCCAGAAAACACTGCCGAGCTCCTCCTTCCCTTCCCTCAGACAGGCAGAGCATGGAAATGCTCAGGGCTGGGGGAGGATCCTCCCACGAACTCTGGATGTCTCAGCTGTGCAAGTCAGCACCTGAGCCGAGGGATGAGCCTGCACTGCAGCCAGGCCCTGCCTGGGATAACTGGATTGTGTCTCAAGGTCCCCACTGTGGGCATCCTCTTATCTCAGAGATTTGCAAGGTCATCCACACTCTGTCCATAGGCAAAGCAGGAGAGGGCTCTCCAGATGGCAATTCCACCCAGCTGTCATCTTGGGATGTGGTGAAGAACAAACTGATGGGCTTCATCATCCTCCATCAACTAAACAAAAAGCCTGGACACACCTATCTCCCCCTGGTCTGTACACTCCTCCTTTACTGAGGAATGTAAAGTTCAAACCAAGAACACCCTGCTGGGAGTGTGTGTTATAGTGGAAATATCACTCACCACTCCTCGGTAGGATGGAGGGATGAATCCACAGTAAATTGGAAGAAAGCAGCTGCAGAGGAGAGCCTGGGGAGGAGAGGGATTGCAGAAGTCAATGTTCCTGTCAAAGTTCTTCTGGACAAAAGCTGTTGACATGGTGCCTGAAAATTCAGTCTTGCCAAAGTCTGGAACCAGGCTATTGGTGCCACCTGGACTTTCTGGGGTCTGTGGCAAGAAAGGCTTCAAGAAAGGGAAAACATCTGATTTCACTGAAGTGGAAACACTTCTCTGGAGCGGGGTACAACACTGCATTTTTTAATTTTATAGCTGCCAGAATTAATAGTTGTAAATCTACATGACCATGTCCAGCACTGCCCTTTGATGGTAGCAAGCTGAAGATTTGGAGCCAATTTCCATCTTTGCAGGTTTTTGGACAAAACCAAGACACCCTCACAAAGTATCCTCACCCTGCTGGGATTTGTCAGTGCTAAAGCCACTGGGACATTTGCAACAATTTCCCACCAATCTCATCAGCTGGGAATGAGCACTCCAGGCTCCTGGGCTTCCTAGAGGAGGCACCATGGGGTGAACTCCAACATCTCCATGGAGTTGCCATCCTCTACTGTCTTCCTGGGACAAGGGACCCAGGACCTCAGGGTCAGCTCTGTTAAGACTTTACCCTGGGATTCTCTCCCTAGCAGATAATTTACTGGTTAATGAGCTGCTTGTTGCTCAGCAGCAGCTTTGTCCAGCTCTTTCCTCCCAGGAAAGTGCTGAGGCAACAAGGAAAACTACTGCCAGATGGTGGAAAGAGACTTGTAGGGAGAGCTGAGAGGTCACATAAGCACTGACAGGGCTCTTTGCAAAGTCACTATTAGTCCAGCCCAACATCAGCTCTGTGAGGCTGGAAACAAACCTGCTGCTTTTTTTAGCATGATTTGTTCCATCTGATCCTGGAACTCAAACCTTCCTCTCTGCCCCCAGACTCATGGAGCCCATTGTGGTGAGACCATGGCTGTGGCACAGCCTCCTGACTCTC
The DNA here is from genome assembly GCF_022539315.1 of Serinus canaria. Taxonomy (NCBI): domain Eukaryota; kingdom Metazoa; phylum Chordata; class Aves; order Passeriformes; family Fringillidae; genus Serinus; species Serinus canaria. The sequence goes on from NC_066339.1 coordinate 2,300,025, forward strand.
TCCCCATCTCAGGTAAAAAAAGTGCAGTTAAATCCACCAGCACTTGGGGTATGACCATACTCAGGTCTCTGTACCTGAATGAGCTCCTCCTTGGAGCTGAACTCCGAGGCCATGACGTTCTGGCCGTCCACCACCCGTGTCAGAGAGATGTGCAGCCGCCCCGAGGCCAGCAGGTAGGAATCCTCCGGCAGCATCCGCTGCAGGACAGTCTTGAGATTGGCCAGCAAGCTGCACTTGGGAGAGAGGGGGCCCAGGATGGTTTTCCTGACTTCCGTTGCCAGTGCAAAGAAAAACTCCTTGAGGTCATCTGAAAGAGGAGAGGGCAGGATGGAGAGAAAGTCAACAGGCCTGCTGCACTAACAGTTATATTTAAATCCTACTTTTAACACTCCTCACAAGTAAAGCTTCTTGCAGCTCCTCTGTGTTCCCCCAGGATGATACTGCTGCTACAGTGGGGGACATTGAGGTAGGGCAGAAAGGGGGGGGGTGGCATGACCCCCATAATGTCCTCAAAGGACATCATGTCTTTGTGTGACCCCACTGGTGAAATCCCCACCTGCACCAGAGATGGGGCCTCAAGAAGATCCTGGTTGGGATTAGGGAAAGGCTCCAGAGAGCCCTGGGAAGGAGGACACTGAGTTATCCATGACAACACATTCCTGCCTTCCACCTCTGGTTTTCTATGTGGGCAGCCCCAGCTTTATAGGGAGCTGGGCTGGCTTCTCTTCTGCTCAGGGCTTTCCTGCAAGCCAGGTGTCCTGGCTCCACATTGCTGGCATTCCTGGCTCACCTGAACTCCAGGGAGGTGTTAATACCTATGACATGTGTCTGTACATCCCAGGAGCTGCATTAAAGGAGTAGAGCCCTTGAGCCCTGGCCAAAGGCTAAGGAGACTCCAGGTTTTAAAGTGACAGGGAGGAAGAGGAGTGCAGCAAACCCTGCAGGCAGCCTGATGCCATGGAGGGAATTTGGTGCCTTTGCTGACATGGAGATCTCACCTGGGGGAACATCCCACCTGGGGGGTTAAAACCTTGCAGTGACAGCTTGTCCAGCACCAAAGCTGCAAAGAGTTGTCCTTGCACCTGGGTGGGCTCCCTGGGACCCTGCACCAGCACGAGGCCACGGGCCTGGCTCAGCACCAAGGCTTTGCAGGGGCAGAGGTTTCCGTGCGGTCTCGTGGGATTGTGTGGACGGACAGACGGATTAGCTGCAGTGTCCTGAAGGCAACTGGAGCCACACAGGCGTTAAGAGGGGTTATGTGTGTTTGAGCAGATGCTGAGGCCACACGGGGCAACGATTAACACTGGGTGGGTTTGCACAGAGAGGATGCTGGAAGAGCTGGACCTCCAGGGAGGTGGGGCACACCCAGGTCCCTGTCTGGCTGCTCTGTGTCCTAGAAATGGGGGAAAACATGGACAAACTGCCCACAAGCTGCTGGGTAAGAGGTGAGAACTGAGCCCAGCTTTGTGGAGTGAGTGAAGGATGAGCCTGGCAGCAATGTGACTGTCTCTGCCTGCACCAGCCTGGTGACAAGCATGTCCCCACGAGGTGACTGGTGGGGTCACAGAGGACAGCCTGGCTCTGGGAGCTCAGAGCTCCTCAGCCAGCCCGGGGCAGGGGGTGGACACCTGACTGCAGCCACCCCGTGAGACACCAAACACACCTTTCACCTCTCTGACCCGGTCATCCCCAGTATGAAATGACAGAGCTTGTGCCACATTCATTTTCCTTGTTAGAAACCTGACCAGAGTTATCACTGTCCAAAGTGTCTTTTCTTCCTCTGGGGAAGATATTTTGGGCACAAGATCATCTCAGCCCCTCTGAGTGGATGTTGCCTTCCACCTCCAGGGAAGCAGGTGCCCAGTCCAGGACTGGTGCCCCCAGCAAGAGCAGTTGCTCAATGTATTTTTACTGCTGGACAGCCCCAGCTCCATCCATTACAGCAGTAGCAGGAATCAGAAATTTTGGGGCCCTTGCTTATTTGTGGAGGAGTTCACCCCCACGTGGGCAGAAATGTTTCTTTCTGACTTATCTAAACATATTTGCCAATGTTTTTGAATTATTTTTAGCTGCAGAAGAACAGTTCCAGCACCCACCAGAGGTTTCAGGAACCGTATGTTCCCTCCCAGCTTCCTCCATCATTATTTGGTCCCCAAAACCTTCTGTTCCTCCTAAATGTCCCCATCGCTTGAAGCAGAACTTGGATCAGGCTTTAGAGCCTTAAGTCTTGTGTACACTTGTTTATACATGAGCACTAATTGGAAATATGGGAGGATGTGATTATTAAAAGTGGATTAACTACTCTGAATTAATTCTACACATGGAGGATCTTGTTGCTAGAGAGGCCTGTTCCACATGGTTGGAAGAGGGTCAGAGGAAAACCCCTTTAGCAGCAATAAGAGAAATTCCAACCCTGGGCTGGAGAAGACTGTTGTTTTTCCAGGAATATCCTGCAGGAGCACCAGGGAAAGGTGCACCTGGAGTTGGGAATCACATGACATCTCCCCTTGTTCTGGGAAGGCTGAGTGGGATCAGCCAAAGTGGCATGCAGACAAGGCTGTCAGCTCTACAGGTACCTGTGTGACAGCCACTTGTGTCCCTTCATAGCTACACATCCCAAGAAACCTGATCCATAGGGAAAAGGGCTTTACAGGGTAAATCCAGCCCCTGGGGCTGCACAGACTGCCTTTGGGACACACCTCAGCACCCCTCAGACCTCAGAGCAGAAGGAAAAGGAGTCAGTGGAATATAGGATGGGCCAGGTACATCCAGATTTCCCCCTGTGATTTCTGCCCACTGAGCCAGGGAACACGCAGGCTGTCGGAACCGGCTTTTTCAGTTCACACCTCCCCAAACTGCACCGTGCTGGCTGCCAAGGTGGCAACACCTTGGGTTTCTGTAATGCCTGGTGAGTGAGGAGAGTTCCACCAGCCCCACCTCCCCCCAGCACCCCGAGGCATCTCCCCAGGCTTTATGGAGCAGAAGAGCTCCTGGAAGGACTCGAAGCTGGGCTTTTCTTACCGAGGCCAACGCCGCACACGACAGCAGCAGCGATGAGCGACCCGGCCGAGGAGCCGTAGACCTTGCAGGCAGACTTGAGGAGCTCAGGAGCCAACTCCAGCAGGGACTGCACCACCCCAACCTGGTAGAGGGCCAGGAAGCCACTGCCCGAAAAGGAGAGCGAGAAAGGGGTGCTGGAAGCCCGGAGATCGTCCACAGCCATCTCGGGATCACAGCAGCGGATCTGGCTCGAGCCCTTGGGGTTGTCCCTTTTCACCAGCTGAACCTCAGGCTCTCTTCTCCTCTGCTGTCTCCAGGCTCATCTCTAGCTGCAGAGGAGTCCAGAAGACGGATTTTCTGCCTCCCTTTATGACAGCTCCCCGAGGCGTTGAGAGCTATTTTAATTGCTGCCTGTGCTAAAAACAGAAATTTTCCCCTGATCAAAACAGCTCTTATAATCCTCAACCACAGCCAGCTCGGATGCTCAGGGCTGAATCAGGGCTCCCCTCTCATGCTGACAGGTCTGCAGTGCCCCAGGAGTCCTCCAGAGAGGGTCCTGGTGTTATTGTGCCTGTCACACTTGGGAACATCCGTGCAAAAATTCCTCTTTGCTTGATCCTCTCTTCATCAAAGGGTGTTTTCCTAAATTGGATTCTCCATCAATCCCAGCTTAGGCACAGCTCAGTACTGAGTGAGTAAAGGCTTGTATAAGACACTTAAAGCCAGAGGGTGTTACACAAGGGGTGGATGCAGGGCGTTACATTGGTTTAGGTTTGGAAATATTCCTTAAGTATTCCTTAAGTTGGCTCCCTCTTGGAAGGTTTTTTCCCTTGCCTGACCCTTGGATATTATTTGCGTCAGCAAAAACCAAAGACCTGGATTTGCTTTTCTCTCCCTTCTCAATTAAGGCCCTACAGCAGCACCACCTTGCCCAAACCTGTGGTACAATTAAATAAACTATTTAGTGCAATACAGCACCTGTGGTTTTTCAATCAGAATCAAACTGCCTTTGAACTGTCTGCATTGGCTGTGGGACAGTTATAAACCCAGGGAGAAATGCCACAGATTTCTTGTCTTTTCTAATGATCCAATGCTGCTGCCAACATACAGAACAAAAATTGCCATTTTAACAGATGTATTTATGAAGTACTGGTAAATATTGTGTCGTTCTGTTGTCCAAATCCACAGAGCTGCACACTGAGAGGAAACATTCCATGGGTTAGAATTAGGGCTGTGTGTACAACACAACATGTGGGTAAGGAACAAGGCTCTCCTTCCCTGTGTCCATGCACCAGCCTGGCCACCACAGTACAGGGAACCACAGCATGGTCCCAGCATCCTGATACCACCTTTGCAGCGCTGTTTCACCCCAAATTTTCATCCATTTTTCCCTGCCTTCTCCAGCCATGACTGTGTCCCCAAGACAGGAATTGGAGCAGAGTCCCCCACACTGACATGCAAAATGTCCCTGGGTTGAAATGTCACCAGGAGCAGCAGGTGGATGTTGCCTGGAGCCCCCCAGGTAAATGTCACATAGTGGCCAGGGCTGGTCTCTGGTGCTCTCTGGATGTCAGGACACACAGGAGGAGGTTGCCAGCTCCAAGATACATTTTTTAATGAATGGAATTATCCTGGAGGTGAACAACTGCCTGAATTAGGGCTTCTAGATCCACAGCCATACTGGAACCTCAAATTTCTTTTCTTTCCAGTGTCTGATGTTTCTCATGATCCCCTTGCTGGGTGAGTTTCCCACACACCCCAGCCTCTCCACCAGTCTCTTGGCGATATCAAAGCTTTTATCTGTGTGATTCACTGTCTCTCCCAACCCTTGGGAAAGCAAATCCCTTCATTTAAAGGATTTTCTTTCAGCACTGGCATTTTCATGAAGGGCAAAACTATCGCCTGTTGCTGTGGCTGGTCCAGACATGTCAGAGCACTGGAAGTGCAGAGGGTTTGTGTGCTGGAATGAATTGTTCCCATGTTCCCTGTGCATTAACTGTTCCTATAGTTTGCCTCAAGCCCCCAGGGACTCCATCAGGCTCTGCATAAAGAGCTGTAGGATGCTCTTGCTTCACTCAGCCCTTGCATCTCCTCAGCTGTGCCCAGCCCTGACTGCCAAGGTTTGGGAAAAGTATAAATGATCCCATGGGAGCTGTGGGAACACACTCCTCTGTCCACACTCAGCTCTGTCCTGCACTCAGTCATGGGGGCTTCTCCAGCAGGGCCAAGGTGCCAAATCCCCCCTGCCCCCCCCAGCTGCCAGCACCCCTGCCCGGGACAGCATCCAGGAGGCATCATCCTGCCTGGCTCAGTTCCACGCTCCCGTGAGATGAAACCTTGCCATCATCCTCTTAGTGACAGCAAATTTTGCATTAATTGGCTCCTTAAGTGCCAGGCTGATTGTCTAAGCTGCCCTCCCCCAGCCCCGGCACTCCAAAGCAGGATTAGTGGGGACTGATGGCTTTGGGCACACAGGATCTCCCAGCAGCCTGGGATGGTCTTCAGGGAAAGCCCCCAGCTCCCATGAGCCCTGGGTGGGCTGGGGGCTGTGCAGGGCTGTGTTTTGCCCGGGCAGGATCATCTGCATGCCCAGATGGCCGGTGGCCCTGACCCGGGGATTTTCGTGCGAGGCGATTGTCTGCTCTGAGGGAAGCCACCACGGGGTGTTCAGGGCAGGATGAAGGTAATGCTGAGAGCTGGAAACAGCTCAAACCCCCAGGACTAATAATTGCCCTTCTTTAAAACCTTCCTAATATCTTCAGTGGTCACAGGCAACCAGGTCTGAATTTTATAACCAGGAGATTAATCCAAGGTGCTGGAATCACTCACGGGAAGGGACCTGGGCTCCAAAAGCCACCAGCCCTGGGGTGCTGCACTAGGGCAGCTGTGGCTGCTCCCCACCTCATCCCACCATGCCCAGCTGGAGCAGCATCCCTGCTCCCTGGGCTGGGTTTTTTGGGAGCAAGAGCCTCTTGTGCAAGGGGCTGGGCAGGTTTGGCTCCTTGTTGCCCCAGCACGGCTGCCCCGATGGGTGGGGAAAGGTCCAGTGAGCAGAGAAGGAGAGTGTTTGGTTCTGCTGTGGTATTGGGAATAGCACAGGAGAAGGGAATGGGAGTTTTCCTCTCTGATGTTTCACCTGGCAGGTGCATCCCATGTGTTGATGGAAGATGATAACCTCTGAGACAGAGGCTCTTTGACTTTCCACTGGGAAGTCCATGAGGAGACAGAGCCCTTTTCTGCTCCATGCAAATCCCAACCCACCCCTGGCACAGCACAAGCTCAGATGCAAAACAAACTGGGTTATCCTGTGACCCTGTAACCACATTCCCAGCAGCAGCTCACCCAGCCCTGCTCCCAGCCCAGCAGGGCCCCACGGGTCCGGGCAGGAAATGGGAATGTCAGGACTGTTGCAAACAGACGAGGGCGGTTTCAGTCTCTCCCACAGTAAAATCTCCTGGGCTGGTTCCCAGCCAAAAGGAATCATGCTGCTGACACTGAACTCGTTGTTGGCAGGAGCCAGGAGTGGGATTTAATGTTTTCCACGCTCTAATTATCCCAGGCTGAATTAGATGGAGCCCTGCAAGGTGTCCCCCCCCCTCAACAGCCGATGACTCAATCCTGTGGCTGTCAAACGCAGACCCAAAGGTTTTGGGGATGTGGATCTGGGTGAGGAAGAGCTGCTTCTGTCCTCTGAGGGCTCTGCTTCCCCTTTTTCATTTACTTTGGGTTTTACAAGGACCAAGAAGGTCAGATCCTCCAGGAGAGGAGGTGCTGGGCAGACCTGGGCTGTCACCAGTGGCCCATGGGGGATTGTCACCCCAAATGTGGCAGTGACACACACCCACACATTTGTTTGTCACCACCATCACCTAAAACCCACTAGAGCATCCCTCCTGCAAATGCAAACCCCAAAACTTCATCTCCTTCACTCCAGACCAGCTCCACCCTTGCAGAGGAGATGCTGCTGCCCCCACACTGAGCCCTGGCAAGCCCTCCCAACCCCGCCCAGAGCTGCCTTAATCCATGGCCCTACTTAGGGATTCTTGGCAAAGATTAGCTGGAAACATTCCCAGTGATTAGGGCTTAAATCGCTTTGGCATTTCACATCTTCTTAGAGCTCATAGGTGAGACCCCAGCAGCTGTAAATCCCCTCAGTCCCCAAGGATGTTACAGCTCCTTCTCCGCTTGGGAATGAGCTTTACCCAGTTCCTGGTGTCAGATCAAGCTGCTCTGGGTAGTAAATCTCCTTCTGCTGGAAAGGGAAGGCCTATAAATTGTAAAAATGGCAGGACAACACTGTGTATCTGCTCTCAGAGTCCCTTGTGCTGCTTGGAATTTGGCTGGAAAGGAGCAGCCCACAGCAGCTGGAGCAAAGCAAACATTATTCCATCTATAACACAACTCCCAGCAGACAAGCCTGGCTGGCATTTAGGCACCAATTTATTTGAGTTTTAGATTTTTTTTCAAACTGGATTCTTGGCTGGTAGCAGAAACTAAAAAAAAAATGTTGTACATTCCCAAAAACATTTAGAAAGGCAGGTAAATAAATACATGTGCACAAACAGCAACAACCCCTGAGGTTCAACACAAGCCCTTGGCAGGAGCTAAAATACAAAAAATATTTTTGCCCAGGGTGAAATGTGGGCTCTGTTTGATTTACTGACTTTTCACCCCCAGCCAGGTGGGGTTCAAGCATTTCACACTGCTGGTTCTCCTGAAAAGATTTTAAATCCACAGCTCAGAAGGTCACCTCACATCCAGGTCACCATCAGGGATTGTCCTCCCACCACAGCTGTTCATCCTGGGCTTCCCAGGCACCACAGGCCCCACTGTCAGTCTGGGCTGTCACAGTGGTCTGTCCTGAGCTTTTCTCTCTTCTGCTGAGACAGAAGGAAACATCCTTAGAATCATGGGATACTTTGGATTGGAAGGGAGTGTCACAGCTGAGACAGCCACAACATACAGAGTATCACCACTCAACATCAGAAGGCTTCAAATATCTGCACCTCTTGTTCTTTAGCCCAGCCTTTTACACCCTCATGCTCATGCACTGCCCCTGTGTGCCCTCTGTTCCCTCTGTGGCTGCTCATCACACCTGGGCACTCCATGGCTCATTGCTGTGGGTGCTGCTCACCTGCTTCTCACAGCTGCACCCACTGGGGATGAGGCTGGGCCAGCCCCACTCCCCATCACCACAAACTGTGTGCCTGCAAGGGACCTTTAAAGCTCATCCAGTCCCACCCCTGCCCTGGGCAAGGACACCTTCCAGTACCCCAGGTTGCTCCAAGCCCTGTCCTAGAACACTTCCACAGATGGGCAGCCACAGCTCCCCGGGCCACTTGCCCAAACTTGCTGCTGGGAGCTCAGCCCCAGGCTCACCCTCCTCCTCACCTGCAGGATTTTGCCGTAGGGTGCAAAGGAATCCTCCAGGTAGCGGGTGCCGAAGCCCATGATCCTGTTCACGGCCTGGCTGCAGATCCCCGCCACCGTGGCCGTGAGATGGACCGTGTAGGCAAACTGCATCTCCTGGGGGTTGGTGTTGGGCCTGCTGGCTGTCAGCTCCCTCTGGACATAGGCATCAGCCAGGCTCTTGAAGGAGCTGTAGGACATGTCCCTGAAGAACAGATGCAGCCGCGCATCCTCCCTCACCTGCACGGGAGACAAGAGAGTGCACGTGGTGAGGGAAAGGCTCCCTGTGCCACCCTCGTGCTGACACTTTCACTTCACAGCAGGACTGCAGCTGGCAGAGGACAGACAGCCAGCCACCATCACACCCAGGCAAGGAATTAAAAGCTGGCGTTTCCTGATTTTCCTGAGTGTTTTCCTGCCCCAGGAAATCAATGGTGTTGCTGTATTTATTCTACAGCAGTGCAGAGCTTGGCCCAGAGTTTTCCCTCAGCCCCATCCAGCTGTCCTCAGCTCTCTCACCTCCCTGTCCAGCTCATCTCCTGCACTCCGGAGCAGAGCAACGATTCTCTTGATGGCTTCATCTGTAAAGAGAGACACCAGGTTATCTCCAGCCCTTTCTCCAAGCCTCACACATCCAGACACTCTGTTGAGTCCCCAGAAAAAATTCCTTGAGCAGTGTTTATCCACCTCCATCCTTCCAAAACCCATTTCAGCCTTTTGCCACGTACCTTGTTACCCTTGTTACCCTCAGCCAGTAAAAATACTGTCTTACCACTGAATTTTGTGGTCTAATGGAAGGTGTCTCTGCCCATGGCAGGGGGGCTGGAATGAAGCATTCTTTAAAGTCCTTTCCAACCCAAAACCCATTCTGGGATTCTGTGACTCTCCCTCCCCTCCAATCAAACCCTGATGAAGAAAATCTCCCACAAAGTCTTCCTCCAGCTCTCAGGGTCACAAAAGCCCTGGGACCATGCCTGAAGCAGGGGTGGATCCCATGCAGGCTCTGCAGGGAACAAGCCTTCCCCACGTTTGTTTCCAAGGCCAACACTCACCAATCCCGTCGGTGCTAGGGGGCTCTGGGGGCTCCCCACACCCTCCTGCTGTGTCCCCCCGGCTCTCACTGCCCTGCACGACCTCCTGGGACACCTGGGTGTAGCATCCATCGGGCTGCTCTGCCTCTGCTGGGACACAAACACAGAGCCAGGAGTGAGGATTGGTTCTGTCAGCATTGACTGGCAGGGCAAAGCCACCATGGCAGCTTTGATCCGTCCCCACCCCGGATCAGCACATTCCAAAGGTGAGGGAAGGAGCTGTGACCTGCCCCGAATCCCCCAGAGCTCCTCAGGAATCCCCTGGGCAGGGGTTTGGCATGGGAAGGGCTGGGCTGGGAATGGTGTCCCACGGGCTTTGCCTGTGCCCAGCCCCAAGGCAAACCTCAAGTAGCTTCACATTGGCCCTGGAGCAACTTGGGATCTAATCTCAGGTCCCAAATGCAGGTTTTAACTAAACCACTGTGACTCTTGGTTGCCAGAGGAGGAAAGCTCGTGCTTGGGTGATAACTGCCGACAGCTTGGGGTGACTGTGCTCAAAGCATGGGCAGAACGACCCTACCTGGAGCAGCAGGTTGGGATTGGAGTCTCCAAAACCTATCCCAGGCCCCACAAAACCCTGGGAGTGGGTTAGAAACCAGCACTAAACACCATGGCTTTCCCCAGAGAAGCCCAGCAGGGTTCTGCTGGCAGCAGGGGTGGGTCAGGGTTGGGATGGGGTTCCACGGGCAGCAGGGGTGGGTCGGGGTTGGGGTGGGGTCCCACTGGCAGCAGGGGTGGGTCGGGGTTGGGATGGGGTCCCAGTGGCAGCAGGGGTGGGTCAGAGTTGGGATGGGGTCCCACGGGCAGCAGGGGTGGGTCAGAGTTGGGATGGGGTCCCACGGGCAGCAGGGGTGGGTCAGGGTTGGGGTGGGGTCCCAGTGGCAGCAGGGGTGGGTCAGAGTTGGGATGGGGTCCCAGGGGCAGCAGGGGTGGGTCAGGGTTGGGGTGGGTCCCACCTGGCTGGGCTGGGGCCAGGACGTGCCGCAGGGGAAGGCAGCTGGGGCGCTTGCTCCTCGGCCCGGATCCCAGCTCTCCCCGCTCCTCCTCCCCGTGTTTCTTCAGGGAGAAAACCTTCTTGAGGCTGGGCTTCTTCTTCAGGGCTCTCCCCAGTGCTGGGGACGTGCTGGAGTCCACTCTGTGTTTTTTGGCTCCTTCTGGTTTGGAGCCCTGAAGAGCTTTGACATCTTTCTCCTTTGCTTTTTGCCCTGTGTTTTCCTTCTGCTCCTCAGGGCTCTTCTTCAAGAAGAGATTTAGGAAACCTTTCAGCCAGGCTGGTTTTGAACCTGAGCGCTGTGGTTTGCCCTGGGAAGAGTTTTTTGTGCTTTTCCTCTTGGCTTTCAGCCCCTCTTTAGGCACCTCCTGGGGAGCTTTGCTGTCATCACCCGAAGTCTCCTCCAGGTCTGGTGCTTTGAGTCTCTCCTCCTGGTCCTTCCTGGGGCTGGGTTTGGCACATGAGTACGTGCAGAAATCACTTTCTGACCGTTGTAGCCCATCTGTTTTCCTCCCTCGCCCTCTGTTTTTCTCCTGGGGGGTTTTCTTGGCCACCAGTGAGTTTTCATGGCAGCTCAGTGAACGCTTGACATAAATCTCCAGCACTTTCTTGGCCTCTCTCCTGTCCAGAGAGAGGATCTTGCCCAATGGCTGCCCCCCCACATCCCACTGGGGCATCTTCTCAGCTGGAGCCCGAGTGTTGCTGTGGAGAAAAACAACATTTTCAGCCTGGTTTTTGCCTTCCCTAGTCGGGTTGGGCTGGATGGAAACCTCCCCCGTGCTGGCTCGCAGGCTGCTGTGGGTGCCTGGGGTCGTTAACGCTCCTGGTTAATGATCAGTCAGTTTTATGGTCCTTATCTGAGTGCTCCTGATGCAGATGGCCCACATGGGGTTTTATAAACACAGACCCATTGGTAAAGGAACCGAAACTGTGGAGAGGGAGAAGATGGGCTGGGCATATCCTAGAGGAGGAGCCTGGTCATCACCCAGGGGGTTTTATCCAGCCAGGACATCACCCAGACACCATCCCATTGTCCCATGGCAACATGTTCCCACACTAGCACGAAAAACCACACCTCAGGAGCACCCAGTGAGCCACAGAAACCAGAATTTAGAGTATTTCCCCTTAAAGTATTGGCTGATAAAAATCATTCCAGCCCCTGGAGAGGCCAAGGGATGTGGGCTCCTGCAAGTGGCCTTGGTCACCTTGTGATGACACAGCCCTTCTGTGAGATCACACCAGCACAGGGCTAAAAAAGGAGCTCAGAGCACTGATCCCTGCCTTTCCCACCATCTTTTTTCTCTACATTTATAAGCAAAATTCAACCAAAGATGCTGCTATTGGAAAACCAGAGAGCCAGGATGGTGCCTCGTGCTGGTTTTACCTCCATAACCAACTTCACCCTTCAAAGACCCAGACCCAAACCAGACTTCTCCAGCCCTGAACAGCACACAGGGAACCAGCCCCGAAATCTGGCACACTTGGCTGTACAGAGCACCCTGGAGTTGAGAATCAGCCTCTGCTCAGACCCAAAGATCATCATCACAACACACAGCACACCCACCCACCCCACCTCAGCCTGCTTTTGGGATCAGAAAATCACTTCCCTTCATCCAAGCCAACCCCAAAGCCCACCAAACCCTCAATAAAAAACCATCCCACTAAATTTAATCACAGCAAAGCCACAGCCCCCATCCTACTTTGGCTGATTCCAATACCTTGACCACAACATTGGTTATTTGCTGGTTTGCTTTTTACCTTTCCATCATTATTTCTGCTCCTTTGGACACAGCTCAAGACGAGCTCCTGAGGCATCCCAGGCTCTCCTGGGAGGTGCCTTTTTATACCCAAGTTGGTGGCTGAGTTCAGTCCTATTTTTAGCAGCCATTCAGGTAGGAGAGCAGCCAAGGCTTCCGCCTGGGATCCCCGCTATCACCGCCCTCGTGGTGCAGATCAATGGGCGTGAGTTTCACTGGAGGAGAAAGCAATTTCCTTATGACAAGTAGCAGCAAAACAACATCAAATCACCTGTCACCTGGTGTAAGCACTGCCCTTTGAGACCAGCTATCTCAGGCAGCTGTTTGCAGTTGGGTTTGGTTTGGTTTGTTGTTTTGCACTGGGTGTGATGCCCGAAATGAGCTCTTCTGAGTTGTGTCTGTGAGGGGAAGTCACAACTTGCTGGGATGAGCAGGGTTCCAGTGCAGGAAGCAGAGTGCCCTGCTCACATCGCTGGAGCTCCCAGGTGGCTCCTGGGGGCCACAGACACTGGGACAAGGCAATGTCAGCTCTTGTGCAACCCTGGGCACAGCTGGGCTGAAACATCCCTGAAACCCACCCTGGGGTCCTTCAGACCACCCATGCTTCCACCCTAAAACATGAACCAGCTCTTGCCCCAAATCCTTCCCACTCCCGTGGCTCCCACTCACTCTCACCCAGGGATGGAAAATCTCCCACCAGGCAGATATGCCCAGCCCAACACCTACAAACTGCACCCGGGCCGGGCAAATCTGACACCAGAGCTCCGTTTGGCCACCCCAGTGCCCCCTCCCGTGGTTGTGGCATCCTCCGGCAGGTGCTTCCCGCTATTCCCCATCGCTGCTTTGCCATCTGATGGCAAAATTCCGCACTGCAGCTCGCAGGGATGGGGCGGCAGCCGCAGCCACGCAGGCTTTGGAAATCCCCTTTTTGGAAAACCCCTCGGGAATGTTTCCACCGGAGCAGCGCTGTTTCCAGCTGGAATTGATGTTCAGCCAAGGTGTCTCCTGGATAAAAGATTTCTTTTCCTGATACAGAGTTCAGCTTGCAATCAGGACTGTTTTATTTCTCTTCCTATAAACTCTCTGTGCTGTAATTCCCTGTGACTGGGAGAGATCCAGACCACGTCCCTTCATTTCTCCTGAGCCCACACGGCTGAATCAGAGTCTGCTATTGATCTGGAATTCCCTGGCTCAGTTTTTCAGCACCCCCATCTATTGATAAATGGTGAAGAGCTTCCCGGCTGCTTCCAAGCTGTTGTCCACATCCTTCCACAAGCAAGTCCATTCCAGAGGGTGAGGAGGAGTTTCACAATCTATTTTTTCCATGAAACAAAAGCCACATCCACTCTGGCCATGGGGGTCAGTTTGGAGATCTTTCCTCTGGAGATTCCCCAAGGCTGAGTCCAAACACCATCCCTGCTCATGATTGCACTGGGAATCAGAAGTGATGGATGGCCTCTTCCAGACACAGCCAGAAGATGGGAGAGCCAAACTCCAGGAGAAATCTTCACCTGAAATATGATTCAGGACCAAGACCTTTATCCAAGCTCAGATCCCTCCTGGGATTTGGGATATGTTCAAACCTAATGGGAGGGAGGCACAAGAAAAAGATGCAGGAGACTGAGATAAACCAAAATCCCATTACCAGAGTGGGGGCAAGAGACCTGCACCCAAACTTTTCATCCACTTTTCTTATGAGTTCTGGGAGAGAACGAGGAAGCTGGCAGGAAATGCAGTTGTGAGGGGGGAGCACGCAGTGCTGGGCTTGGCATCTGACATTGGGGGGAAAAGCAGAACCAAAGCCATGGGAACACAGCAGGGGAGAAGCAGCTTCTGTGCCAGAAATTGCTTCAGAAGACAGAAAAAAGCCAAGGGAGGCATTCCCCACAGGGAGCTGCAAGGTGCAGAGGGCAACAACAGGTTCAGAAGGAAGGGCTCAAAGCACCCAAATTCCTTGGGAAGACACAGGCTGAGACTGGACATCAGGAAAACTCCCCTGTGCAGGAGGCTGGGACAATCTCAAATGGGTGTCTAGAGGGGTTGGGAATCACCTCCCTTGGGGGCTTCTAGGCTTGGCCAGCCAAAGCCACAGCCAGCCTAAGCTGGTCCGGGAAGCCACTGTGTTTTATGTCAACCACAACATCCCTTCGAGCCAACAGCCAACCATCAGCCATCAACCAGCCACGAGGCACCAACCAGACACCTGGGCACAAAAACACAGCAGCTGCAGGTCTGATCCAGGTGGTGGTGTGGAGGGGAACACCTGCACCATGGCAGGGGTGTTGAAGGGAACACCTGGACCACAGCAGGGTGTTGAGGGGAACACCTGAACCAGGACAGGGGTGTTGAAGGGAACACCTGGACCATGGCAGGGTGTGGAGGGGAACACCTGGACCATGGTGGGGTGCTGAGGGAAGCCATTGCTCCCTGCCTTGGCCAACACATGGCCTCAGTGGAAACCTCTCAGCCTGGTTCTGCAGTTCCTCTGATCCAAGAGGGTGGTGGGCACCAGCCCCCAAAGCAAATCCTATTTTTCCTCCAGCCCTGGTTTTGGTTTTAGCTCCTTCCCCCAGCAGATGAGCAATGTGCAATGCCCTGCCCCAAACACCAGCAGATATGGGGCTGCTGAAGGGTGGCTGATGTTCTCCAGGGAATGAAGCCCCTGGAAACCTCTGGGAAAGCCCACATGAGGCACCTGTCTGTGTTTCACAGCCCCTGAACCCCAGCCTTGCCAGAAGTCACCAACAGCCGTGTGCTGTCCCTCCCCACAGCCCCACACCAACCTTCCTGGCACAAGCAGTGGTTGTTTCATTGTTTACTGACAGGGATGGGTTCCTGTTCCAGGAAAGCTGCAGGTTTACAGCCCTCCTGCCTCTGTTTGGCACAAGGAAAGACAGCTATTTCTCCAGGAGGTACATGAAGGCTTCCTAGGAGCATGGACAAAGCTCATCATTCCAGCCCATCCTGTAAAGGTGTCCTTGGATTGTCACCTCCCAAGACCCCTCTGGAGCTGCTCAGGGAGGCACAAGGAGGGTTGAGGGCTTTTGGCAGCTTCCCAGCCAGGAAAGGAAATGCCCAGCCTAGCCCAGAGTGATCTTTAGTCATCATGGGAAAAGCAGGTGAAGAGAGGTCACCTCACACTCCCTGCTAGCACAGCACAAGAGCCAGGGCCACCAACTGTCACCTGCTCCAACAAACCAAACACACAGGTGGAAGAAGCTGTGGGATCCTCAGGAGCCATCAGGGCTGGTCCTGTTGCAAGAAAGGGGAGTGGGAAGAGGGGATCAGGACAAAGGCACCCATGGGTGCCTATCCCAGGGGTGGCACAGGGCCTGGATGTTACAGCTCCCAAGGAAGGAGATCTGCTCTCCCACCAAAGATGAAGGATCTCACCCTGAGAAAGGTTTGGTTTGACTCTTCCCTGGGACAAAAATCATCCTTTGGGGAGGGAAGGACAAGGTTTGGGTGCTTCACTGCACCTTCCTGCTGTGGAGCATCCCCAGGCTGCAGCTGGCTGGGTGCTGGTAACCTTCAGCCCCTCTCTTAGCAGGGACTGAGGCCTCCCTTCCTAGCCAGCATCTCCCCCAGGCTGTGACCTCACACTCATTTGCCCCACTAGAGCTCCTCATTTCCTTCTCCTCCACCACTCAAATTTTCAAGCACCTCTGTTCTGCCACTGAGCAGGTGAATTTTCCTGGAAGTGAAATCTCCTCAGGCAGTTTTCCAGAGATGTTGCATCGCTGAAGCTTTGCCATCCAGCCCCCACCCATCCCACCACTGTCTCTTACTGGCTACTGCCCACCTAGCATCTCCAGGCTGCAGGTGTGAACCAGTTCTGCAGGACCAAGGCCAGTTACAGCCAAAGGGACTGTAGTTTCAGGTTGGCAGAGTTTTGGTGGAAACCTTATGGTGGAACCACGTGTTTGTGCTGTGCTCACTCCTCAGCTGCTGAGCAGCTCCAACTGGTGGCCTCTGGCTTAGCAGCTGCCAAAAGATGTTGGGGAGGAGATCTGGGTGCCCACAGGAGCTGGGTTTAAATGAGGAAAGCTTGGATTTCCCAGTTTCAGACCTTCAATCAGCAAGAAGTGAGATTTTCAACCTTACAGTCACAGCATTTTATTTCCTCTGTGGAAAGCAAAGTGAAAATAGTAGTGGGTATTTTCTGTTTTCACACACACAGATACTATGTTCACTTCAGGTATTCCTGCTCCAAACTCATAATTAAAACAAATGATCACATATCTAACCATGGGTGAGGTCATATTTCTTATTGGCTTTGTTTCTTTTCACATTATTTAATCACAAAATTAATTACAAAAGTCATTACCTGCAGTAAAAGGATTTAAAGTGAATACCAGCTATGGGCAACCATGGAGCTTCAGCCAGGCCTGATCCAGGCAGGTATTTCAGCACATCCTAACCTTAATCCCAGGAGCAGCCTCACAGGAGACAGAGATTCCAGCATGCACCAGGTTTGCAAGGAGTCCTTGCTCACAGCTGGGGACAGCTCTCACTGCCCAAGCAGAGCAGCAGGGGCTCAGCTCAGAACTCCTGCTCTGCTCTGCTCTGCTCAGCTCATCTCCCTGGAAAAATAGAGGGATCTTTTCCACAGGTTTAGACCTTAAAGCATCAAAATTTCAGAGCAAAAATATCACATTCCCTCCCACAGGGCAGGAGAGGAACCAGCAGAAGATGAGCCCACACATCCCCCTGTGCTTTGGGGCTGGGGAACAGCTTCTGGCTGTCTTTTGCTAATGAAGCCCCAGAGATGGCCCAGCTTTGGCTCACAGCAGGCTTTGAAATCCAGGCCAGCTCTGTGGCCTTCTGTCCAGGAGAGGCAAGACACCAGCACTGCCCAGCAAAGCACAAGGTTCCTGTGATGCACTCAAGTGAAGCCTCCAAAGATTTACTGTGGTGAAACCTCCACCGGGTCTTCCTTCAAATCTTCATTGTCCTCATTCTCCAGCTGCTCCAGTTTGCTGGATTTCTCATGGACAGCCTCCCCAGGAGTCTTCAAAAACCTGAAATACATTTTGTGGTGACTTTAAAGGCACATCCAAACCCAGCCCCAAACCAGGCTGTAAATGCTGGAGCCTTTGCCCTCAACAAGGCCAGGCTGGATGGGGCTTGGAGCAACTTGGGAGAGTAGAAAATGTCCCTGCCCATGGCAGGGGGTGGAATGAGATGAGCTTTAAGGTCCCTTCAACCCAAACCTTTCCATGAGTCTGTGATCAGCTGAGCTCTGGAGCTCAGAGGGGATTTGCCCTCCTTGGGTTTTGTTGAGGATCCCAGGAAGCACTGAGGTCCCAGCTGGCACAGGACAGAGCCTCGACACAAACCCACTGGGGTATGTGCAGGGGAGGATGTTGCTGGATGAAGCAGCTGCCAACATCTGGAGCTCATCACCTTTCCATGCCCCGTCCATGCCATTTCTCTGTTCTGCTTCACCTCACCTGAACAACAGCTTCTGCCCTGGCTCCTTCTTGATGATGTTGAGTTTGTAGTAGTGTCTGAGAGCTCGTGACATCTTCTCATAGGTCATGTTCATCCGGTTCTGGAAGGAGAAAAGGATTGTGGGGTCTTGAGCAAAAGTGAGCAACAACTCTTGGTCTGGGTCTGTGTGCAGCAGGGCCACCCATGGGACATTTGAGCAGGTTTGGGGCATTGTGGGTCTGTAATGTGGGTCCCTAACCCAGACTGGCTTCATGGTTTGCTTTCCAAGGGGTGAGAAAGTCCCACTTTAACCAGCAGGCTGGCATCTCCCCCTAACCCTGAATGCCCTGTGCCCCCCTCCCCAGCCCTGGGCCCCAGCTCTAGGGAACAGCTCCTGAAAGGGACATGCAGGGATAACAAACTCCTTCTGAGGGATGCCAAATTCCTTCTCAGGGATGCTAAACTCCTTCTGAGGGATGCCAAATTCCCTCTCAGTTGCTCTCACCTTGTGGTTGCCCCAGAGCTGGGCCAGCCCGTTGGGGTTGACGACGCGGAACACCTTGGCCTCCCTGTCCTCCCAGCGGATGTAGGGCTCGTAGCGGCGGTCGGCCAGCAGCTGGTACACGTACTCCCAGAGCAGCCTGCAGTCTGAGCAGGGGCACCTGCTGGCACAGAGCTGCCACCGTGCCAGGCTGCCCCAGCAGCAGGATTGCACATTCAGCAGTGACACTGTCAGAACCCAGGAAATTCCTCTGGCTGCCCTGGAGGGCTCGAGCCCCTGCCCAGGGGGCTCAGAGACCTTGGCACAGAGCCCAAGACCCCTGTGACTCTGATTTAGCCCTTGGAAAAAACAATCACCAACCTTTACATGAAGAATTACAAGTCAAGAAAGTTTAAGTAGAATAATAGTTGCTCACTGGGTAAAAAATAGATTTTTTGGGGTGTTTTAGAATGGGGGTACAGGGGGCAAGATGGAGGGATCTGGGCATGTCTAGCCTTTCTCCTTCTTCTTCTTGGCCTCCATCTTCTGGGTGATGTTGGCATTTTTGGATTGGTTTAGAGTAGAAGCTCACTGTCTAACATAGGTGTTGGGTATTGGGAAGTTATGGTAAATAAAGTACAGGTAGTTCTTAGTATAAAAAGACAACATCACCTCTGAGGGTGGTCAGAGTGCCTCAACCCAACCTGCCAGACAGACCTCGTAGGTCAGAGAAAGAATTTTATAGATAAGAAACAATAAACAACCTTGAGAAAGAGAACAGAAGAGCTCTGACTCCTCCTTCGACTGCTGGGCAGGGAAAAGAGACTTTCTAACACATCTCGGGGTCACTGTGACCAGCAGAGATTCTGAGATGACAATTGTCACTACAGTCACTGTCACTATGACAATTGTCACAAAATAACACGACACAGACACACAGCTTTTCCAAGGTGAAAAGGGAGTTTTTCATTTCTGACTCCAACATTTATAGATTTCTAAAAGTGACAGTGGATTGGAGGGTAACAGTGCCTCCTCTCCAATGACACTGGACAAATTAGCAGTTTATTAAATTTTTCTTCCTCCCTAAAAGAATGCAAAAAATTAGTTATTTATGTAAAGTGTGTGAGAAAGTTTGTTACAAGAATGTAAATGTCAGAAGGCTCAGAAAAACTTAAAAAATCAGGGTGACAGACAATGAATATGAGAAGAGCACAGAGCTCAGGCACAGCACTTTTACAGTGAGATCTCAGAGCAATTACAATTTTTCAGGTGGGGAAACTGAGGTGGAAGAGCACAGAATGAGGGGAAGGGAGACAGACGGGCAGACAGGACAAAGCACCATCTCATTTCCCCAAGGAACAAGGCTATAAATTCATTATTACCTGCAATTTTCCCATCCACTGGGGCTGACAGGGGAGCAGGAAAAGAGCAGATGGCACCTGGCCTGCAGCTACTCTCTGAGCTGTGGTGGGAGAGGATCAGTGGCTGTGTGTGGCTGTGGAACAGGGGCTGCTCTGCACAGCCCAGCCACGAGGAAACAACTGGGGCAGCCTCAGCACTGCAGTCTGCACCTGCAAAAAACCCCTCATAAGCACCCTGTGGCTCCTTAGGGTCCCAGACCTTGCAAAGCCCTGCAGCAGGAGGGGAGGGACAGCCCGGGGGGGTTGTCAGCCTGGGACCAGCCCAGCAGAGGAGGAGGGTGCTGAGGAAAGCCTGGGATTTTCCTAAGGCTGGAGCAGCACAAAGTCCAGGGGGGTTAGAGGAGATGTCAGGTAGGGTAAGTTCAGATACAGAAGAAAAACTGGCAGAGGAAAATGCCCCAGAGCAGAGGCACCCCCTGGTAAATTTTTGTGGGGACTTAATATGTTAATTACCTTAACAGGAACCAGTAGAAAAGCCCAGGAAAGTGCTCCCAGATCCACCTCCACACACATCCAGCCTCTGACACCAATCCAACCCCACCGTAACTCCTACCTGGGCCCCCCAAGGGCATGAAGAAGCTTCACTGGCCCCCACCAACCTCACCTGGGCCCTCTCCCCACCCCAGCCACTGACCCAGCAGCTCTGTGCAAGCTCAGCCCCAGCTCCTCAGCCCTTTCCCAGCTATGGGGCAGGACTAGTCTCCAGCAGGACTATGCCTCTGCCTGGCTTTGACACTTCCTGATCCAAATCTCAATCTGCAGGCAGGTTTCTTAGGGAAGTCACAGCCTTGCCAGTTTGCCACAGACCCCCACAGCACTGGTTCTGAGCTGCTGCATCACTACAAACTTCCCAGGTGACCTGGGCTTTGCTGGGCCTGGCTGCCTCACTCAGGTGCTGTGGGATGGTTTCAGCAGGCTGAGCTCCAAGCCCCAGGTGAGTGCAACCAGGCAGGTCCTGCTGCTCTCCCAGGATATTTTTTTCCCATCATACCTTCCTCTGTGCTCCTGGCTTTCCTGAAGGGTGAGTTCAGCAAGGGGCTGCACACCAGAGCTCTTCTCTGAGTTTTAATGAACTGGAAGATTTCATAAAGCACATCACCTGCAGGGAGGGAAACTCTGCTCAGATGCCTTTGGATAATGGCTTGAGTAATGTTCCTGAAATTCTGAACTACACAGTGTGGGGTTACTCCCCTTCCCAAAGTGTTGGAATGTTGGGGGACACAAGACAGATGATGGACTTTGGGCCTGATTAACACAAGAGATTTGATAACAGGATGCCTTGGCAAAAGCAAACGGAACTTTGGAAATGAGACCTGGATTGGAAGAAGATTCAATCAAATAGGTTTGCTGGAAAAAGAAAATCCCATTAAACTCTGCAAGCAAGAGATGTTGTTATGTGCATAAGTTTGTGTATGTATTTTAACCTAATCATTGCAGGACACTTTACTGGTCTCCCTGAAGGAGTACAGAAGTGTTTGTATCCCACAATAAAATCGGATTCTGATCACTGAGTCAGTCTCCCTGTCTCTCTCCATCGTTGACACCAAAGTACTTCTAGTTCAGATGGACCAGAGACAGGAAGAGCTGTCCTCATCTCCAACACAAAACCTGCTCAGCTGGGACCCACTGAGCCCTCTCAGCAGAGCTCTCCTTGTGCTGGGATGGTGCTCACAAACCCCTGGGTCCAACCTGAGCTGGGAGCTCGGTGTCTGAAGTCCTCCTTGGTGAGGATGCATGAGGCTCTGCTGTTCATTTCAAACTTAACAGTCCATAGATATCCTTATTTCAAGGTATCAAGTAACAAAGAGCCTTACAGAGTAAACAAGAGGATCAAACCCCTATAGTGCTAGCAACACATTAGAGAAAATTAAATAGAAAAATAAACTTCTATCTGTTTTTTAAGTTACCCATTCACTTGACCACTGTAAGATTTTTAAAGTTTCTGGAACGTGCACCACATGTACTTTGCATGATGGAAAGACAACTGAACAAGCAGAGACCAGCTCCTGCTGCCCAGTGCAGCACTCCCAGGACTCCACTGCCTTTGCTGCAGGTGCAGTCCAGCCACAACAGTGCTGGATCCCCACCTTGTGCTGGGATGGTGCTCTCAAGCCCCTGGGTCTCACCTGAGCTGGGGGCTCGGTGTCTGAAGTCGTCCTTGGTGAGGATGCACAAGGCTTTGCCGTTCATTTCAAACCTGCCCTGCTCGCTGGGCCTCAGGGAATATTCCCTCTCAGCCCATCGCAGCCAGTGGATCACATCCTCCTTGCTCCACAGGGAGGGCTGGATTCCTGAAACCAGGAAAACACCTCTGTTCTCAAAACTGCTGAGTGGCAGGTGGGGCTTCTTCTCCAACACCAAACTTTCCCTCCATATTAAGCGCTCACAGGTCAAAAACACCCCAGAGAGAGAAAATGAACTCTGAGTAAGCCTTGTCCCCCTTGTCAGCAGGGAATGGTCCCAGGGTGGGACACCATGGCTGTACCCACCCTGTCCCACCCCATGGCAACTCCTTTTTGGGCAGCACCAACTTGCTTAACCTCTACTCACTCAGCCTCCCTGGAAGCCTGAAGATCTGCCCAGTGCTGATGGGTGAGGGTCTGGCCTGGGATGGGGGGGGCAACGACACGGCCACCACAGGGCTGGAGGAGCTGATGGCCACTTTGCCCTGGGGAAGAGATCAGATACATCAGTGGGGAGAAATTCGGGTCCTGCCTTTGCTTTGGAGATGCCTCCATGTCCTGGATTGCCAAGGGAATTGTGTTCTTTTTGCCATCTGTATGGCAGCTGTCTTCTGTCCATTGGGCAGTTTTCCTTATCTCTTCCACAACCACTCCTCCCCCCAGGAGAACCCTGCTGATACCAGGCTATTGAATGTCCCTGCATGGCTGATAAGAGCTACAGCATCCCACTGGGAGATGTGAGCCCAGGGGGAGGAGCCAAGCATTCCTACCTGGATAGAATCTGGAGACTCTGGAACACCAGCACGGCTTCTGCACTGGATTTCCCAGAGGAGCAGCAGCTGCCTCTGCCCCTGGATCTTCAGAGGCAGAGTGCACCTTTCTCCAGGATCCCTGCTCCAGCAGAACCAGCCCTGGCCCTGCAGGAGGGCTGAGCCACAATTCCAGTGGCACTGCTGCCAGCCCCTGACCCACAGGGTGTCAGGCTGTGCTCTGGCTCTGCCAGGGTTGGTTTAGTTCACTGCACTGTTCATTTTATCTTTTCCTTTTCTTCCCTAATAAAGAACTGTTATTCTTGCTCCCAGAATTTTGCCTGAGAGCCCCTTAATTTAAAATTTATAGCAATTCAGAGGGGAGGTTTACATTTTCCATTTCAGGGGAGGCTCCTGCCTTCCTCAGCAGGCACCTGGCTTTCCAAACCAAGACACTCCACCTGCTCCTGAATTTCCTAACTGGTTTCTCATAGCAGTGTGATGTGGCATGTGTTGTTTTTGAATTAAGGATGGATGAAGTGACAAAAACTCTTAGATTTTTAGAAGGTAAATGTAAATTTTATTAGATACTATATATTCTTTTATAGATAGTTATGATAAAGTTGGACTAGATTGGTCTTAAATTAATACTCTTTATACTATTGGTTAATTAGGAATAGCACCCTTCTTGTGAAGATTTTATAAGTAAATAATATGTTTAAAACACGAGTTGCAAAGATTAAGGATTGTTTTAATTCTTTCCCTGAGCTTTCTCAAACTTCCCAGAGTAATGCTTGGGAAAGTTTATCTTTTCTCTGAGCAGACTTTCAGCAAGCACAGATGTGTTGTCTACAGCTCTTCCTCACCCTTTTCCAGTCCCTGGTTGCCAAGAGATCCCTTTCTCCAGCTCTTCAGCAGAGGAACCTGCCCTCATTCAGGCTCTGGATGGTGGTGATCCATCCCCACTCCCCATGGCTGCAGGCAAGCAGGAGATGGAGCTAAGGCTGGCAGAGCCTGTGCTCCTGCAGGACCCTCTGATGGATGCTCAAGGTTTTAGAGGAGCACCTCAGTTCTTTAGAGCTGTGAAAATAAACCTGGCAACAGTGCTTTGATTTTGTCTTGGAAACACCATATGGAGAGAGATCTCTCACTCTGTCCCCAGGGATCATTTGGGCATAAGTGGAAATGGCCACCCCATGGTTTAGAGAGGTACAAGCTCCTCTTGCTCACTCTCCATGCTGTGCCGGCCCCCTCAAGAATTACTTTTCCCTCTCAGGGCACGTGAGCCAGAAGGGAGCTCAGATCCTGCTTCCAGCCACATCTAGATCTTGAAATATTACTGGCAGCCAAGCAGATAATGTTTCCCTTTAAAAACCTATTAGTGTGGATCCCAGCAATTTCTCAGCTTCGCTCACTGGAAAATTAACAATTTTGCTGTCAAATGGTATTTTCTGAAGCAGTTACCAACTCTGAGCACTTCAGGCTCAGGCAGGCTTTTGCAGGTGATTTAGAGCAGCCACCCCTCGACTGTGTGTGCAGGCAGAGGAGTTGAGTCCTTTGAAAATGAGGGCTGAGGAGATGGGAGCTGGACACATCTTAAATGCAAAGCTGAAGCTCCCAAAATCAGGAGAAGAGGAGCCAGGAGCAATACAGTGCATCAGTCCAGGGACAAATGATTCCCTGGGAGTTACAGCAGGAGGAAGGCAGCAGGCTGGTGGGAGGATTTCTGAATCCTGAATTCTGAAATTCTGAAAATTTCAGAATATTCCTTCTGAAAACGAAGGACAACGTGGTGGTCACTGGATTGGATTTAAAAAGCAGGCAGCTACAGGACACTGCATGAGGAGAACAGTGAGACTCCAGAATAAACTCTGTGCAGGCTTGGCAGCAATGCAAACTGTCTTTCAGATTCACTCTAAGCAATAAGCTATGGGGAAAATAAAAGTGAAAGAAATCAGCAGTGCATTTTGTCTAGAACTCTCTAAAAGTTATTTTAATTTTCTCCCATCGATATGACTCTCTTACAAACAAGATTTACAGTAAAACCAGAACAAATCTGGTATTTTTCTTGCTCCTAAAGATTTCTAGGCCTTGAGATACATTCTGAATTTTTATTATGTTACACTAATTTTATGTTCTTGCTTTTATCTCTGCTTAGCTGCTTTCAGACTTTTCTAAGATGGCTTTTTTTTTTTGCTTCAAGAAGAAATACTATCCTTGTTTGAGTGGGAAAGTGAGAAAAAGCAGGGTGGAAAGGAACCCCCAGATGTGTGAGTGGAGCTTTTTGCTGAGAACCCAATGTGGGAACAGAGGCTCCCGGCTGCTCTGGGCTTTGTGAGCCCATTTAGAGGTGGGGTAGGGGGTCACCCCACCAGGGCATGAACTTCCAACAAATTTTGTGCTTGTTTAGGGCAAATTTGTGAGAAATGAGCACCATGAGATACAGGAAGAGCCTCAGCCAACATATACAGCAGCCTTATTGCCATTTTTACTTCCATAAATCGTGCACTCTGCCAGTTCTGAAGTGTCGTGTTAAAAACTCTGCGGACAGATGCCAACAGTAATTCTGGTGAAACCCAAGCAAGTCTGTCCAGCAATAATTTCAACTGTTTTCTGTACTCCACAAACATTGCTTCAACTTCACCCTCATTTTCAAAATTATATTCTTCATCATATGTCAACTTCTTACCAGCCAACACGATTGCCTCTACATTAGCTTTTTGTTGGTCTGCCAGTCTTGAAGGCACAGAACATAATATCCAGCATAAACGGAAAAAACGAGTGGGGATGCACGCATCATAACAAGCCCGAAGTGAGGAGGAGAAATCCCGAGAGGGGCCGGGGAGGAGGGAGGAGGACCGGGGCCGGGCTCCTACCTGCATGGCCGGCCCGGTGCGAGCGGAGCCCGGCGCTGCCGCGGTGTCCGCAGCGCTCCGCTCCGGTCCCAGCGCCGCGATCCCGGCGAAAAACGAAATCGAAACGGGCGGGAGCCCCGGGAGGCCGGAGAGCGCCGGGGGCAGCGCCCGGGGCCGGGCCGTGCTCCCCCCGCCCCGCCGGGGCCCCGCGGCTCGCCCGGTACCGGCACCGGGGAACCTCCTGCTCCCGGGGCCCCGCGGCTCGCCCGGTACCGGCACCGGGGAACCTCCTGCTCCCGGGGCCCAGCGGCTCGCCCCGCTCCGGCCAGTACCGGCACCGGGGAACCTCCTGCTCCCGGGGCCCCGCGGCTAGCCCGGTACCGGCACCGGGGAACCTCCTGCTCCCGGGGCCCCGCGGCTCGCCCGGTACCGGCACCGGGGAACCTCCTGCTCCCGGGGCCCGCGGCTCGCCCGGTACCGGCACCGGGGAACCTCCTGCTCCCGGGGCCCCGCGGCTAGCCCGGTACCGGCACCGGGGAACCTCCTGCTCCCGGGGCCCCGCGGCTAGCCCGGTACCGGCACCGGGGAACCTCCTGCTCCCGGGGCCCCGCGGCTCGCCCGGTACCGGCACCGGGGAACCTCCTGCTCCCGGGGCCCCGCGGCTCGCCCGGTACCGGCACCGGGGAACCTCCTGCTCCCGGGGCCCCGCGGCTCTCCCCGCTTCTCCTCCTCCTCCGGGAGGACGGAGCGATCCCGGGACACGCCGGGAGCAGCTCCAGGAGCGGGGTTCATCCTTTCTCTCCCCCACGGGGAAAGCGGCGCAGCGGTCCCGGAGCAACGGGATGTGGGAGCACACCGGGCGGGTGCCCACCTGCCCCCGGGCACACCGGGGATGTGTGGGCGCGCACGGTGTGGGTATCTGCGGGTAACTGGGATGGGCTTTGAAGGGACTGGGAGGGACAAAAAATACACTTTTAGGAACAAAATGGGCACTGTGAGGCGACTGGGAGGGGGTAATGGGACAGACTGAGATGAACTGGGAGTGACTGGAATAGATTTGGAGGGCACTGGGATAGACTGGGATTAGCTGGGAGTGACTGGGATAGATTTGGAGGGGATTAAATGGGATTTGGGAGGGGTTGGATAGGACTGGGAAGGACTGTGAGGCACTTTTAGGGACAAAAAGGGCACTGGAAGTGGACTATTAAGGCACTGGGATAGACTGGGAGGCGTTAGGACAGGATTGGATGGGACTAGGAGGGACAAGAAGAGTACTTTTGGGAACAAAAGGGGCGCTAGAAGGGCTCTGGAACTACGGGGAGGGGGGCACCGGCTCAGACTGGGATAGACGGGGATGGACTGGGAGGGGACTGGGATAGACTTAGAGAGGAGCGGATGAGGACTGGGAGGCGCTTTTAGGGACAGAAAGGGGCTGTGGGAGGGGACTGGGAGGGAACTGGGCTGGACTGGGCCGGCTCCGCTCCCCGCGGGCGCCGACCTCTCTCGCCCCGCCCTCTCCCGCTTTCTCCGTTCCCATTGGTCAATTTGGAAAGCCAATCACGGAGCTAGTCCAATCAAGTGGCGGCGTGGGCGGTGGGAGGGGCTCAGAGGCGGGGCCCCGCCCACCACCCGCCTGAGGGAGCGGCCGCGGCGGGGACGCGGTGAGTGAGGCCTCGAGGGGCGGCCGCGGACCCCGCGGGGCTTTGGGGGTCCCTTCCCGATCTCCTCTGAGCTTCTGGGGGTCTTCTCCGTGCTCCCAGTGCTTTGAGGGCGGTTATAGGCCTGGGAGCGGCCGCAGTACGCTCTGTGTCCGGAAAAGGGGGTTGGGGGCGGGGGGTGTGCTTTCTTGGCCCGGCGGGCACAGAGGATAGTGCGGGGCCGAGGGGCCTGGGGGTCACAGGAAACATGGGGGAGTGGGCTGAGGGGCTCGCTGGGGGCCACAGGGGGCTCCGTTGTTGTGAATGTGCTTTGGAGGGGGTTCTAGGGATCACAGGGGACATGGAAGAGGGCTCTGGAGGGGGTCTGGCTATCATAGGGGTTGTGGGGCTGAGGGAGTGTTTGGGGGTCATACAGGATATGCTGGAGTGGGCTGTGGGCTGAGTGGGTGTCTGGGGTCACAGAGGACTCTGTT
Source organism: Serinus canaria (assembly GCF_022539315.1). Taxonomy (NCBI): domain Eukaryota; kingdom Metazoa; phylum Chordata; class Aves; order Passeriformes; family Fringillidae; genus Serinus; species Serinus canaria. The sequence goes on from NC_066339.1 coordinate 2,327,526, forward strand.
GTTGTGAATGTGCTTTGGGAGGGCTTTGGGGGCTGCTCTGAGGGTGTTTGGGGACAGTGCCTTGTGCGCACTAACGGGAGCCATCTGTGAGATAGGGGTGCTGCCACCTTTGTAGTGTTTACTTACAAAGGGGGTCTTTGGATTGTCTCCTACACTCTGTGTTTGGTAGGGGGCTGGGACTGTTATCCCTAGGTTAGCACTGCATCCTCGTGTTCCTGAGGTGTTCGCATTTTCCTGGGCTGTAAGGCCTGGGCTGTGCCCAGTGCTGTGCCCCGCCCCCAGAATGGAACCAGCCTCCCCTTGGGGTGTTGGGGTCACACACCACCCTCCTACACGTGCTCTGGGGCTGTAGGCTGGTGCAGTGTTATTCTTAAATGTGCTTTTAGGGTTGAGTGAACCTTCCTTTTCATCCCTCCTTTCTGGCCCCACTGTGATTTGAAAGGAGCAGGAATTTCTAAGGGGCTTTCCCCTGAATGGGTGAGTGGGTGAGATCTCAGCCCACCTCTGCTCCTAGGCACATTTTTGTGTCAGCTGTGATCCTGCCCATCTCTGTTCTGCTATCTCAGTGACCCAATGCTCTTCAGGGAAGGGATGATAATAATGCAGTCTTAGGTATGAGATTTAATAAGATCAAGGTCTAGGTGCTCCAGGGTCAGGTCAACCTCCAGTATCAATCCAGGCTGGGAATGAAGGGCTGGAAAACAGCCCTGGGAGAAGGACTTGTGCATGAGTTGCTTGGACATGCCCTGGTCAGGTGTGTTGGACCCAGAACACCCAGAGGCCTGGGCTGCTCCCCCAGCGTGAGCAGCAGGCTGAGGGGGTTCTCCTCCTCTGCCCTGCTCAGGTGAGATTCCACCTGCAGAGCTGCCTCCAGCCCTGGGGTCCAGCAGAGGAAGGACATGAAGCTGTTGGAGGAGACCACCAAGGTGATCAGAGGGATGGAGCAGCTCTGCTGTGAGGAAAGGCTGAGATGCGGGGTTGTTCAAACTGGAAAAGAGAAGGTTTGGGGTGACTGCATTGTGGCCTTTCAGGAGCTGAAAGGAGCCTGCAGAAAGATTGAGAGAAACTGTTTGCAAGAGCCTGGGCAGAGCAAGGGGGAAGGGCTTCACCCTGACAGTAGATTTGGTTGGGATATTGGGGAAAAATTCTTCCCTGTGGGGTCGTGGGACCCTGGCACAGGTTGCCCAGAGAAGCTGTGGCTGCCCCATCCCTGGAGGGGTCCAAGGCCAGGCTGGATGGGGCTTGGAACAACCTGGGCTAGTGGAGGGTGTCCCTGTCCATGGCAGGGGGTGGAACAGGATGAGCTTTAAGGTCTCTTCCCACTCAAACCATTCTGGGATTCTGTAAACCTGGGAGATTGAGAGCCTCTGTAGGGAGAGTGTTCTGAATTGTTTTGCCAGGGTTGCTGCACCCCAAATCGTGTTGTAGCTGTAGATTATGGCTTTAGGGCAGAAAGTTCACCTGTGGTCCCTGTGACAGCCTTATCCACACCTCAGTCCCAGTCCTTCCTGCTGGCATTAGCAGCAGTCACAAACAGCTCCTGGGAAGGAAGTTGTGTCTGGGATCAACAGGAACCCTGAGCTTTCCCTGTTCAGGTGTGTCCTTGTTTACCCTGTGCAGGGGCTGGGAGGCTGCACTGCTCACAGTCACCTGGCTTGGAGGGTTATAAATACCTCAGTGCTCAGTTCTCAGAAGTGTTTCCAGTGATCTGAGCATCAAAACATTGAATTATTTGGGTCAGGAACTGTGGGTTAGTGTGTAGACAAAGCTGCTTGTGAGAGTTATTCTTCTCCAGACTGGATTTCCACGTGCCTTTATTATTATTCTCTTTAGGGAAGCAGCTGCCTTTTGCTAAAATAAACATACTGTTTGTTAGTGATGTAAATACAGCATAACTGTATTTACATCACTAACAAATGCTCTTCTGCAAAGCAGCCTGTACAACAGTTGTCTTTATTTTCCATAATAACATCCATGTTCTGATCTTATGGCTGAAATGCAGCAGCTTATGTAAACCAGGGGAAGCCTGTGCAGAAGACTGAGTCTAGACTTACTTCATCTTATCTTAAAGCAATGAAGAATAGGTTAAGTTCTGCTCTCATGGAAATAGGCATGTGCTGATTTGTTGGTGTTTGTTTCAAGGCAGACTAATTTGCAGCATGTGAAGCTTTTTGATATCTTTTGATGCTGTCTTGTGCTGCCAGAATTAAAGAGGATGAGTTTTGTGTTTGATTTGGGCTTGAAAAGAATGATCTTTCTGGTAGGAGTTCATTGCATCATTTTATTTTGGGGGAGCTTTCTGTTTCGTAGTTGCTCTCTATAAATGAGTGGAGTTCAGTGAGCTCAGTCAAGCTGCAGGGGCAGCTGGAAGATGTTGTAGGTGAAGGAACCAAACTGGTTATTTCTATGCTTCTAACAGTGGTGAGAACCAAGTAGCAAAGTCATTAGAGCTGTTGGATGTAAAGTGCATGTACCTGCAGACAGAGAATGTGAATATGGGGTTTTCTTGGGGTTGTTTATTCTCTGGAAAGGTTTTGAGACAGTTCTTGGAATAGCAGATAAGATAACGCAACCAGTGATGAGGCTTTTGGAATTACTAACAGAAATGTATAATCTAAGATTCTTCTAGAGTTGTTAGATGTGTCTGGTATAAAATCAAAGTTACTCTTTCTTTTCCTGTGCTCCAGAGGTGTCCTTACCTGAGTTCTGCACACCAGTCATCAATATTTGCATCCCCAAAGTATTTTTAACCATCAGGCTTGAGAAACTCTCTTAGTTCAGCTGATTTGATCATGAATCTGATCTTACCTCAGTCTCTTTGAAGTACCTTCATGTTTTGGCATGCTCAGTCCTGCCTTCTCAGAATCCAAGAGGTTTCATAACCACTTGCTTGGAGTTTTCCGTTCAGGATATTATAACATTTTTTGTGTGGTGACTCAGTCTGTCTTTACAGGTCATGAGAAGTAAGAATCATCATCTCATTTTATCAGTTGATACTTTCAGCCCCGAGTTTGGGCCGTGCCAGGATGTGTTCGTCACTCGACCTCATCTTGAACTCGTTCCATGTGCCCACGACAGGCAGCCAAGTGTTCAGTTCACTGTGTAGCAGTACATTCAGGAGAATCAAAGTATAATATTGCTTAAAGGCTTGCTGTTCATTCTACTTCAGCACCTGAAAACCCATAAGCAGAAAATTTGGCTGTAGAGATAAGTAAATAACATTTTACCCTATGTAATGAATTTGCTGTAAGGCTCCAGGGCTGTAGTTAACAGCACTTCTGTCCCCCTTTGCCAAAAGCTATGATCACCAAGGGACATTGGCCAGGCAGTGGGACTGGATTAATAATTGCATCACAGAGCTGCAGAGTCTGTTTGGAAAGTCACTGCACAATGAAAGGCCAACTCAGCAGCCAAATCTGGGGGAAGGAGCCTTGCAGCACTCCTGAAATATCACCTGTGAGCTCTCTCTTTGGTGCCTGGGCTTGCCAAAGCCACTGTCGAGAATTCTTCCTCCTCCTAGAAAGTCAAATCCTGTCTAATTAATGCCAAGTTAGTCTTCTGAAAGCTTCAGCTTGGGATGGACTCTGAAACTTCTGTGTTCTGCTTGGGGATCCCAGAGGAGTGTGTGGATAATGAGCTCTTTCTTTACAAGAAAAGTGCTGAGTTGGTGCCTGCTGATAAAGGTCACTTGAGCTGTCTAAAGGATCTCCTGATTTTTAAATGAGTTTCTTAATAAAAAGTGAATTTAGCCAGAGGATCAGTACATTACTGGCTAATTTAACCCACATCTAGACAAGCAGCACAATAAACACCTTTTCTGTGGGGGAAAATGTAAAAGGATGGGGAGCCATCAGCATAAATAGCATAACTAGACTAAGTAAATTTTAGAAATTACCAATTTAGTGTCATTAACATTTTTGTAGAAACAGTGTGATTGCAATATCTGGTTTTTGGGGAGACCTGGCTAGGCTGCTGATGAAAGCCGCTCTGATTTCAGGTTTCTCATCCCAATGTCCCCTCCAATTCCAACATGACAGTTGGGTAGCACTGTTGGACCATCTTTGCCAAGGTTAGTACAGTTTTGGGTCTCTGGCTCTTGGATGGCCTTGCCATGTGAATTGTTCACTGAACATCCTCCCTGTCCTGAGCCATGACAGTGCAGAGAAGCTGGGATTTGTAATGCAGGTAGTGGGGAGGAGAGGAGATGTGTACTGGGAGTGTTACAGGGCAATAATTACAGGTGCTGAAGTAGCTGAAGTCCTGGGACCTGCCTTCCTTTCCTGCCTTATTCCATCACTTTTCACAACCATTTCTCCTCCTGTGTCTTGCTCCAGTTCTAATTTGCAGTCACAATGTATCCTCCAGCCTCTGCACAGACTTCACTGGCCCCTGTGGGCTTTGGATCCACTTTTTGGAGCACAAAAGAGCACTAAGGACTTTTGAAGGACAGCTGGTCCATAAGCACAGGCCTGAAATCGAGAAGGAAAATCAATGTCTGTTAGTCTTGGAAGCAGCATTGAACATGGCCTGTAGCTGCTGAAGCTCAACATTCAGTAATTTCTTCTGCAATTTATGATTGTTTTTTTCTTGTTGCCCTTAGAACAAGCTCAAATGTGTTGTGTGCATCTGTTAAAAATTGTGTTAATACATGGATTGCTCCTGGGAGCAGGAATGTTAAGCCATTACTTTGGGTTTGCTACTGAACACACAAATACAGAAATTCCCTTGTGAACTATAAAATGTAACAGTCATATGTATCCCACTGTCAGAGTGACTGAGAATTACTCAGCTTTTTACTGCAAGAATAAAAAGCTGCCTGAGATTCAATACAGAAGTAGCCAGAAGAAGTAATAACAAAGAGGTGATGGAAATGGACTAAAGATAGAGAAATGAGAGTACAGCTCAGTGTCAGGTCTGCCTCTGCAATTTGTGGACAAACAGTCCAGATTAGAGTGTATTAGTCAGTCCTGCTTTCAGCGGCAGCAACATTTCCAAGAACTGGGAAATGAATGCATTTCCCAACCAGCTCCCATAAAACAGTGCTGTGTCCCTGACCTGTGGTGGGTGTCAGAGTTTAGTCCATTGAATCAGGAAGTTTTCAAAAGGAGGCAGAGCTTGGCAGCCATAAAAACAGGAGAACTGAGCCTTGTGACAGCAGTGAGAAGTGGTGTGTAACAGTTAATGATTGCTGCTCACATGTGGTTTGCACACAAAGTTTTGGCTACGTAACTTTGCGAAACAGATGAGGAAGATGTAAATAACAAGGCCGTGTTTAATAAAAGAGGGGTTTTCAATAAATATAATTCCTGGACTAGAAGGCATAGGTGAGTCCCTTGGAGGCCAGCCCTGTGACTTGCTGTGCTGGGAGAGCAGCTGGTCACGTTTCCTGAAATGAATCTGTGAGTCCACGTGATGCCACTGGATGTCCTGTAAACTGCCAGGATTAAGCATCTGCCCCACTTTGAGCAATATGCTCAGTTTAATAACCATTCACATTAATTTTTTTCTAAGTGGTGCCTGTTTTATAACTGAATGACTGCAATTCTCAGGTTATTCTGGTAACTCAGATAAACTGGAGCGAGAGGTCCACAAAAGATTTGAGTATGGAAAAGGCAGGAAGAGAGAAAGTGATGGCAGCAGCAGCAGAGGTTCTGGATGGACTGGAGATGAGCACAGTGGATTTTCTGAGTCTCAGTTCATGTGCTCAGTATCGTCTGCTAGTTCTACATGACTGGAACAAATAATGGAGAAAAATAGAATAAGGAACCTTTAACCTCCGTGAAAGTGAGCTCATTTCTTCTTCCTCTGGGCGAGTGGATTAAAAATCATGGCGTTACATAATCTCTAGCCACAGAAAAGCTTCTGTCTGCCTGGAATGTTATCTGCTCTGGCAGTTGGTGTTTATGAATGAGTTCCCTAATCCATTGACAGAAATGTTCCAGCAGGCACTTGCAGACTTCCCTGTAGCCTAATGCTTGCTGAGAAGCCCTTAGTCAGGTGTCAGGGGCTGATACAGCCTCAGGAGAGGGATGTGTACATAGAAAAGGCCTTTAAACTGATAGGGGTTTTGGAAAAAAAGACTTTACTGCCTGTCCTGGGAAAGGAATCCAACTAAGGAATAGAAAAGAAATAGAAATTATTAAAATCTCAGGTTTTGATTGCAGTTAAAATTTGATTTCTTAAATCCATGGAGTTTCACCTATATGAGCATAACCTGGCCTTTTTCTATAGCATCTAATTTTTCTTTTTCCTTCCCGACTGACCAAGTTACAAATATGAAAAATCATAAGATTATTCAGTCATGTGCAAATCAGATGATTCAGGTATATTTGAGAAGTGGTTCAGCTTTAATATAAAGCGCCCAAAGACCACAAGGTTTTACCCATATCCAGGCTTTGCTGAGATACATCCTAAGCCCATGTAAATTAACTAATGTTGGAGTCTCTAGGGACAGGCAGGTTTTGGCTTTTGTTCTAAATGCTGGGATCTCTGCACTCAGCTGTGCTGATTTCAGAGTTTCCTTTGAGTGCAGTCAAATCCATCGATCGGGATGCTGCACTAATGGACAGCAATATTGATCATGAGCATTTCTTGGGCACGTGGGAGAGATTTCTCATTCCCAGCATTCTCTCCTGTTTCACATCCAGTAATGGGGCTGGAGCATCTCTGCCCCTGTCCCAGCTCAGGCTGGGGGTGAGGCTGTGCTGAGATGTGCTGGGTGGGGTGGGAAGGGCGCTGTGACAGCTCTGTCACTGCCCCTGCTGTTCTGGGGGTGGAAGTTCCCTCACAGGGCTGAACAAGGTGGCTCTCAGAAAGACCAGAATGGGTGTATTTGCTGCAAGGAGCTGCGTTGACATGCAATTTTGCTGTCAGGCCCAAGGAGTGATAAACAGCTGGGTTAGAGGAGGTCAGCTGGGGATGCTCTGCACAAGAAGTGAAACCAGTCTAATGATTTCTGTTACCTTGTGCTGGCTGAGCAAGGGGGAAACTGGGTTTGTTTATTGATAATTATAAAGCTGTGGAGAGCTTTGTGCATTAGCACTGTGCTATATTTAAATGGTATCCTGTCTGTCAAATGTCCCTATTACAAAATGTTCTTTGCCAAGATCATGGGCCGCTCTTTTTTAAAGTTGGTTTTGAAAATCAATTGTTTTCAGAAAATTGGTTTATATGCCATGGCTGTGGCACCTCTGTGTGTCTTGACTTTGTGCTGTTAAGTCATTCCAAGAGCATTTCAAAGGTGTTATGAACAGCTATGGGAAATGCCACTTCACCACTAGAAGAGTAGAATGATTGCATTTCTGAGAGATTAAATAATTCTTAGTGCAGAAAATAGAGTGTTCTCCAGCCTCTCACCCTGTGTGCTGCAGACGCTTAGTGCTATCTTTAATTAGAAGGCTGTCACAGCTGAAGTAAAAATAACAACTCAAAACAAAACCTCCTGTGAACCACACTGAGAGCCATGAGTCTTAAAGGCTTTACTTCTGGAACAGCTGGAGCCCTGACAAGGAGCATTCCAGCCCCTCGTGCTGCCCAGGCTGTGTCTGGCACACGGGGCTGGAGGAAATGTTCCCCTGCTGGACTTCTGCTTAGGGGAGAGATGCTCCAGGTTCAGCAGTAAGAGGAGATGGATGTCTTGTGTCTTCAGCCAGACTAACAAAAGCCACCTCGTTTCATGAAGGCCATGTTAAGAGCTCTAAAATGTCACTGTGTGGTCACCTCTGGTCAGGACTGAGTTGAAATCCTCAGGTTGGAGGGAGCTGCTTTTGGGACATTTATAGACCCTTTAATTAGGTTTTCCTGCAGAGCCTGCTATCTTCTTGTTAAAGATTTATTAAAATCACACATAAGCTCTGCTGCTGAAAGATGCTAATTAATTTAAGATTCTCTTGGATTATTCAGCAGAAGAGTGAATATTCCTCACAAGGATAGGCTTTGAAGACCATTTCCTTGAAATAAGTAACTTTTAAAAATTCCTGGAATTTCTTTTGCGTGTTATCATTGAGGTAGACATGAAACCAGCTGGCTAGAATATTGCTGGGTTCTCTCTTGTCAAGGTAAAAACAAGCCAGAGAGGCCTGTTCTGGAATACACTTCAATTTTAGAGCTTCCCCCTTTCAAGAGTGACCTTATCCAGTACCCAAATGGACACCTTCCATCAGCACAAACTCCTCATTATGTATGTTGAAATAGGCATCTTCTCTGCTTTTTCAATTTTATATATTTTTTGTGGTATTTCCCTTTTTTTACTCCCTCAAAATAAGGCTCCAGTTCCTGACTAATTTTGCTGTAATGCTGCACTAGCCAAATATTTTTGTGGAAGAATTATTAGTCATTGAAGAAAGAATGTAATGTAATATTCTTAGAAAGTGTTATAACTATGCTTGACATGTAAAATATTTATTCAGGCATGTAAACAAAGCAAGAGATGTCTTGCCAATGTCCCCTTGTAAACCTTGGCTGGTTTGAAATCATGAACTGTTTTTCAGTTCTTGAAAATAAGGTATCAGGTTCTCTGCTGACTTGAACTGGCAGAGTGCTAATGGTTGGCCTCACCTAGATGAAATTGTAGCCCCTGCTCTTACCTTCCTCAAAATAAATCAGGAGGTGTTTTCCAAAGAGCTGTAATTGTGCTAAATAAAACTCCTGTGTTTATTTTGGTTTCGGATTACTCAGTATTACTTGCAGTTACTAATGCAGCTGCACCGTGAAAGGAGCCTTATGTTTGTTTTGCTTTTTCTTATTGTCTGTGTCTTAATGAGAATTAAACCATGTGTCTGATTGGAGAACTCTGTTCTTTCTAAGGACAACACTCATAATGTTCCCTTTGTGCCTCAGCTCAAAGGAGCATCTCTGCCCTTCCACAGGAGATTTCAGCTGTGCTTAATCTGAACAGGCTTCCAGCACCTGTTGGGGTGAGATAGGGCAGTGCCCCGTGGGGGTGGCAGATAGTGCCCCTGGCAGGGACCCTGTGCCAGCCTGACCCGGCCCAGTGCTGGGGGACACCTGACTTTGCCAGCTTCTGCCCTTGACACGAGGCACAAACTGCTGCTGGACCTGGAGTCTGAACCTCCTTCTCAACGTGGCAAGATTTAATTGCCTGCCATGCAGCCTCCCTGGGTTTGTTTCTTGGGTTTGCTTTGAGTTTTTTCACTGTTATTATTTTGAAATCTCCTGTGACTGCATCCAAGTTTCAAAAACGTGCCACCTATTGTTAATTTTCTGAGTGCTGCTATGTAATTGGTCAGAAATGAATGGCAGTTGGAGTTGTAGGGCAGAGTTGTAGCAGATGAGCCGGGAATGAGTGAGCAGTTACTTGTTGGGATCCCTTCCAGAGAAGGAAGGTGGAGTTCTGAGCTGCTCGCTGCCTTTCTAAAATAAGAGTCCAAACCAGTAGGTGCTTTTTGCCGTGTGTGAAATGTCAGATAACTTTTTGTAGCAAGCAAAACTGTAAATGATGAGAGGAATTTTGGTTTAGGGTGTTGTCTTTGCTGATTTTTTAATTTTTACTTAAATTAATTAAAACTTGTGTAGCTCAAAACACACTGATAATACAACAGTGCTCATTTTGAGAGATCCACGGTGGACAGTTGCTGTCCTAAGAACAAATAGGGTAATTATGAAAGCTAATTTTTAAATTATACATACACAGATTGTGTAAATTATGTATTAAAAAATACACATCTATTCTTTCTCCTGATGATGGCCACCAGCCTCACTTGGTGTGGGACAGCACCTCTTGGTGATTAGAGATTCTTGCTGTTTACATTCCGCCAGCCTATTGCACCTGTATCTGGACAGATGAGAGAACTGGGCATTAAAGGAATAGAATGTTGCCCCCAAACCAAAAGTAATAACAAGTTCATGCATACAAAAGTTAGTAAATTAGTGACTTGGAATTTTTTTTTTCTATGTTGTATTGCTTGGTTTGTTTTTAAGAGCTCTCTAAAAGCATCTTTTATTCAGGCTTGCCAGGACACATGTGCTTTATCACTGGCAGGAGTCAGGAGGAAGATAGTTTCCTGCCTCTTTAGACTCTCTTTGCATTAAAAATTATGTATTATTGATGATATGTGATATATTTAATTCTGTTGTTTTGTGAAATTGGAGCAGTCTCTGAGCAATCCAGCTGTATCTTAGGGGAAAGCAGTAAGAGATAGAATCCATTGATTTAATAGTTGAGCTGGCAGAGGGGAACATCTCCAGGTGACATAAAGATGGCACCTGGGCACTGAGGGAGAGTGGTAGTTCTTATTGAGGCTCCCCAGCAATGCACTGATGTGTCAAAATAACTCATTTTATCCTCAGTTACTGTAAATTTGTTTGGGCCCATGGTCTGGGGCTCCTGGGCTTGGGAATCCGTGTTCTCATACTTATGTACATAACCAAAAATTCTGGTGGCTAATGCCTCTCTGCCTGTCTAAGGGATGTGTGGCAGGAGGGTGTTTTACCAAATGGCATCAAGGGGTTTATGACATTGAGCCTTCTCTACCACACAATTCCTGCAAAGATGAAGAATTTGGAGAGATATTGGGGAGGCTTTTACTGAAAAGAGGAGCCTTTAAGCTGTTACCGTACAGATTATAGTCAAACTTTCCACAAATCAGCTGGAGGGACTTTTAACCTGAAATATTTACATGAATCAGCCGCCCGGGCTTTGGGGGAGTGACCAGTGCTGCTCGAGGAGTTTAAACTCTGAAGCTTCGCTGTGCCTGGTGCTTCCCTCTGCTCCAGGAGGATTTCGGGGTCGTGGTGCAGGGAGCACCCAGCACGGATGAGCCGGCAGTAAGTGAGGGGTGCTGGGCACAGGGTTTGCTCCAGAGTTACACCAGGAAATGTGGGTGATCAGAACTTCTGGTGGTTGCAGGTGGATCAGATTCTCTGTTGGTACTCCCTCAGAAATACTCTTGTCCTTATGCTGTTTGCTGCACTTTAGAATTGAAATATTGGACTTCTCGTAATACAAATGCAGGAATTGAAATGGTGGGAATTTGGAACCAAGTTGGCTTTAACTGCCTGAGAACAAAAGCTGAGAAATAAAAGGTTTTTTAAATCCAAAGGGATAAGGCAGCTTTTTTATGCTTTGCTGAAGTGTGTGGGATTTTCTGAAATCTTTGTAAATACTTTTGCAGCAAATGGTAGAACAGAGAATACAGCCAAACTGTTGTCTGCAGCACTTACTCCTGTTGCTGACTTTCACCTAAGTATTTGTAGCTTAATTTAACACAGGTGAAGAGAGTATAACTCAAAGGTGTCACCTGCCTTAAAACTTTATTTAGCTCAGTATTGTTTATTTTAGCAGGGAACATTTGTTTTTCCTGTCTCTAGGTAAAAATATCCTACTTATATTTGCATCAGCTCATCTTTTGCCACAGTTTTTTTTCCCTTTTCCCTGATCATATCTGCACAATCCAACCTTCTGCCAAGGAAGGAGGTGTGTATTCTATATGGGCATGGCCAGCTTTATTAAAAGTACTGAATTTAATCAGATAGCACTGGCAAAGCTGCCATTGCCAGAGCTAAGAAGCTCTTTATGAGGATCATATATAATCTTTCAGGTGACTGTTTTTATTCTAGTATTGTGAGGAAATACCCTTTACAGTTCACGTGGTTTGCTCTCTAACATGAATACCTTGGGCCTCAGAGGGAGGGAAATAAAAAAGCAGTAAGTTGTTGCTGTGGTGAGGAATTTTGCTCCGATGGTGGAACATTGCTGGATGCATTTCATCTCTTCTGTTGGTGAGGCTGCCACGGTGTGACCTTCCTATTTTGGGAAAGGCTGTAATAGGTTACATCTAGTTCATAAATATCCATTATTTTTCTGCAGGTTTCAGTCTTGGTGGCTGTAAATTGGCAAAAGAAAAGCTGCTGTGAGTGAGAGGCACTGATGAGGGGTCAGTTCAGTGCATAAACTGAGCACTGGTGGTGACAGAAGGACCTGGTGACCCCCAGGTCTTAAATCAAGGTGTGCAAATGCAGTGTTAAACCCTTAAACCCATATTGCCAACTGTAGTTTTGAATTGCATTTGTAGAAACAGTGGATTTTTGTTGAGCCTCAATTAAATGAGTAAGTCAGTAAACTTTGCTAACAGTGTAGCACTATGCACAGAATGGGAGAAACAATCCAGCATTTCATCAGCCTCCTTGCTGTCTCTTGCCAACATTTTCAGGCTGTCCTGCATTGCATCAGGCCTGCTGGACATTATTTTCCATATATCATTTGAAGCCAGATGGAAAATGAATTCTCTGTATATTGATAGGGTTATTTCATAACAAGGGAAAAGCTTTTTCTCATGTGCCTGTGCTGGTTCAACCTACAAATCAGCTTTTATTGTCTGCTTGAGTTTGTGTTGGGAAAATGAAACAAGGATCAGTAGGAGGTTTGTGAGAGCATGTGAAGACTGCAGCTGGATGTTTTTCTCTCTGGTACAGTCCAGGTGAATGCCTGGACCATGTTGTTCTCCAGTGCTCCAGGTGTATCTACAGCTGCCAGGGAGTGGCAACCCCACCCCTGCCAAGTCTCACCTTGCCCTGAGCATCTCCATGGGTTCAGGTGCACAGGGCAGTGCTTGGGGCTCAGCCTGGCAGTGCTGCTTTCCCTGCTTGGGAGAGACCTGAGGAGCCAGGCTGGGAGAGCTGGGGATGTCCAGCTTGGACAGGAGAAGGCTCCAGGGAGACCTTAGAGCCCCTTCAAGTGCCTAAAGGGACTAAGAGAGCTGGAGAGGGGCTTGGAACCAAGAGCCTGGAAGGACAGAACAAGAGGGAATGGCTTCCCACTGCTAGAGAGCAGGGATAGATGGGATATTGGGAAGGAATTGTTCCCTGGGAGGGTGGGGAGGCCCTGGCACAGGTGCCCAGAGCAGCTGTGGCTGCCCCTGGATCCTTGGAAGTGTCCAAGGCCAGGCTGGATGAGGCTTGGAGCAGCCTGGGATGGTGGAAGGTGTCCCTGCCCATGGCAGGGGGTGGCACTGGGTGGGGGAGGGGGCGGTGGTTTAAGATCCTTCTTAGTTACAGAATGAACCATCAGGTCTGGTGTAATTTTTGAATAGAGGATAACATTTCACTTTTTGCCTTTCTTTCTACTGGATGAGTTCATGTCACTCTGCAGAGCCCTCTGGAATGACTACCTGCCCCTGGGAGGTTTTTATTGCAGGTGAACTGAGCTGACAGGCAGAATCATTTGTTTTTTCTCTTTTCCTGGGAAAGTCTTCATGTGATGATCAGAAGCAAATAGTTATTATGAAAATTAGAAGTTGGATTGCTGCCTACTTGCCAATATTAGATTTTTTTAGCAGTTTGATGGCTGCTTTTTTACTTAACCAATGTTACCCAGCCCAGGGGAGATCCATTATCTCCGTGCTGCATTCCCTGCTGTGGTTTATGCCTTACAGTGATTCCCCTAATCCTTATGCACAGGAAACACTTATCCTTATTTATCTTAAACCCATGAGATTGCCCTTTTTCTCTCCAAAGTAGAAAGCCAATCATTGCTAATTTGTTTCTCTGCTTTTATGTTTAGAGAAACTTTTGGAATATTCTAAGGAGACCTTTCAAGAATTTATGCTGGTTTTATCTGATATAAAGTTAGTTTTCTTCCTAGTACCTTATAGGGGGCTGTGGTTTGGATTTTTGCTGGAAAAAAAGAGGCTGATAACATAGGAATGTTTTAGTTATTGCTGAGCAGGGCTCACACAGAACCAAGGCCTTTTTTGCTGCCCACCCACCAGTGGGCTGGGGATGCTCAGGAGCTGGGGGACACAGCCAGGCCAGCAGACCCACGGGTGGATATTCCACTCCTTATGGCATCATGCTCAGCATACAGAGCTGGGGAAGAGGGAACAGGGGGGATGTTAGGAGTGGTGGTGTTTTTCTTCCCTGGTGATGGGAACAGGTGAGCACCTTCCTGCCCATGGAAAGTGAGGATTTAATTCCTTTTTTGCTTTATTTGCATGCACAGCTTTTATAGAATCATAGAATGCCAGACTGGATTGGGTTAGAAGGAACCTTAAAATTCATCATATTCCACCCCCTGCCATGGGCAGGGACACCTTCCACTGTCCCAGGTTTCTCCAAGCCCCATCCAACCTGGCCTCAGACACTTCCAGGGATCCAGGGGCAGCCCCAGCTGCTCTGGGAACCCTGTGCCAGGGCCTGCCCACCCTCCCAGGGAACAATTCCTTCCCAGTATCCCATCCATCCCTGCTCTCTGACAGTGGGAAGCCATTCCCCTTTATCCTGTCACTCCAGTTCATTATGAGCAGTCCCTCTCTGGCTTCCTTGGAGCCCCTTTAGACCCTGGAAGCTGCTGTGAGGTCTCCACACAACCTTCTCTTTTCCTTTACCTATAAAATGTCTGTCTCTCAACCCACGAGTTACTCTTCTAGTTCTCTCCCCATCCCAGCAGGGAGCAGTGAGCACGTGGCTGTTTGGGGCTCAGTTGCCATCTGGGGTTAAACCAGGACACAAATTAAAGCCAGGCTTTAGCCAGTGTGGAAAGACGTGCAGTTCCATCAGAAATCCATCTTGTTCTCAGAGTAGGGCTGGAATTAGGTCAGGCACACCCTGCGTGTGCGTGTTTCCTGCTTGCTCATATTTCTGAGAATAATTGTATGTGGGAATGTTTTTGTAGACTTAAAGGAGTGTTGTCACCTTAAAAATGAGTTGTTTGGAGTTTTATTTCTGTCGTGATGGTCAGGCTGTGGTTTAGGAAGAGGGGAGGATTGTTCACCAGCTGATTCACTCACTGCTGGTGCTTCCTCACCGTTTGCAAACCAAATGGTGAAGTAAAGGCACTCATTTCTACTATTCTTACCCTCTGACACCTTCTCTCTTGCCATGCCAGATGACAGTGAGACCCTGTATAAGCTGTCAGGGCTTTACTCCTCAATGGATTTTGGCAGCTAGGCTTTTCATGATTTTTCCTTGAAGTTTCTCTGAAGTTCTTCATGCTTAAAATACTCTATAATGGCTCCTTAAAAAAAAATCCAATGAGTATATCTTTATAAATACAATAAAATATTGTATTTATGTAATACAATACATAAAAAGTAGAAACCAGCACGTTTGTACTGATGCTTTTGCTTTCTTTTGCTTTATAAATGTGCTGTATCTGAATGAGTTTTCTCTGCTGGCCACGTTGCAGTATTTGAGTTTCTTTTCATGGCACACATCACCTTGTTCATGGTGCTCTGTGCTTGTAAAGCCATTCAGCTCTTCCAGTAATGGGGTGAGAGCTGCATGCACTGGGAAGTGGCTTTGGATGTGCTTTAGATCTCCTAGGGTGGGGAAGGATAATGTACTGAAGATGTCACAGCCTCTTTACATTCCAGAACACTTCCTTAAGGATTGCAAGGAACAGGGATCAGCCTCTTTATCTCTGCAAAACATTTGCAGCATGAATTGTTTGTACCAATGGCACATTGCAAAATTAAAGTGTTTCCACTTTGTGATTAAAAACAACTTAAATTTGACTTCCGTGTTTTTCCCTTAACAAAAGACAAGGCTCTAGACAAGTTTAAATAGAGATTATTTCAGTGGGACCACCAGCACAGGGTCTGGAGAACAGAGATGTTTGTGCAGTTGCACAGCTCATTCTTGACATTGTTGTGTTCCAGAGGAAGGAGTGTCCCACATGCTCCATAGATGGCCAGAGCCAGATGGGAATTTTGTTTTTTGATTCTGATACTGATTCCCTTCAAAGAAATTAAAAACCCAGTCTTTCTCTGGCTGGAGGAGTTCTTTCTCTGATCTTTAGTGCTGAATATGACATGGGGCTTTTGCTGCTCCTGAATGCCCAGCTCCCACAATCCAGCTGTGAGGCTTCAGCTCCTCTGTGGACTGGTCCTTGCCTGCTCCACAGGATCTGAGCATGCAGACAAGTCACTGAGAAGTGAGGAAAGACATCAGGGTGCCTGTTCACTGTTCCTGAGCCATCCTGTGGTACAAGCCAATTTACACTTCCCAGAGGGTGGAAACATGCGTGGAAGGAGCCCTCTAAGGAGGGTGGTAACCTGGCAGTGTTTGTCCTGCTAGCACAGGGGAACTGCTGGTGCAGGGCCAGGAGCTGAGTAGTGAACGTGCTCCAAGTCAGTAACACCTGAGCAGGCAGAGGGCCTGCTGCTCTGAGCCTGAGGATTAGCTCTCTGCCTGACTGTCCCTGTTTTCTCTCATAAAACACTTCCCTGCAGTGCTTCCCAGGGCTCTTAGGAGCAATGAGCAGTTAATATTTGTAAAAAGCTTTGAAGCTGAATGGTGCTAATTATTATTTATAGGCATTCATTCTCACCACGGGTAGTTCTCCTTGATCCTGGGCATGAAAGGAAACCAGGACATTTGTAAGCTGGTCAGGCAGGAGTTTGGCCTTGAAGTCTTTATGTACTTGTTTCCCCACTTGGTTCTGGGTGTGTTTGTAATATATTTGTCACATTAAATGACCAGTTTGGGGATTTATTGTACCAGCCAGATGTGCCAAAAGATCTTTACTCATTTCCCTCACTTCTGCTGACACACGACCTGCAGGATTTTGGCATGCCGGGAGGGACCAGGAGACAGGGAAATGCCATCAGCCTGAGCTGGGTCAGATGATCAGCAGGACTGGATGTTCCACTTCCAGGAAAGAGGAAAGTCAGATCTTCTGCTTGGGAGAGCCACCACATTGCAAAGAGCAGCTGTTTTCAGCAGGTTTTGCTGGTGCTCAACTTTGTTGAAGGAAACAGAAAAGAAGGAGGAGAAAGATGTCAAACAGCTGGGCCATTTTTTTCCTGGCAATCCTGCTTAGCAGATTAAGCAGCAAAAGGAGGGGAATGACAAGGGAAGATTGGTGTATTGTAGTTCCTGTGTAACTGGTGATGGTTCTGTAAGTAATTTCTGAGCTGCTGTAGTTAAGGACTCTGCTGAAGGGTGTGCAGGGTCTCTGCATTTAATTCAGAGCTTGAGGTGATGAACAAAGATTTCAACATTCATCCAACCCAGTTTGGTTGTTGTGAAATTCAGTTGGTGTTTTGTGCTATTTGACATCACTTAAATGGGGCTTGTAAGGCAGAGCTCTGGGGAAGTTATGGAGTCTGAGTGTCCCTGAATAACTCTGCTCTTTGCCTTCATACACTCCACTTATTGATCTGATTTCCTGCCTAATTTCTCCTCTCTGCTGAGTAATGCATTAAATAGTCAAGAGATTGTTCAGGCACAGCAAGGGGACGTTGTTGGCAGAGCTGCAGCAATTCAGCACTCCTGGAAGAAAGAGGCCCAAGTAAATTTTATGCTTATCTTGTTTTCTTAATGGAGTTCTTGTCAGCTCACAGAGCAAATCCTGTTCCCTGGTGAGTGTTGCAGCATCAGCTTTGTCAGGGATATTGTTTCAGTGTAGGAAAGTTAATGCTGGGGGAGAAGAGTTCCTGAGCACAACCAGTGTGGTGTCTGTTCCTCTGAGCAACCTGGGCTAGTGGCAAGTGTTCCTTGAGATGCTTTAAGGTCCCTCCAGCCCAGAGCATTCTGGAGTTCCTCCTGACAGACAGCAAGTCTCTAAGAATAACTCCCTTTAAGGGCTTTCTCTTAGGATTAGGGTTATGATTATATATCTGCTCAACAAGGGTATTCTTTTCCCCTTCTCAAAGTACTTTTCCCTAGGTAAATCAAACTGCATTTAAACGGGTTTTGGCTTTCAGTGCAGTTACCAAATTTTAAAGTATTTAGGTTCTGATTACAGATTGCAGAATGTTCTGAGTTGAAAGGGACCCACAAGGATCATTAAGTCCAACTCTTCAGTGAATGGCCCATGCAGGGATTGAATGTACAACCTTGGTGTTATCAGCATCATGCTCCAGCCAACTGAGCTAATCTCAGGGTCAAAACATACAATATAATAATTCAGTGAATGTGTTTGAAATCGCATTATTAGTTGTATAAATACTTTAACATTTGCAGTCTTAAAAAATTCCATTTCTTCACAATAATCACAGTGCTGTGAAACAGGGGAATAGTTGACTTTTTGTTCCACTGGACATTGTCAAATCTGGAAGTTATTTAAAGACTTCTGGTGGGGGGAAGAGGTAGGGGTGGGCTTTTATTCCCTCCAGGGTGTTTTAGAGTATGTGGCTTTTCATATTTAGATTTCCCCCCACACCCCTGTGTCCCACTACCTGGCACTGCTGGACATTCTCCCCCTCCTTTTGCTGCTCTGGCACACAAAAGAAGAGGGCAGAGGGTTGCTCAGGTTGTTCACATGGAGTTTGTGTTACTTTTGTTCAGGTAAAAGATTTGTTCATGTGGGACCATGTCCATCCCACTTAAGATGTTAGGAAGGGTTTTTTCCCCAGAGGGTGCTGGGCATTCACCAGGCTCCCCAGGGAATGGGCACAGCCCCAAAGCTGCCAGAGCTCCTGGGATGGGGTGGGATTGTTGGGCTGGCTGTACAGGGCCAGGAGCTGGACTCAGTGATCCCTGTGGGTCCCTTCCAGCCCAGGATATTCCACAGTTCTCACTATAAAATGCTTGGTCACACAGTTCAGTTGTGGGTGGCCCTGCAAGCAGCAGGGAGGTGAGCTCTCATACTGATGTTCTCCTCCAACTCAAGATATTCCATGAGTCTATTCCCAGGTACAAGGCAGCATTCACAGGGGTTTCTGGGACTGCTGAGGGGCTTCTCCAGGTCCAGGCAGCCAGGACAGGAAAGCAGCCTGGAAGCTGTGGGGAGAGGGAGTTTTCCCACCCTGGGTGTTTGGTGAGAGCAGAGGGCAAGGCAGTGCTCTGGGTGCTGTTCAGGTTGCTGGCACTGAGATGACCTTTGGGGCTCCTTGTGTCACTGTGCTGCCAACCAGAGCCTTTAAAAAAAGAAATGGTTTTGTTGTTGCCAAAAATCTTTCTTTGGATGACCATCACATGATTTGTAAGGAGCAGATTTTCTAAAAATATACAGATATAATAATGCTGGCAACTTAGAACAAAAGGAATGAATTGTTACTCCTTTTTTAAATTCTCATTAGGAATAAAGTGCTTAATTCAGACTGCCAGTAACAATGGGCTTGAAACCCACCACTGAACTGCTCATTAAAGCCTTCACCCTCAGCAGGTGCTGGCCAGAAAACTCAGCAACTCTGACTTGGCATTTTGCTGTTTTATTGGTGCTGTGTTTTTGCTGCTTTGTGTCTGCCAGGCATCAGAGATGGCACCCGCAGGCCCTGCAGTCATCATTCAGCCAAGGGAAAGACACAGGACAATTGTTCTGCAGGGGGGAAATTGGAAAAATTCATTAATGAGGAAATTGGTGTTTTACGTTTGAGAGAGTGAAAGGAAAACACTTGAGGCCAAGAAAGGAGAGCTGGTTCTTGTCCAGAGCAAAGCAAATGCCAGAGAGAATGAGGGAAAGAGATCGGATCTGTTAGGAGATAGAAAGGAGTGAAGTGGGTCTTAAAGATAGAAGGAAAAAGGAATTTTACTTGGAAAAAAAAGGAAGCTGTGTCCCTACATATGCTGGAAGAGCGTTCCAGATATGAGTGGCAGTGGTTAAAACATGGTGTGTGGGGCCGCTCCAGCCATGGCTCTTCTGCACCATCCAAGTGTTGGTTGTGGGACTGTAGTGGGTTAAATACTGGGGGGAGCACTGTGTGACAGCACTGCATAAATCAGGAAGAAAGAACCAAAACCAAGGCAATGACTGGGAGCAGGGAACCTCTTGGTCAAACCTCAGAGTGGTTAAGAGGCAATGCCTGAGCTGTTAAGTGGGAAAATGTCATTTCAGGCTGTAACCATGTTATAGAGCTCCTTTGGCCAGGACTGAGAGTCAAGAATATAAACATTTTTAAAGGGCTGTTGAGGTCTGGAGGAGTTGCCAGGAAGGTATTTGCAGGAACACACATGTGATCTAAATACATCATTGGCTTTAGACTTAGCTTTAAAATGAAGGTCTATAGATTAAATAGATTTAATAGACCCCTGATTACTTTAAAATCTTTTTTCCCCCTTTCCATGTGAGGGTAGGGGCATAACCAGCACCATAAGCCTCTGAAACACAGTTAAATACCTGGAGAAATGCCTTTTGAGCCTGAGGGACCTTGTTTGTGGTACCAGATACAGAGATTTGAACTTCCTTGCTTGGGAGTTTCTTCCAAAACTAACAGCCTGGATTCTCTCTCCAGCTCTACTCTTAGGAAACGCCACCAACTCCTCACAGCACAGAAGCCCAGCATGAATGGGAACTGTGCTGGGGGCACAGACTGGTTGAGAAATCTGGAGTCCAGTTGTCCTGTGGAAAACAGAACTGCAGCAGCCCGTGAGTCAGAAGAAAGTTCTGTGGTGTTAGGAGGTCACAGCCCTGCAGTTCCCAGGACTGAGGGTAAGGATAATGCCCTCAACATTGTAATCTTTGAGGGAGATTATGTTTTGGGCTTTAAGGGGTGTAATGTTTTGGGAAATGTTGCAGTATCACAGGGCAGTTTGCACTGGGCAGTATGTGCCCTGCCTGTGCCAGGCTGCTCCAAAGGTCAGAAGTTCACAGCAGAGTTCAGCATCTTGGCAAGACCATCCCACAGGAGTGCCCTGGCCAGCCAGGAGCTGGCCCTGAGCAGATTCACTGCAGGCATCTGGACAGTCCTGTGTGCCCACCACGGACTGGCACTGGGCACTGCTGCCTTGCAGCACTCTGGTGAGGTGTGTGCTGCTGCTCAGCTTCCTGTGGGAGTCCTGCCATCAGGCTGGGTCTATATTTCTGGCCTTGTTTAATTCCTGTGCTCCTGCCCTTTTCAGCTGAATCCATTTTGCTTTAGCAAGGAACATTAAACACCATGGCTCACCAAAACAGCCAGCTGCTGGTTCTGTTCAATAACAGCCTAGTTTTATGTCATATAACAGCACCCTGACAGTTATGGCATCCTTAATTATTGCATGACTCAGTTTTCTCATTTCAGTAGGAAGTGTTACTATGAAATGATGTTTTTCAATAAATTCTCTCCTCCCCTTGCAATGTTTGTTTGTGTCCCTCAGGTTTGGATTCTGAATGCCGACACAACACTTGCCCAGTAAATCCCCAGATCTGTAACATGCTGTCTGCTCCTGAAGAACCTCACAGCTGCCATATCCCAGATGGAAATAAGAGACAGCTGGAATATTTTAGTACCCAGGAACGCCATGGATGCTGTGCATTGTCTTCAAGCAGCAGTTCCCAGACAGTAGCTCCAGAGAAAGTGACCCTGGTGGTGGATGGCACCCGCTTTGCAGTGAATCCCCAGATCTTCACTGCTCACCCTGACACCATGCTGGGAAGGTGGGTCACTTCTGTTACCTTCAAGGTACATCAGGACAGTCTTAATTTTTTTTTAATGGAATAAACATGTAATGTTTGTTTTGTGATGTCATCTGTAACATACGGTGACCTCAGTCAGAATCTGGCTGTGAGTGAGGCCCAGAAGACCTGACCAGATGGAGAGTTAGTGGTTCTCTAGATAAGTCTCCATGTCCATCAAAACATGCACACTTTTAGCCAAAGGTGATCTCCTTTTCCTTCTCCCCAAGAGTTTGCCTTGTCTGTCAACTGTACATCTGTCTCCAGCTGATAACCTTCCTCCTGAATGGGGAATATGATAATGCTCCATCCCTTCCTGCTGCCACCTCTTGATACTCTCCCAAGTTACTCAGCTCCTTCTGAGAGGCTGGAGCCTGTTGCTGCACCAAGAAATCCTTGTGTGCTATATTGCTGGGGGTACTGTATTGCCAGCACTTCCACCTCTCTGGCCAAAGGGTTCTGGTGGGTCACTGACCCTTGCATGGGTTATTGTGGAAAACAAGGCATCTAAAGTCATGTGGAGTTATCTGGTGTAGGTCAGTGCAAGGGCTTTATTGCCAGGGGATTTTCTGCCCTAGGACTGAATGATCTGTTCCTTTGGCTTGTTCCTTAGAGTGCAGTAGCCATAGCAACAGAGGCCTCCCTGAGCCAAGTCTTGTCCTTATTTACTAAGGAAGAGATTGGAGTGGAGGTTTAAGTTACTCTGTCTCTGTGTCACTGCTGGGCTTCATCACAGAATCATGGAATGGCCTCAGCTGTAAGGGACCTTGAAGCTCAGTTCATTTCACCCCCTGCCATGGGCAGGGACACCTTCCACTTGCCCAGGTTACTCCAAGCCCCATCCAGCCTGGCCTTGGACACTTCCAGGGCTGGGGCAACCACAGCTTCTCTGGGCAGCGTCTGCCAGGCCCTCCTTGCCCTCACAGGAAAGAATTTTTTAACCCCAGTACACCTGTTTGTCTCTGGAATAAATGCATTTTGATGTCCTTGTGCACTTACACAGTTCTTTTCCTCTTTCAGAATGTTTGGGCCAGGCAGAGAATACAATTTCACCCGGCCAAACGAGAAGGGCGAGTACGAGATCGCAGAAGGGATCAGCTCAGCCGTGTTCCGCACCGTGCTGGTAAGGGCAGCTCTGCAGGTGGGGAGAAAAGCAACAAACAATCTGTTTGTCACATGTGCACAGCTGAGCCACCTCCAGGCAGCTGCACTCCCTGGGGCATTCTGGTTTTACATTTTGCCTTGTGATTTTTATAGAAAAAATATAGCAGGCTTTGGTATAACGCTACATTTCAGATGTTTGCTTATGTTGCCTTTTACCTTTTCTATGTCCTGCTGTTGTAATTCTTGAGCTGTATCCTGACCTTGTGTTGCATATTGCATATGTGATGTTATGAAACCCTGTGCCATGGAAAGGTTTTAACTGGAGCTCATCATTTATCAGACCCTAGAGGATCTGCAAAAAAGATGTAGCTTCTCAGCAGGACTGTTTTATAAATAGTTTCAGTATCTCTCCAATTTTAGTAAACAAAATAAAGAACTAATTAGGAATTATCATAGTCCAAGATGTTAATAATTTTTCCTCTTCAAAAACTGTCCTTTTATTCACAGGATTATTACAAAACCGGAATCATTAATTGCCCTG
Source organism: Serinus canaria (assembly GCF_022539315.1). Lineage (NCBI taxonomy): Eukaryota > Metazoa > Chordata > Aves > Passeriformes > Fringillidae > Serinus > Serinus canaria. The sequence goes on from NC_066339.1 coordinate 2,350,445, forward strand.
ATGGGATTTCCATCCCAGACCTTCGAGACACATGTGATTACCTCTGCATAAACTTTGATTTCAACACAATCAAATGTCAAGATTTAAGTAAGTATGAAGAGAAATCAGCTCTTAGGAGATCAGCTGCAGGGCTTTGAGCACTCTGATCCTGATTCAGTGCAGTTGTTAATCTTGAGATTTGGTTTAAGAATGAACACATGGATTTCACTGGGGCTCAGGTTGCATTTCAACAGCTTCCTTTTGGCTGCTTCAATCCTAAGTGAAGTGATCAAATCCTTCAGAACACAGGCACTTTGCTCCAAAAGCAAATTATAAACATTTTAGCCTCTTTTTCTAACAGAGGCTGAGCAGAGCTTGCTGTTACTGCCAACAAAATGAAGGCTAAAAGCAAGATTATAACCCCTATCCAAAATGTACCAGAGAATCATGAATAATTTAATCTAAAGGCTGATGGACAGAGCAGCAACCAAGGATACCAAATCTGGAGAGCAGTAGAATTCCTGGTCATGAAGGGATTTGATTGGGAGCAGCTTTTTGGTGGGCATACTGGCAAAAAGAAGTACTTTTAACACAGGTAGGTTTGTGAAAGGCACTTTACTGAAGTGGGGTGTGTGGTATCATAACACAGGCTGTGGGTGGAATTTCCTGCCCTGTTCTCTGGTGAGTGATCACAGAGGAGGCAGCAAAATGTACTTTCAAGGGCAGAGGTTGTTGCTGGAAATTCAAGTTAAGTATCATAATGAATTAATTATTCAGTCTATTACTGTTTCACTGTATTGATTGGAGCTTGGTGGGGTTTTAATGGGAATGGAAAGGTTCTGCAGTGCAATTTGCATCCCATTTGAAATGCAGTCTGCACTTCTGACATTGCCAGTTCTGGATCTGGAGGCTGTTGATGTGTCTGAACATATGTTGAGCATTTTGTCTGAAGAAGAACTCTGGCTGTGCTCTTGGATGGATCTGGGAAGTGCAGAGCTGAGATATTTTCATGCTGCAGCAAAGCTGCTGTGGTCTGTGTCTCCTCAGGTGCTCTGTTACACGAGCTCTCCAATGATGGGGCTCACAAGCAGTTTGACAGCTACCTGGAGGAGCTGATCCTGCCCATCATGGTGGACAGCGCGCGGAAGGGCGAGCGGGAGTGTCACATCGTGGTGCTGACCGATGAGGACACCGTGGACTGGGATGAGGATCATCCACCTCCCATGGGAGAGGAGTATTCTCAAAGTAAGGGCTCTGCACTCTGTTCCACACACACCCAGCCATAAAGAAGGAGCACATTCCCAAGCTGGCTTCCTTCAGGTGGAGATGCTGGCACGTGGAGCCCTGATTTGTGTGCTCTGTATGAGCTGGTGCTGCTGGAGGCAGGATGCCTGGCTAGTTAGAAGTGATCCCAGCACTCACTGTACTTTTCCTCCTGTTTCTGCCTCCCTTTAGCCTTTTTCAGGCTCCTTAATGAGGGAATATTCTTTGCTTTACACTCCCATCTCCACCCAGTCTATTGAGACTGTGATTTGCATCTCTGCCCTCCTAAAAGGAAGTGCAATTAATCCCAGCGAGGAAAACAGACACCTGAAGTAATCCTTGGAATCCACACCTGGCTTTTGGCACAGCAGGGCATGCCAGAAGCAGGGAGAAGGTTCCTCTTTGTTGATTCTAATCACCCCTTTTATTTCTCAAGTCCTTTACAGTTCCAAGCTGTACAGATTCTTCAAGTACATCGAGAACCGGGATGTGGCAAAAGCTGTGTTGAAGGAGCGGGGCCTGAAGAACATTCGCATTGGCATCGAAGGTAACGTGCTGCTTCAGCAGGGGAAATGCATGACCAGGTGACTCCACAGTCAGCAAAGCCTGATTTCTTCTGCACTCCAGGCATTTCCTTGTTTACTCTGTGTTTTACATTTATCTTTACGAAGCCAGTTAAAACTCAGCATGTTTTTCCTTTACCTCTACCGTGTGCCACTGAAATTGGCCAGGGGGCTTAAAGGAAAGTGAAAGGTACATAACATGTAGGAGAACGACTTGTCTTCTTAGGAATGAGTAAACAGGAAACAGGAGTCAAATGCTTCCACCTGCTGACCCAGGCTTTCCCTCAGGGAGCTTAGAGAATGCTGGGCTCTGCCCTGGGAGACTTATTGTTATAGTAGCTGTGTTTGCTCACAGAATGGCTGGTGCTGTGCAGCACCTGCAGGCTGACTACACATAGTGCTGTGTGTGATTCTCCTGTCAGAGGATCATGGAATTGTTTAGGTTGGAAAAACCCTCTAGGATGATTGAGTCCAACCATTAACCCAGCACTGCTAAGCCTACCATATCCCCAAGTGCCACATCCACATGTCTTTTAAATCCCTTCACAAATGGTGACTTCACCACTGCCCTGGACAGCCTGTGCCAGGGCTGGACAACCCAGGTGAAAAAATTTGCCCTAATATCCAATCTAAGCCCCTCCAGCACAGCTTGAGGCCGTTCCTTCTCCTCCTGTCCCTGTGCCCTGGGAGCAGAGCCCAACCCCCCCAGATGAGCCCTCCTGCCTGGGAGTTGTGCAGAGCCAGAAGGTCCACCTGAGCCTCCTTTTCTCCAGGCTGAGCCCCTTTCCCAGCTCCCTCAGCCACTCCTGGTGCTCCAGACCCTTCCCCAGCTCCATTCCCTTCTCTGAACACGCTCCAGCCCCTCAGTGTCTGTCTTGTTGTCAGGGGCCCAAAATTGAATGCAGTACTCAAGGTGCCTCAGCAGTGCCCAGCACAGGGGGACAATCACTGTCCTGGGCCTGCTGGATGGACCATGGTTGGTACAGCCCAGGTCCCCATGTCCTTGTTGCCCACTTGGGCTCATGTTCAGCCTTGATTCCTCATTTTCTCCCCACATAACCTCACAACATCCTTATAGTTGTCCTGATTTATTTGGCCCTTTTCCCTTCTCATACTCACTGGCTCATCTTTTGGCACATGGGGATGACCTGCTCCGGAAGCTTTAAGTTTTCCTTCTTGAAGGATGCCCAGCCTTCCAGGACTCCTTTTCAGGGGGAAAGAGAACAGTCTTGCAAGCCAATAATGCTAAATATGGAATCTGAGCATTTGTCTGCTCAGTTGTGCATGTGTCCAACCCTGATCCCACAGTCACTCCTGCCTGGATGTTCTGGAATCCTGTTGTCCCTTTATGAATCAGAGAGGTGCAGAGGAACTGAGTGGCTGTCTGTGTTTGCAGGGTATCCCACGTGCAAGGAGAAGGTGAAGAGGAGGCCTGGTGGCCGCTCTGAGGTGATCTACAACTACGTGCAGCGACCCTTCATCCAGATGTCCTGGGAGAAGGAGGAGGGCAAGAGCCGCCATGTGGATTTCCAGTGTGTTCGCAGCAAATCCCTGACAAACCTGGTCACGGTGGGGGATGATGTCTCAGAGGACCACGAGGTTATCATGCATCACCCCCCACAAGTGGATGAACTGGACAGACTGAACGCCCCCTTCTCCCAAATGGTTGTTAATGATCTACCGGATTAGTGTGGCTCAGGGTGGAGAATCCTGCTGGATGTGGGAGACTCTCACCACAGTTTCATCCCAGGTGATGGGACACAGACTCCTGCAAGGTGCTTTATCCTCGTTCATGCTCTTACTACGTTGTCATATTTCAAGCATGTTAATAAAGAGCCACACTCCATAGTCTTAATTGTGCAATCAAAAGCAACGTCTGCTCAGACAAAAAGAAATGACCTGTTGTTTCTACTACAAAGGCTTCCGGATGGTGGGTGCTGAATATTTTATCTAAACTTCTGAAAGAAGAGCACAAGTGTGGAAATGTCTTGTGGGACATGAGAGGAAATTCTGGGCCTGTCAAGACAAAGCTTTCCTTTACCATTAGGCACAGCTTTGATTTTGTGAGTTACAGAAGAGTGAACATCAAAGCAGGACAGATGATATTCTGTATCAACCAGCAGAAATGTAGCACAGTGTGACAGCAAACCCTGAGTGTGGAGGAATCTGTTTGTACTGCCACCTGGCTTTGGATCCAGCGTGGTGTACTGCTGCCCTAGGAAGGAGGAAACAGTTCCATAGGAAGCACATTCACAGGAATTCCCCATCTGTACTGCTCCATGAGATGGAATCATTGTTTTTAGGGATGTTCTGTGTTAAATTCAGTAAAATGAGTAGATCATGCTGAAGGAAAACCCAAAAAAGACTGTAGCTGATATTTTACCAATAAAATAAATCTGTTAATAGCCAAACAGATGTGAGAAGCTTTCTAGAGGTGACTGTGCATACTGAAGACTTTGAGTTGTCTTCTCCATCCCCCTGCTAAGACAAACAAAGCCAGTGGAGGAGCTCCCAGTTTACTACCTGAGTAAAATCCTTGGTCTCATGAACTTTAGTCAAAATTGCTGTAGACTCTCCAAGGAGCTGCTGCAGCAGCTTTAAAAAGCCAGCTACTTTCTTCCCAGTTTGGAACTGACTGGGCCATTTTTCTGTCAGGCAGGTAAGAAATACCAGTAGTAAACCAGCCCTAAGAAGAGAAAAATGCACATACCTGGGAACAACTCCTTTGCTGCTCTGAGTGTGTTATCCTGATCTATGTAAGGTTCTGGGAATTTGGGTTCAGGGCCAACAAAGCTGTGACTGTAAGAGCAGGCACACTCCAGGCTGGTTTAGCTCAGGTGGATTGGAGCCTCACTGGTCCTGCTCCTGCAGCACTGAGTTCTCTGTGGGAACTGGCTTAACCCCTGAGGAGCCCACGGTGAGTTCTGCACTGCCCCAGCTCAGCTGAGGGCACCCAGAACTAAGCTGCCTCATAAAGTCTTCCCTTCTGAGGCTGTGTAAAGGCTCTGTGTACTCAAACCAGAGTTTTAAAACATGGTGCTGGTGCAAAAAAAGCTGAAACCATTCAAGAAGGAGAGGGACAGAGCTCCTCACAAAGCTGGGCAGGTCAGTGCTGCTCTGGCAAAGGTCTTGAAACCTGAATTGCATGTGTTGAGTTATCTGGTCAGACTTGGCAAAACTGAGGTGTATGTATCAGTCTGGCCCTAAAAAGTTGAATCCTTTTTTGCCAGGCTGCAACATGAAGCAAATTTGTATTGTTCTCCTTCTGACTGCCAAGTGCATGGTGAATTGAGCAGTGAAATTTGCTGCTGGTTGCTGCCAAGGTGTTTGTGGTTTTCAGTGCAAGTAAAATAACAAGATCAAGCAGAAATTTTAATTTGCAAGTAACAAATCTCTGCCAATGAACATCTTAGTTTCCATTAGTATGGATACAAGTTCCATTCTCTCAGTGTTTCCATTCTTAGCTTCTTTCCCAAGTGCAGCAAGTAGATTTCTTCTAAAAAGAAGTGCCTATGGGAAGATTTCAGGACCTCCTAAGAGTCCCAGGTGTTCAGATGCCTAAATTTCTCTTGATGACTTTTGAAAACTCCTCCCTGTGTGTCATTGGGTTGGTAGAGAGAAGTGTCCTTTGGTGCCTGCACAGAGCTGGGGGGTATGCAGACACTTCATTATTGCTCCAGATGAATTGCTCTTTATGTGGTAGAGAAAGGAAGACACATGGACCATGAACCTCCAGCAGGGGCCAGACCAACCCCAGTCCTTGCCTTGCTATGAGCTGTTCCTCAGGATAACAGAAGCACTGGTGAGCCCAGCAGTGGTGGAACTTGTCCCTAGGCCCAGAGTGCCCAGCAGTGATGGCCCCCAGGCTCTGTGATTATGTTTTCCAGTGTGTATTTCCCCAGCAGTGTCAGGTTTAAGTAAATGAGTGTTGGTATTGCCCAGCTGAGCTGGAACTGGAGGTTCCACACGTTCTGCTCTAAGGACTGAAGTGTGGCTGTTGTTTCAGGACTGTGTCAAGGCACCAGGTGCTGAGAACTGCACCTCAACAGCACCTTTTAGGATCTGACAGCTAAAGGACCATATCCAGCCAAACCAGTTCCCAGTGTGTCCCTGAGCCCAGGGGCAGCTCAGCCTTTGGAAGGATTCAGGCAGTTCATTAAACTGCACCAGGCCCTCTTGGGAGTTACTGTCAGTGCCTGGAGGAGTTTGTGGTTCTCTGTGCAATCAACTGGACCTTCAGCATGGGATGCACATTGTCCAGCTCTCATGATTTCCATGCAGATTTACCACTTACCCACTGCAGTTTATTGGCTTTCCCAAATAATTATTCATTCTGGATTTTAAATTTTGTTAGTAGACTGGGTTCCATTGAAACACTGACTCAAATTTTAAAAGTGTTTGTTTTTCTTCTTCTCACAGTCACCTACTTCAAGTACAAGGTCAACTTTTGTCTTACTCTAGATGTACTGAAGTGCTCCTGTGCTGTGTATGGACCCCAGATGTATGGTTTCTTTTCTGTATTAAAGTATAAATTATATGTGACCTGTTTGGCTCCTTTAAAAATTGTTTTAAATGTGGAGTAGAACAGGCAGGGCATAGAGAGCTACAAGGTTTTGTTTCTTTGCTTCATTACGTAAGTGCAGGTGATTCCAAAGTCTTAGGAGCAGTTTGGCATCAGAGCCTGGTTTGCAGGGAGGTGTTCCTACCATTTGTGCTGAGAGGACCCCAAAGTTTACTTCATCCCTACACCTAATTCATTGCAGTGATGTTCTAAAGGCAGCACAGACAACACTCCTTGATCCACAAACTGCAGCATCTCTAACCAGCCCCAGTGGTTTTGGTCAGTGCTGTGAAGTGTTCTTCACTTTTACCTACTTCAGAAAAAACCAGCTTTGGGGCAGGTCTGGCTTTGATTTCCATCTTCAGCCTTGGATGTACTTCCAGGCTTCTCTTGCTGAAGGTTGGCAAGGCACTAACAGTTTGAACAAGGTGAAGACTTCACAGCACCTTCCACGATCTAGAGAGGCTACAAGAAGAGGAGGAATCTTCATCAGAACCTGGACAAGGGGAATGGCTTCCCACTGCCAGAGGGCAGAGATAGATGGGATATTGGGAAGGAATTGTTCCCTGTGAGGATGGGCAGGCCCTGGCACAGGGTGCCCAGAGCAGCTGGGGCTGCCCCTGGATCCCTGGCAGTGTCCAAGGCCAGGCTGGACAGGGCTTGGAGCAGCCTGGGACAGTGGAAGGTGTCCCTGCCCATGGCAGGGGCTGGAATGGATGAGCTTTAAAACCCAAACCATTCCAGGATTTCCTGATTCCTGTTTGTAAAACACAACATACCAACAAGAGTGTGTTTACTGAGAGGATTTTATTTACACAACACAATGAGATCGCTCCATAAAAAGTTGACTACACCTGCCAAATTGTACAGTGCAACTTTGTAACAGCTTTTAAATATTTACAGAACACTTTTTCAACTTGGAGGTTAAGGCAGAGTCAGGGCACAGTGATAAGAAACACCTAGTGCAGCTTTGTGCTAGGCATGATACAGAGATGAACTGGCAGCATAAGCTGTTCAGATCCATTGGAAATTCAGATTGGAATTACTTCTACAAATCCAGCAACTGCAGCTTAAAAAAAAATGGTAAAAGATACTAAGAACCTCAAAATACAAAAAAATGTAAAAATGTTTGGCTACCATGGGAGATGTAACAGGCATACAAAATCCTTACTGTTAGCAGTGAAGAATGGATCCTGGGAAGGAGATGCTGTAGGAGACACTTCTTTCCCTAATGTTGGTAAAAAAACTGGAACAGGATGCAGGCTTACAGTGTACCTGGGATACAGAACCTCCCACTGCAAAGGTGTGTCCAGCAGGACTGGATTCAAAGACATCCAACTTTTGCTGGAAGACAACAGGAATGAGGTACCCAACTGCTCCTTGTGCCTTTGAAAACTTCACCTTGGACTCCAGTGACACACCTGAGGGGTCCCACTTCCAACACAGCACTAAAAATGCACAATACACAGTACTAGAGAGTTGGTTTTTCACAGCAACTTATCACAACTTTAAATTGTTTAGCTTCTTCATCTTTGGTATTGATAAATAAAAATGCTGGTCCCTTTCAGTAAAGGGCTAAGAATGAAGCTATTATCTTAAAATCATTTGTTCCTAATCCACAGCAGCTTCAAAGGATTTTGATTTTTGTTTTTATTTTAAGGCAGTAACTAACCTGTTAGGAATTGAAAAAAAAATTGGTTTTACATTAATTACAATGGTTTATAAGGCAGCATTTTCAAATGGATAGAAGAAACTGCAGGATAAGGATGGAACAGTTTGAGAAGCTGGTATCAGTCCTTCATGCAAAGTCAGAAGGGAGCAGAATGTGATGTAGGGACGAGTTGATGAAAGCCTGATCCTGTCAGTCATTCCTTCCATTAGCCCTTATCCATCCGAGTGAGCCCTTCTGATTCCAGAGTTCCTGGGACTTCTCATTAAGGCTGGTTTTGCATTTCAGCTTGGTAGGATCCAACTGCTGTCTGAACTGCTTATGGCAAGTCATAAACTCATAGGACATGTACAAAAAGCACAGGGGTGGTGAGGGGAGGACCCTGATGAGATCTGTACAGTACTGGCAGTCCCCCACCAGTCCTTCGGGATGGCACTCGAGTCAAGAGACATCTAGGTAAACATTCCCTAAAAGCACCTATATAAAAAACATGTTCCACTACAAATCCATTTTGTTTCATTTTCTAATCAAGAAAATCAGGACTAAACAGACGTGGAAGCCTTTTTTTTTTTCCTGTGAGACATCACTGGAGCTTTGTCTTGCCTGTACTGTGAAGTTAGTGTTCAGCACCAAGAGAAGTTTGCAAGAATCCAAGACAATTTGAATTGAGACATGCTTTTAGAAAACTCAATGAATTGTATTTTTAATATCTGATTGTAAATTCCAAACTGGAGCCATGCAGGCCCAAGGATTAACGCCACCTGCCCCTGTTAGTGCAGAGCTGACTACAAACGGGCACAACGTCGAGCTTGTGGTTAGAAAAACACTTTAGAAAAAGCTCAGCTGAGGCAGAATCCTCCCTCCCAAAATGCTGTCATGTTCTGAGAGGCTTAGGCAAGGAAAGGCACTTTGGGGCTCTCCTGGAGAAACCCTGATCAGAACTGAATGTACTTTTATAAACAGAGTAGGCAACAATCAACGAGTGGACACGGCAGGATCCAGTGCCCCAAAAGTGACCCCATGAGCACCATCCTTGGAACACTCCAGGTACAGATGGTGCAGCCAGGACAGCAAGAGCAGCTCTGTGAGGGAACACCAGGCAGGCCCCATCAGCAACATTCTGATCCTGTTCTGCTCAAAACCTACAGCAAAAAGGCCACAGAAGTTGGGTTTTGGCCTTTAAACCACTGAAGATGCAGCAGAGCTCAGAGGTGGCTGAGAAACAGCAGCAGCCGGCCTGGGGAGCCTCAGGGCTGGCCCAGCTGTGCACAACTTGCCCACCAAGAATCAGGTTCCTGGAATTTCCCTCCCTCTGCTCTAATTCCAGACCCACATATGTGACCAGCTGTAGTTTATCTGCACTGTTTATGGATCCATCCTGACATACAGTAACCAAAAACTCAGTGCTCGGTGGAGGAAATGGCCAATTTCTCCTCTATTTAGGAAAGAAAAAGTGTTGCAAAATTTTTTAATTTAGAAAAAATATTAAATGGCTTGAGGGTCACTTAGTACCAAAAGTAAAGTGCACCAGAACTGGGGGCCACAGTGACAGAGCTGAGAAATGCTATTGAAGAGGCTTCCAAGGAGCATTATAACAACAGCACTACAAAGTAAGGTTAAGGCAATCCGAGTTTTGTCCTTCCACTAGACAGTTTCCTGGAGAGTTGTCTGTCTTAAGCTTCAATTATTGCTTTGTTTCCTCTGTCCTGGAGTCCTCAACTGCTGGGCAAACAGTGCTGGCAGAATTGGCAGAGTGAGTTTGTCACTTAATGCAGGACTGGATGCAGTCCTATAGAATCCCGTGCTTTGCAATGCCAAAGGGAAAGCTTGCTCTCATCTCCCAGTGCATTGGACAGTCTGGCAAATAATATAAAAAAACCTCTTGCTCCTGAATCAGCAAAAGGTGCTGGTAGCAGAGATGATGCAAACACATGGAATTTTTCAATGGTGCAGGGAAAAAAAAATCCTTAACAACCAGGTGTGTAACAAAACAGGGTCCTGAAGTCTTCTCCAAGAGTTGATAGCCCTCAAGTTTTCTTTAAAAAAAAAATAACAAGTTCTTTTTTGGGTATAAACCCAAAATACAGCAACAGAATTCCAAGGCTCAGAAGTCCAGGTAAAGCTGTGTTACTTCCCTCCTTTCATATAGGATGGAATTGCTCCTCGGGCTGTCAGGCCCTCAAAACGCTTGTAGGTGTAATTGATGAAAACCCAGTCTTTGTTCTTGTAGTCTGTCTCTGGGTGGTTGCTTGTTGCCACTGGGAAGACAGAAGAAATAGAATATTTTCATACAAAACACTGGATGAATGTTTCTAAAGGAAAAAAAAATATCCTAAACACAGATGCAGCTTCGTGCTCAACCCCAGGAAAGAACTTCTGGGACACAGCACATGGCACAAGCATTGTAACCTAGAAGAGGGCAGATTCAAATCACAGGAAGAAGAAATTTTTTACAGTGTGAGCTGTGAAACACTGGCACTGGTTGCCCAGAGAGGTGTGGATGCTCCAGTCCCTGGAAGTGTCCAAGGCCAGGCTGGACAGGCTTGGAGCAACCTGGGCTAGTGAAGGTGTCCCTGCCCATGGCAGGGGGTGGAGTGGGATGAGTTTAAGGTCCCTTCCAAGCCAAACCAGTCTGGGATTCTGTTTTTAAACTCACTGAGCAAATGTATGGCTATGCTGTGATCCCTTCAGAGATTCACAGCAAAACATCCCCTTGAGTTCCACCCTGCCCCACCCCTCCTCCAAGTGCCAGCAGGAATCAACACCAGGGGAACTTGCAGCATTGGGCTCTCAGGCCCTGCTGAGATTTGAACTTTCTGGAAGCTCTGCTGCCTCTGAGAGCTGCCCTTTCTCAGGCAACTCCTACATCATTTACAAGCCTGCATCTCCTGGAACCCAAATTGCAGCTTGCACCCCCTGCACCACAAGGCTTCCAAGCTATTTGGTCATGGTAAAAACCAAAATCAGCATCTAGTAAGATCTGACTAACAGAAGGATTATTCTACAGGAGAAGAGGAAGGCTTACACAGAGAATCAAACAATCATTTACCTGTTGGTTTAAGGATATCAGATTCTGGAAATTCATCAAAGTTTGAGGTATCATCAATGCTTTTAATTTCTATTGAAATCGCAGCAGGTCTCTCTCTGCCAAGAAAAGCAGATCAAGCATTGAGATTTCAAAGGCAGACAAAGCAGGGTTCAGCCTCCTTTCATCTCTTAAAAGAATCATAACTGAAGGCACCTAAACTTCAGCAAGCTTCAGGTAGAGAACAAAATGCTCTCACCCACAGCTGGATATGATAAATGACAGTCAGCTGCTCCCTGCTGCAGACCAGGGCTGGCCTGAGCAGTCCCAAGAGAAGAGCAGTTGCTTTTCTGCAAAGCATCTTACCTGATGTGCTCCCAATCAACCCCTTCAAAGAATGGGTTACTCTTTATTTCCTCCACACCAGATGCACCAATTCTGTGCTCCCATTCACAGCAAAATCTGGGATGGAAGGAAGAATGAAAATGAAGGGAGAATGAAAACGAAAGCATTCCATCCAGAAATGGAACAGCTTTCTGAACTGATACTGCTGCAGTTTCTTAACATATAAATGGAGCAGACTAAGAACTTCCACAGCAAAACAACCAACACACAAAGTTATGTACAGGAATGTCATGTCCAATGCCACAATTAAGATGTGCTATTCCTTCAGAACAGGATAACGTGACCTTTCCATTTCAGGACCAGAGTAGAGTAGGAGAACATACAGAGCTTTAAAAACCAGACATTTATATTTCTGTCCTGAGAATAGATACTGAAGTACAAATGAGTCAGCAAGCACTGGGATACATTTGTATGCTCCAGTGCATACAAAGGCAAAACCACTGCTATTTCAAGAAATCAGCTCTGTCAAAAGGATTGAACTTGGGTCCTTCCATGAGAAGCCTGCAGGCAAAATGGGGAGCAGAAACATTTTGCCAGAGTAGTAGCACTTCCATGGGAACTCCTTTTTAGCACAGTTTAGTCAGGGAACAACTAAATGGCCTGAGAGACAAAAGTATTTGACAAGGGAGTTCAGCATTTGATGCACGTGTGTAAGAGTTTGTAGCATCAGGGTTTTCCATGTGAAACAAGCCATGAAAGGCACAGTATACAGAGACAAGACAAGAAAATTAGTGCTGGATTAAGTGGCAAACCATGGGGATGGCACCTTAAAATAAGATCCTTTGCTTTATCAGAGATTGGAACCTCTGGAGGAAATGTCAGGGTCTCCTTCCAGTTCATCACTTTCTTATAGGTCTCTTGAGGAGTCTCAGAACAGAATGGTGGATAACCTGAAAAGAAACAAAAATATCATCTTGGATCAAGCAAAATTAATTGCTGAAGCCAAAACACACCACAGAGACCAGGCAAGGAGTGCATGCTCTGAAAACATGACCCCAAGCACAGATACAGGCTGCCCCAGATCTGGAAGTGTCCAAGGCCAAGTTGGACAGGGCTTGGAGCCACCTGGGATAGTGAAGGTGTCCCTGCTCATGGCAGGGGGTGGCACTGGATGAGCTGTAAGGTCCCTTCCAACCCATACCAGTCTGGGATTCTATGAATACAGCTGCTGTATTCATTCCCACCTCCAGCCTGCCCTGCCTGGTCCTTACCAATCAACATCTCGTACATGATGACCCCCAGGGACCACCAGTCACACAGCTTGTTGTATCCAGTCTGCATGAAAACCTCAGGAGCAATGTAATCTGGAGTTCCCACCGTAGAAAAAGCCTGGAACAAACACCATCAGTTATGCATTTGTAGGGAAAACTGCCTGACATGGACATTGGGAACTTATACAACACTGGTTATTTTGGGAAGACACCAGATTGTCTCTGAGATCCTTTAGCAAAGGTGTTTAAAGCCTTTCTTCCAAGATATGTATAGGCAAAATTAACATCTTCATATGAAAGAGTCTTAAAATAGCATCAGGAAAACAGGGAAGGGTATCACTGTCCTGGAATGGGTCACCTTGGAATGGGTCAGCAGCCCTTTGTGAGATTGGAAGTGGCAAGAACTGATAGTTTTGGCTGGGAGACTTCAGATATCCATGTAAATAATTATGGCACTGCTATCTCTGCACATATGTCACCAGCTGTTCAGCAGATGGATGAAGGACAAACTAGAGTCATTCCTCTTCTTTTTTAAAAAAATGCCTCAATCTTTTCCTTTCAGGATTGTCCAGAACTCAGATGCATTAAAAACTTCCATGTAAATCCATGTTCCATGTGGCTGCAACACCTCAGCAGGAACATCTCCAAGCAGGTGGAACCTACTCACCAACTGCCGGCGATTCCTCTTCCAAGTCTCTGCTTTCCTCTTGGAATTCATGTTCTGGAAAGCTGAAGCAGATTCAATAGCTGTGACTGAATCCTACTGGGCACCCAATCTGTTTTTACCCCCAAAATATCTTTACCACTACACTAAAGGTCTCATTTAAGATGTGTGTCAATACCTCAAACCTAAACCTCTCAGCAACTCCCAAAGCTATGAAATATGGGCAACATTTAACTGAGCCTTTCATTAGCAAACCATGCTTTCAGGGTTGATGTAACTCCATGATCCAAGTTCTTCCCCTCCAGAATAGTCCTGGATACTCAGAGACTGTGCTGGTTTATTCATTTCAGTAACACTTGAGATCCAGACAGCAGCTACCAACTCACTGAGTTCTCATTTTATTACACATGCAAAAAGCTACAGCAGAGTCTGTTTCAAACTTCTGGAAATAAAAATGGGTTTAAAGTGACTGAAATTATTTTACAGAAAATGAAAATCCACCTCAAGATGTAAAGTTGATGTTTAGACTCCCCACTGCAGCCACACCCTCACACTGAAATGAGTTTTGTCAGGACCCAAGAGCAACCAACCAGATACTCTTTGGAGCCAAAGAACTTACTGAAGTCACTGGGAAGACTGTGATTCAAGTTCCTGTAAAATTCTGTCCTGTGAGCTTTCTTCAGTCCAGTACACAGACCAAAATCTGAGAGTTTCACGTGGCCCTAGAATAAACAAAACAAACAAAAAACCAATATAAGGCATTAATTATCATAGAAAAATCACAGCATCAGCAAGGTTGGAAGAGAACCCAACACCACCCTCAACACCTCTAAATTATGTCCCCAAGTGCCACATCCAGGTGCCTCTTGAAGACTTCCAGAGACTGTGACTCCACCACCTCCCTGGGCAATTTATTCCAATGCCTGACCATTCCTGCAGTGGAAAAAAAAAAAAAATCTAATATCTAATCTGAACCTCCCCAGCACAACTTAATGCCAGTTCCTCTCATTCTTTCACTTGAGACATGGCAGAAGAGCCTGACCCCCACCTGGCTGCACCTTCCTGTCAGGGAGAGCAAGCAGGACCCCCCTGAGCCTCCTCTTCTCCAGGCTGAGCCCCCTCAGGTCTCTCAGCCCCTCCTGGTGCTCCAGACTCTTCCCCAGCTCCATCCCCTTCTCTGGACATGCCCTCAATGTCCTTTGCCTTCCTCCTTTAAACGCAACAGTGGATGGGTACATGGAATGAAACCATCAATACTTCCACTGCTACTCCACAGAGAAAGCCCAGTGACAATTTCCTTCAGGAAACCTCTGCTCTGCAAGTCCCAAACCACTTCAGGGCAAAAGGAAACATCTCCAGAGGCAGCTGCAGTCCCTGGGTTGTGTATTGGCCCCAGGACATAAAAATCACCCTCAACTCAGTGATTGAATCTGTCCTGGTGCATAACATGACCACACTGACTTTGAGCCATTTTTAGAGGTGTATCTATAAGATTTACCTCCTTTTCAAAGCCCTAAATGCAGTCATGTCTAGAGGTGAACATTCTGAACTGGACACACTGCTTGGAGAAGCTGTGGCTGCCCCAGCCCTGAAGTGTCCAAGGCCAGGTTGGATGGCTTGGAGCAACCTGGGACAGCAGAAAGTGTCCCTGCTCATGGCAGGGAGTGGAACAGGATGAGTTTCCAGGCCCCTTCCAACCCAAACCATCCTGGGATTCTGCAGTAATTCCACCAGTGCATTACACAGTAGTGGGAAAGTCATTATTTATTGCTGGCAAACTCTTTCCAAGAAATCTTGATCTTAGGCAAACTTGGAGTGAGAAATAAGAGGATGCTGAAACAACTGGGATTTCTGCAAAGTGCCTGCAATAAGCAGGTAGCCTGGGCAGCCCTCAGGGGTACACCCTGATCCTGAGGGAGGTTCTCCACTCTCAGCCTGGCTACTGGAACAGCCACGTCCTTCACGTTTGGTACGACCAGAGCTGGCAAGTGGGAGTGTAACAGATGTGAGAGAAAAAGGAAACAGCTTTGCCTAAGAGGGAACTGAAACCACGTGCTTTAAACTGCATCTGAAATAGCCAAAAATAGTTTAAACAGCTGTCAGAAGAGTTCAAGGTCTGAGTGGAGCTGGGGTCTTTCCTGGCTTTTGGGGATTTTCCTTGGCAATTTGGCAGATATGCCCCTCAAAAGCTGGAAGGAATGGGGCTAAATAAAGAAGCACCATCTTCTTCAACAACTGTCAACACCCCTTCAGGTCAATATGAGCAATCACAAGACCTCTTTGCTCGTGGCCAGCCCATACCTTGCTGTCCAGGAGGAGGTTGTCTGGTTTTATGTCACGATGGATGAATCCCAGCTGGTGGATGGAGTCAATGGCCAGCACGGTCTCAGCGATGTAGAACTGTGTCTCTTCCTCTGTCAGAGTGTCCTTCTTCATCAACAGTGTCATCATGTCACCTGGAAACCCCCCAGAGGTGAACACACAGGCTCTACTCTCACTGAGTTTGAAGACATTTATAGAGAAAAGCTATTTCTGCTGCATTCAGCTAAAAACAGCAGGTCAGAGGTTGCCAAACCTGGATATGCTCTGGCTCTATAGACAGCCAGGGCATAGCTAGGGGAGGAACTAGAAGAATATTAAAGCCAAGTTTAAATAGAAGAATATTAAAGCCAAGTTTAAATACCTGCAGCTTGAAGACCCAAACAGGAAACCTCAAGCCTGCCCAAACACCTCAGTACCCTAAAAAGCAGAAATCTTGTTCCCTTCCAGATGTACAGTACAAACACCACGTGCACTCTAGTCCCAGACTGCACTTGTAATGAAGAAATTAGCAATCCCCAACAAAAGGAGAGCAGCCCTTGCATTCCAGAGTTACCTCCAGGCAGGAACTCCATGATCAGGTAAAGGTTTAGCTTGTCCTGGAAACTATAGAACATCTTCACAACCCACAAGCTGTCTGCCTCCACCAGGATGTCCCGTTCTGCACGGATGTGGCCAACCTGGACACACACAGTGCACTGGATAAGTTTTATTAAATTCATATATTTCATAGGCAATTCAATTATTCTTCTGAACAGCATCAAATATTGAGAAGACAAAAGTCAAATTTCTGCACAAGGGCAGAAAAACTATCAGAACATTCAACTTGTGGTTGATTATATACATCTATTTTATACCTATTATATACACACCTATATATAATATATATAACTCTATATACAGTAAACCTGCACATTATCTAAATCCTATAAACAAAAATCTCAATTCTTTACAAATATACCTCATCATCTCTTTTTGAAAACACAAGAGCTTCATCCCAGTGCTGCACATGTGACTGTCCCAGATCATTATATATATCCAGAAGTACTAGCAAAGGAAAGCCTTAAATATGTTAAATGCTGCTGCTTTATGTCTCTGAGTCTGAATTCCAGCAGTTGTATCTCTGATATTTATATCTGATCCTGCAGGTCAGAAGTGCAGTAAAACACTGGCCTTGAAGCCTGCATTGAATCATTTGCACATGACTTTGTGTTGAAAGAGCCCACTAGAAAAGAAGTGCTTGTGAATTCAGAGATTTTTCTGACATATTTCCTCTATAAAAAAAGACACAAAAACCCCCAGAATTTTTAGTTACTGAAGCACAGATGCACACACCACAGAGTGATCCATGGTACAGTTCCTGCAGTTGTATCTCTGAAATTTATATCTGATCCTGCAGGTCAGAAGTGCAGTAAAACACTGGCCTTGAAGCCTGCACTGAATCATTTGCACAGGACTTTGTGTTGAAAAGAAGTGCTCGTGAATTCAGAGATTTTTCTGACTTATATCCTCTATAAGAAAAGACACAAAACCCCCCAGAATTTGTAGCTCCTGATGCACAGAAGCCCATTCCTCCTCTGCACACACCACAGAGTGATCCATGGTACAGTTCCTGCTCAGGGTGTTCCTCACCTGCTCCTTCTCAAGCATATCAGCTTTGCGTAGGATCTTCATGGCATAAACGTGCCCCGTGTCCTTCTTCTGCACCAGGCGCACCTGGGGGCACACACAGACTGATCAAACCCAGCACTGCTCTTGACAAAGCTGCGTATCAAACCCTTGGCTTCCATTTCATGAAATCACCTCAGATTGTAAAACACAAGAAGCATTACACAGTGCACAGCAATGGCACAAAGTCCTGTTAATGCTATGAGCTGCAGTTATTTTAACAGAGGACCATGAGTGATTCACACCTGTAGGAAACAGATTTGCAGAGAATTCTTAAAGTTTAATAGAAAGTTCACATAGTATACATTTGTATAGAAACTCTGAGATAAGAAATATTAACTTAGAAATATTATGGAATAGGTTAAGATAAAAAATATTAACTTAGAAATATTATGCAATAGGATAAACATTGTTCAGAGAAAAACAGAATTAGAAACAAGTTTTAAAATAAATACATTGTATTTATTTTATTTGTGTATATATATATATATATATATATATATATATATATATATATATATATATATAAATACCCACCAAGAGTAATTTTCGATAACTAGCTTTAAAGCATTTACAACATAAGGTAGCAAAAACTGATTGGCCAAGAAACATTTATATTGTAATTAAGAAATAGTTAACTTCTGACTGTGATGGAGTAAATTATAACATCTGTATTGTCTCACCCTTCACATGAGACTAAAAATAGAATAAAAGTTTTTAGAACACCTCTCAATTACCCCATCTCCAAATCAGAAAAAAACATACACCTAAAGCAGGTGGTCCAAAGCCCCTTCTTTCAAGGTCACCAGAAGAGCCTTTGCAAGGGCTCTCCACCTCTCCCTAAGTCCAGCCCCAGAAGTTCACCTTTAAAACCCACTGCAAACTTGTATTTAGCTGCCCATCAGATCATTTTCATCATCATCCTGTTTCCTTGAAAGCACAGGATGCCTTGAACCAGCATTTATTAGGTAAAAAACCAGCTGCACATGACTGTTCAGCTAAAGGCAATCTGGGCTTGTTCCTTTTGCTTATATAAACTGAGCAAGTCTTGAACAAACAGCAGAGCCAGTTAAAAACACATGTAGCCATTTTTTTTTGGACTCACCTCTCCAAATGCTCCTCTGCCTATTACTTTGAGAGACTCAAAGTCCTCCAGTCCAAGCCTGGTTCTCTTCAGGCGAAGGAACTCCGTCTCCTTCTGTGCATGGGCCGACCTCCTGATTCTTTTCTAGAGTTTAAGAGACCCCAGTGAGAGCCCTGCAGGTGGTTCCACAGGGACCACAGCAATTCCAAAGGAAGATCCCAGATCTCCATTTAGAAAAAGAAAATTTCTTGTATTTAACCATTAAGGTAGTTTCTCCTTACTCATTACCTCTTCGTCTTTTAGGCCTTCTTCTTCCATCATTTGTTCTAGTTTCTTTTGTCTAGAGCAGAGACAAATTAGACAAATAAAGGTTGAATTATTAACCTTGCTTTTTAAATTAAATTAGAAAAAACCCCAGGTTGAATCATTAACTTTGTTTCTTAACAAGATGCACATATCCACAGCCTCTGGTCTGTGCCAGCAAGTTATGAGGGTAAAGATGTACAAGAGACTCAGACAGGAAATTAATTTTGAAGAATCTACTATGCAGTTTTATAATTCCAACCTTGTCCTCTCTGGTTTTAATAAACTAAACCTGCCTTGAGTTCCACAGGTTATTCAAGTGTACATTTTTGCTGTACCCAAATACAAATTGAGAGATCTGGGTTCTGTTCTTATCTCTCTCTGACAGCTGGGCAAGTCACTTCAGGCCAGAGCCATAAGAAGCATTTAAACACCAAAATTTCGCTTATTCCAGGGAGAATTGGTATTCAAACACACTGAAAATTTCTCTGCATCTCCAACTATTCACATGCAAGATGAGAAAAGTTATTTTAGATTTCTTAATCCCTGAAATACTCAAAATATTTGGGAAGAGGAAACTTGTCTGTACATGTTCTCCCCCTTAAAGAATAAGAAATATTTACAGTCTTAGTACAAAGGGATTATTTGGGAGAAAAGAAAGGAGGAAGGAAGACTTTAGAAGGGGAATGACTTCAGGGGACATTTGTAATGATTATCCCCTGGAACTTTTTCCCAGTGCCAGTCATTATTAACAGCTGGCTGAACAGGGGCCTGGTGGTTTGGGACATTACAAATGTACTAAAAAATTCCTTCTCCTTCTGCAAGTCATTCTTTGCAAGATCCTGTTCCTGTCTTCTGGGGCTCTCTGCAGCTGCTGTGATGTGATAATATTTGGGGTTATCACTTCAGAATCAGGCACAATTAAAATGCCCTTGCTCAAGTACTAGGGAGCCCTTTCCAGTGACCCCAACCCACACTCAAGCCAGCAACTCCAGTAGCAGAGTCTGAATTACACAGAATTAAACAGCTCAGCAGGACTGAGTGATGCCAAAGCCATGCTGAAATTCCCCCAACTATCCCTAACAGGGTCAATCTGCACTTCAGGGTACAGTGTCAACACCATTTCAACTCCAAATTACACACCCACAGACATGTGTTGTTACAAAAACATGTAACTTATAAAGTCCAGTCTGCTTGTTCAGACAAGGTCTTGATCCTAAACAGAAAAAACCCTGAGATTTTGGGAATACACAACAGTGCTCAAATAAGTAAATAAATTTTAAAGGCAAGAGCTTTGTGAGGAGAAAGAAACTAATGATATTTTCTGCCTGAATTGGACCTCAGTCTCTCTTTACTCATCAGAAGCTTTGAAGAAAATATCTTTGCACATTAGTATTTATTTCTAAATTGCTTCCTCATTTCTGCAGCTCTTGCAGTGAGCAGGCATTGGGGAGCTCCTCGGGGAGCTTGTTAAGCAGCAAAGCCAAACCAACACTGAAGCATTTTCCAAATTCTAGTTACAGACTCCATGGCAAGCTGGGAGAACAGCAGAAGTGCTACAGTTGAGGATACTCAGCAAATTAGAGGGTTCCAGCCAAAGTTAAGTCACACAGCTCAGTGCAGTCCATTGCTGGATTGGACCTAAAGAGGTGGCCCAGGTTCAGGTCAGTCCCAGCACTGAGTGACTCCTCCCAGCAGCCCCTCCTTGGCTCCCTGCATTGTCCACCTGCACATCCTGCACATGGCTCGGGGCAATCCCAGCAAAACCCAGAGAATGGGCTGGGAGCAGCCCTGGCACAAGGATTTGGGGGTGCTGGTGAGGCAGAGCTGGCCATGCCCCAGTCCAGACCCCACTGAGCCCTGGGCTGATCCCCCAGCATGGGCAGCAGGGGAGGGGGGGATTCTGCCCCTCTGCCCTGCTCAGGTGAGACCCCAACTGCAGAGCTAACTCCAACCCTGGGGCCAGGAAAGAGCTGGAGCTGCTGGAGGAGTCCAGAAGAGGCCACAGAGATGCTCCAAGGGCTGCAGCCAGGCTGGGAGAGCTGGGACTGCCCAGCCTGGAGAGGAGAAGGTCCATGGAGAGCTCAGAGCCCCTTCCAGGGCCTAAAGGGGCTCCAAGAGAACTGGAGAGGTGCTTGGGACAAGAGCCTGGAAGGATAGAACAAGAGGGAAGGGCTTCCCACTGCCACAGGAGAGGGATAGATGGGATAGTAGGAAGGAATTGTTCCCAGGCAGGGTGGGCAGGCCCTGGCACAGGGTGCCCAGAGCAGTTGTGGCTGCCCCTGGATCCCTGGCAATGCCCAAGGTCAGGCTGGATGGGGCTTGGAGCAACCTGGGACAGTGGAAGGTGTGGGGGTGGAACTGGATGAGTTTTAAGGTCCCTTCCAACACAAACCAGAAGATTTTATTATTTTTGCTTTGAAAACAAAATTCATTCAATATAACTTTTGGCTGTTATCCAGCATGGAAGGGAAACAAGAAGGAATTTTACCTCATCTCTCGCTCCTCGTGCTGAGCTATGAGGTTGCTGTAGAAGTTTTCCAGTGTCACCTTTGTCATTGTGACTCTCTCCTTGGTGTGGTTACTCATGGATGAGCATGGTGTAGGGCCTGTCATGGCCATGGCTGGTAGGAAAGGAGAAGGGAGGAACATCAAACATTATAAATGACAAATAATCTTCAAACAAGAATCCATACCCATTAAGTGATGCTTAATCACAGAGTTCAGATTTTAACAACAAAGATCACCAGTCTAAGCTAAGCAGGGAAATGTTTTACAAAATAAAAGGTAGAAGTCAAACTTCCTGTTTTGAACATTTTTGATCTGAAATTAGAGGGAAGGAAACTTAAGAAACTTTGTGCCTCAAAAACCACAATTTCAGCCAGCACTGCAAATGCTTATTGCTGCCACCATATTCTGTCTTTAATGAAATACTCAAAATTCAGGAATATCACACTGAAATATCTAATCCAGAAGTTATTCTTCCCATAACTCTTGCAGAAAAAATTCCACCAGTTGCTTACTGGCTCTTCTGATGTGAAATTTATCTAAATCCTGAAAGTTATCCCAATAAAAGAGCAACTGAGGAATGAGCAAAAAGGGCATTTAGTTGTCCTTAAGCACTTTTACTAGATGTTTACTCACAGAAATTTGGCCAAATCCAGAGGATCACTGCCTTTGAGCAAGTTGTAGTCTAAAAAATAGCCAAAAACCCAAACCCTAGTGTAAGTATCTGGCATATTTATTTCTAAGACAGATGTATTTCTAACAAATATGTATTTTAATAATCTTTCTGTTTCTGAGAATACAGTATATAAATACTGGAGTTAGCAGCTTCAGTGTATTTAACACCCAAGCTCTATTTCCTGATATGCATTAAAAATCCCCAAAGATTTCAAATGTACAACTACACCTTACCCTGCTTCTCCTGCACACCATGTAACTTGCAGTAAGGTAACAGAGTTTTGCAACTATTACTAGAAGTTGCAGACAAAACAGGTGAGACACTTCCCATTTTTATAACCCTGCATGCTGCCAACACGCTCAAATGACTCCTTCTGTTCACTTTTTGCAGATCTTTATGAGGCAGGGCCCTGCAAACCACCTCTTTCCCAGACAGCAGCTACATGTGTGCTGTCTTCACAGGTTCCTCGTGAGACAGGAGCTGGTGACCATCTCCAGCTGGGTGGCTTTTGAGATGGAATTGTGTCTTTATGTGAGGTGGAATCATGGCTTCATGCAAGAGCAGCTCAGAGTGGCAGACAACAAGTGGAAGGGGTCACACTCTGTGAGTACCCCTGGATATCGGGTTACACCGCCAGAGGTGAGTGCTTACACACCCAGAAATGGGGGTTGCACCCTCGGAGACCGGGTTAGACACTCTGTGGTTAAGAATGTAAAAGCCATGGGCGGTTTTCACTTCCTAGAGAACAAACCAGGAAAATTATCTGACAGAAAGGGAAATAAAAAGGGAAGGGGAAGAAAAGAGAAAGTATCTGTGCCAAACCACCTGTTGGTGCTCGCGGCCCCTTCCACGGGGATGGGCGCTCAGAGCCCACCGACCACCCCGGGGGCGGCCGGACGGAGCGGGGCTGGACACCCCCGCACCGGGGCTCGGCCGGGGAGGTGACACCGGCGTGGCACTGGGGGGGCGGCCCCGCGGCCCGACCGGCGGAGGGGCCCGGCAGCATCCCCGGGAGCGGACAAAGGGGGCCCGAGCAACCAACACGGGAGGAGCAGGGGACCCCCGCCGGCCCCGGGCCCGCAGCGCGGCCGCCCCGCCGGAGGAGCACCCGCGGCTGGACGGACCCCGGCCCGCAGCTCGGCCGCCCCCAGCCCCACGGAGCGCTCCGGGCGGCCGCCCCCGCTCCGCTCCGCTCCCCCGGAGCGGCAAAGGGCCCGCGGGGAGGGAGGGAGAGAGAGAGAGAGGGCGGGGAGAGGATGCGGAGCGCTGGGTGGGGGGCGCCCGTAGGAACAAGGCGGGAGCGGCTTACCCGGAGCCCCCGGGAGGGGCGGCAGCAGCTGCAGGCGAGGTGGGGTCCCGGCGAGGCGGCTGCGGAGCGGCGGGTGGGGGGGCTCGGGACCGGGGCCGCCGGAGCCCCCACGCCGCTACCGCCGCCCCCCGCACCGACAGCGACCCGGCCGGGACGGGCGGCCCAGGGACCGCTAGGGCAGCGCAGGCGCCCCGCGCCCGGCCCGCCCCGCCCGGGCGGAGCCCCGCGCCCGCCCGCCCCCGCCGGCAGCGCCTGCGCCGGGCCCGCCCCTGCCCCGCGCGCGGGCTCCGAGCGCGGGCTCCGAGCGGCCGGGGCGTGCGGTAGTGCTGGTGCGGACCCGGGTCGCCCCCTGCTCTCCCCTGGTCCGGGCAGAGACGCCGGCCTGCCTGCGGTGTCGCAGCATATGTCACAGTTGAGATGTCCATGATACACGCAGTATCGCCGTACAATTTCAGAAGGCTTCAAGCATTCACCCGTACAGAGTAACACCAGGCCACAGCAGAATGCCTCAAGCGTCTGCCCGTACAGAGTAACATCAGGTCATTTCAGAAGGCTGCAAGAGTCTGCCCTTTCTTATTCTTCAGCACAACCTTTTACACCCTTATCGTACATGCACTGCACCTGGGTGCCCCAGAGATCCTGCCCTATAGATCCCCTGTGCCCCATAGATCCTGTCTGCCCCATAGATCCTGAAATTCTGCCTCATGGATTCCTTCTGCCCCATAGATCCTGCCCTATAGATCCCCTGTGCCCCACAGATCCTGTGTGCCCCATAGATTCCTTCCCTTCTGTGGTTTGTCAGTACACGTGGGCACTCTGTGCCTCATTACCTTCCGTTCTGTTCTCCTGCACAGCTGTAGCCGGCTGGGGATGAGGCCCGGCCACAGCCCCTCTCCCACAGAAATTGTGCATCTACACTGCCGTGCTTCTAGGATGCTCCTGGGTGCTCCTCCCGGCATGGGAAGCCCTGTCCTGGCTGCCTTTCCAACTTCCCTCCTTCCCACAATGGTGACCTGCAGCCTCCCAGCACACAGCCTGGGCTCACCCTGGAGGGGAGGTTGGTTTTTCCCGTCCCCATAGAGGTGATACACATCACTCAATGGCCACAGGAGCAAGGTGTGCCAGGGACAGAGGCCACCAAGCCACCAAGTCACCTCTGCCTCTCAGGGATCAAGGAATCAACCTCTCAGTCCCTGGGGAAACTGCATCTACAAGGATAGAGAGGCTGATCCACAGTGTGCTGGGCAGGACAGGGTAATTTCCCAGAGGTTTGAACTGTCACAGTGAGGTCCCCAGGGCTCCATCCTCTGACTCTGATGAGGAAGAACTCCCACATCCCAGCTCAGCAAACTCTTTGTACAGCTTGGGCTGCACAACCCATTTTCATCTTGCTCCTCCCAGCTCATCTGAAATATCTGAAAACATCAGCTTCAATAATGGTTTGACTGGCCTTGGGAACCCCATAGGGAGCTGTGAGAAATGGCATAAAAATACTCCTCCCAGATGTGTGGAGACATTGGGAAAATGTTTTTGTGCTTCATTTTATTTACATTTTCACCAAAAAAAATATTTAAAACCAGGTGCAATTAAGGGTTTTTATTATTGACATTTTAATCACTGAGAACTGCATTCAGCACAGTTGAAGTCTATCAGCAACAGAGGAAATTTTTCAGTATTTAAAACTGTCCCTACACAATGGATATATTTGATAACAAATGATATATTTGTAACACACATGACAGATTTAACCTCTAAAAGACTAACTTTACTGTTAAACTGGACCTTGCTTTGCTTAGACAGAGATGATCTGTTTGTTATCAAAGGTGAACAGCAAAATCCAGTGGTACCTCACAGGAAACACAGGTGGCCTCATCAATCTGTTTTCCTGCTGCTGTGGGAGCTCTTGGAGAGGATTTCACTTGAAGAAAGAAAAGGAAGTGTGGAACAAAAGCTCAAAGAGGAACCCTGAAAGCTCATTCTCATCTCTTCCACCAGCAGAACAAGGTGGGTGTGTGGGGCTTTGGCTGAATGGGGATCACTGCCAACTTCTACCTGAGAAAACAAAGGAAAATCTGAAGATCTGAGATGCCTAAAACAGTCTGCATGCTGAAGGAGCAGGAAAAATCCTTTGTAACTCCAGTATAAGAAAAGTGATTACTAGAGAGAGTGTGAAATTCCTGCAGACAGGTGTGAATGGAACAGAACCTGTATTTAGAGTTCAAGTTCTTGGTCAAAGCATTGGGCTGTGAATGTGCAGATTAATGATCCAAACTTCCTGCTAGGGTGAGCTCCAGGAGCTGCAGCTGGGTGCAGCATCCCTAGGACATCCCAGAGAGATGGGATGGGATGGGATGGGATGGGATGGGATGGGATGGGATGGGATGGGATGGGATGGGATGGGATGGGATGGGATGGATGGGATGGATGAGATGGGTGGGATGGGATGGAGGGCCCTAGCAGGGGAAGAGAAGGGACCTGTTGGAGTTCTGGATCTCACAGTCACAGCGCTCAGATGGGAGAGGACCCTAACCCTAACCCTCTGTGGGAGAGTCTCTGTGCACACCTGCAGGAGTGAGTGCCCTTAAGGGTTTTCATTTTGCTGTTCCCCTTTGTTCTGGAGCTGTTCCCTCCAGCAATGCACATGTAAAGCCAGGGACAGACGGCTGGGCTGACACTGCTGGGTGTAGTCAAAGGGGCTTGAAAAGGTGCTGTGGGTTCCAGTTACCTTCTGGGATCCTCCCATCCAGCTGCTTTAGGGGGAGGAAGCCCTGAGCCTCCATCGGTTCCAGCAGCTGGTTGGAAGCTGGAACCCTCAGCAGGCTGGAAGCCTCATCTCCATCGCTGCTGTTGAAATCGGAGGGATCTTGGCTCTCCTGCGTGTCCCAGCTGGCATTCGGGAGCGGGATATCCCTGCTGCTGGCCGTGTGCACGGCACCCAGGGCGTGCTGCAGCCACAGCAGCCGCTTCAGCCCTTGGACCGCCCTCCCTTTGTCGTGCAGGAGCTGGTGCTCGGTCAGTGCCCTCCTGCTGCGGGGAAGGAACGCGGGGTCAGGGACGGGAGATGCTGATTTGCATCCATCGATCCCAGATGCTTCTCTGCCCTGAGGAAGGAGCACTGGAAGTGCCTCAGGCTCCAGCAGCTTGTCAGGAAGCCGAAAGATTCCTGCAGATGGGAAGCTTGTGGGGATTTGGAAGGAATTTAAATTAATTTAGAGATGGGATTTTTGAGTTGTTTTAGGTGGTGTCATTTTATTTTTTTTATCTTCTACATAGGCAGGAAGGGTGAGTTCGGCTCACATCTTCACTGCATGGCTCAGAAGGTCACAAGACCACTAGTTATAAGACTTTTTAAGGATTTATTAACTAATAAAACACTGTCAATAAGGATATTTATGGTTTTGACTTAATCTTTAAATATTTCATCTTAAGGACCCATGCTACAGTGCAAGCTTTCTTAGCCAATCATGTTTTGACACACAAACCTACAGTGCTATGCTCTAAAACTCTAAACTTTCTTCTACTTACTTTAATGTGTCTCTGCTTTAAACTATAAATCCACATTCTTGCTTCTAGCACCAAAGTTTGGAAGCCTTTTCTAAAGTCTCAGATCAAATGTGTTTAATTCTAAGCTTTGGCTTACAGGCCCAAAATTCTGAGAGTTCCCTGCACTTCAGATTCCAACAGAGCTGAAATGCTGTGCTCTTCCCAAAGGTGTGCCTTGGATCTCCTCTTTCTTAAGAAAGGTAAACTGGGGAGACTGACAATTTGATCTTTCCCAAATTTAGATTCTTTTCAGAGGTTTCAATAGCAGAATAAGGTTCCCTTTCCATCACCTCAGTGTTACAGAACTCCTGGGTTTTTTTTCTTTCCTTCCAGAGTTGGAACATGGGAGTAATTTACCTGAAATCACTGATGTCCATGAAATAAAACCAAACTCCTATTTTCTTCAGATACACCAAAATTTTTGAGTCAACTATTGACTGAGGAGGGCAGGCTAAATCTCAGATGCAAGTGTTTCAGGATTCCAGGCTGCTTAGATAAGATCTCACTGCAGCTATAGGCTCCTACAGCAGATTTGGATCTGAATGGGAGCCTAAATATGGAATTTCAGCATGTGCCATCTCCATGGCTTCTGCTGAACATCCTTATGTGATTTGCCACACTGTGTTTAAAAGTGACAGCTGAAATGTGGCCCATGTTACACATCTAAAAATGCAATTGGTCTAATTTTATACTGCAGAGAGGGTGAGGTAAAATGGTGCTATATCAAATACATCAAAATTTTCTTCTGCCATGCCTGGAGGAAGTAAGAGCAGTGCAGAACATAGCCCATGAAATCAAAAGAGAGCAGTTTTCTAATGATATCAATGAAGAAAAAAGGTAATATTGCTTACTTTTCAAGGTCTTGACCCATTGCAAAACAGGCAAAAAAAAGAATTGCCAAAAATGTAACTGTCTGCAGAGGTCTCTGGGGCAGGAACATTTTCTGTCTTCTTTAAATCAGCTCCACAGGACCAGAAGCTGATGGTGTGATCAGAAATCTTTTCTTCTGTTCTTGCTTTCACCTGACAAAATGAATTTCAGCCTTTAAGCAGGGGTTAGAGTGGAGCACTGTGCTGTGGTAAAACATCCCAGGACCTCCCACATCATCCCAGACCCATGGATTTGTAACATACACAGGAAAGGATGGACAGGATTCACAGGATATTTCTGCATTTCCTTGCTTAGAGTCCTAAATCTCCTTTCCCACTGCTGCCTCTCAAAATAACATTTTGAACTCTTGTGCATTTGCAAGCACAGAAAATTATTTTAGGACTTGGAAGAGACCCTCCTGATCAAAAAACTTCACAGCAATTTGACACAAAGATCAGGATTGCTGAAAATCATGAAACCCAAAAGGTATTTAAGGTGGAGCAGGAATATCAAGTTAAAACCTGTTCTCAGCCCTGGGGTTTGGGCCTTCAATAACACAACCTTTTCCATGAGCAAGACAAGTGCTAACTCCCAAATATCCAGGATTACATTAGACTGCTGCTGGATTTCTTTTCTGTGAAGAAATGGATTTCTGGCTTAGGGAAGGGACAACTAGAAGATGTAATTGTGTAATCATTACAAATGATTATTTTAATCCATGTTATCATTTCATTCAGCTCTATATCTGTTCATGGCATTGGTACACTCATACCTACCCACCCCTTCAATCCTACCACACCTTTATTGCCAGGTCTAGCCTTAAAATTTCTGCATTTTTGGTACTAATGACTGTACTCTGCTTTAGGATTGACTCCAGCCTAGCCTTTTATTCCTGTATTAATTGTTACATCAAAACCTGAAGGGACAAGAAAATAAAAGTTGTAGAATTTAAATTGTTATGTAAGAGTAGTAAAGACAAGTTCCTGTACAATTTTTTTTTCCTTCTGTGCAGAAGAAATTTGGGATTATAAAAAACTCAGCATCTCCTCAAAAGACTTGTCTTTATACTAACTTGAATATTGTCAGTGACTGGGTAATAAAGCAAATTATACATTAATAGAACATAAATACACATCAGTTCTGTATTTGCTTGTAACAAGTTTGTTCTTAATAAGCCTGCCCTAGTAATTTGTGAGTAATTTTCTTGGGCAATATGCTGAAATCAAACTAGATGTGAAATAACAAGTGGGTATTAGTTCTGATGAAAAATATGTGTATTAAATGCAGATACATGCACATAAATATACATAGAGATGTGTCTATTAAATGCTGAGGGATATTTGAAGTTATGCTAATGCAGAACTGCTCAGACACAATAGAGAAATGACACTTTGCTACTGTGATCAACACTAAATTCTACATTAATTAAAAGCATCTCCCAGTTACAAAAGGAACATTATCCACTTACTGGTGGTGGTGTTTGGATGCCAGGGAAGTCCTGACCTGCAGAATCTCCTGCCAGCCCTGTGGTGATGCTCCAGTGCAGTGACTGAGTGCCCTGGAGTACCTTTTATAGCAGCCCAGAGTGCTCAGGAACAATGGGAATGGGCTCCACAGCATTCTGTGACCTTGTGCCAGGGAAATGAGACAGCTCCAGCAATAAAAAATCTTGGATTTTAAAATAATCAGCTCTGACTAAGGACAAGATCACAGCTTTGCAGGCAGTTTCTTCTTCCTTTGCAGTCTCTCGTGTTTTGTGAAAACTTTTGATTCTAGCACAGCTTTGCTGTGCCCCAAGATGATGGACAGGGGATATCCAGCTGTTCCAGGGTTGATCAGGAAAAGTGTCTCTGGTGTGGAAATAGATCTTGCTCCTTTCCTGTTCTTGTGGCTCAGGTGTGGGACCCTCAGGTGGGTAAGAGGAATCTAAATTAAAAATACTGGTGATACCTGCAATGTACAGTCAGCAAAACCCAGTTACAGAATCACAGAATGAACCAGATTGGAAAAGACCTTTAAGATCATCTAGTCCAACCTATGACCTAACACCTCCTCCTCAACTAAACCACAGCACTGAGTGCCATGTCCAGGCTTTTTGTAATCACATCCAGGACAGTGGCTCCACCACCTCCCCGGGCAGACAATTCCAGTGCCCAATCACTCTTTCAATTAAGAAATTTTTCTGATGTCCAACCTGAACTTCCCCTGGTGCAGCTGAAGGCTGTGTCCTCTCATTCTGTGAGTGGTTGCCTGGGAGCAGAGACCAACCCCCACCTGACTACAACTACCTTTCAGGGAGCTGTAGAGAGGGATTAGGTCACCCCTGAATCTCCTTTTTTCCAGGCTGAACAACCCCAGCTCCCTCAGCCATTCTTCATAGGGCTTGTTTTCCAAGGCCTTCACCAGTCTTGTTTCCCTCCTCTGGACATGTTCAAGCAAGTTCAAATTACTCACAGAAAATCTCAGGAGCTGGTAAATAATAAAATCCCAGAATGGTTGGACTGGAAGGGACCTTAAAGCCCACCATCCCACCCCCTGCCATGGCAGGGACACCTTCCACCATCCCAGGTTACTCCAAACCCATCCAGCCTGGCCTTGGACACTTTCAGGGATCCAGGGGCAGCCACAGCTGCTCTGGGCAACCAAAATAAGATTCCACTGGATTTTAATGTTCAGTACAAACTTAATTTAAATATGTTGATTGTACTGTAAAAAAAAATCATTTGAAATCTGGGAAGATGGGAGAAACTCACTGAACAATAAAAGTGCAAGTGGTAGTACAGGCAAAAAGCCAAATTCTGATATGTTTTGAAACCCTGCAAGCTGACACCACACAAGGTTTTATATTCACTGTATGACCTCTAAGCAGGTAATTTCAATAGAATTTGGACACTCAGGATGTGGCTGGATCATTAGGCTGAAACCACTTAAGAGGACCAGTTCCTGCATCTCAAAGTGAAAGACAGTGAATGTATTTGTCACCTCTGAGGAGCAATTCCCTGTGAGGATTGGAAAGATCATTTGCTCAGTGTTTTCTGAAGCCATGGATTCCTTTCCCATAGGCACAGGGCTGTGTTCCTGACAAAGCCAGGCTCAGGTGGATGCAGACATGGTGTCCTGCACAGACAGACCCCTTGCAGGGCTTCACAGCCTCTGTTCTCCAGCTTCCATGGACACCAAATTGCTTTTCATTGTGTTCCTCAAGGCAGCTTGTCTGAGCCCTGCAATGTCTGAGACATCCAATAAACATTCCTGATTTCATTACCTGAGTCCTGATTGTTAAGGAGAGTGTCACTCATTAGAGTGTGTCACCAATTAAGGCTGACATTCATTAAATATTGGTAGATCAGGGCCCAGCTTCACATCAGAGTCTCCAGGGCAGCACTTACACTGTTACACCAAATTATCCACCGTGGATCCCTTGGTTACATCTTCAAGGATTAATGAGCGTTGGCCAAAGTCCTGTGAGAAACATCTGGGACAATTCATCCATGAACTTTTCAAGTCTCCAGCGTACAATGGGTTTTCATTTGATGCAGTTATGGCATCTCCACAGAAAAAACATCGAGTGACCACAAGCAGAGATGGTGACGTGGGATCAGGACAGGGGCACTTGGAGAGTGTTCTGGTGGTCACAGCACATTGCCATGGCTTTGCCTCACCACCCAGGACTCTGGAGAAGGCAGAATAACCAGGGTCAGCACTTTGTGCCATCTCCCTGAGGTCAGACTGCACCAGGGTTACCCTATATTCATGAGAGATACAACATTTCCAAAGAAAACATAAAATGTGTCAATTGCACACTCCAGGCACTCACCCAGGAGGAAATGTTCCCAGCTGTAATGGGGTCAGTGCTAATGTCACAAGGGGAAATGGTACCCCCAGCACTCCCAGGTGATGTTTTTAGCTGGGATAAGTTGACCTCTGTGAGAGGCTGGAGCAGTGCAGAGAGGAGCAGGAGCCTGTTCTGCCGGGGAGATAAGGAGGGATTCGGGCTGACCAGAGCTTGGTCCCCCCTCAGGGCATCTTCCACAACATTCTTGGAGCCATCAAAGGTTTCAGCCTTGGCTTCAAAGCCTTTGCTCCCTCCAGCTTTTCCTGCTCCCTGCATGGGAGGGCCTTTCGCTGTTCCCTCATCTTCAGCGGGAGTTTTGGAGCAGGAGGGTTGTGCCAATTATAGTTTCCCAGGGAGTGACTCTTTTGTTTTGCTTTCCAGTCCTTTCCCCGGGGAGCCAGGTGGGGGAGGAAGGGAATATGGCCTGCTGCAGGGCATGAAAGAAAAAGGGAAGAGAAAGCCTGGAGGCCCAGTTGAGGGGGAAGAAGGAGCTGGGGGAGGGAACAGAAAGCAAAGCAAATGTGCAAATAGCCTCGTTAGGGTAAGGGGGATCCTCTGGCCTGGGATTTGAAAACTTAATTAAACAAAGACTGTGCTGCATCAAAGTGATCCTCTATCTGTAGGGAGAGGGCTGAGAGATCTGAGGAATTTTTTTCTATGTGCTGTTCTCTGTTACTCACCAGTAACAAGAGTGTGGGCTCCAGAAGTCTTCCTGCTTCCCTGACGAAAACATCAACTCTTTTTTTATTACCATTATTTTTGGGTTGTGGTTTTTTTCCCCTTACTGCTCTTAGCCCAACAGACCCTAAATCCTGTGAGCTGCTGCGCTGTGAGTGGAAAGCCGGGCACCGCCCTGCCGAGAGGAAACACTCTGACCACACTCAGGGCAAACAGAGCTGCTGGAGAAGCAGCAGCTGCCAAAGGGCTGTTTGCCCTCCCTGGCCTCCCCCCCTCAGAGACAGGAGGAAATGACACCTCACAGCAAACCACGAAGATTTTGGCACCATCCCACCTGCACTCGAGGTGCTCCAGGGGCATCACCAGCTCTCTGTCCCCGGGGAAGGAGCCAGCAGAGCCATGGCTTCCATCACCATTGCAAGAGGTGAAGTTTAGCTCCCAGGAGTGAGTTCCAGGTTTCCTCTCCCTCTGGGTGCTTTAGCTCTTCTGTGTCACCTCCTTGTCTCCGGGGACAGTCCTGTGCCATCTGGAGAGGTGCCAGCAATCTCATTTGGGAAGGGGCAAACTGTTCCAGGAGCAGTTTGAAATCGTGGCCCCTCTGCACTGTGTACTGCGTCATTCCAGAGCAAACTCCCATCTTCCAAGGAATTAAAATTAGAGTGGAACAGCAGTGACTCAGGCTCACTGTTTTCATTTTCCATTTTCTGTTTCCAAGCCAGATCTACAGAAGCTCCTGGGACTCACAGCTCTGTCTGAACGTGGTAGCAAGGGTGTTTTATCCTCCAAAACCTACTGTGAAGCCAAACCTGGGGCTGGTTCTCTTTTCTGCCCAAAAAATCTCTAGATGGAATATTTTATGTGTGCAAAACAAATTCAGGTGAAGCTGAGACAAAGCCTCAGGTCCCTTTTGCAGCTTCTGTAATACCCACTGGACTCTCTGAGCTTATCCCAGGTTCCACAGTGTTGCAGAAGTCTCCTGAAGACCTCACCCGAGCAAAAACAAAACAACAAAAAAGAAGGGATGTCTCCCAGTGCCATGGGCCCTGTCTCCATGAAAAGGAACTCTCTGGGATCTGTCCCTGCAAGAGAATGTCACTGTGGTGTCAATAGCTTAGACATGAGACCCCAACAGTGGCAGAAGCTTCACACCTGGAAAGGTGAGGATGAAGGATGAGCAATTAAATGTCATCCACGTAAAGAAATGTCACCCTGATTAATCCCCAGGTGCTGAGTCTTGGGGACATGCTGTGCTTGGTGCTGTCTTACTTTAGGTCTATGATATATACATTACAGTCTGTTGTTTCCCTCTCTCGTTACATGAACTCTGAGGTAGAGATAAAAGCTTTCACTGTGTAAAAATATATGTATTAAAAGTGAGGAAATAAGGGACTTGTACCCTTTAAACAGAAGAGTGTGTGGGAATAAGCTCATGCACTGGAATATATCTAAAGATCAGGCCTGTGTAAGTCTCTGATTCTTCAGAAATAGTTTTCACCAGTGTTGGCTGATGGGCAGGATGTGAAAATGGGGCGAATCCACAGGAACCTCATGACAGCAGGTTCAGATGTGCCTGTGTGCAGTCGGTTTCTGACTGAAGATGCATCCCCTCCACCAGTTCCTGTTGTGTTTGAGCAGTGACATTTCCCACAAAAGGCTTTTCCGTGGGCAGAACTGTGCCAGTAAATAACTGGTTTTGCTGGTGTCTGGTTTTGCTTGAGGAGCAGCTCTAAGAGATCCTCTTGCAGATAGAAGTGTTCTCCAGTAAATATTACCTGTCTCCTGAGGTATCCAGAGCTCCAGGAGCTTCTGGACAATGCTCTCAGTCACATGGAGGAATTTTGGGGTGTCCTGTGAAGGGCCAGGAGTAGATTTTTGATGGTTCTTGTAGGTGCCTTCCAGCTCAGAATATTCTGTGGTTCAGTGATCCCTTAAATTTGGCTCACACAGCTGAGGTTTCTTTGAAATCATAACGCCTAGAATGTGTTCATTTTCCTCTGAGACTGAAATCTCAGAAACCACAACAACAGTTTGACTAGAACACCTTACTGCAGACCAGTGTGGTCTTGGATCCTGGTCTGAGGGTTTATAAAACATTTAACCAATGATATTGGACACAGGTGGTAAAAGCAGCAAGTGCAATGCAGCAGGATTTTCCAAACACAGAAGGATTTTCCACACACTCACAAACGTGGAAGAAGGAGGGAAGTGATGTAGCACAAAGCTTCCACATATGTGACATGCACAGGGCTGGTTTGGGGACCAGCTCTGGGTCACAATCAAAGCACTGGCTTTGGAATGGCACAAGAATTGTGTGGCTGTGCTGGCACATCCCAACCCAAGCTCTGGGAATTTGGCTGAGCACTCTGAGCTCTGCCTTGTGCCCCGTGATGGGCCATGTTCAGTTTCTGAATAACACCAAAACCAAACTGAAAACAGATTATGTTGGGATGATGTGATTTTTGTGGGCTGTGATTTTATAAAATGTGGTGACAGACTTAACCTCAGGGAAGAAGTGCTTGAATAGAGCAGGTAACATGTCCTAGGTGAGTGCTGAGTGCTCTGTTTGCTTTGCAGCAGGTGAGCTGACTTCTGAATAAATCCTTTGTTCCCAAGTCTGTCACCTGGAATTATCTTCATACATCATGGGTAACTTTGGTATGAAATTCAAAGTTCTGTTAAGATTACAAGTCCTACATGACCAAGTTTCTCTCTAATATTTGTTCTGTTTCTTTTTTAAAATATCAATTGTTGCATAACTTAAATCATGTTTGAAATGCACATTATGTGATGTGAGGAGGGTCTAGGAATGCTGCAAACCCCCTTGGAGAAGGGAGGGGAATGCTGGAAATCACCTCAAAGAAGTCACAAAGTGAAATTGCTGAACAGCTCCAACCTTCAAATTATTTCCTTTGTTTGTATTGCCTCAGGAAATTAGCCATCAGCTAATTTAGATTACAATGGATTAGATTTCCTTAATTAAAGGCAGGTAACTCTCAGATAACTGTATACACAATAAAGATACTTTGGAGCATTCATTACCTCAAAATCATTGTTGTGTTTCTGTCCCTTGGCCAGTTTTGACCCTTTGAGGATTTTACTGAGAAAAACCTCTTAAAAATAATGGGGGATGCTGCAAAAAGATTTTTGAAAATTCCAGTTAATTATATCAGCTGGTTGTTTTTAATTCCAGTTGGGTTTCTGGAATTCTGGTAGACAAGGACATCCCATCCTCTGCACAGTTCCTGTTTGGAAAGCAGAGTCAACGAGCAATGATTTGTACTCAAAATGCCTTTTTGTGCATTACATGATTTAAAGTATTATTAATTATACCTCTACCAGATAAATTTGTCTTCTCTGGCCTATGGCAAGGAGTTGAAGTCTGGATTAAACCCAGCCTGGCTGTGAGGGAAGGTTTTTGGGAGGTTATTGCAGCAACAACCCTGGGTGGATTTCTTATATTACCTGATAACCAAAATTAGCAGGTTTGTTATCAAAGGCAACCCCTTCGGAGCAAGTTAATAGTTTAATTAGACGCTAAACCCCATGTTGTACGTACAAACGTTATGTGTGAATGAGAGTTTGGCAAAGCACATCAACAGCACTGCGTATGTGTAACTAAAACTTCTCCGTTCAAATCCTCTCTTTTTCTCAAGTGAAAAAAAAAAAAAATTAAATCAGTTCCATCCTTTGTGCCTCAGTAAGCCAAACCCTGCCATAAAATTTACCAAAACCTCCAGCTTACAGCAGTTTGCTCAAAGCAGTTATTTAAAGCTCAGGGCGAGAAAGGGGTCTGAGAAAATTGAAGCGTTCAGAGGTGTAGACCCTACCTGGAAGGACCTCATCGGGCCACAGACACAAGGAAATAAAACTTTATTTTTTCACGTTAGCCAGAAAAACAGCAGTTCTGGGGTGGTTACCGCTCCCTGATTGCAGGGCCCGGGTGGGGCCCCCTCAGCGCTCCCGCCATTACCGCCAAGTGCCCACCCGCACGCGCGCGCGCCGTGACGCCAGCTGTCAATCAGCGCAACGACGCCCTCTGATTCGCTGTCGCCTGGAATCACGTGGGCGAGGACTAGCCGTATATAAACGCGGGCGGGGTCGTTGCTGGCCGCCATTTTGTCCAGTGAGGAAAAGCGGAGCTGGGGTCTCGCTGAGGGTCGAGTCGGCTGAGTTTAGCGCGGGCTCCCTTCGCGCGCCCTCCCTCTAAGCACCGGTGAGGATCTTCACCCCGGAGGGCGGGGGGGAGGCAGCATCCGCGGTCTCGGTGCCCGGCAGGGCGGATGGAAGCGGCGGCGCGCCGCCCAACAAAGAGCAGCCGCCATTTTGTAACGCCGGGCCCGGGGCGGCGGCTGCCGCGGCCCTGAGCGGAACCGGGCGGGGAGGCGGGGGTTGCCGGGAGGAACCCCTTCTCGGCCTGTTCCCCGCGGGGTGTGAGGCCAGGCGGGGTGGGAAGTGCCACGGGGGCGGTGTGGCGGCGGCCCGGCTGCCAGTGGCAGCGGTGGTCCCTCACGGCGCGCTGAGGAGCAGCTCCGGAGCGAGTCCCCGGGCATTGCCCGCGGCGCTTGGCGGGAGATGGCGCTGCACCCCTCACCCTCCCCATCCCCTTCGTGCGCGGATCGCCCTGATCCTAATCCCGATCCGGGAACAATGGAGCCTCCCCCGCGCAGCGCCCTCTGCAGACCCCCCCCGCGCTAAGCAGGAAGAGGGGCGCGGCACCTCCCCTCTCAATCTAATCAGTAAAAGTAAACGAAATTCCACGAAATAATAAATTTTGATCGCAATGTAGTATAGCAGCTTTCTTGTTGGGTTTTAAGTTTTGTCCCACTCCGCTGGCTCCTTCCAAACAGTGTCTCCATCACAACGCATCACTGCAGAAGTTTCAGGGGGAAGTAGCCAACAGAGTGACTTCCCTTGGAAGTGAACAAGCACGTGCGCTCTGTTAAATACATGTGAACTTCTTTTTTGTCTTAGCAATGCATCGTGACTCTTGTCCGCTGGACTGCAAGGTCTATGTGGGTAACCTTGGAAACAATGGCAACAAAACAGAATTAGAGCGAGCTTTTGGCTACTATGGACCACTGCGCAGTGTATGGGTGGCAAGAAATCCTCCTGGGTTTGCCTTTGTGGAGTTTGAAGATCCCCGAGATGCAGCTGATGCAGTAAGAGAACTAGATGGAAGGTAAAGTGTGCTTGTGTGCTTAGCTTGGCTGGTCAAAATATGGGACATTGTAGGAGTGATAGAGTTTTAAGTTGTGAAACTTAAACTGCAGGGCTAAAGTCTTGATGCATTTCTTAATGCACTATTTTATATGGTTCTGTAAGGGTGTTCTTACGGTGCAGCAATAGAATCCCAGAATGGTTTGGTCTGGAAGGAACCTCGAAGCTCCCCATGGGCAGGGATGCCTTCCATCATCCCAGGCTGCCCCAAGCCCCATTAAGCTTGGCCTTGGACACTTCCAGGGATCCAGGGGCAGCCACAGCTACTCTGGGCACCCTGTGCCGGGGCCTCCCTACCTTCACTGGGAACAATTCCTAATTCCCAATATCCCATCTATTCCTGCTCTCCTTCATGAATAGCATTGTAATGTTTAATTTTGCATTTCACAGTTGAACTCCCAAGTAAGAAATTATTTGCATCTCTTAGTGTGTGTTAATTAAATTGCAGATGGTGTTACTATAAAGAGGTAAAACTGATTGTTGAGACTCTCCTTTGCTCTTTCCCTGCCTGTTTTACTGGCACAGCAGTTTTGAGAAGCAGCCGATCCTTTTGTCTGCCAAAGAATCCCAGAATGGTTTGGGCTGGAAGCCCATCCTGGTTCCACCCACTGCTGTGGGCAGGGACACCTTCCACTGGATAGCCTGGGTTGCTCCAAGCCTGTCCAGCCTGGCCTTGGACACTTCCAGGGAAGGGTCCCCCACAGTCATGCTGGAGCTGACTCTGGGCACAGTGCTTTGATGACAGAACATTTTTCCCTTTTGCCTTGTTTTTCCATCTTCTGGATTGTGTATGTTTTATTCCATGCTGCCTTCTCCCTGGCAGTGCTAACCAGCGTCCCCTTCTCTTCCCAGAACGCTGTGTGGGTGTCGCGTCCGCGTGGAGCTCTCCAACGGGGAGAAGCGCAGTCGGAACCGTGGCCCCCCTCCGTCGTGGGGCCGGCGCCCTCGGGATGACTATCGCAGGAGGAGTCCCCCTCCTCGGCGCAGGTACCTGGGCACAGCACAATCCTAGAGCTCACAGTTACCACGTAGCATCCTAGGAGCAGGCTTGTAAAGGCATGTTGATGGATGGCATTCATCTATCCGATCATGATTTGGTAATGACAGATGCTAAAAAAAAACCCTAAAATCAACCCCCCCACAAAATCGAGGTGAACTTGAGTTGTGTTGAATGTTGTTGGCTTTTGTCCGTAGGTGACTGTGCAGTTGGTAGCCAGTGCCCTCTGTCCTGGGCTTATCCTCCTTCCTCTTAAAACCTGCTCATCTTCTAGTCACACTTTCCCTTTCTTCCCCATACTTCAACTTAGGCTGTTCCTTTCCTTTACTCCATAATGGCAAAACATGACATACAGCAGTATAGCATTTCCATACCAATGGGTTTTTCCACTTTGTTTGCAGAACTTAAATACTTCCCAAGCAGGCAGCTGTTTAATAATAGATTGAGTAACAGTTGCTCTAAACATCTGGAATCTTGACACTTAAGTGTTAGTGTGGAAATAAAGCATCGTGTGACAATCCTGTCACTTGAGGTTTGCAAACCCAGCTCTAGCACATAGCAGGATTTTTGGGAACTGGCACGTTCTTGGACCCAGACTAGTTTGTCTGGCAGTTTAGGTGTGCACCGTGGTTTTTACAGGACTGAATTTACCTGTGGCAGGTGAGTGAAGTCCTCCCGAGCCAGGGTTTCAAGCTTACCCTTTTGCTGTTGAAAAAAAATAACACATTAGGAGTATTTGTTAGCTAATAGATGGTTGTACTGATGGCTTGTTTTTCATTTTTTTTATGCTTTTTGGTCCATCTATTAATAAAAATGAACCCGTTACAGAGTCACCATCATGTCTCTTCTCACCACCCTCTGAGTCTGCATTAGCCAGCCAACTAGCCCTTTCAGCGTCATGTGACCAGCGCGCCCCATGCAGCTTGGCTGGTGTCGTTTCACATGACCCAGGCATGGCCAGTCGTCAGGTTGCACCGCCCTTTGGTTCCCGAGCATGCTGTTTTCTCTCAGCCTTCTCTCCAACCTTAACCAAATCGGCAGCAGCCACCTCGACCGCCCACACATTCCCGGCCAATCAGCTCAGCTGTTTATT
Source organism: Serinus canaria (assembly GCF_022539315.1). NCBI lineage: Eukaryota > Metazoa > Chordata > Aves > Passeriformes > Fringillidae > Serinus > Serinus canaria. Next base: position 2,389,885 of record NC_066339.1, read on the forward strand.
TACCAAATGTCTTCACAACAACTACAGCAGCAGCCTTCGGCTAACAAAAAAGCAGGAAAAATCCACAACACCCCCTTCGCCAACCAACTAAATACAACGCAACATCTGGCAAAACCTTTTCAGCAAATTCTTCTTGGCAGTCAGTCCGGCAGCCTCACCTCACCATTTCTAGCTTGTTGAAACCAAAGACTTGTAAGTTTTTCCTGCTTATACAGTTTACTGCTGGTTAAAATAAGGAGTAAGCGGCTTATAAGTAATTACTTTTCTCAATCAAAGGCTGGCTGTGCATAATTGAGTGGTAACGTACATATGTTGCTTGAGAAAACTTTTAAGGGTGATATGGAAGCTCTTACACTGTGAATAATGTGAAAACCAGGATATTTGCATGTGAGATGCCGAACTAAATTTTTAATAAAGCTCTAACAAATGTAGCTTTTCCTTGCCAGAAAAATCCTATCACCTTTAAATGGTTTTACTAACAGTTTTCAAAACTTAAAACAATTACTTTTTGGGATGAACTGGGCCGAGCTAAGGTTATATTTTTAAAATTTTTTATTTTTTATAAGGAAATAGTCTAAACACACTCTATGGCATTAAAAATGACAATCACAAATATGCAGTTCTAATGTAGCACTTAATGGCATTATCAATATTGACACTGAGCGCATTTTCACTTTTTTTTTTTCCACTTGATATCTCTTATGTCTTGTTATGGACCTTTTTGGCTTGCATGGGTTCCAAAACATTTGCTCTGTGCTTTTTTTTTTTTTTTTTTTTTGGAACCACCTGTGGGACTTTGGTGTGGTGTTCTGGGCAGTGTATTTAGTTGAAATGGAAAGTGTTGCATTGGACAACTCTGCTCTGACGCGTTCTTAGTTAAATGAATTCGTGGTTGGAAACGTGCTGTTCACACTGAGCTTGGTTTTACTGCCTAATCTCTCCATGCCTTTTACTGGATGATGGATGCCAGTTATTCTTGGCACGTTCCCTGGGCCCAACAGTGAGTTTGACAAGTTGGGAAATGCCTCAGCCCGTTAAAGCTCAAAGAATGGATCAAGTGCCTCACATTTGGTTTTCTGGTTCTAGATCACCGCGAAGGAGAAGCTTCTCCCGGAGCCGCAGCAGGTATGGAATCCCTTCCCTACCCTGTGGACTGCTCCAGCCTGGGGGGTTGGAAAGAACAGCCCAAACCAGCTCCATGTGTGGGCTGTGCACAAGCAATAGTTTGGTAAAAGGGAAACAGATTTGTTTCTGTCATAGTGCTTGCCTGGAATTATTGAGCTGTTTAAGATTCCAGGAATAGCAGTGGAAAGATACTGAGAGCAGAAGTAATTTCCTTTCTGCAGATGCCTGGCATCTTGTGTCAGTTTTCCCCAAAGTTTAGGTGTTAATGTGCTACTCTCTCACAGAAACTGTGAGCATAGGATCATTGAGCCCTGAGGTGGGAAAAGACAGTTAAGATTGAGTCCAGGCATAAATCAGAATGTTAATTGAGTGGGATTCTGAAAAAAAAAAAAAAAAGCCACACACAAAAAAAAACTTTACAAAGTACTACATACCTGTTTACAGCACATTATGAGCTGTTGGCTCAGGCTGGTTATTCTTCCTCAAGAAAAGGTTAATAGCATTAGTTTCTAACTACTCAACCAGTTTCCCCTGGTAGTTAGAAACTTCCTCTCCTGAAGAGAAGCTCCTCAGTGAGCCTCCTTGGCTTGGTGAAGCTTTGCTCTGATGGTGTGATGTTGTGGTCTGTACCAGGTCCCTCTCCAGAGACAGAAGAAGAGAGAGATCACTCTCAAGGGAGAGGAACCACAAGCCCTCTCGCTCCTTTTCCAGGTCTCGCAGGTAAGGAGAGCCTTCGGTGTTTGTGTGTTCTGAGTAAATGTGAAAATAACTTTGTGCCTTGGTGGAGAATCACTTTAGTGTCATTAGATTCTTCACCTTAAAACAACAAAAAGCTCAGTTTTATTAAATGAACAGTATTTTTTAAATGCTTCAGTGTCACCTGCTGATTGTGGCTAGGGGGCTTAAAGGAAGATCTTTTCCTGACACCTGATCCTTACTTTACCTGTTTGTTTTTCAGTCGCTCCAGGTCAAATGAGAGGAAATAGGACTGTGGGAAGGAGCTGTGTACAGGAAGTCATGAGATCCGAGGCCAGGAGTATGTACAGAACATTGTTTTGTTTTGAGACTTCATAAAGCTTGGTGCATTTTTAAAATGTTTTAGCTGTTGAACTTGCTTTGTTCCTTGTATCTTGTAACAGGTGGCAAATGTAAAGATGTGAATCTGTATATGGTTCTGAGCAGATCCTATGATTTGTAATATTAATGGTTTTCCAATGTACCATTAGACATGGGGGGGGGGTGTGTGTGGAATGGCAAATGGTCTGTGTTGTGTAGCTGGAAGAGCGGGGCTGGGCTGGGGGTTGCTGGGGCTCAGCTCGAAGTGTGCAGGATGGTGTGTTCCTTGTGGGATCAGGCCAGGAGCAGAGCAGGACACAGGTAGTCCATAGCCCATGTCTGGGAAAGAGATTAGTGAGCCAGTGGCAGGGGGAGGGGGTAAGGGTTGGGGGCTGCAGCTTCATCCAGCTCCAGTCTGACTGAGCTGCTTTATATTCCATGAACAAAAACTTTTTAGCTATAGGGTCAGTTAATTTTGTACTTGGTGTGAGTAGAGTCCTTAATTAGATGATTGTTGATTGACCATGTATTCCAGAAGCTCTGAATAGACCAAATCCACAGCAGAACTGACACCTGGAGTGGATGTGTTATGTCTAATGGTACATTGTAAACATTAGTTATTAAACATTTCTTTACTGTACAAGAATTTTCATGTCACTTGTAAAATGTCTTTTGTGAGATCCTTGGGATTAAAGTTTTGGTTACAACTCGTTGTTCAGTATTTAACTCGTCCCTGACTGTGACAGTCACCCCACCTGGCTGTAACACAGCTGTGCAGTGTCCAACACAGCTGTAGCTGCTCACCTGTCTGTGGTGAGGTGCAGTGTCACTCCACCATGGCAATCTAATCCTGTTTTACAGGTCCAGCTGGGGTGCTCAGTAGCTAATGCCACCTGACTCCTTGCCTTACAGTGAGCCCTGTAGTGAGTGATTCCTTGGAAAGCCAGCTGGAGATAGAAAGGTTCACCATGATCTTTGTATGCCAGCTGTGGGTTTGGAACAGCATTAAGATTTTCATCCCTTCTCAGTGTGGAAACCAAAACTTACCCTGAAGATTCACTTCCTGTGGAAATGCAGCATGGCTGGAGAGCAGGTGGAGCTGCCACACTGCCCAAGGGCTCCCTTGCACCTGAATCCCAAGTTGCTCCAATGGTTCAGTTGTGTGGTTTAGATTAAATCCCTCATGATAATCCCTGGTGGTGGAGTTTCCTTTGCTTGGTGGTTTCCAGGCAGGGACAAGGAGATGGTGAAGCTGTATGGGAGGGATGTGCTGGTGCTGCTAAGCTCAGTGTCTGGATTGATTTATTTTTTTAAATGACTTAGTGTTGGTTGGGCTGGGTCTTGAAGGTCTCTTCCAGCCCCTCTGAGGTTCTGTTGATGAGTTTAAGACTGCATGTTGCTGTGTCTCCCACCTCGTGTCCCAGAAACGCCGGGTAGCCGCAGGTGCTGCGTGAGGCACTCACAGCCCGAACTGCCCCTGGAGCGGGATTCAGCGGTGAGCTGGGAATGCCCAAGCCCGTCCCGGCTTCTGCGGAGGGTGAGAACAGCGGGTGGAGCCGGCTCGGGCTGTGCAGTGCCGCCGCTGCCCGGCAGAGGTCAGTGCGGCTCCTCCGGCCCGGGGCCTATTCGCTCTCCAGCCGCTCCGGGCCGGGCCCAGGGACTGCCCGGGGCCCTGCTTGGTTCTGTTTCCTTTCCCTACGTGCCTCTGGCAGTGTCAGATGTGCAGAAGGGTCACAGCTCATGGTGCCTCTGAGGGTACAGACATTCTTCCTGTGGTTACCTGGGGAAACAAGGAGCCTTCAGTTCAGCTGCTGCAGGGAGAGAAATCTGAAGTGCCAGAGACAGTGGGAAGGAGGTTGTGGTTTTCATACGCAACAGTCTCGTGGAAGTGAAGCGTTTCAGTTTCAGGTTTCTGACTATTTTACTCCCCAGCTGAATGAAGAAGTTGCTCCTTAGATCAGAAGTGTGCTGGTTTTATGTAATTGGGCAGAGGTTTGAAGGGGAACACAACAAACAGCTTCTAGAGAAGGATGGGAAATTTATAATTATGTATAAACACAGACTGGACAGCCCTTCCCACAGGGTATAGGTAATGAGCTATTTTTGATGTACCAGCACATCTGTGGATTTCAGGCATCTCCTTCCTGTCTGAGGGAGTGACCAGCCTGGGAGTGTTGTGTTTAAAAAGTTAGCTCTCAAATTAAATATACAAGGAAGTATTGGTGTTCTAAGGCCAGGGACATCCCTTGCCTCTCCCTAAAGATTCTGATACCAGGAAGAGTCACCAGCAGTTTGTCCCTGCCAGGTTAGGACAGAGGGAGACTATCCAAGGCTCTTTGGCAGAACCGCAGCCCTGCTCTGGAGACCCCTGGAGTGATGGAGCTATTGCTGCTGCCTGACACTTTCCAGATTGTTTCAGGGCCTGGTTTCATGGTGCTGACAGTAATGATTTACACAGTGTTTCTAATTTGGGGAGAGGTTTAACTGCCCCTGCTTCAGGCAGAAGCATCCTGGGGTTAATCCTCAGAGATCCTCAGCAGTGCCCGAGCACATCCCAGTTATTTTATACACTCTCCCTGGGGAGAGCATTGGGTGCAAATGGGTTTGCAAAGAAGAGGATCTTGTTTTCTTTTTATGTACATGCTGCTCTTTGTTTATGACCAAAGATCATGTTAAGAATGTGCCTTGCACTTAAAAAGTGGAGAGGTTAAGGATCTCCTTTCTTTTGTTGGGATTTGTTCCACTGGCCTTCAAACGGGGTTGTACTTGCTTGAGGAGTTGTGATCCTCCCAAGCACTGGACAGTGCTGCTGGTTAGGCTGCTCCATGTGCAGGGTGACATGTCCATGTACATAAGGCTAGTTAGGACAAAAACTGGAGAAAAGGAAGGCTGACAGATATATGTTAAAAAAACAAGGGAAAAAATCCCTTGAAAAATAGATTAATTTTTGCCTGTTCCACTCAAATTCATCAGGTTTTATCCTCACCCTGTTCAGAAAGGTGAAGGGAGCCAGTATGGACCATTCCCACTGTTGATTTCAAAGCTGAGCCTTGGGAAGGAATGCCAAATCCCTGTCCACAGGTGCAGCCTGGCAGTTTCTGGTTTCTCCTCTATTAAACTGATTTGCTCCCCCTCTGAGAGCAGAAAAGAGCTGCAGAGTTCGGAGCCAAACACTGCTCTGTGAAAAAAGAGCTTTTTTTACTCTTGGACAAACAGGTGTGCTGTATTACCCCCCATCCTCCAAACCCAGTCTGGTTCTGGAGCTTTGCTCTTCTGTCCTCCAGCCACAGCTGGAACTGCAGTGTGTTACTGATGGAAGGGCCTTGCATTTCATCCCCTGCCTTTGCATTTCCTTCTTTTTGAAACCAGAGAGACATCACACTGTGCCCAGGGATCTTCTGCAGCAGCCTGGCACAGGTTATACCTTGTAGTTCTGAACCTCTCCTGCTTTGGTGGGGGTCTGGCAGCATAACCCAGTGCTGGAAGGATTTTTTGACCTGCAGATGTTTTCAGGGTTTTGTGTTTATTAATAAAGTCATGGAATCACTAAGGTTGGAAAAACCCTCTAACATCGAGTCCAACCATTTCCCCCAGCAGTGCCTGAGCATTTCTGCAGCTTTTTACTGCTCTTATCACCATTTTTCAGTTTCCAGTTTTACTTTCATTTACCATGATATCATCATGAGCTGCCTCAATGTCTCTTGATATACAGATCCTCAAAGTGGCTGAAAGTTGACAAATGTATTTCTGCTGGATTTAATTCCTGTACTCCTGTTCAAATCCTGCCCCAGAAATACAGTCCCAAAACCTGAGCTGCAGTCCCCGCCACAGGTCAACCTGCTCTGGTGCTGTCGTAGTGCAAGTCTCTTGGCAGAAAAAGGAAAAAACAAGTGAAAAAACTGGAGCATCAGCCCCTTTTGCAACCAAAAGGCTGAAGGGCAGCAGTGCAATTCCAGTCACTCTGGTTTGACCTTAGCTCCTGCCCAGGGTGATGGCACCATGCCCTACCTCCCCTAAAGAGGCAGCTCCCCACTGCCCTGCTGCTGGAATGCAGCTGCCTCCGGCTTCACCCCTCAGCCTGCCAGAAGCTGGCAGAATAAAGCTAATTTTTGCTTGGCCAAGCTTTGCAGTCACTCGGGCTTGCTGGAGCTGAAGCCTTATCCCAGGCTCTCACATGAGAAGTGTTCTGGTTTCCTCCAAGCACCATCACTGTCTGGGGTTGCTCGTTCATTTCTGCAGTTTCACTGGGGCACAGCCACAAGTTCCTCTGTTAATGCCTTTCAAACAAACACGGCTGGGGACTAAAATAAACACGGGATCCAGACAAATATAAAATAGACATGCAAGAGGAACACTATGTTCGTTCCCAAGTGATTCATGTGGCTATTATTTAATAATTTAGTAGCTGACATAACTTGGAGTTGAACAAATCTTCACATTGATTTGGGTGGTGGTTCTGCTTGCTCCTCTAAGTCATTTTAGCTGTCAGATTTTCTGTGGGAGTGATCCCAGTGGGAAAAGGGAAGCATATGTCCTTCCCATCTGGATCCTGTCACAATGGCCAGCGGTGCCACTCCACAACCTCCCTGACTGTGAGGAGATTCCTCCTGCTACAGTCACACTGTTGTTCTTGGACACTTTGCTGGGTAACACAGAAGTTGTCATGTGCCACTGGCTGATGCCACCCCCAAAACACCCCGAGGTGTGTGACAGGCCCTGGGCAGCCCCATGCTCAGTCGGGACTGTGCTATCGGGGTGCAGCAGGGGTATCAGGGTGGGGCACTGTGTCACTCAGGCTGTCACTCGGGAACATCATCCCTGCCAGCTGTCAGACAGGCATTATCTCCTCATGGGCAGAGGCTGCTTAGAACATGAATATTCAAAAATATTCAGCAGGAAGTCTCAGCGCTGTCCCAGCCCTCCCTGCTGATGGAGGGTTTGCTGTCAGTGTTTGATACAAAGTGTTTGCAGTCAGTGTTTCACAGAATCCCGGAGTGGTTTGGGTTGGGAGAGACCTTAAAACTCATTTTGTTCCACTCCCTGCCATGGGCAGGAACACCTTCCATTAGCCCAGGTTGCTCCAAACACCGTCCAACCTGGCCTTGGACACTTCCAAGGCTGGGGCAGCTTCTCTATGCAACCTGTGCCAGGGCCTCAGCCTCCTCGCAGGGAGGAGTTCTGCCCAAGACCAGTGTTATTACACCTTGTGCACTGGGTGCTGCTCTTCCTGGTGCTGGATTGATCAGCTTTTCATGCACTTGTACTATAAACTTTGTGGGAGGAGGTTGCCCAGCTGGGGAGATAAGCTCCAGGTGTGGTTTGCTGCCACTCCTGCCAAGTTGTCCTTGCAGCTGCCTGGCTGACACGTGCCACTCAGGAACTCGTGGATGAAACTCCGCCAGGTTTGGAGTCAGGAGTTCCCCTGTGCAGGGAATGTTTGACAGGGACCCATGGGGTATTTTTTGATCTATAGGTATTTTCAGTGTTTCCTGTTTCTTAGAATCATGAAATCATTTAAGTTGGAAAAGCCCTTTAACATCATCACGTCTAACTGTTCCCCCAAGCACTGCCAGGTCCAGCACTAACCCATCCTTACATTTTTTGAAATATGTCCACGGATGGTGACTCTGCCACTGCTCTCGACAGCCTGTGCATGTGCTTGACAACCGTTCTTGTGAAGGAATTTTTGCCAATATCCAACCTAAACTTCTTCTGATGCAACTTGAGGCTGTTTCGTCTCATTCTGTCCTTGTTTGCTGGCAGCAGAGCCCGACCCCCCCAGCTGTCCCCTCCTGTCAGGAGTTATGCAGAGCCAGAAGGTTCCCCCTGAGCCTCCTTTTCTCCAGGCTGAGCCCCTTCCCCCCCAGTTCCCTCAGCCACCTCTGGTGCTCCAGACTCTTCCCCAGCTCTGTTCCATTCTCTGGACACACTCAGCCCCTCAATTCTTGCCGTGAGGGACCCAAAACTGAACACAGTACTCAAGGTGTGGCCTTAGCAGTGCTCAGCACAGGGGCAGGAGCACTTCCCAGCTTTACAACATCCCTCTCCCTTTGTCTCTCTCCTGCTCCCATTGTGGATTTACAGTTGATAATCTATAAATCTCTCAGTGTTCTGCAAAGCTGAAGTTTGTGCAGAGGTGGGAAGGGCTGTGGTGCAGCATTGCTGCTGGTGGGTGAAGTACAGAACATTTTAAACCCTGTTGCCATCCTCTGTGGCACTGCTGACCACAGCTCCAAGTTCCACCCAATTTTCTTTCTTTCCCTGAAAGAGAAAGTTTTATTTTGGCACCTGGAACTCCCCCACTTTAATCTCTGTGGAACTGGGCAGAGCCTCTCTAGTGTGTGGAGCATGTCCATCCCCATGGCCCAGCTCAGGGGGCCAGGGGGTGAAAGCTGCTCCTCCATCCCCACTCCTGGAAATCCTGCTCTGCCTGACTGACATGTAGGAGGAAAAGCACAATCGACCCTTAACCTGTGTCAAGGTGGTGGCTGCCATAATCATCCCCCCTGCCTTTATTGCCATCTCACTGTCCCCTCCCATTACCTCTGCTCTGCACTGGGCTGTGCACGAGTCACTGCACAAGGCAGGGCTGTGTCTGTCCATCTGTCTGTCTGTCTGGGGTCTGGGTCCTGGTCCTGCCCTCCTACAGATCCTATTTCATGACCTCTTCAGGGTCTGCCTGCCCCTGGCTCTGCCCCTTCCCTCCTTGTGCCCACGCCCAGCCCCACTCCTCGCCCCCCAGCACAAAGTGAATCACAAGGCTGTGCTGGACTGGGGCATTCCCAAAAGGTGTGACTGGAGATCCCAGGAGATGGTGACACATGGTGAGCCAGTGGGTGTTGGGATGGGCAGGCAGGCCAGTGTGCACGTCCCAGAGCCCAGGTTTGTGGGGGACAACCCCAAACTCCCAGCATCTGAGAGTGGAGATGCCCCATCCTGGTGTCTGGGTGCTCCAGACAGAGGGTGCCCCATGGAATCGGGGTTGTTTCAGAGGTGACATCATGAGCAAGTGCTTAGTCAGAGCTCCCCATGCTCACCTCCTTCCTGTGGTTATAAAGGGCCAGATTGAGCTCCCAATGGATTTCAAACCATCCATGGCTTGGAGAGCAGCAAACCCCTCAGCAGCAGCACTGTGCCACACGTGCTGTGCATTGGGAAGAAGTTCATCCATTGACAGCTTCCAGGAGCTGGGCACCTGTGAGCTGCATGGACAGGAGCAATCCTGCCCCACACTCCCTCCACTTGCTTATCCTGCTGGGTAAGGTCCTGCTGTTCCTCCCCTGCCCTCACTGAGATGCCCCTGGGGAACTGCTGCCTGCAAAATAACCCTCAGTGAGCGTTTTGGATGGAGCTTATTCCCTGCAGGAAGCACTGCAAGAGGCCGGAGCCGCTCGCCCCCGGTTCCCAGTGGGTGTCTGTGTCCCCTCCGGTGTCTGCCCCGTCCTGCCATGCTCCAGGCCGTGGGCACTGAGGTGGAGCAGCAGGGGAATAAAGGGGCAGCCGGGTGCAGGGTCTGGAGCCAGGTACTGCGGCCGCCCGGCCTTCATCAGAACAATGAGGCCTTTGCTGCCAGCAAAAAAACCCCACAAAGCTTCCAAGCTGCTCATGGAAAGTCAGTGAAGCAATTACGTTAATGACTATGAATGGGGCTAAAAACAATCTTGGATGAAAATGAGTGAGGGGCCGAATGAAGCGACCGATTCATAGCCTGGCTCTCGCATCCAGGAATATTTTCAGTAAGCAAAGGCCTTGTTTTAGGACTGTCTCATCCCCTATTTGTGCTTGGTGGGACTCTATTTCCACTCTGCTGGGTCTGGTGTCTCATCAAAATGCCTTCATAAATGGGGCAAACAAGGGCTGGATATGGCAGGGGAACAGTCAATTAACACGATCCGAGTTCTTTTAGGGGCAGAGTTAATCAAGCATTCAGCGTTTTGTCATTCTTGTCTTTCTTTCCTGGGAAAATCCTATTAGTATAAAATCACTTAATAGGGCACTTCAAAGAGCTGATGGGAAAACAGGCTTTGCTGGGATACAAACGCCCTCCAGCCCAACACTGGGCTCATTTAGACTTCTGCTGGAGCATGAGGGTTTCATTAAGAGCCTTCACGTTTCTCACTTAAAAGAAAAAAGCTTGTTAGCAGAGATAATAAAAAAAAAAAAAACAACACAGAGAAAAAACTCTTGGTGATTTGAATCTTGCTGAAGAGGCTTTTTAGTGCTGGAATACTCAGGACTTTGTCACTGGCAATCTGCTGTCCTGAGTTGAGTAATTTCCACCTGCCTCGGATGTTCTGGCAAATAAAAGCTGTTTGAAGAGGGGAAAAAAAATCACCCCTGTGCCCCGTGGAGTGGGACACAGCCCTGGCTGGACATTTGGGGTGCAGGATGGTGGGTTCTGCAGGACTGAACCCCAGCCCCATGTGCTACCTCCCCACTGTCCATGCTGGGGCAGAGGTCCTGTGTTAGTTCACCCCATTTCCAGGGTGTTTCTCTGGGTAGAAATTCACCTTTTTGCATAGTTTATGTTTATCTCACCTTGAGAAGTAAGTGTGCCCTGATCTCTGCCATCTCCATCCCAAAAGACCTGAGGGATGCTCATCTGCCCAAATTTTTGCTGTTTTCCCCTCTATGCTGGTTGATCTAACAGGAATATTACTTCCCTGCCCCAAAAAAACCCTCTTCACAAAAGACCTTTGACCACTAAAATCTCAAAACCGTGTAAAATCCTTACACATAGCAATCTGTGTGCGTTTAAAACAGTCCCGATGAGCACGGGGTGGACCTCAGTGTGTTATTCCTGTAAACACAGTTCCACCAAGCCACATTTCCCCACTTTCCAAGGCTGGAGCATTCCAACCCTGATCCCTCCATCCGACCCAAGCCGTTCCCTGCCCCACGCTGGAACTGCCCCCCATATCCCCGTGGCTTTTGGGGGTGCTGCTTCCCGAGTCAGAGGAGGACACGGGGCAGGGACGAGCCTCACTCAGGAGTGCTGTGCCCGGGCACGTTCCCTGCCGGATCCCTGGCTCTGTGCGGATGGGCTGAGTCACAGCCCGGCTCTGCCTGCCGAGAGTGATGTGTTTGCTTCCGTGTCTGCTCAGGCTCCCACTCCCTTCGGCTTCTGCGGGACCCACCTGGGGAGATCCCCTGGGAATTCAATGCTCCCGAGGGCTCCCCACTGCTGCTGCTCAGTATTTGGGTGCCCCCCCGTGCTGGGCAGGAGGTTCCTTTGAAGGCTGTGAAATATGCAGTGAGTTAATATATTCCTTTTGCTTCCAGGCATTGGGACGGGTTATTCAAGGAAATGATAAACACGGATTCTCCCACGAACACACTCCTCCGGGGTGGGGGTTTGGGAGCCCTGGGGAGACAGAGCCCGGGACAGGGGAGGTGACAGATCCCACACTGTGGCTATAAATGGTGAGAAGGAAATAGCCCATCAACCCTCGGCGCTGATCCTGGTCCCCAGTCCTGTGTCTGCCTTTCTCCTCCCCCTCCTTCTCTCCCTTCTCCATGTTGTGGGATCAATCATGAATCACCTTTGGGATTTTCTATTTTTTTTTAAAGTTCCTGTATCGCTTACTTAATCACTCTTCCCCCCCACACACCCCTTTTTTTTTTCCTCTGGTAATGCCACTGCAGACATGCCCATGGACTTCCTGACCCAGACCCTGACGCCATCCCTCTCCCCACTTCCCATTTCCAATTACCCACTGAGGTCTCCTCGTGGCTGGAGCTCCCCTCTCCCAGAGGAAGGGAAGCGAGAGTGGAGTTTGCAAGAGTCAGAAACCTCCCCAAACCCCCCAGCCCAGGGTGTGGGGAGTGAACCCTCACCCCACCAAAAAAATCACTGAGAGTTACTTTTCTAAGGGAAAATCTATCTCTGATTTTCTTGCTGGTTTAGTCCTGGGGTGAACCCCGGGTGTAACTGGGATGTCCCCAGCAGCCTGGTTGGCTTATCTGACTTTTTGAATCTCTCAATCTTGCACCAGTGGCTCTGGGGCCACTCTGTGTTGCACAAGCTCCTTCCTCTGCCACTTCAAAAAGCTGCTGGTTTGATGTTCCCATTTCCTTCTGTGTACTGGGGGGGGGCAGGAGGGAGGGGGTCTTCTATGGAAAAAAGGGATGTGTTTTAAGCACACAGTGTTTTAAGCAGAGAGCATCCTCTGGTAAATGCTGAATGGTAAATCCCAGAGTCCCAGGTGCACTGGAGCTGACTGACCCAGGGGATGCCTGGGCTGGGGCGGTGCCGATTGCATCCCTCACATCAGAGGGAGCAAACCCACACCTGCAGCTGGAGCAGGGCTGGAGCTTGGCAAGGAAATGATCTGCAAGCTTCCTCTGCATGAGGCTCTGAAGGCTGCTTCTTGCACCCAGAGGAGAAATCATTCCTAGGTGGAAAAACCAGTGACAGCTTCCCTGTCCCAACTTGCCCCCTCCTCTCCCTGCCTATTGCAAACAGAAAGACAGGATGGATTTTGGAGGCTTTAAGTCCAGACTGCATCTTTACAGGAGAGGTTTTCAGCACTGTAACATGAATTTAGCGATCCTCATCCTCATTTCCTGTCTACCCAACAGGAGGCAGCCACAGGTTGAACCATGCAGCCACAGGGATTGAACCAGGCAGGCACCACTGAACTTGGCACAGCTCTGCAGAGTGGGGATGACTGATTCACACTTTTCCCACTGTCACCTTGTCACTGGTAATTGTGATTTCCAATTCCCCATCTTCTTTTCACCTTTCCTGTCCATCCAGCTGTGCCTCTCTGGGGGACTGGACAGCCATCGCTGAACCAAATTCCAGCACCTTGGCACAGCTCTGCAGAGTGGGGACGAGTGATTGTGAAATACTCCTGCGGCTTGTGGCAGGAGCTAAACATGCCCCAACACACTTTTTAGCTGCTCTGGCCAGTGGGAAGCTGCTGCTCCAGCTGGATAAAGCAGGAATGGTCTGCACAGCGAGGGTCCTCCTCAGCACTCTGGTACCTGCTGCCTCCAGGGTATTTTGAGGAGACCTGGCACTCCCAAGGGATCACTTTAACATGGCCTTTGTCACTTGGAATTGTGCTGTCACCTCCTTGTGCCCACAGGAGTCGGTTGTGTTTGTCCCTGTGTCCCTGAGCTGTGAGAGGGCTGCAGGACAGGGCCCCTGTGCCCTGCTGAACTGGCTCTGAGGGCATCCCTTCCCTCCTCAGGCTGCCAGGCAGGGATGGAGCACCTGCCCAGCTCAGGGCAACTCCCTCCAGGCCCGCAGAGTAACCCCAGCAGAAGCTGACCTGTCTTCACACCTTCCCTTGGATGCGTTTTCCAACTAAGCCACAGATCCCCTCGAATCCTTGCTGCAGGTTCCTGCAGGACATGCACAGACTTGTTCCTCCTCCTCATCCCTGCCTGGACATCTGCAGGACTCAGAGCAGCAGATCCTACTCTAAACACTTTTTCCACCCACAGTGGGTGCTGGGGCTCAGCTGGTGGAGCAGAGCCAGGCCTGGGGGAGACAATCCAGTTGGAGAGGCTGGGGCAGCCCGGGATGGGTTGGGCAGTGCCTGGGGGCCAGGGGAGAATCATCACCGTGTGGTTCTCAGGTTGGCACCCTGGGGGCTGAGCCACCCCTTCCTTGATCCATGAATCTCCTTCCTGCAGTGGCCCGGTGGGTGGGACAGCCTGGGTAGGACAGGACCCCCTTGGAGCTGGCTGAACTGCTGCGTGTCCCGGCTGGAATGTGCACCCCTGGATCCACTGCTGGAGGCTCCTGGTACCCTCAACGAGGAGATCTCTGCCTCCCTCAGGGGGCATCTCCCTGTCCCCTGACCCCTCTAGGAAGGGAGTCTCTGCATTTCCTCATAGGGGGGTCCCTGTATTCCCTGATGGGGGAGATCCCTGCACCTCCCAGGCAGGAGGACCCTGTATCTCCTGGCTGGGGTTTCCTCTGGTCCCTGATGCCAGGTCCCTGCACCCACCTAGGAAGGGGTTCCCCCTATCCCCTGATGGGGGTCCCTCCAGCTCCTGCTACAGGGACGTTCTAACACTCCCCAGGGAGAGGGGTCCCTGTATCCTCTGACACAGGTCCCCGCCGTAACTAGCAAGGGGGTCCTGGTGCCCACGGTCCTGGCATGGCCGAGTCTCCCATGGCACCGCGCACATTCCCGGGAACCGGGATGGGAGAGAAAGGGGCGGTGGGGGAGAGGACGCACACGCAGAACGGGAGAGCAGTGCGGGGCGGCGCAGGAGGGAAATCCCGGGCGACGCCGGGACCGGCTCCGCCCCGCGCTCCCTTATAAAGGCTGGGGACGCGCCGGACTGGCAGACGCGCGGAGCCGGCGGTGAGTGCGGGCGGGGCTGGGCGACGGCTGTGCCGGGCGGCTCCGGTCCTTCGCTGGCCAGGGAGGGAGGGCGAGCGCCGGTTTCCCCGGGAAGCGCCAGTTTTCCTGGGAAGCACCAGTTTTCCCAGGAAGCGCCGGTGCCTGGAGCGGGGGAAACGCCGTAGCGGGGGCGGTTCCGCCTGGAGCCGCGTCCCCAGCTCTGGGAGAGAGCGGGACCGCGCCCGGTGCCGCGGGTGGCGGTGCCGCGGGTGGCGGTGCCGCGGGTGGCGGTGCCGCGGGTGGCGGTGCCGCGGGTGGCGGTGCCGCGGGTGGCGGTACGGAGCCCCCAGAGCCCCCTGGGGGATGCGGAGCCCCCGGGCTGGGTGACGCTCGCCCCCCGGTGGCGGCGGTGCGGGGCGCGGTGCTGTACGGTGTTGTGCGGGGTGCGGTGCGGGGCGCGGTGCTGTACGGTGTTGTGCGGGGTGCGGTGCGGGGCGCGGTGCTGTACGGTGTTGTGCGGGGTGCGGTGCGGGGCGCGGTGCTGTACGGTGTTGTGCGGGGTGCGGTGCGCGGTGTTGTGCAGGGTGTGGTGCAGGGTACGGTGCGGGCGCGGTCCCGCCGTCGAGCATCCCGCGGGTCCGGGCGGGGATCGGCCACCCCCGTGCCAGCCCCCCGGACCTATCGGTGTCACGAACCGGGCGTTCTCTGCGCGGGATAGGAGGCTTCAGCCGCTCCCGGATGCGGGTGCCCCCAGCCCCTCCTGCTCGCCCAGCCTTCCCCAGACTGGTGGGACTGGTCCTGGCTGTCGCAGGTGTCTGTGGAGCCCCGCTGGGTGTCCCCCAGGGGTGCTCTCATCACCCAGCTCGGCTGGCAGAGGTTTTAACGGGACCGTGCACCTGCCACTTCCTCGCCCAAATCTTAGGGTTCCCTCCTGCTGCCGGGAGCCTCGGAGCTCTTGCTGGGCAGAGGTCGCTGGAAGCGGCACCAGCCCCATGGGAGGGGACCATGACCCGGCCCCGGTCCCTCCCTCGTTGGTGGCTTTGGCAATCTGCAGCCATGAGTCAGGGCGAGCTTGTTATCTTGAGGCTCCAGGGTGGCACCTGAGTCGCGTCGGTGACCTGAGAATGGGGACATCGGCTCGTGACGCAGGCGGGAAGGGCCGGGGGGTGTCTGGTCAGGGTGACGGAACGTGTCCCCCTCCCGCTACCTGCCCGGGCTTGCCTAGACATGCTGGGACTTGCCTGGCAGTGAGGTCACCCCTGTCTGTGTGCTCAGACTGCCTGGAGATAGGAAGCTGGATTTCTATTTTTACTCGGGGTTCTGAGCCTGAGCGCAGGGTGCCCATGGGGGTGGCCACAGGGACTGAATGTGGCCCCCCAGCCCCCAGGCTGAGCACTGCCCAGCTGCCCACTGGCACACTGGGTTGGTGACATGCCTGGTAATAGGATCATTGAATTGATAAGGCTGGAAAAGACCTCCAAGGTCCTCGAGTCCAAAATCTGACTGACCCTCACCTTGTCAACTAGCCCAGAGCTCTGAGTGCCACATTTGTGCCACATTCAGTCGTTTCTTGCACGTTTCAAGGGGTGAAATGTGGGGAAGACAATGTGGCACTGGCAATCCAAAGGGGCTGCAGGTGCTGAATTTGGGGAGAAATCTTCCCTGCAGGAAGCTGAGAAGTCACTTCTTGGAAAGTTTGGGGATGGGGAGGATCTTTTGTGGCCTGGCTTGTGAGTCCCAGATTAGGTGGGAAATGGGAGCTATGAATCTTCCTTTTTAAAGCTGATTTAGTGAGTGTGGCTGTTGCAGCAGGGGCAAGCCTTAGCTCTGAAAACTCAAATCCCAGAGCAGTGCTCACTCTTATCAGCTGGACTCGATGATCTTGTAGGTGTTTTTCAACCCTGACAATTCTGATTCTATGTTGAGGTTCCTCATAAGTGGGGTGTAGTGAGGGGTCCATTATCCCCATGTGTGTCAGGGGAAGGACTGCTCGGATGGAAGGGCTTTGTCACTTACTGGAAAGGTCAAGGCTTTTGGCACCGATTTGAAAAAAAACAAACAAGGTCTTGTTTCTGGTTACCCAACAGCTCCTTACAGATAAGGAGGGTGGTTAACAAAGTGGTCAAGCTTGTGGCATGTTCTTGCAGTTGCTTGAAGGTTTCCTTGCCACTGGGTCTGAGTTCTTGAGATGAAGAAACTGGCCAGAAAAACATCCTGTTGCTTCACTTGCCCGTGTGCCAACTTGCCCTTGCCTGCATGGAAGTGGGGATGAGCAGGTTGGGCAGTGTCTGGGGACCAGGGGAGCATCATCCTGGTGTGGCTCTGAGGCTGGCACCCCGAGGGGTGTTGTGGGTGGAGCAGTGAGGTGCTGGATGCTCTGACCTGGCAGGGCTTTGCCTGCTGGAGGGGGAGCAGGGAATGTTGGCATCTGCACCTTCCCCACCCTCCTGTCTCGCACTGGTCTGTGTCTGACCTCAGCCCTGCTTTTGCTAAAATCTCCAAAGCCAGAATCCAGATGTGTCAGTCCCCTCTGGGCTGCCTTGCTGCAGACCCAGCCCAGTGTGTCTCACCCTGGCTACCGTGTGCTTTGCCCTGGTGGCCAGCACTGCCCTGTGTTTGCTCCTGTCACCTCAGCCCCCGTAACTCGCTCTGGTTTCCCCGCAGCCACCACGATGCCGCTGTCCCAGAGCAGGGCTGGGCAGACCCCGTGCAGCAGCAAGGCCTGCAGGAACCTCTTTGGCCCCGTGGACCACGAGCAGCTCCAGCATGACTTTGAGGACAAGATGAAACAACAGCTGGAGGAAGCTCAGCAGCGCTGGAACTTCAACTTTGAGACAGAGACTCCCCTGGAAGGGCCGTTCAAGTGGGAGAGGATCCTGGTGGCTGAGCAGCCACCCCAGGAAGTTCACAGCCTGGTCAGGGCTGTCATCAGCAGTGACAGCAGGAGCTCCCTGGCCCACAGGGTCCCCCCCAAGGAGCGTGTTGGCAGGATTTGCCCTGAGGAGGCTCAGCAGAGCTCGAAGGTTTACAAGGCTGGTTCCCTGCAGAAACGTGGGCAGACCACGATCAAAGGTGAGCACTGGGGATTGGTGTCACTCCTTGGGGGCTTGGTGGCATTGATGTCATGGCAGGGACAGACAGAGGAGACTTGGGTGCCAGAGCCCTGCCTGGCTCTTGGGCTTGGGGAGGGGTCCCACCCGCTCTGGATCTCTCCTAGGGAAGCAGAGCCTATCTTCCAAAGGGTAGAAGGCCACCAGATGGGTGCCTTTTGGCTGCTGGGGGCTGGCATTGGGCCTGTGGTTTCTGTGGCTGAAGATGCCCCCAAATTCATCACCTTCAGTTCCAATGGTCTGACCCAGTGGTAGAATCACAGAATATTAAGGGGTTGGAATGGACCCTAAAGATCATCTTCAAGGTCCCATGAGCAGGAACACCTCCCACTAGCCCAGGTTGCTCAAAGCCTTTATCCAACCTGGCTTTGAACACTTCCAGGGTTGGGACATCCAGAAGCTCCCTGTGCAACCTGTGCCAGTGTCTCACCTCCCTCACAGTGAAAAATTTCTTCCTGTGCTCCATGGTCAGGGTCTGGAGTAGAACTGCAGATGAGACCAACAGCAGAGATGAGGCAGACTTACAGCTCTGCTCTCCAGCAGCTTTGCATGGGGGCTTTAGGGTGAAACCCACCAGGGCTGGGCTTGGGGTGCCTCCCTGGGGACAGCCCCCTCTTCCTGCCCTGCTGTTCCCAGCAGCCTGGAGCCACTTTCCAACCCTTTCCTTCTTCCTTCCAGACTTCTACAGTGCCAAGAGGAGGATCGTCCCTGCCCGGCCCCGGCCGTGACTCACTGGGGCAGCCGCTGCCGCCGGGAGCGTGGCTCCCCTGCCCTGAGCTGTGCTGTGCTCTCCTGTAGCAATGTAGATCTGTAGTTCCCTATTTATGAGTTGCTCTGGGGTCCTGAGGGACCTTCACTGTGTGCAATGTAGAGGAGGAGCCCCATGATGGGGCTGAAGGAGGACTGAGATGGACCTGGTGGGATGAAGGCACTGCCCTGCCCGCAGAGGTGTCCTGTGCCCTGTGCCTGTGGGTCCAACACCATCCTTGTGCTGTCCTGCTGTCCAGCCGTGGTCTGTCCCCTGCTTAGGGGCCGGGCCTGGGGGACACTTGTGTCCCTACCACCTGGTGGCACCAGTTATCTTTAAGAAAAGTCACTGGTGTGGATTGTAGAGCCCTGGGACAGCCCTGCTGCCGGCACAGGGGGGTGGCCCTCTGTCCCAGCAGGATGGAGCTGAGCACTTGTCCGTGTGTGGGAGCAGAGTGATGTGGAGGCTGCTCCTTCCCACGGCTCTGGGCAGAGGAAGCTGTTCCCTCGACAAACCTTCCTTGGGTGACTCCCCGGGAACAGCCATGGGGGACCAACAGTGCCCCCGGGAGGCTTTGGGATCCCCTGCACTCTGCTGGCCCCAAATCCCACTTTCTCACCTTGTTGTTGGCTTGTTGAGTGGTGCTGCTTGCCCCCTGCCCCTGCCAGCCTCAACACTGACACCTGGCTGGGGAGCCCCTGCTCTGGCTCTGCTGAGCTCCTGTAGGAAGAAGTCCTGCTCAGCAGCAGGGATGATGCTGAAATAAGGAATTGTAGCTTGTTTTCCTGGACTTTTTCTCTTTTGGGGCTGGTGGGGAGAGGACCCTCACCTGGCTCTGCTCTGGGACCAAGGGATGGCCTGGAGCAGAGGCTGCTCAGTTCCAGCACTGAAGGATGAGTCCCTGAGGGACTCAACACTGTCAGATCTTGGCACTTTCATGGAGATCATCTGCTGCTCTGCTGGATTTGGACTTGGGAAACTGGTGCAAGATGGTCCCAGGAAGAAAAGGGACAGGGTTGATCTCCCACCTTGCACCACCATGCACTTTGCTGTCGGTGAAGCTGCCAAGCTCCCAGCACTTAATGTTTATTTATATTTAAAATAATGCTATGAAGTCTATGTGGGGAAATACCTGTTTGTCTGTAAGTGTTAACTCTGAATAAACACCTGTGCAAAGGCATTCTGGGTCAATGTGGGTGATGGGGGGGGGTGTTCCAGGGGCTGGGGAGCCCTCTGGGGGTGCAGCCCTGAGCTGGGATCTGCCTTTGTGAGGGCTAAGAGGGATAAAGCCTTGCCACAACCTCTGTGCTTGACCCCATTCCCGGGGGACAGTGGTCTGGTGCTGCCACCATGTCCCCAGCAGAAGCCAGTGCCACCTGTGTGGGATGTCCCTGCAGGCCCCCTGTGGCTCCTCTGTTGCCCCCATCATTCCCCCTTCCCCACTGTGACCCTGCTTCCCCCCTGACCCTCAGCACCCAGTCCTGAGGTGCAGGTGGCCATTAGCCACGGGCAAGCTGCTTCCCTCCCCTCCCTTACCCCTTTAAAGGGGAGCTGGGGGCCCACAAGGGGGACACAAGAGCATGTGGTGGCACTGCTGGTGGAAATGTGCAGTGGCATTTCCTGGGTGGCCCTGAGATCCCAGGGCAGTCAGGGATGTCACTACCACTGGCTGCCTCCTTGGAGGACTGGGCAAGGCTTGGATGCAAACTCAGGTTCTGGTTAATGTGAGAAATGACCTGATTTGCAGAGGATCCAGATGAAAAGAAAGCATTGACAGCCTCATGTCATTGTTCAGCTGAGGGTCCCTAAAGCCTCTGCCTGTCCCTGGAGTGAGGGGTGACCTCTGTGCAGGCCCATGGCCCTTGAAACACACTCAGCCCTTGAGCTTCTGCTGAGCCAAACCCTACAGATTTAGCCCCTGTAATCTTTCCCCTTACGTCAGTCCTTCCAAACCCCCCTGGCTGCTGCCAGGAGCTCCCCTCTGCTGTCACCTCCCGTTTGCCAGGAGCAGTGGAAATGAAAGAAATGAGAAATAAATCACTGAAACCCCCTTGTCTGTGTTTGTGGCTCTGTGGAGAGCCAGGGTTGGGCTCTGCTGGGCACCAGGGCTTGGGCTCTGAGTCCCCAGGACACCCCAGGACTGTGTCCCCCCAGCTTTGGCACACAAAGAGTGATGGCAGCTGAGGAAAGGATGGAAACCTCCCACTATCAGCCCAGGCTGTGTTTGCTGCTCCCACCCCAGCCTGGCCTCAGCACAGAGCAGGGATGCCGAGGGTCAAACCCCCAGAGGGCGAGGGTCAGGTGTTTCCCTTCCCTTGTCCACATTCAATCCCCTTCACTGGCACCTTCCAGCATCTCCTCAGGGTTGGATCGTGCCCTCCATCCCGGGCTGTGCCCTCCCCCCTGGGCTATGCCCTCTGGTGACCTCTGCTGATCCCTGGGAGCACGATGCCAGAGTCTTGCTAGGCAGAGGGCACAAATCAAGCTAGCCCAGGGATATTTAGGGTTTTCCCTTCAAAAAAGAAAATTTTCTCTTTCAATCCTCGTGGAAAGCCAAAATCCAGCCTTCTCTGTGCAGCAGCAAACATTGCAGAGGGCTGCAGGGTGAGGGGACACACTGAGCGCCCCCAGCCTGACCGAGGGGATGCTTCAGTTTGGGGTGAGCAGCACCAGCTTTGCCCAGAGTGTGGAGAAGAACCAGCTGAGCTTTAGCTGGCCCTGATGGAGCAGATGGACCTGAGCTGGCTGCTGCTCCCTTGGGTTAAACAGCAAATGAGCAGGGTGGGGCTGCTTTCCAGGGAGGGATTTCACCCCAGGGTTGGGGCATCAGCTCCCAGCCCACAGTTCCTGCCCTGGGAGCCTGGGCTCAGATCTGCTGTGGGCAGGGGATGTTTGTTCCAGTTATGCCCTAGAGATAACAGAGTTTCCTCCTGCCTGACTTCATATTTGCAGTTAAAGAGCAGGGAAAATGCCTGTGGTCCATCTGATCCCCTGTCCCTCGGGAAGCAGAGTGGCTGCAGCCCATGGGCAGCCAGTGGGTTTAAAGCCAAGTTTATAATTCAGGAGCCTTAAAAAAACCATCAGAGAGCAGCACAGGAAGGACATCTTCAAATTTTGGGGGCAAAGAGCCTCCACAGGGGGGATTTTCAGTTTGTTCTGTCATTGGTAGGATGTTATAATCCGGGGGCTATAGATAATCTTGTATTTTGGGTTATTTGGTGTCTTAAAATAACATTTGCTGTTTGTCTGCTGTTCTTCCCCCTGCTCCAAACCCCCCCAGCCCCAGACCATGGCAAACCAGGAAAGGATGGAGATTTTCCTGCCCTTCCTGATGGCACTGGCAGTGCCTTTGCAGAGCTGCCTTGGGCCCTGGGGACTCTGGGGACACCGTGACCCTCTGGATGGCTCCTTCCACACCCCACTTGCAAGGCAGCAAACAGGAAACGTGTGAGCACCGGCAGTTGGTGTCACCCAGAACGGAAGGTGCCTTGAGTAAGAGAGGAGAGCGGGGCCAGCTCTGTCCCTCTGAGCTGGGGAGCCCCTGGGCCCGTGTGCCCCACACTGAGCGTCCCTTGTGGGGAGGGTAAGTCCTGCTGCTCCGGGGATGGCTCAGGCATCACCTTAAGAAAGAGAAAAGTGAGGGGAATGAGGGTTTGTTCTTGCTGTTAGTGATCCAAGGGGGCTATTTCCTGCTGCCTGTGAGGGACTGTGGCTGGGGGCTCCTTTCTGAGGGCTGGGAGCAGTGCAGGGTGCTGTGGAGGGAGGCAGGACACTGGGAGCTGGGGATGCCATGGGGGGCCCTGCTTGGCTGGGGGGGGGCACAATTCCCATCCCATCCCATCCCATCCCATCCCATCCCATCCCATCCCATCCCATCCCATCCCATCCCATCCCATCCCATCCCATCCCATCCCATCCCATCCCATCCCATCCCATCCCATCCCATCCCATCCCATCCCATCCCATCCCATCCCATCCCATCCCATCCCATCCCATCCCATCCCATCCCATCCCATCCCATCCCATCCCATCCCCCTGCTTGTTCAGTGCCTCCATCATGCTGTGGGCTCAGCTCACCTGCCCTGAAGCTGGAGCAGGAACCAGGGGCTTCTCCATGCCTTAACCAACCTCCTTGCTCCCCAGAGGTCCCACTGCTGCTGTCTTAAACGCTGAGACCCCCACAAAGGTGTTTCTGGTCCTGTGGGACTCCAACAACTCCACAAGACCCTCTTGCTTTAAGGGGCTGGGCTGGTTTTGGGCCCTGTTCCCATTTCTGGTGCACACTGGGATGTAGCAGGATCTGTTTCTCATGGCAAAGGAAGGGGGCAGAGGGCTGGAGGAGCTGCTGTCCCCTCAGGCTGGGAGTGGAGAGCTGGGCTCAGCCAGACTGAGCACAGCTCCAGCTCTGTGTCACCGCTCCCCACGGCTGCCGTTTCCTTCCCTCGCAGTTTCAGCTTTGCCACACAAAGGACAGCCCCTCTTGGGGATGGCATGGTGGCTCTTGGTGACACAGCCACCCACCCAGGCTGGGGACAGGGCACTGGGGGTCCCCAGCTCAGGCCCCACAAGCCTGGGTGAGCAGCAGCGTGATGGAAACCTGCCGAGGGCTCCTGCCCTCTGCCCGGAGGTGACTCACTGCTGTGAAAACTGGGGGAGGAATTTAAAAAGTGCTGCTGAGCTCTGAGAAGGCAGGTGGAACCAGCACGCCTTGCTCAGACCTCCAGCATCACCTTGGCTGGTCCTTTGCTGGGGTCACTTCCTTGCTGTGTCACCTGCATGGCCCTTGCTGGTGCCCTGTGCCCTGTGCCCTGCCCCACAGCCAGGGAAGAGCATGGGGACATTTGGGATGGGCGCATGGCTGGTGGCAGGAGCAGTGTTCAGCAGGTGGGAGTTGGGCTGGGAGCCCCTGGGAGGGCTGGCAGGAGCAGCCGTTGTGCTGCAGATCCAGGCTCCATTTGTGCCATGCAATTAGAGATCAGGGTTTCCCTTCCCTTCCCTTCCCTTCCCTTCCCTTCCCTTCCCTTCCCTTCCCTTCCCTTCCCTTCCCTTCCCTTCCCTTCCCTTCCCTTCCCTTCCCTTCCCTTCCCTTCCCTTCCCTTCCCGTCCCTTCCCTTCCCTTCCCTTCCCTTCCCTTCCCTTCCCTTCCCTTCCCTTCCCTTCCCTTCCCTTCCCTTCCCTTCCCTTCCCTTCCCTTCCCTTCCCTTCCCTTCCCTTCCCTTCCCTTCCCTTCCCTTCCCTTCCCTTCCCTTCCCTTCCCTTCCCTTCCCTTCCTTCCCTTCCCTTCCCTTCCCTTCCCTTCCCTTCCCTTCCCTCCCTTCCCTTTCCCTTCCCTGCCCTTCCCTTCCCTTCCCTTCCCTTCCCTTCCCTTCCCTTCCCTTCCCTTCCCTTCCCTTCCCTTCCCTTCCCTTCCCTTCCCTTCCCTTCCCTTCCCTTCCCTTCCCTTCCCTTCCCTTCCTCTTGCCAAGCCCTCCTCAGCAATCAGCGTTTGGGCCCTTGACAGCAGCAAAATGAGTTTCCAGCTTGGTCTCTCTCTGCTGTCTCCAACCAGGCTGGAGCAAAGGTGCCCAGCGAGGGCAGGGCCGGCCGAGTGTCCCCTCCAGGCCAGGCGGGGCCATGTCCGAGCGCCGGGCGGGCACCAAGGGCCGGCGCTTGGGCTCCAGCCGGCGCAAGCAGCTGCAGGAGGGCCTTGGGCAGGCACCAGCACCAGCACCCGGCCCCAGTGAGGAGCCACCATGGGCATCTGAAATAGTGCAGAGGGTGCGGCACCTGCTCAGTGCCAGGGACACGGAGCAGGCAGGAGTTGTCACCCGCTCGGACATGCAGGTGAGGATGGGGCTGTGCCCTGGGCTCCAGCACTGCCATGGTCACTGGAGATGGTGTGACAGGTGGGTTTTACCCTGATTTGCTTTGGTTTTAGAAGCTGCAGGAGGAAGGTTTGCCATGCAGCAGGGAGGAGCTGGAGCTGGTGTTCGATGGGCTGGATGCCGCTGGCACCGGGCGCTTGGGCACAGAGGAGTTCACGGCAGGGCTCCGTAAGTGCAGCCTGGACACGGTCCTGGGGCTCTCCTGGGGGATGTGAGGTGCTGCCTTTGCTGTGACACAGGATGAGCCGTCCCCATGATCAGCTCTCAGCCCTTGGCTCACCTGGAGTGGGGTCCTGCTGTGCTGAACCGCTTTGTTGGAGCCGTGGAGGGGGAAGCGTTGGGGTTTGGGCTTTGCTGTTGCCCTGCTGGGCACTGAGGATTTGGGGTATCTGTCAGCAGGGCAGTTCTTGAGCTCCCAAAACGCTGCCAGGGAGCACCGGCGGAGGAAGACGGCGTCGCGGAGGGTGCGGCTGGTGCTGCCCGGCCCGGCACTGCCAGGGGGGCACAGCGAGGAGAGCAGGCACTTCGCTGCCCTCATGGAGCAGCTGGGCACAGACAACCCCTCTGAGGAGTAAGTGCCCTGCTTGGCACCCGTGGGTGTCCTGCAGGATGGATAGAGGGGGAAAGGCTCGGGGCAGGAGATCCCCACACAGGCAGGGAGCCCAGAAAGGCCCTGGAGGTGCCTTTGGCCTGAGCACAGGAGCAGGGTCACAGCGACCCCAGAGCTCACACACCTCAAAAAGTGTGAGTTCAGTGACTCAGCTGGCCTGGCTTTGGGGCTTCTGGGGGGGATGCTCACCCCGAAACACCGCTCTCCCTGCAGACAGGAGATCTGGCAGCTCTGGCTGAAGCTCCGGCAGGACGAGCCCCAGCTATTGGACAACCTGGAGGGCTTCCTGGCCAAGATGAGGCAGCGCATCCAAGAAGCCAGGAGAGAGAAGGAGGCTTTGGAGCTGACTCTGAACAAGTGAGTCACCCCAGGATAGTGCACAGGGATGGGACAGGAGGGATGGGGACAGGGATGGGGCCCTGGAGGGCCACCCCAGCCGTGTGGAGAAGCCTGCGTGCCTTCAGCATCTCCACCAGCGGCCGGAGCAGAGGTTTCGCCAATGTTTGGGGTCGGGCTCCCTCTACAGTCACGGAAGCGATGGCAAAAGGGCCGGACGGACTGTCGGACACATCCGTGCTGGGGGACACCCTCGGGCAAGCCCAGCCGCAGCCCGAGGCTCCGAGGGGTCCCAGGGATGCATCCCCCGGAGCGGGGTCTCACAGCCCTTCCCGGCCCTGCTGTCGCCACAGGCGTGTGGCCGAGCACGACAAGGACGTGCAGCAGCTCTGCGAGGCCCTGGAGCAGCAGATCCAGCAGGAGCAGCTGCGGCTGCAGCAGCAGGTGGGTCCCCGGCTCCTCCTGTCCTCCTGCTGTCCCTGCTGGGGGACCCAGCACCCCGAACCCTCTGGGCAGCTGCCGGGGGGTGAGTGGGTGCCAGTGTCCTTGTGCTACCCAGAGCATGGCCCGGAGCCAGCAGCAGGACGAGGAGCTGCAGCGAGTGCTGGAGGCCAGCGAGAGGGAGGTGCAGCGCTTGGTCACGGCACAGATGGAGGTGGGCTGGCCCCAAGCCCCTTTGTGAGTCGGTGGTCTCTGGGCTGTGCTGTAACAGCCCCACGGTGCTGCACAGCCGATCCCGGTGTGTCACCACCAGCCTTTGCTGCAGGTTTTCACACAGGACCCTCTACACCCCATCCCTGCCCTCCCCTCCATCCCCAGAGGACACAAGTTGAGTCTCCCACCCACCATCCTGGGGGGGGGGGGGGTGAAATTCAGCCCCGGCTCTAGAGGAGGTGGTTATGAATTATTTGCATGGGGATTTTTGGTTCTGAGTGTCCTGGTTGCCATCCCACAGCTGGAGCGGCGCTGCCGCAGCCTCCAGAGCTCCCAGCAAGTGACCAGCACAGAAAACCAGCAGCTGCAGGAGAGCAACCGCGCCCTGCAGCAGCACCTGCAGCACCTGCACCAGCAGCTGCAGCACACCCAGGGCCACCTGAGGACAATGAGGGCTACAGTGGCTTGGGAGCACATGGGGGAGCCCGGGTGAGTGGCTGAGTGACCGTGTGTCACTTGTGTGTCCCCACAGACATCGTTTCCTCCTGGATGGGGAATGAGTTGGATGGGCCTCAGGCATCATGGTGCTGCAGTGCTGCCCATGGTGCAGGTTAATGGTGGCTTGGTGTGCAAAGCATCAGAGGAAAAAGCAGGACTATCAGCACCATGCAGTGAAAGTGTGCCTGGAGGGCAGTGCCAGAGACCTGGGGGTGTGTTTCACACAGGAGGGCTCAGTAGGACTGATCCAAGGATTGTGGGTTTTGCTGACCTGCCCTGGCACTGCCCTGACAGCCCTGGCACTGGGTGGATGTAGTGGAAGGGATGGAGTTCCTGTTTTGACTCTTGTGCTCTGTTTGCAGGGACAGAGTGGTGGCAGAGTTACCCATCGAGGTGCCAATGTCCCCACAGGTATTTCAGCTGGGTGTGTGGGGACAGGACAAGGACCTTGTGCTGTTGTACATGAGACTGCTGAGGAGCTCAAGAGCACAGGGTGTTCCTGCAGCACTGCCTCCCCTAAGGTCTCTCTCAAACGGGGCTGGTGCAGATGTTTGGGAAGGGAGGGGGTTACAGCACCTTACTTCTGGTACCCCCAAGATTTTGGGTGGGTACAGCTGGATACCTGCTGGAGAAGCCCACATCGTTTCAGGTGGATATTCTCCCTCACCAAGTGTTTTTTTCTCTCCTCTTCCCACCCTGTTTCCTGCAGCTGAGTCCTGGGAAGAGCGAGAAGTTCCGCTCGGAGATGCGGATCAGGCTGGGATCCCAGAGCA
Organism: Serinus canaria; assembly: GCF_022539315.1. Classification (NCBI taxonomy): domain Eukaryota; kingdom Metazoa; phylum Chordata; class Aves; order Passeriformes; family Fringillidae; genus Serinus; species Serinus canaria. The sequence continues at coordinate 2,416,964 of NC_066339.1, forward strand.
GCGAGAGCAAAGCCAAGAGCACCCACCAAGTGTAAGGGGTCCCCTGTGTGCCCCTGGGCTCTGTGAGCTGGGGCTGAGCCCAGGCCCTCCCTCCACCCTCCCCAGGCAAACAATGATATTTGTCAGCACTCCTCTCCCTCCCACTCATCTCTCACCCTGGAGCTCCCATCTCTTATCCCAGCTCATCACTCCCCTGGCTCAGGAACTGGCTGTACCTGACTGAGAGTTGTCTTTTCCTGGCTGATAATGTCAATATGGGTACTGGGGAGAGGCCAGGATGCAGCCCTGGGTCTGGCTGCCTGTGTGTGCATCCCCCTTTCCCCTGCCCCCATTGCTGCCTGTGTGAACTCCAAGTGCAATGGGGGGAAATAAAATCAGGTTTGGAGAGGGATGGGGTGAGACTGTAGATCAGAGACCCTCTGGGACTGACTGGGGATGGGAGGCAGATGGAGCCTGACCTGGGAGCTGGTTCATTGCCCCCATTTTCTGCCCTTTCCAGGGTTTGGGAAATGCTGCCAGCAGAAGCAAACCTTTCAGGAGCCCCATGGAAAGCAAGCTCTGCAGAAGAGGACCCCTTCCCAGAACCTTTGAAAGAGGAAGGTGTCTCTGACCAAAGCTCTTTGCTAAGAGAGATGAATGATGCAATAGCAGCTCTGAGCAAACATCTGAAGGCACAGGCACTGGATGCATCCCCTGTCCTGGCAGACACTGCCTGTCACCCCTGGGACAATGCTGAGCCCCAGACAGGGCCAGAGGCAGCCACAGCCCATGAAACAACCCCTGGGGTCCTGCAGGAGACCCTCCCTGGCCACATCCATCATGAGCTGCTAGAAGGAGACCTGCAGGAGGGACCTGGCACAGCTGAGCTTCGTGCTCCGGATGTGACACAGGCTGGTGGGTCTGCAGGAGCTGGGCACTGCACGGCTCAGGAGCCAGGGGCAGAGCAGGGAGAGAGCCCAGAGCAGGCACAGAGGATGTTATTCCAGCAAGGAAAGGGAGCTGGTGTGGAGGAGATGGTGCTGAAGGTGGCTGAGCATCTGGGAGACAGCATGGAGGCAGGAGAGCAGGTCCTGATGGAGGTGGAGGGAGCAGGGTGGCTGCAGGGAACAACAGCTTGGGCAAAACCACAGCTCCTGGGAGAGGATGAGGAAGTGGAGATAAGCCAGAGAGAAGATTTGGAGGCAGGTCTGGGGCCACCTGAGGCTGGGCAGGAAGGTGTAGCAGTGGGACAGTGCCTTGCCATGGATGAGCAGCAGCCAGGGAGGACGTTGGGGGTGCAGGCCCCAGGCACAGAGCTGCAGGAACGGGCTGACCCCGCATCAGGGCTCCCTGGAAAACTGGAAACTGAGCTGGGAGAGCACCTGGAGCCACAGCCACCATCCTGGGGTGAGGCACAAGTGGGAGAAGCCCATGGGGGTGGTGTCCCTGAGGTGGCAGTGGCTCCAGGCCCAGCAGTGCTGGATGAGGAGTGTGCCAGGACGGAGGTGCAGCCCCAGGGAGAGACCACGGACTCCAAAGTGCTGGAGGTGCTGCCAGCCCGAGCTGAGCGTGCAGGGAGCAGCAGAGCTGGGGGCGAGGAAGAGGAGGAGAAGGAAGCAGAGCCCAGGGAGGCAGAGCAGCAGCTGCAGGGTGAGTGTGCCAGGGGAGGTGCAGGGTGGAGAGGGAGCATGGGCTCTCTGGAGCCACTGGCAGCGGCTGTGCCACCCACCCATGGGCAGAGAGGAGGTGGAACAGATGTGGAACTGATGGAGGCCCCCAGCAGCACCAACATGGAGCTGCTGGCAGAGGTGGAAGCAGATCTGCAGGTCTGGATTGAGGCTGGATCTCCAGGGACACAGCAGGGAGGGGGTGTGGATCCAGGTGTGCAGCTGGAGAAGGATAAACCAGAGGTAGGGCTGGGAGAAGAAATGGGAGCTGCTGCAGTGCACAGCGAGGGTCCTTCCCCTGCAGAAACACCTGTGGGCAGCCCGGATGTGTGTGGGCTGTTCCCAGGTATGTCTCAGGCACTGGTGGAGGCAGATCTGCAGCTCTCTGTGGATCTCAGCCCAGAAAACCCCCAGGGAGGGAAGGGGGAAAGAGCTGTTCAGCTCCCAGAGAATGAGGAAGAGGATGGGGCAAAAGGACAGGTTGAGCAGGGGCTGCCACATGAGCCAGTGCCTCATCCCAGTGCAGTGACCTTAGGTCAGGGGGAGGGGGCTGCTGCAGGGCTAGAGCTAACGGAGAATGCTGAAGGCCTGGACACTACTGAGGAGCACAGCAGTGGTGCCAGTGTGCAGCTGATTGCAGAGGGGGATGAGCTCAGACTGAGCCCAGGAGGGAGCACTGAGGCAGATCTGCAGCTTGTGGGCAAGCCTGGATCCTCAGGGACAGAGCAGGGAGGGAGTGTGGATCCAGATGTGCAGCACCTGGATCAGGGGGATAAAGCAGAGTTAGTGGAAGGGGAGGCAGAGGATGCCCAGGCAGATCTGCAGCTGGCAGAGGGTCTCAGCTCAGGAGTCCCACGGGGAGGAGAAATTGGAACAAATGTTAAAATTGAGGAGAAGGATGATGAGGCACAAGGACAGGGTGAGGATGGGCTGTCACATGAGCCTGAGCTTGATCTGCATGGATCAAGAGTCGAGCACGGTGAAGGAGCTGGTGAAGACATGCAAGCACAGGAAAAGGCTGAAAGCCTGGACACTATTGAGGACCAGAGCACTGGTGTCAATGTGCAGCTGATTGCAGAGGGGGATGAGCTTAAATCAGCCTCAGGAAAAAGCACAGAGGCAGATCTGCAGCCCTTAAGCCAGACTGACTCCATAGGGACAGAGCCTGGAGGGAATGTGGCTCCAGATGTGCAGCCTCTGGATCAGGGGGATAAAGCAGAGGTAGTGGAAAGGGAGACAGAGGACTCCTGGACAGACACTCAGCTGTGTGTGACTGCCAGCCCAGAAACTCCCCAGGGAGGGGAGCACTGTGCAGCTGTGCAGCCCAGGGATGGGGCTGGGGATGGGGGACAAGGACAGGGTGGGAGTGGGCAGATGCAGGAGCTGGTGCCTGACCCATCTGGAGTGACCATCAGACAGAGAAGGGGGACGGAGGCAGGTGTGCAGCCAGTGGAGGAGGCTGAAAGCCTGGACACAGTGGAAAATCAGAGCACTGGTGCCAATGTGCAGCTGATTGCAGAGGGGGATGAGTTCAGACTGAGCCCAGCAGGGAGCACAAATGCAGATCTGCAGCCCTTGGGTGAGGCTGGATCCTCAGGGACAGAACAGGGAGGGAGTGTGGATTCAGAGGTGCAGCACCTGGATCAGGAGGATAAAGAAGAGTTTTTGGAAAGGAAGGCAGAGCATGCCCAGGAAGATATGGTATTCCATGAGGGTCCCAGCCCAGGGGCTCCATGGGGAAGGGAGGGTGAAAGAGCTGTTCAGCTGGAGCAGGAGGAGGATGGGGCACAAGGACAGGGTGAGAATGAGCTGCCACAGGAGGCTGAGCTTGATCTGCAGGGATCAGGGGTCAGGCAGGGAGGGGGGGCTGATGTAGACATGCAAGCACAGGAAGAGGCTGAAAGCCTGGACACTACTGAGGAGCAGAGCAGTGGTGCCAGTGTGCAGCTGATTGCAGAGGGGGATGAGCTCAGACTGAGCCCAGCAGGGAGCACAGAGGCAGATCTGCAGCTCATGGGTGAGGCTGGATCCTCAGGGACAGAGCAGGGAGGGAGATTGGACCTAGAGGTGCAGCATCTGGATCAGGCTCATAAAGAAGACATTTTGGAAATGGAAGTAGAGGATGTCCAGGAAAATATGATGGAGGTCCTGGCAGAGGTGGAGGCAGATCTGCAGGTCTGGAATGAGGCTGGATCCTCAGGGACAGAGCAGGGAGGGAGTGTGGATCCAGAGGTGCATCCCCTGGATCAGGGGGATACAGCAGAGTTAGTGGAAGGGGAGGCAGAGGATGCCCAGGCAGATCTGCAGCTGGCAGAGGGTCTCAGCTCAGGGGCTCCATGGGGAGGGGAGTGGGGAAGAGCCCTTCAGAATGAGGAGGATGAGGAGGGTGGGGCAGAAGTACCAGGTGAGAATGGGCTGCCACAGGAGTCTGTGCTTGCTCCAGAAGGAGCAGGAGGCCGACAGGGAGAAGGGGCTGGTGCAGGAGCACAGCCACAGGCGGAGGCTGAAAGGCTGCACACACTGGAGGCCCAGAGCACTGATGCTGCTGTGCAGCTGTTCACAGATCAGCAGATGCCCCAGTCAGGCTCAGGAGGGAGCACAGAGGCAGATATGACACCTTTGGGTGTAGCTGGGTTGTGGGAAGGGGAGCAGGGCCTGACTCCAGGTTTGGAGGCAGTTCTGGGTGCATCTCCCACTGCAAACCCATGGGAAGGAGCTGCTGCTGCAGATGTGCCCCCTCCAATTGAGGCTGCTTTTTGTCCTGAGCCTGCCACTGCTTCAGAGGGCCCTGGTCTGGAAGCAAAACTGGGAGCATGCATTGGTCCTGAGGGGCAGATTCTGGAGGCACAGGAATTACTGCAGGGAGAGAGGCCTCCTGCAGAGGGGAAGCCTCTGGATGGAGCTCATGGTCTGGAAGTGGCACAGGGAGAGAGGCTGGAGGCAGGGGTGAGGAATGAAGTGAAAACTCAGGGTCAAGGACTAAACCAGGGCCATGATGATGCTGAGTTAGCCTCCCTGGTCTCCGAGGTGCTGTCACAACTCAGCCCCCAAAAGCTGGAAACAATGATGCAGGAGGATGTTCTCATTCCAGATGTGTGGCGGCTTTGTGCTCCAGGACAGGCAGCCCAAAGGGAGCTTCAGGAGCAGGTTTCAGCACAGGGACATGAGGGGAGGCTTCACACGGTGGCCCAACGGTGGCCAGAGGGGGAGACACCACCCACGAGGGAACCGGAGCACACGGCTGCTGGACCTGCTGAGCATCCGAAGCAAGAGGTGCCACCAGCATCACCACTGCACACAGCTGTGCAACCAGGAGATGCTGGCAGTGATCAGCTGGGGGTGGTCCTCAGAGAAAACTCACTGGGGCAAAGGCAGCTCTTGGGAGAACAGAGCAAAGGCATCAGTGTTGGTCAACGAGAGAAGATGCAAGAGTTTGGTCAGAAAATGAGCCAGGAAGGTGAGCCCAGCTCAGGAGAGCCAGGGGCTGTGACTGCAGGTGGGGCAGGAGCTGCTCCACAGGGTTGTCCTAAAGCTGCCCTGGACCCAGACCACCTCTACAACGTGCTGTTTGTTGGGGACTCCCACGTGGGCAAAACGTCGTTCCTGTACCGTTTGCACGCTGACTCCTTCAACCCCCACCTCACAGCCACAGTGGGTAGGTCTCCTCCAGCCCCTGTCCAAGCTCTCACTTGGATCACAACTGCAGTTCCCCTTCCTCCACCCCACAAGCTGCTGGAGGTCCCCACGTGCCTGTTTCAGCTCACACCAAGCATGTTGTACAACCAGTCCCCAGGGGCCAAGCAGAACCACCAAGGCCCCACGCCTGGGTGCTCATGGGCAGGAAATGCTGCTGCTGCTTCTCCTTCCTAGCAACAGTGGCCCAGTGCTCTCCTCTCTGCTTTGCCTTTCAGCTCCATTCTCCTTTCTTCACCAACCTGGTTTTATTCATCATGAGATGACCTTCCCAAAATCCAGCAATTAAACACCTAAAAACCAGGGGCTCACTTGGGACCAGCCCCTGGAGCTGCAGCCTCAGACCACCCTGCACCATGTTTCTTCTCCATCCATCTTCTGTCACAGGGCAGAACTCTACAGTATCAAAATATCCTCTTTTGTGTCTTCCAGGACTGGATTACCAGATCAAAACCCTCGTTGTGGATAACAAGTGCTTTGCTCTCCGCCTGTGGGACTCAGCTGGTCAGGAAAGGTGAGGTGCTGCTGCTGCTTAAAGACACAAACTGGGTTTTTTCCCCTGTAGTTTAGGGGCAATTGATATCCTTTGCTTTGCTAAGCAAAGGTGAGATTGCTCAAGGAGGGACTCTGTACAGTATGTGATCTGATAAAGCATAATAAAGGAAGTAATTTAGATAAAACTGGCGCTCAGACTGTTCCTATGGGCCCTGCCATCAGGACAAGAGCCAAATCTGGGGGTTGCCTGTTTTGTAGACGTGCATTCCCACCTTTCCCACTAAGATTTCACATCACACCTAGGCAGAACCTCCTTAGACCGTGCTGGTGATCATCCAAAATGCCCGCAGGTACCGCAGCATGACCAAGCAATTCTTCCGGAAGGCGGACGGGGTGGTGCTGATGTACGACATCACCTCCGAGTACTCCTTCTCCGACGTGCGCTACTGGCTCAGCTGCATCCAGGTGGGGGCGGTCCCGGGCTCTTGGGACTGACAGACGCGGCCAAGCCCTTGGAAAGGGTGTACTGCATTGCTTTCATTATAAAATAATTTTTTTCGTAGAGGATTTAAGGCAGATACAAACAGATTTTCACACGCTGGCAGTGTTTCCCAGGGTAATTTGTTGATAGTGTGAAAAACGCCAATCACTTGTTTTTAAAATGTTAAAAGTTTAATGGTTATAAAAAAAGTAATACAATTAGAGTAATAATAACTTTGACAATTTGAATTAGGACAATATGAGACAATAGAAACAAAGGGTTTGAAGCTGAGCTGTTCTGACCTTCCCTTCTTTCTCACTCAGGAAGGAGCAGAGGATGGAGTTGCTGTCCTGCTTCTTGGGAACAAAACCGACTGTGCTGCCCAGAGACAGGTCCCTACAAAGGAGGGTGAATGCCTGGCCAAGGTAGGTGGTGAAGCACAGCCACCCAAGCGAGGCAGGAACACCTAAAGATCAACACCACCAACCTGAAGAGGTGGAGAAAGGGGAAAGCCCTTAATTTACCCCTCATGCATCAGTGGTTGACAAAATGCTCTCTGAACCCATCTCTCACCCTTCCCTGCCTTGCTTTCCCTTTGCCACTTCAATTTTGCCTCAGCACCATCCCAGTAACTTGGTTTAAGGAACTGGATTTGTAAATTAAAAGATTTGCAGCTCTGCTTATCTTTGCTGTGAAGTGCTGAGTATCTTCCCAGCATCATAAAAATAATAAACCCACTGAGCACTATCCTGGTTTAAAGATACTGAAATGATCAAAGTTTGAGTAATCTCGTCACAGATAGATGGCTAATAAAAATTAGATGAGGAGAATGAGAAGAATCTCACCTTTACTGACTTAATTTTAAACCTTATGGGATTTGGGCCAGAATCCATGGACCAGTTTTGCTAGTGGAGATGAGGGATGGGTGCTTATTTTCCCAAACTGGTAGGGAGCAAAAGAGTTGGGAACATCAAGTTATGCCTCTCTCTGTGTTTGCTCCCATAACCAGAAGGCATCACAAATTCTTCTGGCTGCACAGTCATCCTTTTCCTTGGTATTAAAAGCTGGTGTCGTAGCAACCAGAAAATCTGGATTTCACCCTCATGTTCCAGTAAATAAGTTATTGAGTTATTTGTTTCCTTGATTCCCTCCTGTTCTCCCCTTGACTGGGACTGTCCCACGGCTATTTATTCTCACATTAAACTATTCCAGTGCAAGAACATTACATTTCTGCTCGGGGTTTGTGTCTTCCAGGAGCACCAGCTCATGTTTTACGAGTGCAGCGCTGCCTCAGGCCACAATGTCTTTGAGTCCATGGTCAGCTTCACCAGGTGAGCCATGTACTTGGATTTTTCCACCTCAATTTAATGGGCTCCCTCCTTGCTTTTTTTAACTCCACATACTTCATGTCACCACCAACAGAGAACTCCATGCCCAAATGTCAGGGAAAACTCAGGGAAGCTCACGCTGGGATGAGCATTTAGCACTGCCCTAACTTGTCTCCTGAACAACCAGCATTGCAAGGAGGTGAATTAAACCCTCTTGGGAATGCTGCTGATTTCTCTCTGGCTTGACTGAAACAAGTTCTGTCTGTGATTTGATTTAGGTTGGAATTTTTAGCACCATCCACAGCTCTAGAATGACATGGAATGGGAAGAATCCCGACTCCTTTCAGCTGTGCTGAGCCTCTTGTACCAAGGCTTGTCAAAACAAACAGCACAGAAATACAAAATATGGGGGGAATACCCAGCTCATTTGTTTCCTTTTCTCCCAGGCTGCTCAAAGATCGTGAAGATGAATTGAAAAATAAAGCAGAAGAGGTACCAAAGGCACCTCAGAAGAAAAAGGGCTGCTGCTGGTGATGGAGAGACACCCCACACACTGATCTGACACTGCACCAACAGCCAGAAAAGCATAAAAACAGTCCTTGGACACCTTCTCTTTTCCTGTGTGTCTTCCTTGCCTGATCTTCCTTGGATGCTGAGAGCAAAAGCTGCTGTGGGGCACCCCCTGTCAATCCCCCAGAGCACACCAGCCCTCCCAAATACTTCTCAGGGAACTTTACCACTTTCTTTTGGAGACCAAAAACAGGCCAAGAAAAGAGGCAGAAAAGGAACCCAGCTGGGTCTGAGATGCTGCAATGATACTGGAAGCAGCAGGGAGTAAACCCAAGCCTTGGGAGAGAAGAAATGAAAACCTGAAGCCATCCAAGTGTATAAACCAAGGGGGTTTAGTGCTGTTGGTGCTCTGGGCTGTGGGGACTTCTCCTCTGGCTTTGCAATCTGATTGGATTTGATCAGGAACAATGAGATATTCAATATATTCTAAATGCCCTTAAATCTCTCCAATGACACAAGGTAAAGCTAATTTTTCTTTTCTGTGGTTTATCCTACCAGTGAGCAGTGATGGGGCTTGACAGAAACTACTGAATATTTTGCTCAAAATAAATTCAAAAGCCCCAAGAGAGAGTCCAGGACAAGAAGAAGATAAATGCTTGCAAGATGTTTCTTTCATTGTGTTGTCCCCAGAGCAGAATTCTGGATTATTGCAACAAATTTCAGAGAAGAATGAGCTGTTGCATCCTGCCCTTCTGCTCTTTGTGAAGTGCTGAATTGGTTTAAATCCAGTTTGAAAAATCTAAATAAGCATGTTACAATTTCAAGGTGGTTTTTTTTTTAATCTTTTCACAGCTTGATTGAACTATATTTTTACATTAAAAAAACATACAGTCTGAATAAATAAGAATACTAGTGCTATATTTTAGTATTTTATATGCTCCATGTAAATTCCCAGCAGTTCAACAGGTGTGTTTAAAGACTCTGCTTATGCACAGAGTTTGCAGAAATAATTCTGCCTAGTTGGGTTTGCTTTTTGTTGCCATTATTATTTATAGGTACATAATGGCAAAGCATAATAGGAGCCAGTTTGTGCTTTAGAAAAATTAAGTGACAACAGGAGTTGGGCTTCTAGCAACACTATATATTTTCATATATAATTATATCTATTTTATATATATCAGCTTCACCAGCCAGGGTCCAACTTTGCAATGACCCTGGAATTTCAGAGTCTTTTAGGGATGATTTATTTCTCCTGCACATCACAATTTATCACTCCAGTACCTCTGTACCCTGTCTCCAACCCCTATGTCTCCCCCCAGCCTACCTCAAGGCATTTTCCTTTGGCCCCATCAATAAAACACTTTATTTTCTTTGTGCAATATATTTATTGCTCCCATTCCCTGTCCATCCCTCTTTACTGTATTTCTTTATACAATATTTTTAGTGATGGAGCAGCTCCTCAGGAAGGATTTATGTGGCTCAGCTCAGAGCTGTGCCTGGGGGGGGGTTGGTATTTGGGATATCTGGAGTCGCTTTTTCTTATTGTTTGGGACCATCTTCACTATTTCTTCTTTTATTTAAAATAATATAAATCCAAGTGTACTTTGCAAATGTGATCCACAATAAGAGAAGCACCATTTCAGTCTGATCAACCCAAAAACTTTCTACTGGATCTGTAACACTTCCCCATGTAAAGCCACCCATCAGATCAGCTTTTATTTTGTCTAAATATGCTGGCATTGCACATGGAAGATACTGCTTGGCCGAGTGGCAGCAGGATTGTGCAAGAAACAGTTTTATCTGATTCCAAAATGAAGAGTTGAGGCCATGGAGGCTGAATTTTCCCATTAGATGGCAGCAGATGCAGCAATTCCTCCCCACTGCAATATTGCTGCTGCAGGGAAGGACCAGAGAGCTCCAACAGGGCTCAAAGTGGGAACTGAAAAAAAAAAAAAGCCTTCCCAGAACAGCAGGCAGAAAGAAATGTCTATCTTATTCCCCTGGAAATCATCTGTAGAAAAAAGGATGGAGTTTGTGCCCAAAGCATGAGCTACCACACTCCAAACCTCCCTGCCAAGCTTGGAAATGAATTTTTCATTGCCAGGCTGGGAGAAACACGGGGCAGGCAATAAATCACACTGGAAAACATGGGCAGCATGTTGCACTTGAAAGCATCTTTCACCTTTAATAATTCACATTCCAGCAAACATTCCCTCTCTGGGATCAAAGGCACCGCTCCTTTGCAAGCCATTCAACGCCTGCACAAGTATTTGGAGGAGGATCAAGGCCTGGGATATTAATAGCAAGAGGGAAATGCACATTTGTTTGGACCACAGGATGTTTTTTTTTTAAATCAGGTGGTTTCCTTTTAAGCTGTTTGAAATTCCTCAAGGCACTCCACAAGAATTAGAGGAGCTGCCTCAGCCAAGCCAAGATTGGGAAGATCTCGGATCCCAGCCCAAAGTCAGCAGGGATTTACCATCATCCTACTTGGATGAATCCACCTTGGAAGCAGAGAACCCACACAGCTTCTGACAAGTTGGAACAAATCTTCAACCACAGCTTTCAGTGCCCCAGCCGTGGGATTTGGGTTTTGCCCAGGAGTGTCTCCCAGAATTTCCCCCCATTCCCCTGGAAAGGCAGTAAAATGGAGATGAGGAGACAACCCCACTCCCCTGGGCTGGGATTGACAGGGCAGGAAATCCAAACCTGAGGAGAGGAAGTCCTTTTTCTTGCGATGTTTAATTCATCTGCAGAACTCAGCGCTGCAGGAAGTTGTTGAGGCCGAGAACTTAAACAAGGCTGAAATTTAAACAAGGTTGCTCTAAAGGGACCTGGTCTGGTGGAACAGGGGGAGTTGAATGAGATGATCTTTAGGGTTCTTCCAACCCAAAGCATTCCAGGATTCTACGAAAATGCATCAGAGAGATACCAAAACCACTCATCACACCCAGAATCAAGAGCTGACTGAAAATATGTTTAATTGCAGTTAAGGACTGAAGCTCGTGTCTGATAGTGGGGTGAGGCTGAGACCCCTGGCTCCTGCATTCTCCCAAGCTTTTCATACCAGGGGTGCCTCCAGGGACCTTTCCTTGCCCCATTTCCAGCTCATTACTCCTTGAAGCCTTTCCCACAGTTTTTAGGGCTTTCCCACGTATTTTTAGGGGTTGTTCACTGTGTGCCCAGTGGGAATGGGCACCCATGTCCCCCATGGGGCTGGGGATAAGTGGGGTTCAGGGGGATAAGTGGGTCTCCCAGAGGGTGCTGGAGGGTCTGGGGGGGCTTTGAGGTGATGCTGGGGATTAATGGGATGCTGGGGGGTGGAGGGAGGTGTTAGGGATGCTGTGGGATGTGGCTGTGAAAGATTTTGGGGGTTCTGGAGGATGTTAGTTGTGCTGTGGGCTCAGGAAGATGCTGAGGGTTCCTGTGGGTACTGTGTGGAAAGTCTCAAGGTGCTGGAGGGGGCTCGGGTGTTTCTTTGGGGGTCTGTGAACGATGGGGGATCAGGTAGGTGCTGGGGGTGGTCTCAAGGTGTTTATGGGCTCAGGAAGGTACTGGTGGGGTGTCTCTGTGTAATGACAAGATCAGGCAGGTGCTGGGGTGGTCTCAAGGTATTTACGGGCTCAGATGGGTGCTGGGAGAGATCTTAGGGGTCCTGAGGAGCTCTGAGGGTCCAGGGGAGCCTCAGGCTGGTCTGGGTTTGGGATAATCATGGACTGAGATGGGTGCTGGAAAAGCGAGTCTCCATATTCTGGGCTGAAACATGTGCAGGGAGTCTCAGGGGGACACTGGGGGTGCCAGCAGGGAGGGATGCGGGTGCTGGGAGCTGTTGGGAGGCACCGGGGTGGTTGGGTGTCCTGAGGGATGTTGGTGGCACTGGGGCTGGCATGGGTATTGGAGGGTCCTCGGGGTTTTGGGGGGTCCCGGGACAGTGCTGGGGGTTCCTGGGGAGTGTTTGGGCCAGCAGAGGGACAGGTATTGGTGGGGTCCTGGGGAATGTTGAGGCTTTGGGCCGAGCAGGGTGTTGGGAGTCCTGGGCAGCGCTGGGGGCCCAGGCTGGGCTGGCCCGGGTGTTCAGGGCCCCGGGTGGTGTGGGGGGTCCTGGGCAGGGCGGTGTTGGGAGTCCCGGGGAGAGTCGGTGTTCCTCGGACGGTGTTATCCGGGCGGTGTTGGCTCCCCAGGCACTGTTGGTTCCCCGGGCAATGTGGGGGTTCCCTGGGCACTGTTGGTTCCCCGGGCAGTGTTGGGTCCTTGGTCCCGGGGCAGTGTTTGTTCCCCGGCAATGTGGGGGTTCCCTGGGGCGGTGTTGGTTCCCTGGGCGGTGTGGCGTCCCCAGGCAGTGCTGGCGTTCCCCGGACGGAGTTCTCTGGGCGATGTGGCGGTCCCGGGGCAGTGTCGGGTCCCCGAGCAGTGTGGCGATCCCCGGGCAGTGTGCAGGCCCCAGGCCGTGCCGTGCCAGGCCGTGCCGGAAGCCGGAAGCGGGGCCGGGGCAGCGCCCGCCCCGCCGCGGGAGGAGCCGAGCCGGGGCCGGGGCCGGGGCCGGGGCCGGAACGGAGCCGAGCCGGGCGGGCGGGGCCGGAGCGGAGCGGGAGGAGCCGCCGGGCGGGACGCGAGCGGGGTGAGGCCGCGGGCGCGGGCGGGGGTCGCGGGGGGCCCGGATTGCGGCCTCTCACCGCGGGCTCGGCGGGGGGGGTCCCCGGCTTGTGGAGGCCGGAGCCGGGGGTGGGGGGTGTCCTGCTTAGTTTATTGATTTATTTTTAAGAATATCCCCTGTGTGCGGCTCCTCTGCCTCAGAGGAGCACGGGCGAGGCCGTGGGGCTGTGGCCGGGTCAGGGTCCCTCCGGAGAGGTTTCATGGCAAGGCTGGGACCTGATCCCCTGGCAGGGCGAGAGAGGCGGCATCAAGCAGATGGGAATATATTTTTATATCTATATATATGTACATCACTGTAGGTTCACCCGCAAGGCGAGCGAGCTTTCCCTTTTAAAGACTGCTCCAGCACCGTTTCTGTCTAAATATTTACCTTGTAAAGCCTTGGACTAACCACGCTGGGGTCTGTGGGCAGAACTGGGGGCTGGGGTGCCAACCCTGCCAGCCAAATGCCATCACTGTTTCTGTTCGTGGAGAAAGCTGCTGATTCCTCCCGGGGTGCTGGAGTTCATAAAAAACCAGAGTAACATATGGGTTCCTCCTTCAAAGACCTCTCTCTAAGGGGTTTGCAAGGGATGAGCCCTGCTCAGTGTGTGTGGGGGCAAAGAGGGTACAGTAGCCTGTTGTTATTATTTTGTAGGGATAGGAAGGGAAATAATGGGTTGTTATTTGTTTTTTAAGGCCTCATCAGTTCTCCCAGCAATGTGGGAGCATAATGCCTTATTTCCTAGCTGGAGGATTGAGTTACTCTTGAATTTGTCAAGGAGCTGGGTTGGGTTCTCAGTGTCTGTGATTTACAGGGGCTGTCCACAAAGGTGTTTGCTCAGAGTGGAATGTAAATGGAGAGGGATGGGAACTGGGGTATAGCTCAGTGTTGTATTTTAGCAGGATTTTTCTCTTGTTTGGAAAAGGGGAAACCACAGTGTTTGACAGCATTTCTGTGGGGATGTTTGTTATAAGAGGTTCCAGGCAGATCCTGCAAGCAGGAGAAGCTTGTTGAATCTGCTGGAATTCTGCACGGGTCAGCTTCAGAGGGGAAAGCTTTGGCACTCGGGAGCCAGAGGACACTAGATAATCTTTTAGACCACTTAGCACACCACTTACAGTGGTGGTTACTCCAGGCAACTGGAGTAACCAGAAAAGCTGGAGGGGGAGAAAAAAGGCCTTTAATATCCTGCAGATGTGCTGGCTCCTGCTTGTTCCATGAATCAGGGTATTGCATGAATGAAAGAGTTACTAAAGCAATGGCTTGTTTTTATTGTCACGTGCATGGCAGGTGCTTTACAGATGAGAAAAAAAAGTCCTTGTCTTGGAGAGGTTAATATGAGATCTTATAGACCCAACCTGCTTTGCTTGCCCATGGGGCTGCTCAGGTGGCAAGATCTGGGACAAATATTTGCATAGAATGCAGGGAATGTTGGTAGAAGAGGGCCAGGAGCTAATTAACCTGGTAATGCAGTGCAGTGTGTTCTCAGAGTTGGGTTTTAATTTGGCATTTTTACCTTTTTGGTGTTTCTGTGGCTAGATATTTGACACTGATGTTAATATAACATCTGACATTAACTGCTGGAGTTGAATGCTTAGGCAGCTGCTGACCAAACAAATAGAGGTTATTTTTCAGCCAGATAATTTTCCTGATCTGATGCTCCATGTGACCACATAAACAAGTGTGCAAGTGCAGAACAGGGGGGATCTTGTGGGGAGAAGGGTAATCGCTGAAGCTGTGAAACCTGTTGGTTTTTGAAAATACATCCCAGTGTAACGTTAAGAAGAAGATATTAACATAACCCTTGTTTGAGTTGTGACTTGTAGGTGGTTTAGGGGGAGAGCTATCAGCCAGTTCTTTAAAGGCAAATCAGAGTTCAAATCTGAGCTTTATCATGTCTCTAGTTCTGTCCACACATAGAGTTATGGCTGATTTGTGCCGTGGGAGCAGCCAGAACAAATTACAGCTGAGCAAATCTGAGTCTAGGTGGTTTGTTACTTAGAGCTGGTCAGTGTGTGCTCAGGTGGGCAGAGCAGGTCTGTGCTGGGAGCTGTGTGCAGAGCCCTGTCAATAGTTACAGTTCTCACACTGCAGGACAGAATTTGGGGAGCAAAGTGGTGAATTGGTGAAGTGAATTCATGAGCTGGTCCTGGCTGGTCCTGGGGCCAGGAAACTAGAGCAAAATGGGGACAGGGGCGTGATTTCAGTTTTCAGCTGTGATTATCCATCGTGCTTCTTGTGTTTTTATGTGATGGTCCTCAGGCTGTGCTCTCAGGGCAGAGCATTGCTCAACTCTCTCCCAGCTGGCCAGTTTGATCAGGTTAGTGTTACCCACATCAGAAACAAGAGGCAAAGCAAAACTCTGCAGATTCTGCCTTTCCCCCAGGGAGTGCCAGTGTTTTTCCCAGGAAAAATTTTTACAGTGTGATTCTCACATTGGCAGCTTGTACCTTGTCCAGCAATTTCTTTACATCTTCTCTTGAGCCCATCTGCTGCTCTCAAAGAGGCCTTTGTGGCAGAGTGGAAGTGGTGGAGGAATATACTTTTTTTTTTTTTTGCAACTTAATGTTGATCTCTCATGGATGTGTTCTTATAAGTGAGAAATAACTTGCTGTCAAATGCCATTTTGTCACCCAGCACAATGCAGTTCTTGCTGGGATGTTTAGTTCTGTGGCATCTCTGACCTGCAGGCAAACTTGGAGAGGAAGGTGGGGGCTTTGTTGCCTGCAGGGCAGCTGCTCTCACCTTGCTGTTACTCAATAATCAGTTGGCTTTGACATTAAGTTGCGAAAATTTAAATAAATTGTAAACTGCCGAACTTTGCCCTACGCGTTCTGCTTGTTTCTCTGTCCTGTCCCGCTGCTGACGGGGGATTTAATGAAAACAAATCTGGGTTAAAATAGGCGACTGAAATTGTAGCGCGGGAGGGCTTAGCAGGGCTGCTGCGTGTGATGATCAGCTTTGTATTGTTGGCTTTTGTACTCGGTGAGCAATTGCTTTATGGGATGGATTCATTTGGAGGAGGTGAATAAATGGAGTTTCATGGATTTCTGGGAAGCTTTGTTCATTTACATAAGCTGCGAATCTCGGCCGGTTCTGCTCTTGTCAGGAAATTTCACGGCTTCTTTGAGTCGGTGGGGGATCCTGAAGCAGCAGAGACTATTAGGAGTGCAGCTCAGGGTTGTGCTGTTGGCTGGGAGCAGGTTTGCTCCAGAGGAGCCTTCCTTCTTTCCTGGGCACTGCCACATTCCTGGGATGGCTGTGCACACGCTGCTGGTGGGTTGTGTGGCTGCAGTTGATTCCTGTTAACACACCTCATCTCTCCTCAGGGATTTCTCCTTGGAGGCCATGGAGCTTTCAGCCAACGAGCTCAGCATCTATGACAAGCTCTCCGAGACCATTGATCTGGTGAGGCAGACTGGCCACCAGTGTGGCATGTCAGAAAAAGCCATTGAGAAGTTCATCAAGCAGCTCTTGGAAAGAAACGAACCCCAGAGGGGCCCTCCACGGTACCCTGTCTTAGTGGCCCTCTACAAGGTAAGATGATTTTTGTGCATGAACACAGCATTTGAGGGTCAGGGTTCTCCTTTTCACCTGAGATTTTTATTTCCCATTGCATTTTCTTGATGAATTTTGCAAGATCTTTATTTAAAAAGCTGTGAATTATAGCTTCCTTCATGCCATGAGCTGCTTTGAGAACAGCTGGCCAAGATTTGGCATTGCTCATGTGTGCTGTAAATTTATGTTGTCCACATCTTCCTCTCCCATAAATTATTAAATAATGAGATTTGGATTGATTTTTTCAGACTAAGATTCCCAGTGTTGGCATCCTGAATGGAAATGTGAGGAAGGAAAGAGATTCTGGAAGTTCAGGGCTGAGTCATGAAGTGAGCATGGCTCTCTTTCTGAGCCTGCCACAAACTTCTACATGTCTTTATTCTACTTCTGGTCTATGAAATAAAGCTATTATCAGCATGCTTGATGGTAGAAAAATGTTTTAAAAGCCTTAATTAAAAGATTCTGTAAAAACTTTTGCAAAGTGAGTGAAAGGATGCTATTGGTAGGTAGGTTTGAGACCATTCAATTCCAGACTGGTTTGGGTTGGAAGAAATCTTGAAGATCATCCAGTTCCAAGTTCCTTCCATGGGCAGGACACCTTCCACTAGACCAGATGTTTGCTTCAAGTCTGAAAAGCTTCCCATAATATTCATAATATGACATAATATTCAGTAATACTTTAGTGTCATCTCTACAAATCCATTGCAATGGATTTTATTTGGAAAAAAAATGCAAGCTCTCTTCCTTGTGTCCTATAAAAAGCTGTAAAATGAGGCAGGAGAACAGGAAACTGCAAATTTGAACTTTCAGCTTCTGTTCTTGTTTTTGCTGTTGATTCAGTTTGACTTTGGCCAGGGGGAGAAATGCGTCATGTCATCTCTGTAAGGCTTATTTGGGATTCTGGTATGGAGGAGGGAGCTGGTGCCAACTCTGCCAAAGTGTTTCGAGGCTTGACGGATGTTTGCAAAAGCCACAGGGTTTTCCTTGTGTAAGAGGCATGGCAGGAGTGCAAGTTTTTATTTGATTAGGTAGGGAGGAAGAGGAACTATCTGTAGATAATCCTGATTGATCTCATGCTGGATTATTTGCAGTGCTAAAATACAGGAACAAAGCTGTTTGTGTGGCTTGGGTTTGAAGGCTGCTTAATTTCATCCATGGACAGCCCTAATAATAAAACTGGCTGACAACTCTGTGTGCATAAATAGCATTGCAGCTGAACGAGGAGACACAGCAAAAGTAAAGGGTGTTCATGCTGTGGTGCACAGCCACAGCCCTTTGATACCAGCAGAAGGTGTGTCCTGGTGTGAGGACACCTCAGCTCCCTGCAGTGTGATTAACTCTGTGCCTGTTTTCCCTTGCAGGGCCTGCTCACCCTGGGCTTGGTGTTGCTGACTGTTTACTTGGTGATCCAGCCCTACAACCCGCTGCCACCCGAAGCACCACTCTCCAGAGCCCAGGCCTGGGGCTCCCTTGTGGGACACATCCGGCTGCTGTCCCTGCCCATTGCCAAGAAGTACATGCTGGAGAGTAAGGAAATGTTTTCCCTGCTATAACATAAGCCTAGCAAGAAATACCAACTTAAATACCAGCCAGGAGAGTCACTCGAACGTCTCCAGGGCACCACAAATGTGTTGCTGGCTTGGCATCCTGGTTTTCTCTTTTCCTACCACTGTACTTAAAAATAGCATCCTGAGTTCTAGCTTCACTGGGACTGAAGCATATTTTATCTCTAACTTGATAATTTTGTTCTTACACATTCTCTTTTCCTTGCTTTTAACACCTTGGGTCTTTCTTCCACAAGAGTTCCCTTTTCTCTAGAAATCTTTGCACTTCTGAGAACCAGAACTGAGATAGCTCTGCTAGGGAAATGTCACCTTTTCTTGTTTTTTCTGAGTAAGGCAAAACCAGTTTCTCAACCAAATCTTGATGTCTTTGAGCAAAGTGTAAAAACCTCAACTTGTGGCCTGGTTTAAGGAAAAGGAGCTTTTGCCAAGTGGCATATTGGGAAAGGCCTGGGGGATTGAGTGCTGTCATGTTTATATGACATTAAGGGCAATGTGTGTGTGTGTGAGGAAGTCAGATAAGGGTTCCCTGTGAGGTTATCCCATCACAGGAGAGCAACATCATAGATTTTCCCAGAATGGCACAATAGAAATGGAAAAGTTTGGCTGTTTCTCATTCTTGGTTAATCATTTCACTGACTTAGCCTGGCAGGTGGGTGCAAGCTTGGGCTCTGCCTCTGCTGGAACACAAAGACTGTCAGTGATGATAAAGCTGTGAATTATTTTGAGCAGGGATGTGGCACAATGTTGATGGTCTGGTGGCTCACTGTAAAAACAAACTCCTGTAGCCGTGCCCCTGTCATGTTTATATTTAGCTTGGGCACCTCATTGTGTTGGAGTTGTCTGTGTTGGCTCTGACCTTCCTGCCAGAGCTGAAAAGGGCTCCCTGAAATGCCAGCACCATTCTGCATTCTCTCCCTCCCTCTTGCTGACACGGGATTTCTGCTGATTCTGATTTGTATGGGTGGGACAGGGTGTCCCCCATTGTTCCTCTTATTCCTTATGGATTGGAATATCTCTGGGAGTGAAAAACAAAGGTGAGAAGATGGCTCTGATAAGCACTTGACATTAGGAGCCTGCTTATCTACTGCATTCCAGCTTTTCCATGGGTGAACACCCCCCTGCTCCTGTATTGAGATGGAATCCAATGGGAATTCTAATGCTCATTTTGCTTTTCACTAAGGCCAGGCATGACAGGACAAGGGGTAATGGCCTAAATATGAAGGCAGGTTGGACATTAGGAAGAAATTCTTCCCTGTGAGGGTGGGGAGGCCCTGGGAGAAGCTGTGGCTGCCCCATCTCTGGAAGCTTTCAAGACCAGGTTGGACAGGGCTTGGAGCAACCTGGGACAGTGGAAGGTGTCCCTGCCCATGGCACGGGGTGAAGCAAGGTGAATTTTAAGGTCCCTTCCAACCCAAACCATTCTGTGGTTCTATTGTGTTTGTTCAATCAGATTTTGTCCAGAAAGTTGACAGGTTCTTTCTTCAGCTACCACAGGGTCCTTTTGGATGTGAAGAACCCAGGGAAGTTCCTTGGCACAGCTAAAGTTTGTAGTACAAGGGCTGCCTTAAACCCTAAGGATCTCCTTGTAAAGATAAATAAGAGCAGGAGCAGTTCTGGCCTACCTTTGGAAAAAACAGCTGCATGATGAGGAGATGGGGAAACATCCAGAGAAACAGGGGAAAAGGGAAGGATGGATGGAGAGGAAGAATGCAGTGTTGTTATTTAAATGCACATAAAATCCCTCATGCCTCTGTGAGTCCTGTAAGTCTCCAGAAATGGTGAGCAATAGGGTGGGCAGCAATCCAGTTCTGGGGAAAAGAGGAGAGGGGAGAGGGAGTTCCTGCTCTCTTTTTTGCAGAATTAGGTTGTGGTGGAAGCCACAGCATGTCCCAGTTAACAGATTGACTTGGGGTTGGCTGGAGTGACTTTGATCCTGGACAAGACCCTGGCTATTTAAATGGGAGAGTGCAGCACCCAGCCTGAACTTGGCTGGGTTCCTGTGGGAATCCCTCATGTCCTGGCTTCCCAGCAGGCAGCTGCAGCCACCGACACTGTCCCAGTGACACTGGTGTCACCATCACAGCTTGCTGCCCAGAGGACACTGGTGAAGCCATCCAGCAGAGATCTGGAAGAGGGAGTTCCATGGCTTGGGGCTGAGTGCTCTCCCAAGCCCTTTCAGCCCTACTTTGTGTTTGTTGTATTGTGTTGCCCCTAATTTTGGCCTTGTGATCTGCTGAAGGAAAGGGGTAAAGCTGCATTTTGTGTCTTCTTTGTTGATGAGAGTTTAAGCCAAGGAGGTCTTGCAGGCAGGTCTGGTGTTCTCTGATCACTGAATGCCAGAATAGTTTGGGTTGGGAGGGACCTTTGCAGGTCACCCAGGTCAACTCCACTGCCAAGGCAGGGTCACCTGGAACAGGTGGGTTTGGAATGGGTACAGAGGGGGGACATGACCTCTCTGGCAGCTGTTCCACTGCTCTGCCACCCTCCATGGAAAGAAGTTCTTCCTCAGGTTGGGGTGGAACTTCCTGTGTTTTAGTTTGTGGCTAAAACATGTTGTTGGGCACCATGGAAAACTCTGGCACATCCTCTTGGCATCCCTTGGAGATATTTATATGCCTTAATGGGATCCCCTCTGAGTCTCCTGTCTCTAGAAGGGAGATGTTTGCACTGTGCCTGAGCAGCAGAGAAAACCACTAATGAAGAGACTCGACATACAGACTCCTCTTCCTTTCCCTTCCCTGGGAAGAAAATTCTGAGGGGGCTGAGGATGGAGCTTGGAGCTTTCTGTGCTTGGGCACCAGTTCAAAGCCAGACTGGGCTGTTCCTGTTAGAAACCACCTGTTGTCAGCTGGAGGCTGCCATGGCCCACCGACAGTGCTGGCACACGTTACCCTGCCATGGACATGGGTGGTCTGCCTCCTTCCTCTGTGCCTGGGCAGGCAGGGGCAGCCTGGGCTGTGCTGTCCCTCCTGAGCTTTGGGGCAGCTTTCCTGTTGAGGTTGTTGAGGTTCTGTTCCTGTTGAGGAAGCTTTCCGGGGTTGAGGTTGGAGCCCCTCTGCTGGGAGGTGTGGGCTGAGCAGCCAGGTTTGTGTTGCAGAACAAGGGCAGCTCAGTTGCTGGGTTTCCCCTGAGAGGCAAGAGCTCCAGTCAGAGTGGTGATGAGGCTTTGGGAGGTGCAGAGGTGCAGGATGTGCTCCCCCCTCTCTCCTGCTGATGATGACCTGCCCTCCATCCTCGTGCCTTCCACCCAAGAGCTGTGCTGTGGGTGACAAGGGCTGCCTGTCTGTCAATGGCTGTGGGTGGACCTTTGAGCAGCAGAGGTGAGGAGCAGCATCCACAAAACTCTCTTGCATTGTTTATAGGATTGAGTCCAAAGTAAATTTCCTTTTTGCCTGTCTCTGTGCTCTCTTTTCTTGCTGACTTTTTTCCCCAGATCAATTCCCATATTAAACCTTATGTTCCCACCCTTTGTTCCTTGATAGCTGACTCTTAGACCCTTGGGTCTGTGCCTCTCTTCCAGCTGTTTTCCCAGGGCAAGGTCCCTGTGGCTGGGGAAAAGGTCTGTGGAAATGTGGTTTGCATTTGCTCTTCCTGAGCTGGTGTTTATGCAGAGCTTGTGAAAGCCCTGTTGCTGGGTCACATTGGCTGCTCTGGGCCTGCAGCTCTTGGCACATCAGCCCTTCATTTATAACCCCAGAGAGGTTATAAATGGCAGTGGGCTGTCAGACCTCTGGGTCTACCTGCTGTCCACCTGGTGTATTTTGATGGGCACATGGGTTAACTCATGGCTATCTAATGCTATTCCAGGGAAATACAGGACCTGAGCTTTCTGGATTAATTTCTCACATAGGCTGGGATGGACAATTCCCTCTGTGTTTCAGTTCTTTGGTGTAAAATAGGGGTACAAGTGCTCCTCTCTCCCCTGCAAGCATTAGGGATACATGAGCTCTCAAATTCTGCAGTAAAGCCAAATGAAAAGGGGTTTTCTATTCTTTTAACAGAAATTTTAAAACCACATTGGTGGTCACCCTACCTGATTTTTCTTTCCTTCACAACTCTGTCATCCCTATAGCTTTGTTAATATCTAAATATGATTTTTGATGTCAGCTGCTTGGTAGCTGTTCCCTGCCAGCCATGCAATGATGTGATGAGCAGAGCATTTAGTTGCTCTCACATTAACTCACGTGTCTACCCATGGTAAGTTCAGTCCTTGCAGCTCAAAAACCTCAGCAGAGCAGGTGTGTCAGTGGGGAACAGGCTGTGGCCCAATGTGACAATTTGCACATTGTACTGATAGCGGGGGTTGCAATGACCTCAAAGAAAATCCAGGTTTACTTTTAATAATGACACTTGGTCTTGGTCACACTCATCCTGCACAGCCCAGAATCAGCTGGGTCAGTAACTGCTCTGCACACCTAAAATCAGGCAAAAACACACATGGATCTTAGTGATGGAAAAAGGAAAAGAGATCCTGTGCAAGTTATCCCCAGCTTGGAGAAGAAGTGTTAAATACCTCTTTTTGCCTAGAGCAGTAGGGCTGAAATCATGTTTACTTCTTTATGTGTAATTATTGTAGAGAAAGGAGCCCAGCTGGAGGAGCAGTGTTTAGCAACACCTTGTAAATGGCCTGTCACTGTGTTACTAAAGCCTGCTGGGTGCCAGAGCTATTTGTGGGGATGGGTCACAGCAGGCTGGGTTACTGGGGGAGGGCAGCAGCTGGTTACTGGGAGAGGGCAGCAGCCTCTGCCTCTTGGCTGGCCCACCTTGGGTTTAGCTGGAGGCTTGCCTTGGCACTTGGCCAGCCCCTGTCTCTTCCCTGATCTTAACCCTTTGCAGGCAAAACACTTCT
Organism: Serinus canaria; assembly: GCF_022539315.1. Lineage (NCBI taxonomy): Eukaryota > Metazoa > Chordata > Aves > Passeriformes > Fringillidae > Serinus > Serinus canaria. The sequence continues at coordinate 2,439,725 of NC_066339.1, forward strand.
CCCTATGCTTCTCTCACTCCAGCCTTGGAGAGCTTTTTATCCTTGGCACAGCTTTGTGCAGAAGGGGAGCAACCAGCATGCCTGCCTTGCACGGAGGCTTGAGAACAGCCTGAGCACCCAGGTGTTCATCCAGCCTTTCCCTGTGAGCTGAGCACCCAGGTGTTCATCCAGCCTTTCCCTGTGAGCTGAGCACCCAGGTGTTCATCCAGCCTTTCCCTGTGAGCTGAGCACCCAGGTGTTCATCCAGCCTTTCCCCATTCCTGAGCCCAAGGAGCATGGGCCTGCTCTGAATGAAGGGTTGAGCAATAAGGCTGCTTGGGAGGTAAGGCAGGATCTGATTTCTAACTTGTTTCCTCTCCTCTTGCTCTCAAAGGATGTTATTTTTTTTTCCTCAGCAAAGTTGGGCTGGTTTTTGCTCTTGTTTTTGTGTGTGATTTCATGCACCCGCTTTGGGGGCTGAAGCATTTGGAGGTGGTTGTGGGTCACAGCATGTGCAGAGCTCCCTCCCATCACTGCACAGCTGCCAGTTTATCTGATCTTTTGTGTATGTAAACAACCCTTTTATGATATAACCTGAAAGCAACCAACAGACATGTGTTGGCTCGTTCAAAGGGGAAAAAAACGGCTGACTTTGCAGGGCAGGGTGGTGCCAAGCTGTTCATACTCTGTTACTTTGGCCTTGGTTCAGCCAGTGAGCTGTTTATTTGGGTGTGCTGGCAGTAAACTAACCCCAAACCATTGTGGTGCTGTGGAACACTAAATACTCTTCCTTTTACTTCTATATTGTGAAGCCTCCAAAGTTTCTTGTTTTCTCATTTGCAGAGTGAATCCTTATTTTGGATTTGCTTCCCTGGGATGTTTGCCATACGTGCAGAGGCATTTAGCAGCCTGGCAGAGCCCTCTGTGCACTTGTGACATAGACATGTCAAACCTTTTGCAGGCTGAGGCCACCATCAGGCAGGTGACAGCAGGTGGGAGGGATTTGTTTCCAAAGCTGTTCCTCTGAGGCAGATTGCTCCTGCAGCACAAGCTGTCACTGGGGCAGGTAACCAGAGGTGCAGCTGGAGTGGACTGTGGATGCTTTCCTGACAGCTTGGCCCCTGCCTTCCATTCTTGAGACTGGTAGGTGCAGATTTCTCCTGGAAATAATGCTCTTTTGCCCCAATGGACTGTGAATTCCTCTTGGGCTCAGCTCAGCAGACTTGATTTCACAATGTCTGGTTGGATCAAAATCATTTTCATGCTTTGCTCGGGGTTGACTAATGATCCCTGTGCTGGTGGAGCAGCCGTTACCCATTAGTGAGATGAACGAGTAGTTCTTCAAGCTGTTGACTTCTACCCAGAACAACAATAAAGGGGTTCTTGATGGGGTTTTTTGTAGTTGTTATTTTGTTCCTTGCTGTTCCTAAAAATGCTGTGAACCAAACTGGGAGGTACTTTCTTCTCATGGCATAAATATATTCAGTATACCCAGAGCTACAATAAAAGTCCAATATGAGGGAGGGGTGAGGATCTTGTGCTGAACAAGGACACTCTTTGTAGTATATATTTAAAACCCCACTGTGATGCAGTCCTTAATCAGGACTTGCAGGCTGTAATTAATAATCCTTGTTTCCTGCCTGACTTACTTAAGAGCCCATCAGTTTAGCCTGACTTTGACATGACATTATAAATGATCAAATTAATTTTTAGCCTAGTGAAGAATTTGCAGCAAGATGGAAACATTGCTTGTGCAACCAAGTGCTTCAAATGCCTCTTCCAAACTGTGCTACCTGGTAACTACAGAGCTTGGAATTCCTAGATCTGTAAAGTAAGAATGATGGGATTTGCCTGTGTTATAGACTGTCATCATGAATTGATGCCAAAATTTTTCCACCATCCTGGATTGCTCCAAGCCCTGTCAAGCCTGGCCTTGGACACTTTCAGAGATGGGGCAGCCACAGCTTCTCTGAGCAGCCTGTGCCAGGGCCTCCCCAACCTCCCAGGGAAGAATTCCTTTCCAATATCCCATCTGTCCCTGTCCTCTGGCAGCGGAAGCCATCCCTCACTCCAGGCCTTGTCCCAGATCCCTCTCCAGCTCTCTGGGATCTCCTTTAGGCATTGGAAGGCTCTCCCCAGAGCCTTTTCCTCTCCAGATGAACAACCCCAGCTCTCCCAGCCTGCTTCCAGAGCAGAGGGGCTCCAACCCTTGGAGCATTTTTGTGGCTTCCTTGGGACTCATTCCAGCTCCACATTCTTCTTGTGTTGGGGTCCCAGAGTGGAGGCAGCTCTGCAGGTGGGGTCTCACCTGAGCAGGGCAGAGGGGCAGAATCCCCTTTTAATGAAACACCCAGGTTTGTACAATGGACCTGCAAGAAGGGACAGAGAAATATCTGGGGAATATTCAGTGCACAGCCATTCTTGGGAGCCCTGAATTCATCCAGTACTTGCTGAAGTTGCTTGAATATTCCAAGGATTTCATCTTATGCTTGCTTGAATATTCCAAGGATTGGCCCTGGTGAATTATGTGGTAGGTCTGGGGAATAGTCTCATCCTCAGAAAGAGGGATCTGGGATTTGGAACCAGCCTTTGCAGGTTGAGGAGCTGCTCAGTACATCAGCCAATCCTCTGGGGGCCTTTCTGTCAGTGACTGTGGGTGATGGCAGCAACAGCCCCTCCAGACACAACACCTGGGGGGCTGTGAAGTCCTGGGGGGTCTTCCCTGGGACCAGACCTCCCTGTGCAGACCTGGATGGCACTTGTCTGGTGGAGATTGCTACAGCCTTGCAGCCCCAAGTGCTAGGGAGCAAACCAGCTTGTTGGGGAGCCAGCAAACTGCCTCAGCACCTGCAGTGCTACAAGCAGGAGGTTTTGTGTTTTGAACACTTTGTTAGGGTCAGGAGCAGCCCTTGGCTCTGTATCCTGCAGGAACTAAAGTTCCTCCTGATAGAGGCTTCCCTTTGAACCTTCTGCACTGGCAGATTGATCCTGCAGCCTCTATATGGTCTCTAAAGAGAGCAGGGCTTGCTGAGATGCTGCTCTCACATCCATGTGGGCAAATTTCCATGACTTAATTTGCTTTGCTGCAACGGGCAGAAGCAGGGCCAGGTCTCAGGAACCTTGAGTTTACAATCTGATCATCCACACCCAGCATCTCTAGGGCTGTGCACACACACCCCTTTCTAGTGCTGTGGGCAGCCAGAAATTTGGGAGATCCTCTGTGAAAACAGCCAAGAAGGGCGGGGTACTCATTTTAAATTGAGGATGACTTGAAAATTATTTTTCTGCATAGTGGAAAGTAGAGTCATAAACTCCTTGTAGTATTAATCATAGATGTGTTTTAAGGGAAGATTGTTATCTCTTAGTCTGTGCTGTGTTAGCAGCTGAAAATCCCAGCCCTGGCTCTGCTAGGAGCTCTCCTGACACGGGGGAGAAGGCAGCTTTTGTCCTGGAGAAATAATAACACATAAAAAGAAATATGAGGTGGTTATGGCCGATGGGGAACTGAAGTTCTGTTGAACAAACTGAAGGCTGCCCCTCAAAAAGGGCTGAGAAAGCAGAGAGAAGTTGGCCACATTTCTGTCCTGTAATGGATAGTTGGATGTGTCACTGCTCCAGCTGCTCTCCTGCACTCCAGCTCCTCAGGGATAATTGCCCACGCCCAGCACTTGAGCGTGTGGATGGGAGTGGATGGGAGCATGGTGTGAGGGCTGTGCTGGGATGAAAAGAGCATCTTCCATTTGCATCCCTGAGCAGCCCTGTGTGTGCACAGACAGCGCTCGGCCTCCACAGGAGCAATCCCCAGGGTGTCTGGGCAGGCAGGGTGATAGTGTAAAAGGAATGCAGGGAGGGTAAGGAGACAAAATCAGCATCCTGGGTAAAATCCTGCCCTGGTCCCCAGTGGCAGTTGGCTCCTCTGTGCACCATCTCTCCTCCCGCCCTCCCTGGGAAGGGCAGGCGCTGCCCGTACTTGTCATGCCAGTCACACACATGCTGGTGCACAGACTAACACCCTCCACAATAAATCTAAAAGATTAATTACTAGGGGAAAAAAAAATCCCACAACCCCACTTGCAGCATTTGAAATGCATCTCAGCCAGTGCTCTGCTCTGGTTATTCATGGGGAAAAGAAATCACCTCCTGAATCGAGCAATTGAGAATGCAAATATCCCAGCCTGGCTCAAAAGAGGAATCAAGCTCTGTACTGTCAAACTGATTAGCATCCTGTTCCGTGGGGTACTGCCCTGAGCCCAGAGGGAAAATTTGGGGACAACTGTGCTTAATGCTTAGGGATGAGGTTTCTGAGTTTTGCCCAGAGAGAAATTACAGCCTTGCTACGCCCCATCTGATGACAGACCATAGAGATGTTTTCGTGTTCTCTTCACAGCGACTGCCCTTTCTCTGGTGAGATCTTTCAGCCTTTTGTTTCCTGTCACTGACCAGCTGTTTTTTGTGAGTTGAGTTTTTTTGTTGTTGTAAAACTGAAGCTTTCTACAGGCAGTGGAACAAAGATTTTCTTTTTTCTCTTGTGAGCAGGGAGGGAAAGTATATTGGAGCAGTTTCTCATGGGACTGGGACTTCTGCTTGCAAGAAGGATTTTACACTTTGTTTTGCCATTTTCCCCTTTTCCTGAAAGCAGTGTAGATGTGTCTTCCAGAAAGACTAGGAATTATATCCTCATCCCTTTCAGTGCATATCCCAGCAGTAGGGTGGGAAATGCAGCATTTGGGAGTTGGAAATACTCAACAAAAAAGAAGCAAAATGAATCCCAGTCTGCTCCTTGTTCTGTCCCAATGAACATAAATCCTTTGTAGCATTCCTTGTGGGCTGCTGCAGATGTCAGAGGGGAAAATAAAACAAAATCTTCCCTATGAAGTGCTGTTCATCCCTTCTTAGCCCTGTGCAGGAACATGAGTGTGGCTGGAAATTGCATTGACAGTGACAAGCAGTTTGTGCATGGTCTTTATTCCCCCAAAAAGCTGCTGTGCATCCTTGTTTCCCAATTTGATTTTTCAGCCAGACTTCACTCTTCTTTCTCCCTTTGCCATCCCCTCCATTTTTCCAAGTTTGTCTGCAGCAATGTCCAGGAGACTTTGGAGCTGTTTTGACATGTGCTGGCAGGATTGGGCCTCTTGGTGAGGACAGATCCCTGGATATTCCACGTGAGATGTTTCCCAGGCCTTGGGTTTTTCCTGACCCACCCTGACAGATCAGGCCTGGGATGGGTTTGCTGCCACTGCCCAAGTTGAGCCTCTCCCATTGGATTAAGGCTGCAGAACCAGAGCTGTCACTGCCATAAAATCTGTGTTTGAAGTGGAATTTCCATTAAGCTCTCCCATTTCTCACAACCTGCTGCTGTATCTCCAAATAAAAAATTTGTGCTGGGGTGTTTAGACTGGCTGTCAGGGAAGGGTTCTTCCCCCAGAGGGTGCTGGGCACTGAACAGGTTCCCCAGGGAATGGGCACAGCCCTGAGGCTGCTGGAGCTCCAGGAGTGCTTAGACAACATTCTCAGACACAGGGTGGGAGTTTGGGATGTCTCTGTGCAGGGCCAGGAGTTGGAATTTGATCTTTGTGTGGTTCTGCAGATTAGAGCCACACCCTTTCAGTGTGGTGGCTGCTCTGCACGTCCTTTACATAGAAATGCATGGGGTGTTCAGCATTGTCCTGCTCATTCCCTGCTGCAACAAGTCCCTTCTCTTAATGTTTCTTTGTTTTTTTGGGAGAGCTGTTAATTGGAGGAGGGAGGCCAGATATAGGCATCAAGTTGTGTTTTCATGTAAAAATTAACTTTTTGAAGATGTAAACATGCAGTGTTCATTGTAGGCCAGTTCAGCTGATTGTGGTGTAACAACAATTTTTGGAATTTAAAATGAATGTGGCTGTGGTCCAGGGGTTGCTCATGCTGGGACTTTTCTCCCAGTTTCATCTTCAAGTCAGTGCATGGGATGAATGAAAACAGCAGCAGCATGTCTTGGTGAAATCTGACATTTTCCCAGCATCATCTGCACATCCCAGATTGGGCAACCATTGCCTGGGACAAATTTCTAAATTAACACAGTGGTAAAGGGGAGGGTGATGATTTCAGGTACGTCCTATCAGGGTTCATGACACCAGTGCTAACCATGTAGGAGTTACTCTTTCCACCCCTGGATCTGTTTTTGGTTTACTGGGTGTTACCTCTTTGATAACACCTTTGGGTTGTTCGTTTGCTTATGGAGTTGTTTAATTACACTACATATGATGGTTGCCATCCCTCTGTTACTCATGGAAGGGTAGCTGAGCCTGTGTGCCTCATGTACAGAGAAGTGGAATTTCCATGAGCTCTCCCATTGCTCACAACCTTCAGCTCTCTCTCCAAAATGTGCTGGAAACATTCCCTCCAGTTCCCTGCCTGGTGAAGCTGCTTCTTTTTGAGTTACAGCCATCAGAAACTATAAGAAATCTCAGTGTTTCATGTTAGGGATAATGAGTTTGTAATTGAATTTGTCTCTTTTCCATTCCATTTTTGGTCTTACTAAAGAGGTTTTCCCTGTTTCTTCCCCAGAATGCCAGGACTGGTGGGCAGCAGGTTGCAGACAGAACACTTCTGCACTTCCTGCAAACTGCACAGTCTGTTCTGCTGTGAAAAGCCTTCACATAGTGACAGACTTCAGAGAGCTATCAGAAAAGCTCCAGAGGCATCAGCCTTTTCTAATCAAGGTAATGCAGGGATTTGTGAGGCTGGGTGATGAGTCCAAACTCTTGAACAGCACAAGCCCAAAACCCCTGCCCAGTATTTTCACCCATGAACTCAAACTGCTCATTCAGGACATGTCTAAGAAGACATTTCACCCCAGTGTAAGGATGTGGGAGGTGAGAGCTCCCTGCATTGTTCCTCTGACTAATGATCATTGCATTTGGACACTTAGCAACCCACGTGGGTGTTGCTCTTGGATGTTTTCTAGTGGGAGGGAAATGGGAGCAACCCTGTGGGCACAGCTTTTATCTTTGTTTCATGTTCTTTAAGACAGGGCAGCATCTCTCCTATGAAGAGCTGAAGCATTTTCAGTCCCAGGATCCAGAACTGGCAGAGGTTATAATAGAAGAAAATTCAGCTGAATTATGGAGCTGCCCATTTTCCTTTCCCTGGTGAGTCAGACAAAACATGTGATGGATGGATACATCCTTTCTGTAGGGGTGCTCAGGCTCTGCCTCTGTGAACCACCAGTGCCTGCAAGTTGCAGTTTATCTGGAGGGAAGGTGCACAGGCGTGGGTTACAGGCTGCTTCTGCTTGCTGGCACTGATTTGTTCTGAGGACAAGACTTCTGCACTAAAAATGGAGAGGTGGTGCTTGGTCTCCAGTTATTGCTCCTCTTATATGATAAAGTTATCCCAGGGACTGCCTGGTACTGTTCTTCAGGCTGTAAATCATCTTGGCTATGATCTGATCACCTGAGGCAACTGGTTCACATTTCTGTCACCTCTGTCTGCTCAGTGGAAATCCTCCACCACGGGTGCTGACTGAGAAGAGATGCTCTGACTTCTGCAAACACTGAGAAGTAATGGAAAGTCAAAGAATCCTATAGTTTGTGTTTAGTCTTGTGCAGAAAATACAGCCAACTCTCATCCTGTCCCTGTTAACCAAAAGCTCTTTGCCAAAGCCTTTCATGTGAACAAGACATGTGAACAACTCAGGGCTCTCTGAAGTCTCAGAGTAAGCAGTGGTGAGGGATGGTCAAGGTACAGAAGAATTAATCATGTCAGTCCCCTAGACAGGGAAGTACAGATAAAAGCCCCACCTGGCCTTTTCCAGTTACATTTCCTGGCCTAGAGAATAGCCTTGGATCCCCCCTCCCTTGCCATGTGGGTTCAGTTATGGTTGTGGATGATGCCACCTCTCTGGATCTTTTGTCATTAATGGATCTGGTCAATGACTCGGATCATTTTAAGGGAAAAGGGGAGGGAAATGAAGTTCAGGTATCCATAAGGATCTGTTTGCTCCCTCTGTACATGGTCCTGGTGCAGGAGCCCAGAGGAGAGTGGGAAGGAGTAGATTTAGAGGCTGAGGCTGAATTTTGGTCCTGATTCCCAGGGCTAGTCTGTCATGTTGTTTATCAAGCATGAATGTTTGGCAAGAATTTTATCTGGAAAGTAGCTTTTAAATGCAAACATTATCATTGTATGATGATTCTTTAATATGGGCTGGTTTATTTAGGAACAAGTCTGTGAATAGATCTCGGATTCTCCAGGAATTTTTCCCTGCTTCCTCTTTGCTGTCCTTCCCCAAGACAGTGTCCCTGGAGAGCTGCTTCCTCATCCGCCACCCAGATTTGGGGAATAAGGTGAGAAATTAATTCCAAAGGCATTCTCTTCCTGTCCATGAGTTGTCTCCCAGCAGCTCTGAGTTTTTGTGGGTTTTTTAGCTGATACAGTCCTGAAAAGGAGCTTTTAGGGTTGTCTCAGTTCCGTCCATCTCAAGGTGGTTGTGTCTCCCAGCACTTCTGTCTAGTTTGGGGCAGGACATCTCCCTTGGAGCTGGAGATGTCACAGAAACAGAGGAACTTTAAGGATCATCTTCTTCCAACACCCCTTGCCTGCTCTGTTCATGTGTCTGGCCTTGCTCTATAGCTGGGTGAGGTCTTTCTCTGCACAGCTGGGCAGAGTTGTTTTAAGAGCTGCGTTCTGGGAGCTGTTCCTGGCAGTGAGACTCACTCATTCTGAGACACTTGAGGCTTCTGGCCTGATCTCCTCTGTGTTTTCCTGAGTTGTGGGGATGTGCAGGCCCTGCCTTGCCTTGGAGGAGAGGAGAACCCTTGCATGCAGCTGACCTCAGCTAAGATTCTGTGCTCCACTGGTAACTGGTGGAGCAGCAAACATGTCATTTGCTGTGTCTCACCTGCCTGCAGGGTAGTGACTGTCCCTGCTTTGGGCAGACAGAGCCAAGGAAAGCTGGCCAGGCTTTTGAAATCCTCTCCTCCTGTCCTAGAGCTACAGCCTGCACAGCCTCTTTGCTGTTGGGAGTGGGCAGCTCACCCTGACTGTTGCACCTCTGGACACGTGCAGAGGACACTGTGAGGTGTTCAAGGTGGAGCTGGAAGCTGGGGATTTGGGTGAGTACCAGAGCTGTGGCTTGCAGGGACTGGGAGTGGAATCAGGAGGCTGCTTCTAGCTGGGTCTTTTCTGTCTGACACCTGGGATGGTGGTTTGTGTCACTGTCACCTCCAGACTGGTGTGTGCCTGCTTGTCACAGCACAGGGAGTGATCCTCCTGGACTGGGAGTTTGTGGCCTGGAACTCCAACACTGGAGATGCTCAAAGCTGAGCAGTGTGGGTACACAATGGGTATTACAAACCCAGTGCCTACTGAGGGAATTGTCTTTCCAAAGAGCTCCAGCATGACCACATCCCTCTGTGGGGAATGGGAGCACTCATTAAGGATGGGCTCATCTAACAGAGCCTCTCCATTGTCTCTTCCCAAGGTTATGCCAACACAGATCACTGGACAATGAGCTTCATGGCCAGAGGGACAGAGCCAGCTGTGATTTGTGATGGAGCTGCCAGCTAAGGATGCTGGGGTGGGAAAACAGAGCTGTTCCCAGGACAAGAAGACTTTCAGCTTTGAAGCCAAGGCAACGTCTTGAGAGGAGCGAGCTGGGGCAACTGGGGCAGGCAGCTTTGCCACCCTGCATGTTTACAGTGTTTAAAAAGGACTATTTTCCTGACCCTTGAGGTAATCCTTTGCCTTTCCTCAAATGTGTTTTGGGAGAAGATCAAGATATTTATGACCCTCCCTGTCCCCTCAGGTAAGCCCTGAGTTTGCAGCAAAGGGTTTTTTTTCCAGGAGCAGCAGATGGATTTCTCAGGATGAGATTCACCTTATGTTCTTTGTGGATTATGGCACTTCTGAAACTTCCTGGGGGGGTTGGGAGTGGATGGGGTGTGTGACATTTCTGTGTACATTCCTCCTGAGGAGGAAGCTTTGAGCCTGTGTAGTCAGGCCAGTTCTATAAAGGGAATGAATTGGTGATGTGTCCCAGCTCTCCCTCACGTCCACAGCTATGTGAGCCCTGCAGGGCTGACCTTGGCTCCTGCTCCCAGGCTGGGGAGAGCCTTGAGCTTGAGGGCAGAAACTCTCACCCATTGCAACCTTCTTGTACCAAAAGAATCCTTTCTGTTGTGATCACCCTTCTGCAGCTCTCTGTCAGCAGGTTGTGAGTGAGTCAAATGGTAATTGTGCTTTTCTTCACCTCCACTTCCTTTCCTGCAAAAACACCAACACACATCTTAGAGGTGCTGGCAATGCAGGAGTTCTGGATGGAGCATGGGCTGGGAGAGAGCAGCTCTGTCCAGCTTTCACCTCAGACACCAAGGGCTGCACAGCCATTCTCAGCTGCTCCTTGTTTTTGGAGGCACTGCCTGCGTTCCCAGCCCACGGTACCTCTGGGAGCACCTGAAACCTCCCTCTTCCCTGGCATATTTTTGCATCGACTCCTTCCAGACCTGGAACTCTGTCTTCAGAATGAACGTTGGTTTTTCCTGGGTCCTTTCCAAGCTGCCTTTGCGTGTTTCCTGCTGCTGGAGCAGTGCTGTCTCCAGTGCCCTGAGAGAGGCTCGGGTTCGGGGTTTGCAGACTGCGAATGCTCCGGTCCCTTCCAAGTCTGATCCTTTGGGTCTGATCCCACTGCTGAAGATCATTTACAGATGTGTCAGGCTGAACTCATAGGCCAGGGCTGGAGTTCAGGACATACTCTCACACTTGTTAGTATGGAGTTGGGAGGGGTTTTGGTTGACAGCGAGTTAACTCTGTTCTCAGGAGCAAGGGCCTTTTTCTCTGTAAATATTTTAGGTACATGTAAAATGACAGATTGGGAAAATGTCTGTCCAGCCTTTGTTTTTGAGGAGAATGGGAGCAAACATCGTGCTAATCTGATTAGGAGCTGACAAAAGCTGCCAAGTGGGATGACCACTTCTGGCTCCTGTACAAGAATAAGGCAGAGGACAGTTCCTGCTCCAAAGAATTTAGTCTGAGGCCTTGACACTACAAACATTTCTATGCATAACCCCTGTTTTTCTCCTGTCAAAACAATGAGAACAAGCCCAGCACCTGTGTCAGTCTGTGCATGGCCCTTGGTGCAGGACACACACCAGATCTAGTAGAGCCAAAAGGGGAGAGTCTGACTCTCTCAGGATAGAAAAGGACTAATATCATTTGTTACCAAGAAGTAAAGGGAATTGGACTAATAGACCTTCCATTAGTGTTCTCACTGCTTGGAGTGTATTTCACACTCATGACACTACATTCAATCTTGTACATGTCAAGACACACACACCACCCCCTCTCCCTCCTCTTAAAGCCTGGCTCTTAGTTAATGGAAATTTGGGAGTTCAGTGATGGCAGAATTAGAGCCTCATTAGTGACTGTTGCTATTTAAACTTTGGCAGCTTCTCAAATCAAATTCAAAGGCTGACCAGGTTACTTCACCTCTTACTGCTTTTGTATCTGACCCATTTTTGTAAAGCACTTGCTCAAAGATGCTGCTGGAGCCATTCTTGCTGAGATTGGGTGACACTGTCACTGCTAAGTGTCCTTGACTGTAACTTGTAAAAGAACTGCGGAGACAATTCCCAAGTGTCTGTGAAATGCCTGGATTTTGAGAGTCACACTTAAGCCATTGTGGCTGTCTGGCTCTTTCAGGAAGAAGCAGAGAAAATGGATCTATTTACAGTTGCTGTTTGGACTGGGGGGAGGAGGGGGAGGAAGGGGCAGGTTTGTGCCTGTTTAGCAGAAATGTTCTCACTTTGTGCTTCTCCCTTCCTCGAAGAGTTGCAGCTGGTTGGACAGGAGCTGGTGAGTCTGGCCTGTTTGCAGAGCAGCCCTCCAAGTGCACTTTATGGGCTCTGCATAAGTTTCCAGCTCTGTCTCAGCGATACATTGCTTATGTCCCAGCCCCGCTCCCTTCGGAGCTTACATCATTTGTTTTTAAGCTCTCCTGTATATTTTCTCTTCCTCTTCCAAAGGCTGTAAGGAATTAGCTGCTAAACTAAAACAGGAGGACAGTCCTCCTGCTGATAAAGAGTCAATTTTGGCCGAAGTGCCGAGCCCCAGTCTGCAGCACAGCTTCCAGAGCAGCTTCTGTCTCCAGCTGCCAGAGGACTGATGCTCACACCTTCCACATCCCAGGGCAGGCAAGGAGCCACGGTGGGAAACCTGGAGGTGAGGCCACAATGGCAGAACTGGGGGAGGTTTTGATACCTTTTCTGCAATTAAGCCCTGGTTGTCTTCCACATGCAGAGCTCCAGCTTCACAGAGTCCCTGGAAAGGCTGCAGGACTTCCCTGGAGAGGCTGGTGGTCCTAGTGGCCTGCTGAGGTGGAACAGGGCTGTTCCTGCAGCTATTGAGGTTTCACAGCCATGATCACATGAGTCACAGAGGGGGTGTCCCACCATGGTCTCCCTCACCTCAGCTCCCCTTTTGCACTCTCTGTGCTGGTTTGGACAATCTCCCACTCCCCCTCTGCCCAGCTCACACAGGTTCCCAGTTTACACATTTTAAAATCCTTTTGTGTGCTTCAGAGCTCATTGCCTGTGAGCTGGGAGCTGGATTCCTCCTCACCCCACATCCCAAAGGCTGCAAAGCTGCTCTGAAATCACACCAGAAATCGGTACTACCCACGTGCCCAGAGGAGGGGGCACCTCTGCACTTGCCAGGCTGGAAGGATGGGCTGTCCCCATCAGCTGGGCAGGAGGATCGTGGTTCAAAGCTGCTTCCCAAAGCAGGGGTCACTGACCAGTGCTGTCAGTCAGTCCTGAACTCAGGGTAACTGAAAGGAGGAGAAAGGATTATTGTGATTTACTTCAGTACCAGGAAATCAGCGGCCCCCACGGGAGCCAACCTGGCAGTTTCTATTGATTTTTTTTTTTGCTTTCTTTGTTCCTTTTCATTTTTTTCCCTGCCCACTGTTATTGCACACATTGATTCCCCTGAGGGATCTCTTTGCAAGGCCCTGGAGAGCTTTGAGTCAGATTCCCCATGAGTCTCCAGACTGCAGTTTCTCCCACCAGGCCTGTTTTTGTAATGTTCTGGAGGAGAAGCTGGTTTGTCTGGGCTGGATCAAAGCACCTCCCTTCCCTCATGGCCTCCTGGGCTCCAGCAGCAGCAGGAGGAGGAGGTGGGGAGCAGGAGAGCATCTCATGGTACAGATGTGAGCTCTATAAACACCAGTGTCTCAGAAAAGGGGGATCCTTCTGACTTGAAAGCCTCTTGTTCCCCCCCTTCAGGAGGGAAGTTTCCACACATCCCAATCCCAGGTCCTCCTTCAGCCTCATGGCCCCCAGGAGAATTGAGCGTTTCCTGGGGTGAGGCCATTTTGATGGGTGCACAAAGAGTTTTTGCTTCCTGCAAACCAAACTTTCTCCTCTTGGTAAATTTATAGGTAGAACTCGATATCCTCCTCTTCAGGAACCTCCTCCTTGTAAAGGGCAGATTTAGTGTCCTGCTGAGTTAGACAAGGGAGATGCTGGACTTCCCTTTGCTTTGGAGAATCAAACAAATGGCAAGTGATTTATTTTTAGCATTATCTCCTTGTCTTGGGGAGGGTAGCCACATTCTAAAGGCTCAGAGGTGCTGGGAAGTAAAGCTATATATGCATAAAGACTGTTTCAATGCTGAACACTAAACTTAGTGATGGATTAAAAAAAAAAAAGAATGTGAATATGCACTTAATGCAGAATTTTATGGATGGTCCTAATTTAATATATTGCAAACTTTGTAAATACTTGGGAAAAGCCTGTAAAGTATGTAAATAAATGAGATTTGTATGTAAGAAAAATAAAAAAGTTTTTAATTTTTGCAAATAAATACAAGTGTTAATGACCTTTTCCCTTTTCCTGATTTTTATTTTCATGTTGCATGTCAGCTATTCAGGGGTTATTTAACCTTTTTTGGTACACTTTTTCTAAGGAAAGTGTAATTTTAAATAAAAAGTCAGAACGCTTTTGTTAGGAAAACGTCATAAGAAACACTTTGTGGAAAAAGGAGCAGTTTGGGAAATGTTCTGTGGATTTTAGCCTGATTTTCTGAACGAAGTTGATGCAACAGAGAGCCTGTCCCTCCTTTCTTCTCTTCCCAGAAACAATCTCCATCTTTCCTTCACAATCCAGTTGATTGTAGCCAAACTTTGAGGCGTGGAAGATGATAAACTCCTCCAGAGCTCATAAATCCGGGCGAGTAGGGAGAAAATTCAGAGATCCTGTTACTCCCACAGCAGTGCAGGAGCCTGTTAGACACCGGCCAGCCCCGCTGGAGACCCTCGAGATGTGAGTCAGTAGAAGCCCAGGCTTGGTCACTTCTGTGCTGCAGAGTGGGGCCACTCTGGAGCCAGCAGGCTGGAGCAGAGCCTGTCAGGTGTTGGTGTGTGGCTCCTGTCCCTGTCCCCATGCAGTGGCTGCTGCTCCCTGGGGTGGGGGACGGGCTGTTCCTTGAGTGAGCAGAGGGAAAGCTGCATTGCACATACCCAGCCCCTGCAGAGCCATGGTTTGGTTATTCCAGCCAGCCCCGAGGGCAGCCACAGACTCCCAGCTCTCCTGTTTGGGGCCATCTCAGCTCTGTACCCTGTTCTTCCTCTCCTGCTCCCCCCTGTCCTGATGGTTCAGGGAAGAGGCATCAGCCCTCAGCTTGTCCCTGTTGCCAGCAGGCTGGGCAGCCCAGGGGGCTGTTCCTCAGCTGCCAAATGCTGTTCCCCCATCACAGACCCGGGGCTGGCCGAGGTGGGCTCTGGCTCTGTCTGGGGAGTTGCTGTGCTGCAAACTGCTCTCAGCAATTGCATCTCGCTGCCTTTGTTTCTAACACATTTCTAACTCTGCATTCCAGGAATAGGGGAGAACCTCTGTGAAAACAGGGCTTTGTCAATTGCTGTGGGATTGTTGTTACAGATTTGGATGGCACTGTGGTGGGTATTTACTACAGGGCACCTCTGAGGAGGAGGAAGCTGATGAGGTTTTCTCTGGGCAGCTGGAAGTAGCCTCATGGTCAGAGGTCCTGATTCTCCTGGGGAGCTTCAACCATCCTGATATTTGTTGGAGAGATAACACAGCCCTGCACAGGCTGGAAGTCCAGGAAGTTCCTGCAGGTCATTAAAAGTAACTTTTTGATACAAGTGGTGGAGGAGCCTAGGAGGAAAGGTGTGTTTCTGTTTTGTACTGCCAAACCAGGAGGGACTGGTTGAAGATGGGAATGGTGGGGAAAGCCTTTGCTGTGGTGACCCATGTTATGGTGAGACTGAGGATCCTGTGTGGGAAGAAAAGCAGTAGCAGGGCTAGAACCCTGATTTTCCAGAGAGTCAATTTAATCTTTCCAAAGACCTACTTAGAGGAATCCCATGGAATAGGGCTCTAGAAGGGAAGGGGGCCCAAGAAAGCTGGTCAATATTCAAGCATCCAAATTCAAGAGCAGTGTATCCCCATGATCCAGAAATCAAGCAAAGGGGGCAGATCTGCATGGAAGAGCAGGGAGGTTCTAGCAGTTCTCAAATAGAAGAAAGAAATGTATGGGATGTTGAAAAAGGGACAGGCAGATGAGAGATCTATAGGAACATATTTGGGGTATGCAGGGATGCAACAAGGAAGGTTACAGTCCACTTGGAATTGAGTCTGGCAAGGGATATCAAGAACAAGAAGAAGGCCTTCTCCAAGTGCATCAGCAGCAAAAGGAAGATTAGGGAAAATGTGGGGCTGCTGCTGAATCCACTGGGTGTCCTGGGCATGAAAGACACAGAGAAGGTGAAATTACTCAACACCTTCTTTGCCTCAGTCTTTACTGCTGAGAGCAGCCCTCAGCAGTCACAGATGTGTGAAGTAAGATGGATGGAGAAAGGAAAACTTCCCCTTGGTCCCAGAAAGTTGAGAGAGATCAGCCAGGCAGACTTAACACCCATAAATCCATGGTGGGATGCACCCACAGGTGCTGAGGGAGCTGGCAGAAATTGTTGTTTAGCCACTCTTCATCATCTTTTAAAAACCCTGGAGAATGAGAAAGGTGGCCAATGACTGGAGAAAAGCCAGTGTTAAGTCCTGTCTTCAGAAAGGGCAAGAAGGAGGACCTGGGAAACTCCCAGCCAGTCAGCCTCACCTTCGTCCCTGGAAACATGATGGAACAGCTCATTCTGAAGATCATCACCTAGCACCTGAAAGTAAAGGAGGTTATTGGGAGTGGTCAGCATGGATTCACCCAGAGGAAATCCTGCTTGACCACTCTGATGCCCTCTGTGATGGCATGGCAGGATGGGTTGATGAGAGGAGAGCAGTGGGTGGTGTCTGCCTTGACTTCAACAAGGTTTTTGACACTGTTCTGTAACATCCCCATGGATAAGCTCAGGAAATATGAGTTGGATGAATGGACAGTGAGGTGGACCAAGAGCTGGCTCAGTGGCTGAGCTCAGAGGGTTGTGGGCAGAGCAGAATCCCTGGAGGCCTGTAGTCAGTGGCATTCCTCAGGGATCACTACTAGGTCCAGTCTTATCCAATTTGTTTATCAACAGCCTGGATGAAGGGATGGAATGGACCCTGAGCAGGTTTGGTGATGGTACAGAACTGGGGGAGTGGCTGATCCACCTGAAGGCTGGGCTGCCATTCAGAGGGACCTGGACAAGCGGCAGGGTTGGATGGAGAGAAACCTAATGAGGTTCAACAGGAGCAAGTGCAGGTGCTGGTACCTGGGGAGGGATGACCCCAGGTACCAGCACAGGCTGGGAGTGACCTACTGGAGAGCAGCTCTGCAGAGAAGGACCAGGGGGTCCGTGTGTTGACCATGAGCCAGCAGTGTGCCCTGGGGCCAGGAGGGACAATGGGATCCTGGGGAGCATTGGGAAGAGTGTGGTGAGCAGGTCAGGGAGGTGATCCTTACACTCTGCTCTGCCCCGGAGAGGCCATATCTGTGTTCAGTTCTGGTCTCCAAGTTCAAGACAGGAGTTACTGGAGAGAGTCCAATGGAGGTCATAAAGACTAAGGGACTGGAGCATCCCTCTGATGAAGAGAGACTGCTGGATCTGGGCCTGGTTAGTCTGGAGAAGAGAAGACTGAGGGGGGATCTCATCAATCCATATAAATATATCCAGGAGTGTCAGAGGATGCTGTCAGACTCTTTAGTGCTGCCCAGCAACAGGACCAGGAGCAATGGCCATAAGCTCAAAACACAAGTTCCACCTCAAGACAAGAAAAAAATTCAGTCCGTGGAGGGTGGCAGAGCACTGGAGCAGGTGCCCAGGGAGTTATGGAGTCTCTCACTCTGGAGATATCCCAAACCCACCAGGATATGTTCCTGTATCACCTGTTCCAGGTGATCTTGCAGAGGGGTTGGACTGGATGATTTCCAGAGAGCCTTTCCAACCTCAGCTATTCTGGGATTGAGAAAAAAGACAGGTGGTAAACAAGGGGACCCATAACAGAGGGCTCAAGGGATGGCTGAGGTTTGGAGCAGCAGAGGCTTGGATGAAGAATGCTAGTCCAGGGATTGGGATTCAGGCATGGAGAGTGACCCTGCGTGTTCGTTGGCACCAGCCCCAGTGCAGCCTCTCCATCAAGGCTGATATGTGACACGGGTGTGTCCCATGTGCCTTCAAAACTCTAATAAATACATTTCCTCCCCAATCTTCAAGCTGTTGGGTGTTCCTGGCTCTTGGGAGGTGCTTTAAATCTGACTGCCAGAGCCGTGGGCTGCTGAGAGCAGAAGCTGCCTGCACGATGCTGAGCTCAGGTCTTCCTCCCGTTCTCCTGGTGCTCTCAGTGCTGGAGCTGAGCTGGTGCCTGAGTGATGAAGAGAAGAAGATCATCTTGGATGAGCATAATAAATATCGCTCCCAGGTGTCTCCTCCTGCCAAGGCTATGATGAAGATGGTGAGTGGCTTTTATTACAGAGGAATATTGGGGTGTTTGTGTGGTCCAAGGCTGGATCTTAATGCCAGGAGGGATCAGGGAGTTCCTTAGGGGAGGCAGAGCAATTCTCATGTAGGGTTACAAGTAGGTGTTAATGGAGGGGTTCCCTGAGCTGCCTCTAAAGAGAAGAGTTTCCTTCACCTTTGGAGTTGTCTTTGATCGTTTTCTGGAAGTTCCTGAGCATGATGTGAGTCCCCAGATGCTCTTCCATGAGAGTGATGCAGCTCTCACTCACGAGTGCCTGCTGGAGCTCCCTGTGATGGCAGGAAGGGCAGGTGAGACTGTGCCATGAGCAGGTGCCATGACCTGGAGACTTTGTCATGGTCATTGCCAAGAGGTGGTGGGGGAATCCTGCTGTGTGGGACATCACACAGTGCTCTGTATTTTCAACAACTTCAAACATGTTGGTCAAGTCTCTCAGTTATTTGGGCCTATCATGCTCCTACTCCTACCCATGCCTTGTGCAGAGCTGCTGTGGATGTGAGGGATCCCCTATTCTGCTTGAGGAAATCAAATCAGGTCTCACATCACATGTGGTTGCAGCAGGAGCAAAACCAAGCTCTAGAGCTGGTGCTTTTTGTCTTGCTCAGACTCTTGATTTGTTTAGAACTTGGCTATGAAGTTTCATCTTGCACTACATGTGATTTTTCCTCATTGTTTGCAAATTATGGCGAGGAGGAGGACAACTGTTTATCCTGGAAAGTTGGAGCCCTTTCCTCTTTGGGTCACAGTGTGCTTGGAGGACACCTCCCTGCCTGGCCCAGAAGCTACCCAGAATCAGTAAAGCCTTTGTGGGCTGGGAAATGGGAGTTTAACAACCAAACAAAGCCAAAAATTCAGGGGGAGGAGACCTAACCAGTGACTGCAGAATCCAAGGGGACAGAGCCAGAACCCTCAGCACTGTGATGGTTTCTCCACCCTGAGTTGAGGATGCTCCTTGATGGTGTTAGATGAGTTAGGAGGGGTTGTGAGAGTCGTGCTGGTGCCCTGACCTTCTCCTGTTTGACCAATAAACCAAGGCTTGTGCTGGGACTGACCATGGAGCTCCCCTCTCCTGAGGACTGTGCTGGGTAGGGGTTTGAATTTTCCTCATGAACAGGGAAACTGCATCCAGACAGTGCAGGGATCCTTGGGGAGTGTCTTGTTCCTGTTGGAGAGCCCAGTGTCCCTCCCTGTGTGCTGACTCTGAGCTCCTTTCAGACCTGGGACACCGACCTGGAGGTTGATGCTCAAAAGCAAGCAGAGAAGTGCAAGTGGGGCCAGAACGGGGGCCCAGGCAGGTTAAACCTCTTTGCTACAGCTTCAACCCTGGATGTAAAATTGGCCATTGAAGAATGGAACAGGGAGAGGAAATTCTACAACTTGACAACATCCGAGTGTGTCCCCGTGCAGTCGTGTGACAACTACATCCAGGTACCAGCTGCTGGGGTGGAGGGGCTGTTGGGACAGGAGCTGGACCACTGCCCCAGCTCCTCCCAAAATCTTTGCAAAAGAACAGGGAACCAGGTAGGATTCACAACGATGGAGGGAGACCTGGGCAAGGTGTCAGTCATGAGTGGCCTTTTGGAGAAGAACTTTTTTGAGACAAGCTCTGCAGCCCTTTTTTTGGCTGCTCAGCAGTGCCAGCTCAGTGCCAACTTGTCTTGGGTAGAAGGATGAGGTCTGAGTGTTTCTTCACAGCTTGGGTGGGAGCAAGGAGGAGAAGTGATGGTGGTGGTAAGTGGATGGATGGATGGATGGATGGATGGATGGATGGATGGATGGATGGATGGATGGATGGATGGATGGATGGATGGATGGATGGATGGTTCCAAGACCAAAGCAGAGGTGATGATGCTCTGCCTGGGTAGACTGTATGGTAGGAAAGCTGTGGCATTGCAATATATGACCTTGGGAAGGTGGTTCAGACAGAGGCAAGGGGGAAGATCCTAAATGCCAAAGCAACGTGGGGATGGGGATCTGGGGCACATGCTGGAGATGAAGAAGATATTGGAGCAGTCTTTAAGGCCAGGGGAGAGACTGCCTTCAGCCTGTCCCCTCACCTTCAACCCTGGTCTTTGCCTTAGGTGGTCTGGGCAGAAACAACTCGTATTGGCTGTGGGAGCAATTATTGTGAGAAGATTGATGGAATGGAAAGAGAGAACATGCACCACCTGCTTGTCTGCAACTATTATCGCCCGTAAGTCCAGGCCCCAGTGTCCATCCCCTGCTCTGTTCTGAGGGGAGTGAGGGATCTGCTCACCCCCCCAGAGTTGTCTGCCCTGGCTTTAGCTGCCTTGGGGTCAGGCTGGTGAGTAAACAGCCCTGATAGGCCATGGCAGGAGACTTTTCTACATTAATCCCGAGTTTTGCCTTGGCTGGGATATCCCAGCTGAATCAGCCCTTCTCTGGGATGGGTGTTTCCCCATTCCTCATGTCTTCTTTATCTTGGCATTTTCTCCTTCCAGGAGTGAGATAAATGAAAAAAAGCCCTACTGGGAAGGACCCTCATGTGAAATGTGCCCCATGGACACAGTCTGCGTGAACAACCTGTGTGGTGAGTGAGCAGAGCCATGCATGGCCCTGGAGGGGCTGTTGGGACTGAGACCCCAGGCTGGTCTGAGCTCTGAACCCTCCTGGAGCTGACAGGAAGCCCCTGAACTGCAGTTCCAGGGCTGGACCATGAGACATCAGGAGCAATTGCTACTCCTAGCAGAGGTCAACTGCCTCAAGATGAGGAGGATTGGTCAAGGGCCTTGTACCCCATTAGGCAGCATTTTCACCCCTTGTGGGGCAGGAGGTTGTGAAGGCCATGAGATGTCTCCTGGTTGGGAACCCCAGAGTGGCGGATGGCCCAGAGTGACCTGAGAGGGCTCAGCTCAACCAATTTCAGCCCCTCATTGGTTTCTCTTGGTCCTGCTCAGTGCAGGGATCTGCTGAGGTGAGCCAGTCCTCACCTGTTGCACTTTTCATCTCTGCATCTCTTTCATCCACCCTTACAGCCCTGCCAAAACTCACAGCCACAGCCAAAACAGAACCCACAGCATCAGAGGCCACCATAACCACAGCCAAGCCACCATCCAAAAACTCACTTCCAACCACATTCACAGCCAAGCCACCCCCCACAGCCACACTGCCAAACACAGCCAAGCCCAAACCCCCAGTACTCTCACCCATCACAAGAGCCAAACCAAAACCTGCCACCAGTCTCCCAATAACAACCCCAGCCAGGTTAAAACTCACAACATCAAAACCCATCACAACTCTGGCTGAGCCAAAACTCACCACAACTCTGGCTAAGCCAATATCTGCTTCTACAACACCAGCAGGTGCCACAGTAGCAAAGACATGACTGAAAACTGCCACAACCACAAAGCCAGAGCACAAAGACCTGATCCCATTGAGGCAAATGGGATCACTCTTTCCTGTGAGCCCAAGTTAGACCCATCTCCAGAGGCTGAGGCAGGCAATGGAGAGCCCCTTAGGTCCTTCACTAAAGAGGATCTTCCCCTCTAACTTCATCTTGTCTTCTTTTTCTTCTATATCTGCCCTGGACACAGCAAAACCGGAGACCAACTCAGACCAGACAAGTGTGGATCTGCCCAAAGGAGGAGCCCCCAGTACCTGCTTGGGCTTTTCACTCTTCCTCCTGCCCAGTGCCATCCTGGTGGGCCTTCTGCTCTGAAGGGTCTTCCTCAGCTGTCCCTGCACCCCTCACCAAGGCTTTTGTCAGTGCTGGTTGTTCCACAGCCCTGGCAGGCTCAGGAGCTCCTTGGACAATTCACACACTCCCTCCTTACGCTGCCTTCTCTGCTGCAGCCGCGGAGAGCCAAGGGCAGCTGGCAGTGCTGGGGGAACTTTGTCCCCTTCCTGAGGAGATCTGAGGGCAGGAGGGTGTTTGCCATAATGCTGGTGACCTTGGATGCTTCTCCTTTTTCCTGGCTTCTGTTCCATTTCCAGGCTGGAAGTGTTGAGCTCTCCCACGCACCCACAAACCCATATGGCCAGCAGGCCCTGCCACAGCCTGACCCTGGGGACAGCAGGGTGACTTGGGGACAATGAGACATGGTGGTTGGCTTTGGTGTTTGTCAGGATGAGTGCACAGCAGAAATACTCTTTTCCCTCCAAATGTGTTTCTTTCAGTTTTGGACATATTTTATCTCTTTCCTATTTTATCCAAACAGAGTGGCTTTTTTGAGGATTTTTATTTCCTCCTGGTTCTGGTGGAGCTCTGGCCAGTACTGCCCAGCTTTCCTCCCCTCTCCTCCTCACACTCTGCAGCCCTTGCCTCCTCCCTCTCTCCTCCTCCCTCTCTCTTGCTCTCTGGCACATATTCCATTCCTCAGTCACTCCAATGCCACAGATTTATTTTTCATGTGTGCCTGCACCTGTGTGCACACACAGAAGAAAAACCTTCCAAGCTGAGAGAGGCCACCAGCTCCTTCATGTAGCTTTTCCCTGCACGGCTTCATTGCATAATTTCAGTGTATTTGAATTTAAATGCAGACCCTGCTTGATGTGTAACTTCTGTGTGTGTGGTCAGGGAGAACAAATCCCCATGTGTTGGTAGGATCTGAGCTCCAGAGATACAAGTGATGCTGTCACAGGTCACTGGTGGCTCTGCTGCTCGGCAGCACCAGCTGTGCAGCAGGAGCCCAGCTGCCTGCAGGCTGCTCTGAGCTCCCAGCCCAGCCCAGCCCAGCCAGCAGGTGACCAGCAGATGGCACTGGGAGAGGCACCGCTGAGAACTGGGCAGCTCAACTCACCCTGCACACCCTGCCTGCAGTTCTGAGCTTTATTTCACTGCCAGCCTCAGGTGTAGTTCAGAATCAGATTAAAAATAACCTCGTGCCCAGGTGCTGTGGCTGCTGCACGCTCTGGGAGCAGGCTGAGCTCCTCTGCCCAACTGCCTTGGGGGAGAAATCCATCTGTGTCTTGTGGACAGCTGATGAAATCCAGCCCCAGAGGCTGCTCCTCAGCCCTGTGAGGGGAGAGGGCTCAGAGCTGGGACATTTCAGGACCTTGTCTGCTTTTGCATCACTGTGAAGGACAGTGTGGCATTCCCTGAAAGTTCCCTAGAAACACTACCAAGAGCAGAAAACCATTTCTCCTCCCAGCAAGACCAGGGCACTCGGGCAAGCCCTGATTTTTTTGCAGTGCTGGATCCCCCACCCTGCTGAGAGCCATCGAGGCACAACACTGCTGCTGATTATCAGCCACCAAGAGAATTCCAGGACTGCAGTGTTTTATCACTGGTGTGGGGCTGTGAATCTTGTGAAAACCCTTGAGTTTTGTTTTCCTGGAGGTTTTGACTTGTGGGGACAGGCTGTTGTGCAAGGACCTATTTATAGAGATCCTTGCAGCAGAAAAGTCCAACCCAGAAGGAAATCCGCTTTCCTCTTGCCCTGCTGCCCGGGACAGCAGGGCTGAGCCTGCCCACACAGGCATTTGGGGGGCTTGGCTGAGGGCTGAATCTGGGGGCTTAGGCAAGGGCAGGGTTTGGTGTGGTGCACAGGGGAGTGCACACAGACATTCAAGGCAGCCTTTTGCAGCATTTCCACTCCATTTATGGGGTTGGCATCAGCTGTGCTGACTGGGGTGAAATGGTGGCATTTGTGGTGTTTGTGAGGCCTGGCTTCTTTATCAACCTCACCTGCTGGGTTCCCTCTATCCCAGGTCCTGTTTCCAGGCCATTGCAACCATCTGCAAAACTAAAACAGGAGGGCAGTTCTCCTGGGGTAAGGAATCTATTTTGGCCAAGTCTGCAGCACAGCTCCCAGAGTAGGTCCTGTCTTCAGCTGCCAGAGGGGAGTGGTGATCACGCCTTCTGCATTGCCAGGGTGGGAAACCCACAATAGCAAAACTGGGAGGTTTTGATACCTTGGCCAAAGAGCTGCAAGTGAGCCCTGGTCATTTTCCTCATCTTGAGCTCCAGTTTCACAGATCCTTGGAAAGGCTGCAGGAGACTGGGACCTCCCTAAGGAGTCTGGTGTTCCTAGTGACCCGCTGAGCTGGAACTGGGTGGGAATGGGGCTGTTCCTGCAGCTGTTGAGGCATTGTGGTGACAGACACAATCAGATGAGTCACAGATGGGATGTCTCACCATGGCCTCCCTCACCTCAGCTCTCCTTGGCACTCACTGTGCTGATTTGGACAATACCCCACTGTCACCCTGCCCAGCTCAGAGGAATTCCCCGTCAACACTTGTGTCCCAGCACTTTTAAATAATAGAATGGATGAATGAATAAATAGTGTGGAAGACGATAAACTCCTCCAGAGCTCATAAACCAGGGCAAGTAGGGAGAAAATTCAGAGATCCTGTTACTCCCACAGCAGTGCAGGAGCCTGTTAGACACCGGCCAGCCCCACTGGAGACCCTCGAGATGTGAGTCAGTAGAAGCCCAGGCTTGGTCACTTCTGTGCTGCAGAGTGGGGCCACTCTGGAGCCAGCAGGCTGGAGCAGAGCCTGTCAGGTGTTGGTGTGTGGCT
This sequence comes from Serinus canaria, assembly GCF_022539315.1. Lineage (NCBI taxonomy): Eukaryota > Metazoa > Chordata > Aves > Passeriformes > Fringillidae > Serinus > Serinus canaria. Next base: position 2,464,081 of record NC_066339.1, read on the forward strand.
CCTGTCCCTGTCCCCATGCAGTGGCTGCTGCTCCCCGGGGTGGGGGACGGGCTGTTCCTTGAGTGAGCAGAGGGAAAGCTGCATTCCACACACACTTACCTAATGCCGGCTGGACACGAGTGTCTCAGCTCCAGGGTGGGGCTTGGGCCTTGCACTGCTAATCTTGATGCTTCAGACACTGGCTCCAGAAAAAGCTGTCAGAGCAGGTTGGGAGTTGAGAAATGGCCCTGCACCCCTTTGGCAGCCACCCTGCACTTGCCAAAGCCATCAGCTCTTACATTTCCCCATGAGCCACATGCCCTGGTGATGACTCCTCCAGGGCTGTTTGCTCTTCACCACAAGCTCTGTGCATCCCAATTTCCTTCATCCTTGTGGCCACGTTATCTCCTGCAGGGCTCAGCCAGGGTGCTGTAGTGCCAGGGGCTATGGGGAGCTTGGCCCTGCATCTCCACATCACCTTTGGAGAGACCAGCATCTGCACTGGTCTAGTGGAAGGTGTCCTGCTCATGGCAGAGGGATTGGAATGAGATGAGCTCTCAGGCTCTTCCCAGCCCAAACCATTCCATGGCTCTGTGATTCTCAGCACTGCCTTGTTCCTTGTAAGCCAGGCCATGGTGAGCTGGCTAGCAGGAGCTGGAGCCTGTGTTGATGTTTTCTAGATGTTTCTCCAGGTCTCCAGAGATCCAACAGCAAATGTGTGGAGTTGTCTCCATCAAGAGACAGATTTGCCTTAGCAATACACAGGAATCTCTTGTTTGAACATCTGAATTGAAGACCTGGTGAGATCTTGGCCTCAGACCCCACTTGCAGGATTTGTTGGGAAATTGAGGGCATGACCGACCTCAGGGCTAATGAAGGACAAAGTAATACACAGAGCTCCGAGATCTGGGGGGCAGCAGCAGAGCTGCTGTGGTGAGAGAGGTGATCCGTGTGGCCCAAAACCGGAGGAAACCCGACAAAGCCTTGCCTGGGGACTGGGGAGGGGGAGGCAGAGCCGGCGGCGTGTGATTAACTTGGCTCGGCTCTCAGAGCTGCCCACCCGCTGATCCTCTCTAGCAGGCTGCGATCCCAGCGGAGCTCCTGGAGCCGGGCCGGGCGGTTGCACAATCGCAGATGAGGAACCGAGGCTGGAGCAGCCCGGGGGGCTCGGCCAGAGCGGCTCCGGCTCCGGCGCGGGGGCTGCGGGACACGAGTGCTGAACCCTCCAGGTGTCTGCGGGAGGGAGCAGAGCCTGTCCCCGCAGAGCCATGGTTTGGTTATTCCAGCCAGCCCCGAGGGCAGCCACAGACTCCCAGCTCTCCTGTTTGGGGCCATCTCAGCGCTGTACCCTGTTCTTCCTCTCCTGCTCCCCTCTGTCCTGATGGTTCAGGGAAGAGGCATCAGCCCTCAGCTTGTCCCTGTTGCCAGCAGGCTGGGCAGCCCAGGGGGCTGTTCCTCAGCTGCCAAATGCTGTTCCCCCATCACAGACCCGGGGCTGGCCGAGGTGGGCTCTGGCTCTGTCTGGGGAGTTGCTGTGCTGCAAACTGCTCTCAGCAATTGCATCTCGCTGCCTTTGTTTCTAACGCAGCTGCATTCCAGGCACGGGGGAAGACCCGTGTGAAAACAGGGCTTTGTCAATTGCTGCGGGATTGTTGTTACAGATTAGGAGGAATGGAACAGGAGGTAGAAGAGAGGACCCGTAACTGAGGGCTCAGGGGATGGTTGAGGTTTGGAGCAGCGGAGGCTTGGATGAAGAATGCCAGTCCAGGGATTGGGATTCAGGAACAGGGTCTGTCCCAGGGAGAGGACCCTGCGTGGTCGTTGGCACTGCTGCCTCTCCATCAAGGCCGATATGTGAGATGGGTGTGTTCTGCATGGCTCCAAAACTCTAATAAATACATTTCCTCCCCAATCTTCAAGCTGTTGGGTGTTCCTTGCTTTTGGGAGGTGCTTTAAATCTGACTGCCAGAGCCGTGGGCTGCTGAGAGCAGAAGCTGCCTGCACGATGCTGAGCTCAGGTCTTCCTCCCGTTCTTCTGGTGCTCTCAGTGCTGGAGCTGAGCTGGTGCCTGAGTGATGAAGAGAAGAAGATCATCTTGGATGAGCATAATAAATATCGCTCCCAGGTGTCTCCTCCTGCCAAGGCTATGATGAAGATGGTGAGTGGCTTTTATTACAGAGGAATATTGGGGTGTTTGTGTGGTCCAAGGCTGGATCTTAATGCCAGGAGGGATCAGGGAGTTCCTTAGGGGAGGCAGAGCAATTCTCATGTAGGGTTACAAGTAGGTGTTAATGGAGGGGTTCCCTGAGCTGCCTCTAAAGAAAAGAGTTTCCTTTATCTTTGGAGTTGTCTTTGATCATTTTCTGGAAGTTCCTGAGCATGATGTGAGTCCCCAGATGCTCTTCCATGAGAGTGATGCAGCTCTCACTCACGAGTGCCTGCTGGAGCTCTCCGTGATGGCAGGAAGGGCAGGTGAGACTGTGCCATGAGCAGGTGCCATGACCTGGAGACTTTGTCATGGTCATTGCCAAGAGGTGGTGGGGGAATCCTGCTGTGTGGGACATCACACAGTGCTCTTATTTGCCTTTGCAGGTGAAGGTATTTTTATCTATTGGAGGGAATGTCAGCTTGTCAGTCAAGGTCTTTCAGTTATTTGGGCTCATCACACTCCTAATCCTCGCCATGACTTGGTGTCTTGGAGTTGCAGGATCTCCTATTTTGCTTGGGGAAATCAAGTCAGGTCATCAGTGGGACTTGCAGTAGGTCCAAAAACAAGCTTGGTGCTGGTGCTGCTTTTTGTCTTGCTCAGACTCTTGATTTGATTAGAACTTGGCTATGAAGTTTTGTCTTGCACCACATGTGATTTTTCCTCACTGTTTGCAAGTCACACAGACAAGGACAATTGTTTATCATGGAGAGTTGGAGCCCTTTCCTCTTTGGGTCACAGTGTGCTTGGAGGACACCTCCCTGCCTGGCCCAGAAGTTGCCCAAAATGTATAAAACCTTTGTGGGCTGGTAAGTGGGACCTTAAAAATTAGAAGAAGCAAAAAGTTAAACTCGGGGAGAGATGGCCTGACCAGTGACTGCAGAATCCAAGGGGACAGAGCCAGAACCCTCAGCACCATGATCCCATTGGACCCACCAGGCTCAGGAAACTCAGACTATCAGGGCATTGGAGCCAAAGTCTTAGGGAAAGCCTGAGGGAAATGATCTCTTAGGGTCCTCAAGTCAATTCCAAACCTGTGGGGGCTGCTCCTGGCTGAATCTTTGATTGCAGCCCCTGTGCTTTGAGGTGCTTCCTCTGCAGCTTCTGCTCCTGCTTGAACACACAGGACCTGCTCTTGGTCTGGGGCCAAAAGCTTTTTCATTTTGAAGCCCAGCGAATGTTTAGCTCACAGCAGCCCTGACGATTCCTCAGCAGAGGTTTTCCATGAGAACACCGTCCTCACCTCCCTCCTGGGACCTTTGTTTGGGCTGAGTTTGCTCTGGATTCACCTGCTGCCGTGGCACTGTGCCTGGCTGAGGTCACTCTGTGCTTCCTTTTGGGACATGGGCCTTATTGCTTTGGAAATATTTAGTTGAAGGGGTGGGAATCTGTAGCCTAAAGCCCCTCTACTAATGAGGCAAATCTGCAGGTGTGAGTCCCGTGTTTATGGAGCCCAGCTCTGTGTCAGAGGGAGAGGGATGTGTGCTCCCCAAATTGGGTCTGCAGCCATCTCCGTCAGCGTGGCTTGGGGCCATGGTGGGAGCTGAACCAACCCTCTGAGTCCCATCCAGGTGTTTCCTCCCCCAGTGCCTTCAGGCCTGTCCTCATCCCCTCAACACCCCAGTGGTGCCATGCCCTCCTGTCTGGCACCTTTTGGATCCAGCCCTGGCTCTGTCCAGGAAGGTTCCCCCACAGGACCCTGTTTGCAGAGCCAAGCTGCTCTCTCCATCACCGATGGTCCAAACAGCTGCAATGCAGGATTCCCCATATGCCTCCCTGAGAGAAAAGCTCTCCACCACCTCCTCCTCCTCCTCCTCCTCCTCCTCCTCCTCCTGCACATCCCTGTGGCCAGGGGCTCAGCTGGTGGCGGGGCCGCTGCCGCTCCAGAGGGGGCTCCTGGCTGGCAGCCAGGCGGCCACGTCTCAGTTCCAGGCAAGCAGATGTTTCCAGGAGCCTGTGCTCCCAGGCTTTGTTCAGCTGCCAGGAGAGATGTGTCCCATTCCCCTCCTGTCCCCACCCTGGGTGAGGAGGGATGGCCCCAGACCCCTCTGGCGTGACCCACAGTGGGTTTCCTTCTTTCTTCCATGACTTCATGGTTTCTCCATGCTGAGTTGAAGATGTTCCATGATGGTGTTAGATGAGCTCCAGGAGAGGTTGTGAGAGTCGTGCTGGTGCCCTGACCTTCTCCTGTTTGACCCATAAGCCAAGATTCAGTTTGTGCTGGGACTAACCATGGAGCTCCCCTCTCCTGAGGACTGTGCTGGGTAGGGGTTTGAATTTTCCTCATGCATGGGGAAACTTTGGCCAGACAGTGCAGGGGTCCTTGGGGAGTGCCTTGTTCCTGTTGGAAAGCTCAGTGTCCCTCCCTGTGTGCTGACAACAAACTCCTTTCAGACCTGGGACAAGGAGCTGGAGGCCCTTGCTCAATCCTATGCAGAGAAGTGCATCTGGGATCACAACAAGGAGAGAGGCCGACGGGGAGAAAACCTCTTTGCCATGGCCCCAACCCTGGAACTGGAATTCGCCGTGGAAGACTGGAACGGGGAGGAGAAGTTCTACAACTTTACAACATCCACCTGTGTCCCCGGGCAGATGTGTGGCCACTACACCCAGGTACCAGCTGCTGGGATGGAGGGGTGGCTGCTCAGCAGAGCTGGGTGCCAGGTTTTCTCAGACAGGGAAATGAAGTCTGAGCTTTTCTTCACAGCCTGGGTAGGAGCAGAGACGGTGGTGGGTCCTGAATGGCAAAGCAACATGGGGATGTGGGATCTGGGGCACTCTGTGGGATGAGGAGGTTAGGCTGCTCTTTGGAGCAGCATTTAAGGCCAGGGGTCAGGTTGCCTTCACCCAATCCCCTCATCTCCACCCTGGTCTTTGCCTTAGGTGGTCTGGTCAAACACGCATCAGATCGGCTGCGGGGCACATTTTTGTGAGAAGATCGATGGAATCGAAACAGAGAACATGCACCTGCTTGTCTGCAACTATTATCCCCCGTAAGTCCTAGCCCCTGCATGGGTTGGTGCATCTCAGTGGGGTTTCTGTGCTGGAAAGGCCCTGACTTCAGCCCTTATGTCACAGCAGGGTTTGTCCTTGGTCAGAAATAGAAGTTCCAAATAATGCTTCTGTTATCTTGGGTTGGTCCCAGACTAAGGAAGGGTTGTCTGGAGTTCCTGGCCCATGATTGTGGCTGCTGAGTGCTGGTTCAGCTCCTGGAACACACCCAGGGAGGGACCTTCTTCCCCGAGAGCTGCTCAGGGCTGAGGTGGCAGTGGCTGAGGGTACAAACTCTTCCCTGCCCTGGGCTTTGTTCTTCCCTGCCTGCAGCAGCCATTCCCTGGGGTGGAGAAGCCCTTTTGCAGCAGCAGGAAGGGTTGGACGTAGGAGGAGAGCTGGGTACCCCCTTCCCAGCCCTGGGACCAGCCTTGGCACCACTTGCTTGGAATTGCTGAGAGCACCAAGAGTGGCTGGTGGCTGCAGACCTTCCTGGGGTCTGGAGAAGAAATGAGACAGAATTCCCTGTCCCAATATCCATCCCCTGCTCTGTTCTGAGGGGGGTGAGGGATCTGCTCCATGGAGTTGTCTGAGGGCAGCTTTAGCTGCCTTGGGGTCAGGCTGGTGAGTGAACAGCCCTGATAGGCCATGGCAGGAGGCCAAGACCTGTTTTCTACATTAATCCCAAGTTTTGCCTTGGCTGGGATATCCCAGCTGAATCAGCGCTTCTCTGGGATGGGTGTTTCCCCATTCCTCATGTCTTCTTTATCTTGGCATTTTCTCCCTCCAGGGGTAACATGAAAGGCAAAAAGCCCTACATGGAAGGACCCTCATGTGAAATGTGCCCCATGGACACAGTCTGCGTGAACAACCTGTGTGGTGAGTGAGCAGAGCCATGCATGGCCCTGGAGGGGCTGTTGGGACTGAGACCCCAGGCTGGTCTGAGCTCTGAACCCTCCTGGAGCTGTCAGGAAGCCCCTGAACTGCAGTTCCAGGGCTGGACCATGAGACAGGAGAGGTGCCTCAAGATAAGGAGGGGCTTGTACCCTGTTAGGGAACATTATTTGCCCCTTGTGGGGCAGGAGGTTGTGAGGGCCATGAGATGTGTCCAGGTTGGGAACCCCAGAGTGGGGGATGGCCCAGAGTGACCTGAGAGGGGTCAGCTGCTGTTTCAGCCCCTCGTTGGTTTCTGCTGGTCCTGCTTAGTGCAGGGGATCCACTGAGGTGAGCTGAGCCAGCCCTAACCCACGGCACTTTTCATCTCTCACCAGAACTCGTTGTAGAAGAGACCACTCCGGCCTCTGTGACAACAAAGGCAAGGCCATCCACCCCAGCCACAGCCAAACCAGAGCCCACAGCCAAACCAGAGCCCACATCAAAACCAGAGCCCTCAGCCAAACCAGAGCCCACAGCTAAACCAGAGCCCACAGCCAAACCAGAGCCTACAGCTAAACCAGAGCCCACAGCCAAACCTGAACCCACAGCCAAACCAGAGCCTAAAGCCAAACCAGAGCCTACAGCTAAACCAGAGCCCACAGCCAAACCAGAGCTCACAGCCAAACCAGAGCCTACAGCCAAACCAGAGCCCACAGCCAAACCTGAACCCACAGCCAAACCAGAGCCTAAAGCCAAACCAGAGCCTACAGCTAAACCAGAGCCCACAGCCAAACCAGAGCCCACAGCCAAACCTGAACCCACAGCCAAACCAGAGCCTAAAGCCAAACCAGAGCCCACAGCCAAACCAGAGCCTACAGCTAAACCAGAGCCCACAGCTAAACCTGAACCCACAGCCAAACCAGAGCCTAAAGCCAAAGCAGAATCCACAGCACCAGTTCACACCACAGCTGAACCAGAACCCACACCAGCACCCACCACAGCCAAACCAGCACCCACAACACCAGTACACACCACAGCAAAACCTGAACCCTCACCAGTGTCCACCACAGCCAAATCTGAACCCACACAACCAGTTTCTACCACAGCCAAGCCAAAACCCACAGCCACACTCCCAACCACAGCCAAGCCCAAACCCCCAGCACCGGCATCCTTCAGCACAGCCAAGCCAAAAGCTGCCAGCACACTCCCAACAACCCCAGCCAGGCCAAAACCCACAACAGCAGCAGCAGCCACCACAACCATGGCCAAGCCAAAACCCACTGTGCCAGCAGCCACCAGCACTGCAGCCAAGCCAAAGCCCACCACAACTATGGCCAAGCCAACACCCACCACACCAAAACCCACCCTAACAACCACTGCCACTAAGCCAACAACCACCACTGCCACCAAGACAACACCCACCCCCCTGAAACCCACCACAACAAACACCATGGCCAAACCAACACCCACCACAACAAACACCACCACCACCACCACCACCACCACCACCACCACCACCACCACCAAACCAACACCCACTACACCAAATCCCACCACCACCACCACCACCACCACCAAACCAACACCCACCACAACAAACACCACCACCACCACCACCACCACCAAACCAACACCCACTACACCAAACCCCACCACCACCACCACCACCACCACCAAACCAACACCCACTACACCAAACCCCTTCACAACCACCCCTACAGCCAATCCAAAGCCAACCACAACTATGGCCAAGCCAACACCCACCACACCAAAATCCACCCCAACTGCAGCTAAGCCAAAACTTGCTACAGCCACAGCCAAACCAACACCCACCACCCCAACATCTACCACCACTACAGCCAAGCCAACACCTGCTGCTACAACACTAGCACCTGCCACAACAGCAAAGACACAACTGAAAACTGCCACAACCACAAAGCCAGAACCAGAAAGACCTGATCCTACTGAGGCAACTGAGATCACTCTTTCCTTTGAGCCCACCTTAGACCCAGACTATAAAGTATCTCCAGAGGCAGACACTAGAGAGCCTCTTAGCTCCTTCACTACAGAGGATCCAGCCTTACTAGAAAGCATGGGCACAGCTTTCAGCCCCAGATCAGTCCCAGAAATAAAGGAAGGTGTCAAAGAGCATGGGAAGGAGAAATCAGCCTTTCCCAGTCCACCTCCATCCCTCAGCCAAGCTGTTCCAGAGATGAAGCTAGGTTTCAATAGAGCTGAGCTCATAACCTCCTCCAAGTCAGTGGTCCTCAGCCCTGAAGAGCCCACGTTCTTGCGCTTAACATCATCCTCCAAAGACAAAAAAGGGCCGAGTCCCCATTTCCAGACCTCCCTCTCAGGTAAGGCAACTGTGGAGTTTGTCCTGGCATGGACACTCGGACACTCAGGGATCCCCAAGCAGCATGGAGAGGGCTTGGGAGGAGCAGTGTCAGACTGGTCCTTTGGATCCTCCTCTTGTATGTGGCACCAAGCCTTTCCCTCACTCTCTGCTCTAACCCTGAGGGGCTGGTTGGATGTCTCGTCCCTGCAGCATGGTCCCATTCACAGCCTGCTCCCACTAACGCACAGCTTCCCTGGAGCAGAGCTCTGCTGCCTCACGGAGCCTCGGGGCACGTCATGCCACACCTGCATGAGTGGGAGCTTCTCTTCTGCCAGATCTTCCCCTCTAACTCCACATTTTCCTCTCTTCTTCCAGCAGGTGCCCTGGACACAGAAGAACTGGAGACAAACTCAGACCAGACAGGTGTGGATCTGCCCAGAGGAGGAGCCCCCAGTACCTGCTTGGGCTTTTCACTCTTCCTCCTGCCCAGTGCCATCCTGGTGGGCCTTCTGCTCTGAAGGGTCTTCCTCAGCTGTCCCTGCACCCCTCACCAAGGCTTTTGTCAGCGCTGGTTGTTCCACAGCCCTGGCAGGCTCAGGAGCTCCTTGGACAATTCACACACTCCCTCCTTACGCTGCCTTCTCTGCTGCAGCCGCGGAGAGCCAAGGGCAGCTGGCAGTGCTGGGGGAACTTTGTCCCCTTCCTGAGGAGATCTGAGGGCAGGAAGGTGTTTGCCATAATGCTGGTGACCTTGGATGCTTCTCCTTTTTCCTTTTTCCATTTCCAGGCTGGAAGTGTTGAGCTCTCCTACTCATCTGCCCATGTGGCTGGCAGGCCCTGCCACAGCCTGACTCTGGGGACAGCAGGGTGACTTGGGGACAATGAGACATGGTGGTTGGCTTTGGTATTTGTAGATGAGACACAGTGGTTGGCTTTGGTGGTTATTTTCCAGCAGAAATGCTTTTTCCCTTCCTGATGTGTCCGTCTCAATTTTGGACAAGTTTTACCTCTTTCCCTCCTTGTCCAAATAGAGTGGCTGTTTTGAGGATTTCTGTTTCCTCCTGGTTCTGGTGGAGCTCTGGCCAGTACTGCCCAGCTGTTCTCCCCTCTCCTCCTCACTCTCTGCAGCCCAAGCCCCAGATTCATTTTACGCCTGTGCTTGCACCTGTGTGCACACACAGAAGAGAAACCTTCAGAGCTGAGAGAGGCCACCAGCTCCTTCATGTAGCTTTTCCCTGCATGGCTCATTCTTTGCATAATTTCAGTGTATTTGAATTTAGATACAGATTCCTCTTGACTGTAACTTTGTGTGTGTGTGATCAAGGAGAACAAGTCCCCACTTGTGTTGGTACAATCTGAGCTCCAGAGGTACAAGTGACATTGTTAGAGGTTATTGGTGGCTCCTGGGCCTGTTGCAGGACCACTGGCATTGTCTGGGCCACTGTGTTTTGTTTTTGTTTGTCTCTCCTCCCTTCACCTGAGGATTCCCAGTCAGGTGTGTGAAATATGTGCCAGAAGATAACGGGGAGATGCAGCCCCTTCTCTGGTCACTGCAACCTTTCATTTCCTACAGATGAGGTGGAGGATGTCCTGAAGGCCATTATTCAGATCCTCCACTGCTGCTCTGTCCTGTGCATCCCCAGAGCATGCACTGAATAAATCCTGTTGTCAAAGTCTGTTCTCTCTCTCTGGGGGATCTGGACACCTGGGAGCTACTTACTATTAAAATGCTCTTAATTATGTGCTTACATAGAACTGCTAAAAGACAATATGACTTCTGTGGGTCCTGAAGGGGTTTTTTGGCTTTCCAAAAGCATCCATGTGCTGCCTTTTGTAAGGGTGTAACTTAATGTTTTTAAACCTTTGTAAAAGCAGCAGGAGGCCATGGGGATCAAGGATGACGTAGGGAATTTTTCTTGAGCATCCAGCTGAGTGTAAAGTTAAAATGTGTCCCCACCAGGAATTCTTGGGCAAGGGAAGCAAGAGAAAAAGAGCTCAGAGCAAAAAATAAGAAATAAAAAATATGGCTGGAGCACATCTGGTTCCCTGTTTTAGGAACACAAGCCTCTCACACCCTAAACACAATTTATTCTTTGCAGCACAGAAAAAAAGTTAAATTCCAAGTAGAGGTCCCCAGATTCTGTTTTTGCCATGTTTTCACATCAGAACATCCATCTGGGAGCAGCATAAGGGGAAAGGGCCTCAAGAGGCAGAATCAGCATGGGAGTGATGCTGGTATCTGACTTTGCCTTTTGCTTTTCCCCATCCTCCTGCCCCTGCTTTCCCCAGCAGAGCTGCCCTGCAGCTCCTCATTCCCCTTCTCCCGAGCCCCTCTGCAGGAGCCCAGCTGCCTGCAGGCTGCTCTGAGCTCCCAGCCCAGCCCAGCCAGGAGGTGACCAGCAGATGGCACTGGGAGAGGCACCGCTGAGAACTGGGCAGCTCAACTCGCCCTGCACACCCTGCCTGCAGTTCTGAGCTTTATTTCACTGCCAGCCTCAGGTGTAGTTCAGAATCAGATTAAAAATAACCTCGTGCCCAGGTGCTGTGGCTGCTGCACGCTCTGGGAGCAGGCTGAGCTCCTCTGCCCAGCTGCCTTGGGGGACAAATCCATCTGTGTCTTGTGGACAGCTGATGAAATCCAGCCCCAGAGGCTGCTCCTCAGGCCTGTGAGGGGAGAGGGCTCAGAGCTGGGACATTTCAGGACCTTGTCTGCTTTTGCATCACTGTGAAGGACAGTGTGGCATTCCCTGAAAGTTCCCTAGAAACACTACCAAGAGCAGAAAACCATTTCTCCTCCCAGCAAGATCAGGGCACTCGGGCAAGCCCTGATTTTTTTGCAGTGCTGGATCCCCCACCCTGCTGAGAGCCATCGAGGCACAACACTGCTGCTGATTATCAGCCACCAAGAGAATTCCAGGACTGCAGTGTTTTATCACTGGTGTGGGGCTTGTGAATCTTGTGAAAACCCTTGAGTTTTGTTTTCCTGGAGGTTTTGACTTGTGGGGACAGGCTGTTGTGCAAGGACCTATTTATAGAGATCCTTGCAGCAGAAAAGTCCAACCCAGAAGGAAATCCGCTTTCCTCTTGCCCTGCTGCCCGGGACAGCAGGGCTGAGCCTGCCCACACAGGCATTTGGGGGGCTTGGCTGAGTGCTGAATCTGGGGCTTAGGCAAGGGCAGGGTTTGGTGTGGTGCACAGGGGAGTGCACACAGACATTCAAGGCAGCCTTTTGCAGCATTTCCACTCCATTTATGGGGTTGGCATAAAGGGGACTCTGACACTGGGGTGACCCTGGCAAAGATTCTGCCAGGTTCTTACAGCCCCATGGCCCTGTGTGCTGGGAGGAGGAGAAGGCATTTCCCATCAGCTGTGCTGCCTGGGGTGAAATGGTGTCATTTGTGGTGTTTGTGAGGCCTGGCTTCTTTATCAACCTCACCTGCTGGGTTCCCTCCATCCCTGGACCTGTTTCCAGCAGGGACAGGGAGGTGTTTGCTGCTGGCTGAGCAAGAGGAGCTTCCTTTGCTTCAGCTGCTGAATCTCCCATGAATGCAGTGGGTCAGAAGGGTTGGGGTGAGCACCTACACCCTGCTGGGTATTTGCATTTTGGCAGTTCCATCCTGTTTCCAAGTATTCCCTCAGAGTGTTTGGGCTGAAAGTGCTCTCGTTCCACTGTGTCTTGAGATGGTCTGGGGAGGACCCACCTTTCTTGATCTTGCTTCCTGGCTGCTTTTTGCTAAAAGGAAGTGCCCATTCCTCCCTGCCATTGTGGTCAGGGATGATGAGGCTGCCCCAGTGCCATGTGCTGTGGGATCCTGGCTGGTGAGTCAGAGGAGTGTCCCACAGATCCATGGGTGCAAGCTCAGCCAGGCTGGTCACCCTCCTCCTGGGCAAATGATCCTTTGTGCCAGGATCCACTGGAGCAATTAAACATTACCTGGGCTGGTTTCTTAGCCATTGATGGGATTTATCTGGGTTAGTGAACCCTGTGTTCTCCTCTTGCTGGTATGCACATTATGAACAGGTTTATAGCAAGGACTATCCAGGGCAGAGGGAAGCCCAGCCTGCAACCCTTGATCTGACTGAGGGTGAGGAAGCAGGTCAGGCTTTGGGTAAGAGTTGTGCTGAAGATTTGTGTCAGGAAAGCACCTGCTGCAGCCAACACACATGGCCTCAGCTGCTTGGCCAACTCAGTCTGCCCCACATCCTCATCCTGTGGCTTCCCTTTCACACTCAGGATTTTGGTCAGCCAGGAACAGTGATCACCCCTCAAGAAGTCCCAGTTCACCAGCCAAGCTCACTTCAGGGCAATAAAAAGACTCAGTTTTTAAAAAGTCAAACCAAGTTTATTTTCACGAGGGAATATCTCCAGTAATATTTTATTCATGGCTTCCAGCTCACACAGTTCCACTGTTTGAGATTCTCTGCATTAGTATCAGTGCCATGGAGGGGGACTGAAGGGATTCCATCTGGGACACGTGGGATTAGCTCTTTTCCAGGGCACACCTCTCCAGATGAAGTGGATATGCCACCCTGTTCCATGCTTGTGCTGCTATTTTAGAAACCTTCCAGGCAATCTGCGGGCAGGAGCCCTGCCCCTGAGCAAGCAGCTGGAGGATAATAATGCAGCTCAGAGGACCAAGCTGTAGTGTTGCACAGCAAGTCGCCAGGACTGCTGAAAAGCCAGATTTATGGAGAGAGGGCTGCATTCCTTCGCTGCTTGGAGCTGCAGCATCCCCACCCAGCAGCTGCGTCCCAGCCCCGCTGCAGCTACGCCCTGTCCCAGCAGAGGGGCCTGAAATTCTGCTTCATTCTGGGGACTCCCACGGCCCCAGCAGCCAGCTCTGGCTCTCCCTGTGCCTTTGCTCAGGATGAAATCGGAGGGCTCCAATTTCTCTCTGCTCTCTCCCTCCCATTTCATCTGAGAAGGTGTCCTCTGCTTGCCCTCGCTCCCCGGTGTCTCGGGTCTCACAGTCTCCCTGGCAGTAAGATGGTCGTGATAATGGCCTGAAATGTCCTTCCTGGTGCAGCCCTGATCGTGTTACAGCTCCACTCCTGGCCTTGACCCTACTTACTCTGGAAAACGGCAGAGGGATCGTCCCAGCTGCTCCTAAGAAACAGAAGAATTAACAGTTCCCAGTCCCCTGCCAAGGCCCAGAGCTCTGCAGCGTGATGACTTCTCCCATGTCTGTTGTCAGGGGACTGCCTGGGAGAACCCAGAAGGATTAGAACCTGCTCCTTCTGCCTCATGTCTCTTCCTTACCTGTCTCCACTTTAGTTCAAGATTTTAGTTGGAATCATTGGTTCACCCTGTTTAAATACCCAAGAGCCCCAAACTTCCCTGACAGGGTTTGCATGTGAGGGAGTTCAGTTGATAAGGGATTATCAGATCAGAAAGAACCACCCTCTAACTCTGTTCCATGGGACAGGCTGGGAACTTGTCCAAAACAAAATGCACTTCCTGAGCAGGGGCCAAGCAGCCAAATCTGATCAGCTCCCAGGGCTCTGAAGTCCACAGGCTAAGCCTGCCCCTGGGTCTGGTTCTGAACCCAAACTTCAGAACTGGGCACAACAAAATTAAATCAGGAGCTCAGATCTGTCCCATTTATACAAAAGTATCTGCACCCCTCCAGACCTGAGGACAGACCAGAAAAAAAGATCAACACATTTAAACACTTTACAACTTGAATCCATCTCCTGCAAAAAAAAAAAAAAAAAAAAAAAAGGATAAAATTGAACACTGGGAGCTGCTGTGCAACCTCATTTCCCTGGTTCTCTGGAATCTTAAAGAGAGGTGGGTTCCCTGGAAGCAGGTGGCTCCATGCTCCAGTGCCTGAGGCATGAAGCAATTCCTGGAAGAATGCAATTCTGGATGCTGTAAGAGAAACACCCACTGAGTTGTTTAACAATGCCATGCTGCTTTTTTGGATCCTCAACAAAAGCAGCGATGCCTCGGGAGCTCCTCCGTGGTTTTGCTGCTCTTTAAGGAAGGCAATAGACTGTATAGTTATCACCTGAAATGGGATCAAATCCCTCCCACCAAACTATACAACCTACTACCTCACCTCCACAGAGCAGAACAGACGAGTCACAGGCACAGATGTGCTCTACTGGCACCACCTGCCCCACACCTGGTGTAGAAGTGGACGAGCAGACCTGAAGACCTGACTGTCTCCTTAGGAAAGACAGTAGATTGTATAGTTAGCTCAGAGGGAGGACCAGACTCCACAACTATTCAATCTACTACCTCAGCCTCAAGGACAGCTTGGGACCATGGCAGCCTAAGGCACTGAGATGATTCTTTTCCAGGCACTGAGATGATCCTTATCCAGGCACTGATATGATCCTTTTCCAGGCACTGAGATGATCCTTATCCAGGCACTGAAATGATTCTTATCCAGGCATTGGCTGCTCCACAGGTCCTGCAAGAAGGAATGCATGAAAAATCAGAATTCTTGATGGCAGGGGAAAGGAGTCATATCCAGCCTTGTCCTGGAGCTCCTTCTCCTTCTTCAAACCTCCTTCAGCCCACCTGGACTATACCTTGTGCTTGGCAATCCCACTGGCTGCAGAGTTCATGCACCCAAGGGTGCCCAAAAGCAGCAGCCCTGCCCTTGGAACCTGGGGCTACACATGGAGATAGCAGAGCTCCGGGAAGCTGCAGCAGCGCCAAGCACACCCAGCCAGGCTGACCTCACCTCCTGAACACACAGCATATCTAGAACAAACCTGCCAGACCAGATAAGAGAATCCATCAATTTAGCTGCTGTGCACTCCAGGGAATTGAGCAGATTAGTAATAACTAAGTACAAGGAAGCTTTTAGGCTGCAAATGTAATGGTATCGAGTACATCAAGGCAGATCTTATTTCCTAAACAAATGAGTGCAACATGCAGCCGCGCTGTCCCTCTAATGCTCCAGCCCAGCCAAGCAGTATTAGCATGGATCTGAGACAGACTGGCTTCCCCTCAAGCCCTTGGCTCACCTTCTGAGGCTTCTTCACTCTCTGTACACCCAAATACAGAGGCGAGGTATTAATCTGGGAGTTTGAAAGAAACGTGTGAGGCTCTTTTGCAAGGAGAAGAAATAATTCCCCTTGGAGATGGAAGAGGCCCTAACGATGAGGGAGCCACGCCAAGCAGGCTGCATGTGCAGCCCAGCACAGTCCCAAAGGATAACTTCCCATGGGAGCTCAGCAGGAGATGTCCCCAGCCTCCACAAGCATCTGCTGAGCGCTCTGGTGGGAGAGGAGGGGGCTCAGGCAGAAGTCTCCAAAGGGATAAAAGCTGCCTAATGCTTTGTGCTTCCACAGCTACCAGGCAACAGGCTAAATAATCCCAAAGCTTTGGTCAACTACTGTAGCTGGAATCCTTGTGAGAGTTTAGGATGGCCTCAGGTGCAAGGCTATCTCTGCAGCAAGGTTTGGAAGTGCCCTCTTCCAGAGCTCTCCACAGGCTCTCCTCACTGGCATTCAGCACAGTCCAGGTAATTCTCTTAATTTCCTTTGACAAACTGGTCCTTGACAGGGAGTGACCCACTGTGCTGGACCATCTGGCCCAGGCCTCTCCTGGTGCAACAGGGCATGAACAAGGTCAAAATCCCAACGTGGCAGAACTGGATCCTACAGCACTGGGGTGTCCAGCCCAACCCTGGTGCCAAGTGCATCCCAAATGTCAAATCCCCAATGTGGCAGAACTGGATCCTACAGCACTGGAGTGTCCAGCTCATCCCTGGTGCCAAGTGCATCCAAACAGCCTCCTGATGGGAAATGCTGTTTCTCCTGGTTTTATCAGCACAGAAAGTGATGCACAGGGGTTGCACTTCCCTCCTCAACCAGCCAGAGCTGAGGTGAGGTGACAGCCAGGCTTTAGGGTCCATCAGGTCTGTCACTGCTCAGCTCCTTGGGGACAGAAGGCTTAGTTTAAACCAGAATATTTCTGCTTCCCAAAAATTAGGCTGCTGCCACAAGCATCAAGCAGAAGGGTGGCAAGAAAACCACCAGATGCTGCACTGGTGAGGGACTGGGAGGGTGGGTGGTCCAGATGATTCCTGGGTGATGCATAGAGGAAGAGGATGCTTCTCTTCTCCAAGAAGACTTTTAGCAGCTGGCCTGGAGGAACAATTTTTCCTGGTTCCCAATCTGGTGGTTTATATTGCTCTAAGCACATAAACCAGATGTATCAGGCAGGCATTTCAAAGGTCACTCTTGATACCATTGCAGACAACAGGCATTTGGGCCAATCTCAAACTGTTGGTGGGAAATCACATTAAATAACTCTGAGCTCACGTAGATGTAATTATATATGGAGAGAGAGAGGAAAAAAAATCCCTTCTGACTTCTATAAGTAAACGTGAAAACAGAAGACTTAATTATAATTAATTTTCTTAATGAGTATAGGTTTTGGGAATACCCATCTGCTGACTCTGGAATCCTGATTTTAGCAGGATCTGTGAAGAAAGGAGTCAAACAGGAGGATTTATGGATCAAACAGGGGGATTTTTTATGGCCAGTAAGGATGACTAAGAGCATCCTACCCTTAGTATCACTGTCACACTTGTTTGTCCTACACAAATTGCAATGACAGGAATTCCCTCTCCTCATGGCCCGAGGTCTAAACCATCAAGGCAAAAGACAAGGAAGGAAGGAGATGTGCCCAAATTTGCCTGGATGTGATGCAGCTATGCAAAATTCTGGATAAAACAGCTGACAGGGTCTGTAGGAGTCAGAGACCCACACCCAAAGCTTCTCACTGCCTTCTGAGATTAAACCCAGTTTTGAAAGATCTTTGGATACTTGATTGCCAAGAACCTCTTCAAAAAACACAACTTTCTGTGCAGGCCTTAAGGCAGTGGCCCTGTAATTTCTACTTTCCAGATTTATAGGAATCCCTCAAAATTGATCAAATCTGATTTCTGTGAAAAAACTTCATCGGTTTCTGCAAGCTACTGCACGAAGGTTCCTGTGCACAGAATGTGTCACTACATGGTCCCACTGTCTACAGGTGCTTGGAGGGGGGAGGAAAACTGGGAGATAAAGGGATTTTTTCACGGACTGCAATAAAAATGGCATTTCCATTCCAGCTTTCAGACTTCTTTTTGGAATCAAGAAGCGACCTAAACTTCTCCTCATTTATCAAGGCTCAGGGTGGCTCGTGATGACCCCAGTAGAAAACCCAGGATGCCATCCCCCAAATTTTGAAAAATCTTTGCACCAGAGATTGCTGAGCAC
Organism: Serinus canaria; assembly: GCF_022539315.1. NCBI lineage: Eukaryota > Metazoa > Chordata > Aves > Passeriformes > Fringillidae > Serinus > Serinus canaria. The sequence goes on from NC_066339.1 coordinate 2,481,696, forward strand.
GGCCAAGTGTCTGCATTTAAAAGGAGCCCACCTCGGAGAGGAGCTGGAAAGGCTCGGAAGCCTTGAGGAGCTGATCTGGTTCATTAAGGAGCACTGAATGAAATGGAGGAGGGGGGAGGAGGAAACCAGAAAACAACAAAGTCTCTGCTTTAAAAGCTGACACCACTTTCAGCCTTTGTATCGGTGCTGAAGCGTGCCAGGGACAGGGGGGGCTTCTCAGTGGGAAATCAGGACCCCAGGGAGTCTCCAGGGGGATTTTCAGCCTCCTGGAGCTGGGGCAGAACCAGCCCCGGCTCCCTGAACGGCGGCGTTGGCACAAAATGGCCGAGTGTGGCCATTTTGTTCCCTTGGCTTCGTGTCCTCCCAACCTGGCTGGAAAAATAAAAACCCAAACGGACCAAAAAAGAAAAAAAAAATTGAAAATCAAAGCAAAAATAAGGCAAAAGAAGGGTGGAAGGTTTTGTTTTCAGTAACTCCCCAGCATTGTGGGGACCCACAACGCCAATTGGAGCTGCTGATCCGCCGGCAGCGAGGAACCCGCTTGCACAAAAAGCAGAAAACAAACCAAAAACCCATCTTGGACACACCCTGTGCCATGGGAAAGCAATAAAAAATGACATTTGCCAAACTAACCATGAAGACAAGTTGTTTATAACTTCTCCCAGGCCAGGCAAACCTTTCAGCAAAGCAAGGCCAACCACCTTCGCAAACGCCCCATCCTAAAGTCAATATTAAATATCACACTTTGAAACAATTAATCAAAGATGAATAGGGAAAGAGAAATGGAAGTAAAAATATTTACAGTGCAATGCTGCAACAGCCCGTGTCTCTCAGCAATGCTTTTACTCCACACACTTTTAATGACATAAGGAATTTTTCACATCAATTTTGTCATGGCATTTATTATTAAACAATTAGCAGGTATCTTTATAAACAGCTGCTCATCTCTTAGGGGTTGTCTTGAGTCCTATCAGATGTTTCTAAACATCTGGATCATTATTAATGAATCTGATATTGTTATCTATAATGCAGGCATCTGTAACCTGCTTGTTATATGACTTATCTTTTATTAACCCTTCCTAAATGCATTATTAAAGGTGACAATAAAGGTAATGCTTTTTCTAAATTTTTGTGTATTTTCCTTGTAAATTTGTATATACCTCACCCTCTCCTGAAGCCAAAAAAAGTCCCAGAATTTTTGGCACAAAAGATAGCCGCTACTGATATTTCACAGCGTAATTTCATTAAATACTAAAAATAAGAGGAAAAAATATCCTTCAGGCTTATTTTTACCTGTTCTGCATTCAATTCTATAGGCTAACTCAAAAATCGAAAGAAAAACCATTTTTTTTTTCTATAATAGTCCATAAAACTGTTCTATTAATACCTTTAACCTTCTCAATGTTGAGTTCATAAGCTGCTCATGAAAGGTGTGCAGGTAATGTCCACCTCTAACGTAGATTTGGACCAAAACATGACATTTGCACCGTGAAGCACCCGCCCAGCGCCTGCCCGTGCAGCCCCGGCTCCGGGACCACCGTGGCCCTGCCATTCTCTCTATTGTCTGTTTGCAAACAAGCCAAGGGGATATGGAGGCAAATCAAATACCTTTCTGTGCAAGGAAAGCCATTTCACCTCTTTCTGCTCTCCTTCCCAGCTCCGCTCTGCTTCTCTCCACATGTCTGGAAAGCCACTCAAGGAACAGCAGGACGATCATGCCAGCACCTTATCTGAGCCTGATCCCCCCCCCGTGCCACGGGGCAGGGATCTGCTCCTCAGAGTGTCCACGAACAAAGTGACGTGGCTACTAACGCCAAGACATCCAGGCTACTGAAGGAAATGCAGAATCACTAAAAAAAAAAAAAAATCACTTTTATTTGGCGCATGTTCTGGTGTTTTTGCCCTGCTTCTGTGCAAAATTTTACAGTAACGCCACCAAGTTGCTTTAAACTTTCAAGGCGTGTTCCTGTTGATGGTGTTTCTGTTGTGTATCACACCTTAACGTGTGCAGGATACACACAGAGTGCAGTAAACAGCTTGTGAGCACAGTACAGCTCCAGCCTTGGGAGAAAAGCAAGGGCTTAAAAAACCAAGAACAGCTATTGCTTTAAATATTTAAATTAAGATGTTTTTATTCCTGAGATGAAAACTTTCAAGGCAAGAAGGCAATAAACAAAAAAAATCCCTAAAAAAATATCCTCTGGATTACATCAGCTAAATCCAGGCAGTGCCAGCTCGGTGGAAAGGTCAGATCCCGTATGCACCAAAAACAAGAGGACACACAACAGGTTAAAACGCTACCGTCCGGCAAGGACCGGCTCTGGTCATACCAAGCCGATGTGTAAAACCATCCGCCCGTCCAAAAACAAATTAAGACAACAGTGCTCTCTGGTACTTTATAAATCCAGAAGAAAGGAGGGCTGTTTTATTGAATATAGCGAACAAACCTTTCCGTCCGGCTATTCCGTGCAGCCCCGCGGCTCTGCGTGCACCGAGTAGCCCTTATGCTGCTCATACAAAAGCTCAGTTTGGCAATTCCAGGCATTTTCAGTGCTCAACATACGCCAAAACTACCCACTCTCTGCCTCTGCCTTTGGTCTCATTCCAAAATGTCCTTTTTTTTTTTTTTTTTCTCTTTTTTTTTTTTTCCTTTCCCTTTCTCTCTCTTGCTACAGCCGGTGCCACGTAGAGACGGGAGAGTTGGGCTCGGACATGGCCGCAGCCTCCAAAAAAGAGCCAAGTCCCAGCGTCCCGGCGTCCCCCTTCCAGACGGGAAACAAAATGGCCATGGAGCAGCCATTTTGTTTGCTGCGGGATGGGAGGGAGAAGGGAAGGGAGGGGAGACGCAGGCCAGGCGGGAAGGATGAGGGGGGAGAGGGGAGGGCGTCAATTCGGCAGGAACCCAAAAGCTCTGCAGCCATGCCCGGGCGCGTCCTCCTTCCTCCTGCCGGCCCCGTCCAGTCCCACAGCAGGACTGAGCCGGAGGGATGGACACAGGGTTGGTTTTCCAGCCCTCCCAAGCTGGTTGAGCCCGAGTTGCCAGGGCTGATGTGGGTGACACTTCCCTCCCAGGGCCAGGCTGGCACCTCCATGCCGCCCGCGGGGTCCGGCCCGGCTGCTGCCGGGCTCTGTGAGAGCTCCCGACGGGAGCCGGGCAGGAGAGCGGAAACCAACGCAGTAACGTCAAACTCCTGAACTTCCCTGGGCAGGAAATGGTGTAAATAACACCCGCAGAGAGGGGGAGAGGAACCCGCCTTGGGGACAGCGTGGCCTCCACAGCCCGGATCCCAAGGGCACCCGCGGGAACAGCAATCCCAGCTCTCCTTGCTCGCTCTCGCTCCCGTCAGCACGGGCCTGCCTCGGAAACAGAGGCTCTCTCCAGCAGGACCTTGTGCCTACAAAAAGCCTCGTGAGCTCCATGACTTTGCCTTGCTGCCCTTCCATGGAGCAGCACCACAGCTGCCCATCCCACAGCTTGAGTAGCCAGAGACGCCTCTCACCGGACCCTCTTCTCCCAAAAGCACAAGGCTGAAGTCCCAGTTACATCCAACAAGACACACAGATGAATCCCACCCTCCACCACGGGTGTATATTCCTCCAAATCCTCACCAAAACCAATGACAGGTTTTTAGAGCAAGGCACACACCTCACAAACCTGTCTGGGAGTACCCAGCATAGGAAGACCCTTAGGAGGACACAAATCAAACAGCCCCTGGGCTTTCTGCTTCTGTAGATGGGACAAGCTGTGAAAATCAGGAATATTCCAAGATTTAGGACTGATGAGATCTCCCTATTAGAAGTCCTCTCCCTTAAGGATGCAGGGAACTGGAAATGCCAAAACCCAGCACAGCTGTGAAGCTGTTACAGGACCTGTAGGAAAATCCTGTAAGGAAGGTTGTCAATAGGATGAGGCACTTTGTGCCATATTTACATGGGATAAATTTAAGCACAGGAGGCTGGACCTGCTCATCTTTCTCGAGTCAGTGGGGAAGGTAATTTCTCTGCAGAGTAATTCAGAGCAGAAGCATAATGGCAACATCTTGAATTACCCTGTGAAAAAAGTTAAACCTTTAGATCTTTTTTAATAACCACTATTCCTCACTGCAATTTCTGGCAAAGTAACCTAAGATCTCCAGGTGAAAATTGTTATGGATTTATTAGTAATTTGTTGTGATTGATTAGGCTTATTAAAATGTCCCTAAAAATAAGTATCACCTGTAACAAACTCCACTGAGAGCCAGCTCAGGATATCCTGATTTCTAGTATGGGTTTGATGTGGAGCCATGTGACCCCAGAGGTAGGTCTGTGCCCTTTGTATTAACCTCAAAGTCTGGGAATTTTGAAGGAATTTGAGAGATCCAAGTCTGGTTTATTTTACTAGGCTATGAGAAGACAAGGCTTGCTTGAAAACACCTGTGCATGGAGAGAATATTGCATTTCTTGTGTAATACTGTTGCAGGAAAACCAGCATGACAAGTTGGAGAATGATGATCAAAAGGCTCTAGATGTGCAGAGGAACAGATCAAGAATGGCCACATGCAGCATGTCAGGCTGAAGCTAAGAGTGAAAACCAATTTCAGCTGCTCTGGTGCCCAATATTCTCTTCTAGAAACCCCCAACAACCTGGGGAGCTCTGTTTTTACCCTTATTCCGAGTGAAAATGAACAGAGCAGGATGAGACACATTTACAAGACTCATTTGGGGTGTTTTGCCTTTCCCAGTAACAGCTCCCCTACATCAGCAGCACCTTCCTGGTGGTCCTGAGATGGAGAAATACAGAAGTGGGGACATTCAGGGGCTGGGGCTGCTCAGTCTATCAACAGCACACCCAGAGCTGCATGTAGCCCCTCAGCACTAGTTGGTTATTCAACAAATCTTGCTCAAATGACGGTGCAGGGGGGGAAAGATGGGAACACAGAGAACAAGAAATGGGGATGTTTGGGAGCTGATGGAGGGGAGAGAGTCTGATGCATCAGCAAGAGAGTGAGACCAGGAATGCACAGGTTTTGTGGACCTGGGAGGGAGCTGAGATGGTTTGTGTCAGGAGAGGGAGGTGTGAACATGATTAAAATGCTGGAGCTTCACAAAGGACAAGGGAGGAGTTGCTGAGCAGGGATATTTTTGTAGCCTCCAATCTGGGCTGCTGTGGGCTCAGCAAACTGGTGGTGGATTAAGCTGTGGTCATGAAAGGAGTCCCTCCTACAGGACAGGCCACTTGCTTTGGTGCCTTCTGCTTCTGTGACCTCACCAGGTCCCTCATTCCAGGCACTCCCTTGACATTCCAGTGTTGAGCTGTGGCTGCCTGGAAGCCAGCAGACTGACCAGGCACGTGGCCCCACAATGAATCCCTGTGAGATTCTCCTCCTCAGGGATGGATCCCTGCACACAGGAGTTGGCTCTCATTCCTCTGCACGCAAATCCTTGCTGCTGAGAACTGTCATTTGAGAGGAGGCAAAGCACAGAGAGCCTCCAGGTCAGAGCCGGGTGGAGAGAACAAGATTCTCCTTTCTCTTTGGGATCAGGGCTTGTGAGAAAGGGTCTGTGGTGTTGTCATGGGTCTGGCAAGCCAAAGAACTCTACCCTTGTGCTTCAGCTCAGGGTTTTTTCCAACCACAGCAAAGCTGTGTAAATCAGCTGTTCATCATCATGTGTTGGAGTTGAAGGGCTTCCTCAGCATCAAAGTTTCCCCTCTGGCTGTTTGTCTGATTCTCTTCAGGAATTATCCCTCTGGTCTGATCCCATCCCAGCGAGCCTGTACAAACACAGCCTCACTGCCATTCCTTGTGTGCTCTCTCCTCCCCACACTGGCCATTTGCTCATGAAATTTAGAGCAGATGAAGAGTGAAAAGCCAAGGTGGTGAGAAAAACTTTCCTTGAAAATGAGGAGAAGTGGTTTTGTTTTTATTCCTTAGTTGGTGCAGGTGAGTGAAGCAAATTGCCTCCTCTGAGTATTTGGATGGATTCAGTTCTTCTCAGGTTTGACCAGGGGTACCTTCCCTCTCTGGGCCTGAGCACTCTCTTGGGAGTTTTTAGGACTCCTCCATTTCTGTCTCGAGTAAATTATGTGCATAAGGCAGCAGCAGTCACACAAAATCATTTGGGACAGAAAAACCCAGACTTAACAGCTGCATTGCTAAGCTTCTGCATCCAGTCTTAGTGAGTCACTTTGCCTGTTTCCTCCTCTGGGAGACAGATATTCCCTACCTGGGATGCTGAGAAGGTTATTAGTTAATGTACTAATTAACTGAATGTGCTTTGAACAATAGAATTGCTCCAGGCAGTGGATCTCATGAAGGTCTAAGTCTAACACTGGTTTTAACAAGATTGGGCTCCCAGTTCTTATCAGCTGGGACACCTTGCCCCTGGCCAGGGAGGGAAGAATTGAACTCCTATGCATTATTCATACTGTTGGCACTCCTGAAGCACAAAGGACTGAGTCCATCCGAGCTCCTTCCTGCTCCCACCATGGATGAAGATGGAGCTGCCACATCACAGACCAAGCTCTGGGGCTCCAGACCCACAAAAAAAAACCCCAAGCCAGGGTTTTGACAACATTGCTGACCTCTTTAGTACGTGCCCAGCAGTCTGTTTGTGACCCACATCTCACCCTGCTCTGGAGCTCTGCTCACACCCAGGGCAGCTTCTCCTCTCTCTTCCAGCAGCTGGATGGTGGCAGAGAACTCTCTGAAGTGAGAGATGGCTTCTCTATCCATCTCACTGGGACCCATCCCAGGCTGGATTTGGAGCTGCAGCTGCCACAAATCCTGCAAGCCAAACTAGGTGAGGCTTTGGCCAGTCCTGAGCTCATCCAAAAGCCATTTTGTGCAGCTTCAGGCACCTCATGTCTGTTGAGCCAACTGAACAGGGAAGTCAAAACCCATAGTGTAGATTTTGACCCACTAAAAGGTTCCAATAGAGATGTAACCACTGGAGCTGATGAAGGTTTTTTGCCTTGAATTCATGTTTGGGATGAATACAACAATCCTGCTCAACCCTGCACTGCCTCTAGGGTGCCAAAGTTACCCCTTAAGAGTGACACTGTCCCCAGGCCTGGGAGAGCTGGAGGAAGAGAAATTGTGACAATTCAGATTACTCAGGAAACTGAGTTTGTTTCCCAAATGTGAAACTAAATTCTCCTTCCACACCAGCTCTGCAAGCTCTGAAACCCTGCAGGTTTAGCTGGTTCCTCCCCATCTGGAACAGAAAATGTCACAGTTATTTCTTCTGTGTCACATTACACAATGCAAAGACCAAATGGAAAGAAGCTGAAAATCATAATTAGGCAAGCAAGAACCTACAGTCTGAAAATTTCATTCCTCTTTAGTCTAGTGTGAGGCAGGTATTGTATGAGACTCTGAAGAGCTGAGTTTTTAGAGCTGCATTTTCAGAACTGAACTGCTTCTGAAAGCAGGGCCCCTAAAATAAGCAAGATTAGCAAATGTTCCCACCTCCAGCAGTTCTGACGATGACACCAACAGACAGATTTTCATCACCCTTTTGGCTGAGCCCTTCTGGAACTGTGGACATATTTTCTACAGGCAAAATCCTTTCTAAGACTCCCCCTTTGCAACATAGAAACTGTACAGATTCCTAACTGCAGCCAAGTTTGACCACAGATCCAGCTCTCAGCCCTCTCTGTGGATGCAAAAATGCTTTGGAGAAACAATATCAATATGACTTTGCTAATTGATGGTCTTGTGCTGGCTTTGACCCATCAGCTGATTGACCATCCTCAACTGTCATTTCCTAAACCCATTTTTCTTCTGCTTGTTTATCTTCCCCAGCCTTGTTTGCACACAGCCACCACCCAAAAAAACTCTGTCCAGGGATTGGGATTTGTCACTCCTATTTCAGTAGCAGCAGAGCACAGAACAATGTAGGGCCTATGCAAACAAGTACTGCTGTTTTCTTTTGCTTTTCATTTATTCCTTATGGTAAATCAGTGCATTGCAAACCAAACAAAAATCAGAAGATTTAGGAGCCAAAGAGCAGCCCAGGACAGGTTGCATTTAGAAATGAAGCAACAAGTAGCCCTTGAAAGCAAATGAAGTGTTTAACCTGCGCTGCATTCCTGAGATTGTTCCTGGCTGTAATGACACTTTGGCACGAGCTCAGGTGCCTGGATCCCTGAACACCACACATGGGGGAGGACTGGGCTGTGCATGTGAACTCCCCTGGGTAGGGACCACCTTCATCTGCATGTAGACACCACTTGGTGTGACAGATCCCCAGGACACTCCAGTGACCACCAGTAGAGCTACTTCAGTGGAGGTCAACACTGTTTGGGTACAGAGGACACAGGACTTGGAATTGTAACCCTGAGTTTTGTCCCAACTCTGTCACCAGCCTGGACCTTTCAGAAGACCCTAAAGGACCATGCACACTTCAGCCACTGCACTACAAAAAAACCCCATTGATCCACACACCAGCTTCTCTTTTGATTTCCTTTCAGCCCAGGCTGGTGCATTACCTGACAATTCTAACCCACTGCAGGGCTGTCCTATTTTTTTGCATAGTTGGACAAAATTGCCAAGGAAAAGAAGCTGAAATGAGCCCTGAGGATCCTGCACAGCACCGATCAACTTTCCCAGTGATCTCACAGAGCAGGACTGAGAGCTCAGTCCCTCCCCTGACCATGAGAGACCCCGTGTGTCCTGTGCTCAGCATCCTGTGGGATGAACGAGGCTTTGAAGGCAGCCAAACATAATCCACCTTTACCTGCTTGTGGTGCAGCTGAGCTGGGATGAGCAGGCAGAGTCTGGAAAGCTGAGCTTATCTGTGTGTCACAGCGATCCCTCTGAACTGCTCCAAGCCCTTGGGCGCAGCCACCCTCCCTCCTGCCAGGGCAGCAGCTTTTCCTGGATGCCAGGCTCCATCCAAACAAGACACCTAAGGCCAAGAGAGGCAGGCACAAAGGCAGGCTGGCAGGAATTCCTGCACTGGAGGCCCTGCTGCCTCCCAAAAATCAACCTCTGACACCGCCCGCTACGGAAGCTTGCCCCGTCAGGCTTGAAAACACCCCATGAGGCTCAAGCACATGGCAAAAAAAAGGACAAGGGGAGGGAAAAAAGTATGGGGGCTGCTGTTTGGGATCGTGGCCCTGTTGGCTGCAGCTCCCCCAGGGCTGCCCCAGCCCGTGGGGAGAGGAACAGGCACTGCCCGGTCTCAGAGCGAGCCTTGATCCCCTCCCACCCGTAGTGGCCGTGACAGACAGGGATGGACAGAGTGCCCCAGAGGCATCAGCCTGCAGTGGGGCTGTGACAGGGATGGACAGAGTGCCCCAGAGGCATCAGCCTGCAGTGGGGCTGTGACAGGGATGGACACAGTGCCCCAGAGGCATCAGCCTGCAGTGGGGCTGTGACAGGGATGGACAGAGTGCCCCAGAGGCATCAGCCTGCAGTGGGGCTGTGACAGGGATGGACACAGTGCCCCAGAGGCATCAGCCTGCAGTGGGGCTGTGACAGGGATGGACACAGTGCCCCAGAGGCATCAGCCTGCAGTGGGGCTGTGACAGGGATGGACAGAGTGCCCCAGAGGCATCAGCCTGCAGTGGGACTGTGACAGGGATGGACAGAGTGCCCCAGAGGCATCAGCCTGCAGTGGGGCTGTGACAGGGATGGACAGAGTGCCCCAGAGGCATCAGCCTGCAGTGGGGTGTGTGCGGCTGATGCGCAAGGATGAACAGATGGGTTGATTACACAGGGAGAAATGGACACTAATCGTATCCAGATTCACCAGCTGCAGGATTTCCTCCTGAGCCCTAAAGTAGAGGAAGCCCATACCTGCTTGGTTATCCTCTCTCTGTTCATTAGGCCCTCCCCTGCCCTGGGAACCGCAGCTCGCTAATCCCCTGGGCAGGGGAGGGCCGGGACTGCAAAGCTGAGATCCAGATGGGAGCTCCCACCGTGCTCAGGCACGGCTGGAGCAGCCCTGGCTCAGGGGCAGATCCTGCACAGCCAGGCTCCATCAGCTCAGCTCTCCCTGCTCTGTGAGTTTGTAGCCAGGCTCTTCTTTTGCTGCTGCCTCTCTGAAGTGCCAGGAAGATTTCAGGGTCAGCAAGGTCAACAGCAAAGACTGTTGGGTTTGACACATCATTCACTGTGTGTCTCCTCATCTCTGCTGAGATGCAGCAGCCCCTAGGGTGAGGTTTGGTGTGTGGCTGCTGGGGACAGGGAGAGAAGGAAATTTTGTGGATTTAAAGCAGCAGAAGCAATTCCCCACCACGCTGAGGGATGACTGGACAGACTGAAATAGGAGGTGATGTTGGAAACTGGATCTCTATTATATCTGGACACTGAAACACGCCAAGTGGATGGGTTTCATCACCTGCTAGGATTTTGTGCAGTGCCACCTTGGAGCAAGGATCAAAACCTTCCTTTTATCCATGTCCCTCTGCATTCATGCTAGCTCTCTTCAGAGGCAGCAAAGTCTCCCAACACACAGCAGCTGGAGGGATGGTCCCAGGCATCCTCAGCTCCAGGGGTCTTAGCCCAATCCTCCTCCCACAAACTGGAGCTCTGGGAGCAGATGTGCAGACACTAAAGCTATAAATCACACTGGCATCAGCAGCTGCCCTGACTTTTGGTGGAGTGTCTGTGAGGAGTTTCCTGCTCGGAAAACTCTATAACCCAACTTGTTGCTCTGAGTTGGGGTTTTGGGACCTTCTCTCCTTGCACGCCCAGGGTGCCTCCACTACCAGCCTGAGCTCACCTTTCTGTTGTCAGAATTGCTGCAAGCAAATTAGGCTGCTCCCACCGTTGTGCCTGCTCTCACCCTTGTGCCTGCTCCCCATCCACATTCACTCTGGCTCACGTGCCAGGATGCCACATGCTGTCCCACAACCTCCCTTTCCCTCATCAGAGCTGATGCCCAGTGCCAGGCAAACCCAGACTGAAGGATGGGAGAACCTGAACTCCTGGTGTTACTCCCAGAAGCTCCCAGGCCTTGCAAAGCTGCTTCAGGTGTTCACACCTGGCAATAAAACATCAGCATGAACCATTCTGTGAGTCCACACCAGACCCAAGATTGAGATAAGGGTGGCTGTGCCTACCCTGCAGACCCCTCAATCTATGGGGAAGAGGAAGAGGAGGAAGGAGAAGGGAGGAGGAGGAAGAAGCACAGTGTTTGTTGTGGTCTTGCAGATGAAGAGAAACCTGCTGCCCAGCCCTGCAGGAACCAGGGATGCACGGCCACCTCCCTTGGGCTGGGACTGCCAAGCCCAGCAGGATGGTGATGCTGGCAGCAACCACAGAGGGGAAAAGCACTACTGGGGGAAAACCCTGGTGTGGGAATGAGCAGGAGAGGTTCAGTGAAGCCACCCCCAGGGTGATATTTGGTTGCCATCACCTCAGCAACACAGCCCCCACCCCTCTGACTGCGCAGACCTCGCCTCACACAGTGTTGGTTGTGTCCTTTGCTGGGCTACTTTTACATTTCCTGCGGCCAGGACTATCTGGAGAGCAGCCTTAGCATGCCAAACCCTGCGTGTCTCGTGGGCTTTCCAGCTGCAGAGCCAGACAGCACAGCTCAGTGCCCATGAGCAGCCCTACAATAACAAACTGGTCACCTCCTGTGTCCTCCCAGACCTCACCTTTCACAGCAGCCAGTGCTCACCAAAGTTAAACAGTAGCTACGAGCACCTCCAATATAAAAAAACAGAACCACAGAAAAAAAGGTAGAGAAAAATTAGGAGCTGAGAGAGGTGGCAGAGAGAGAAAAACACTGCAGGGAGAAAAAGAAATGGTATTGATTCTTCTGAGGCCCAGCTGTGGGGTGGTACAGAGGGTGAATCCAATCTGGCTGTGCTTGGACACCATGTTCCCCACGGAGCCTGCCAGCATCAGCTCTGCCTTGGATGGGCTTCTGCAAGGATCTCATGAAACTTGTACCCCCAAATCCCTTGGAACAATTAGTGGAAAGGCTGAGGGTGGAGCCCACAGAGCTCAAATTAGTCTCATTGCCTTTTACCCCTTCTTTCCCCTCCAGAAGTGGCTCCTGGAGTGGTGAAGCTGCTTACATGGATGGTCCAGCATGGGGGAACCTTTCCCCCTCAGGTCTGGCCTGCGGAGACACAGAGCTCAGCATTTTCTGCAGCTGTAAATCAGGCAGTTCTCACCGATACAAATTTTGCTGTGAGTTGTAGGGGATTAAAAAAAAAAAAAAAAAAGAGGAAAAAGAAAAAAGGAAATCACAATTCAAACTCTGCCTTGGCCAAACTTGGTCCTTTTAAGGAAAGGAAATTACCCAGAGCCACCCTCGAGAAACCTGGGGGCCTGATCCTGCTGTGAGGAATGTCTGTGCAAATCCAGAGTGGCTCTGCTGCCTGCTGGGGGTTACAGCAGCTGAACCAGGCTCCAGCCTCAGAGCAAAGCTCCTGGTCTCCTGCCAGGAGATGGAGCAGAGCTCACTCCAGAGCAGCCTGAGAGCAAACTGGGGATTCAGAGGCAATAAACAGCAGAAAGATCTGACTCCCCCTTTCAAGAATTCACCCTTTCTGCTGAGCCATGTTCTGGAAGCATGAGCCCTGTTTTGCTGTGAGCTGTGGAATAAAACAGCTGTGTCCCTTGGCTGGATGGCTCTTCCAGGGGTGCCAGATGTTTTGCTTAGGACACGTCAGAGGAGCCTTGCTTGAGTTCAGACTTTTTTTCCTCTCAGGCTGCTTGCAGGAGCTTCAGTGGGGTTTTGGTTTTGTTTTTTTTTTTTAATATTTGTTCTTCACCAAATTTTCACAGGAAAGCAATAGAGATTGGGAGCAAATTGGGAAAGGTCTGGTTTCACCCCAGCCCTCTTTGTATAAATAATCTCCAAGGGAAAAGCTGCAATGATGAGCAAAACACTTGTGCTGCCTTTTCACTGGAATTAAGGGTCTGGATGTAACCCACTGTGTCCACATGCTCTGCTGAAGAGACCATCCTGGCACATTTTGGGGGTCAGACCAAATGCCTGACTGCCCCCAGCTCCCACAACGTGGGAATTTCAGCTGCCAAACCACCCATGGGGTGTTGTGGAAACAGCACAAGCAAGGTCCAGGACTGGACCCCAGAGTCCCAGACACCAAACCAGGGTGCCAAGGCCACAGAGCTCCCTGCGGGGTTGGGAAGATGTGAAATGCCCAGGACACCATCTCTGGGAGGCTGTCACCATCCTGGGGGGAAAGGCAGTTTGGGGAATGTCCCCAGAGCAGGGCTGATACAGCCAGTGCAGGCTGCTGGGTCACAGAGGCAGAGAAGGGCTGCAGCATTTGGGTGCTTTGTGGCCAGTTTGAAGATTTTACCGTAGGGCCATGCGTTGCTCACTGAAAAAGGGGTTTTTTTCAGAGAAAGGAGGAGGAGCGGGGAGGCTGGGCAGCGGGGAAGAGGAGGAAAAATTTGGTGAAGGAGGAGGGGTGGCTTTCATGGCTCCGAGCGCCTGCGGAGTGCGCGGCAGCCAGGAAGGAGGACCCTGCCCTGCAAACAAGCTGCTTTTGTTGTGTCCCAGCCAGGCCTAAATTAAGTTTGACAGAAAGAGGGCATATTCCCCCACGCTGGGGCAAGCCCTGGGCTCGGGTAGGGCTGGGCCACCCTGCGGAGCCTCGGCCGTGCCAAACCTCGCCCCGGTGCGAGGCGCGAACCTGCACGAGGCCGGAGGAGCCGCACGGCCCGGGAACATCCCGAGCCTTCGCAGGGCTTCCTCCAGCAGAGGCTGGGAACATCCCGAGCCTTCGCAGGGCTTCCTCCAGCAGCACCCGGCCCAGCCCCGAGGCCGCCGTGGCTCCAGGAAAAGCCGCCTCCGGAGCGCCCCGTCCCGCCCCGCTGCCGGGCATCTCCCAGCCCCGCGCCCGCCCGGGCACGCCGTGCCAGCCTGGGGAACCAGCCAGCTTCTAAACAGTTAATGCTGACAAAACCAGGCGGCTTGAGTTCCCTCCTTCCCAGACCGCTCCTGGTGGAACTCACCCCCTTCAAATGAAATTAAATAAAATTATCCTCCTGCTCTGACCTCGCCCCGGTGTCCTCCCCGCTGTCCTCTCGTCCTCCCTGTCCGTGCATCCGCTCTTGCCGTGCCCCCACCCTGCGCTGGTGCTGCCGGGAGTGCCCGTGCCCAGCGTCTCCCACCACGTTTGCTCCGGCTGCCATGTTGAATTGCAAATCCGACATGATTCGACACATTCTCCCCCATCGGTGGTGCCCGGTGGGGAACTAAAGAGGCACCCAGGTGACAACGCCCAGCTCCGGGTGGCTCTTGGGGACGTCCAGGGTGGTGGGGCGAGGGCAGGGAGAGAAATCACCCTCCAGTTCTGCTCCAAATGCTGCACGTAGGGACCTGCCTATCTGCTACACATCCCTCTCTAGGAGACCGATTAAAGTCGGGTGTTTTAGCACCAAGGGCCAGAGGACTCGGCGGGAAGGGATTTTGGGGAGAAGGCAGGTTACAGCAACAACAAAGCAACGGAGCAACTGGAGGAACAAAACGTTATTTCAAATCAAAGGCAAAAAAACCCCAACCGCACGGACAAAAAAAAAAAAAAAAAAAAAAAACCAAAATTAAGAGTGAGGTTCGATTTCGTACCAAGGCAGCAAGAGAGACGCACCGTGGAAGAGAGTGGTTTTGTTGTTGAGTAGTGGCTGGATTTAGCTCCGCTTATCCGGACAATCATCGGGGAAGGATCCTTTTCCGAGAAAGGCCAGTTTGAGTGAGACAGCTTTTTTTTTTCCCTTCTCTCGCTCGCTCTCTCCCCTTTCCTTCTCCTCGCAGCTCTATGCCAAGAAATGGGCGGTGCCTGGATGCCAGGCTCCATCCGAACGAGACACCCAAGGCCAAGGGAGGCTGGCACAAAGGCGAGCTGGCAGGAATTCCTGCACTGGGAGCCGCGCGCCTGCGGGACGAGCCCGTCACCTCCCAAAAAATCAACCTCCAACACCGCCCGCTCCGGAAAGTTGCCCCGTCAGGCTCAAAAACGCCCCATGAGGCTCAAGCACATGGCGAAAAAAAAAGGACAAGGGGAGGGGAAAAACCCCCAAGACCCCTCTTTGCATCGAGGCAGGTTAAACAAAAGGCCTGGGGAGGTGGATTATTTTTTTTTTCCGCCCTCCCCATGCTCCTTTTCCCGCCTTCCCATCCCTCTCCTCCCTCCTCTTGTCCTCCATCGTTGTCTCCCTCGCACGCCGCCCCGGCGTCCAGGCAGAAATGAGCCCTTGGCTCCCTCCTTCCTGGTTTTAGCACGACAGGAGGTGGTGGGTCCTTGAATAGGAACACACACACCCAACGGGAGAGGGACCCAATGGGGGCAGAAAAAAAAGAGCACAAAATATATATATATATGTACATACAAACAACAACCCACCCGCCATGGAGGACGGTTGGGAGCAGTTGCTGCCCAGGGTGGCAGATTGGGGGTGGTTTGGGTGCCAGGGGGTATTTTTGGCCTTATTTTGTTGCTGCCCAAGCACCTGGGTCGTGCCGATTGTAAAAGGGAGTCACGGCGGGTTGGGAAAGGGAGTGGAGGGGGGGCAGCTGGGGTTGGTAGCGCTGCTGGGGAGATGCCAAAAAACCAAAACAAAACACGTTTTCATTTTGTCTGCACCAGCCTGGGCGCAGGCGAGCGCGGGAGAGAGGGAGGGAGAGGGAGGCGCACGCCAACAGAAAGCCGCCGTGCTCAGACGCGGGCCTGCGGCCACGTCCCTCCGCGGCCGCCCCAGCAGCCGTTCCCGCTCCCTCGTCCCCCTCTCCCTGCCCACCCGGCTTCGCCTGCCAAGTCCGAGTTGGCACGGCTCCCCCGGCTGCGCCGAACAAAGCCGTCACCCATCCCCGAGCCGGCGCTGACAGTAAGCAAAGTGACAGGCGCATCTTCCGCATGTTAATCCAAACGGCAAGAAGGCGAGCGAGCGGCGGAGGCCCCCCCGTGCCATGCACACACACCCCCCCCGCCACCGAGCCACCCACCCCACCCTTGGCACCCGACAGCCCCGGTGGCCTCGTGCGGGGATGGCGAGGCCCCCGCCGGCGGGAGCACCGAAGGCTCCTCGTCGGCGAGGCTTAAATCGAGCCGAAGCCCCGCTCGGCGGGCAAACGAGGCCACTCGGCATCTGCTGTACCTGTTCCCGCTGCCTTCATCTCGCCTTGGAACCGTGACAAGAGCGCACTCGCCTCTGGTGGGCTCTCAAAGCCGCGGGTCTGTAACCCTTTGCAGGAAGTTGGCACCGATCCCAGGTAGGACTTTACTCCCCGGCTCTCGCTCTCTCCCCCCACCTCCGCCTCCTGCTCCCTCCCCTCCGCTCCCCCACCCATCCTGTCCCTTGGGCCCCTCTTGCGTCCCCCAAAACACCACCCGGCCCCCGTTCCCCCTGCGCTGCTCACCCGCCTCGTTGGCCGGGGGTAGCGTGGGGGGCGGCCGACGGCTGCTGGGCGCCCACCGAGCCCTCGTGCCCACCGCCCTTGCACACATACCCTGGAAGGATGACCTGGGCAAGACAGAGAACAACAACTTCCTGCTCCGGCTCCCTAAAACGCCTGTTTCCACGCAGGGGTTAGGCAGCGCGGCGAGACGGGGGGAGCTGGGAGGAGGTTTGGGGGTTTGTCGTCATTGAACCAGGCTTTTTTTCTTTTCCTCTTTTTTTTTTTTTTTTTTGGCTTTTTTCTTCTTTTTTCCCTTTTTTCTAGTCTTTTTTCTATTTTTTTCCTGCCTTTTTTCCTTTTTTTTATGCCTTTTTTTTTTTTTTTTGAAACATATATTTTTGCCCTGCAGTCCAAACCCAATGTGAAGGGAAAGGAGGGGAAGAGAAATCAAATGGGAAGAGAATAGCTCCAAGTCGGCAGGACAATGCACGGGAAACGGGGAGATTAGCGTAGCTCTCGAAATCCATCACGCCCGCCCTGTTTCTGAACCGTTCGCCCCCGCGCCTCGTCTTTTTTAATTCTCCCAGCTCCTGAATTATTCCAGTCCACGAGCGGGAGGGGAGCGCACAGTCCGGAGTCCCTCAGAGCTGCCAAGAGCATTGCAACAGGAAAGAAAGGAAGCGGGAGAGGGAGAGCCAGGCAGAGCCCTCACAATCGAGCAGCGAGAAGAGCAAGGAAAAATTAACATCCAATTAGTGCCGTGTTTAACGAGGGAGACAGAGGCGGCTGTTGTTTTATTGCCCTGTTCTTTTCAGGCACATCTGACAGGCAGCAGGGAAGGCACCCCTGCTCTGAGTGACGTCATCATATTTTATTTTTTAATTATTTCCCCCCCCCCCCACCCCGTCTTTCCTCCTCTAAGTTTCGCACAGACGATCTCGGCAACTCGGCCAGGGAAATTTGGGACTTTCTCACATTCAAGCCACCGGCTCCCCCCTCCACCTCCAGCCTCCCCCCCATCCACCGACAGCAACCACGGAAAAACAACAGCGCCAACCCACCCCAAAGTCTTTGTTCTTCCAAAAACAGAAGAAAAAAAAGGAGGAAAGAAAAAAAATCAGCGTTGGGATGAGAGCTGGAGGGAGCCTGGAGGAGGTTTCTCCGCGTGCGCGTCCGAGTGTGTGCGTGCGGTGTCCCGTCCCTCTCCCGTCCCTCTCTCCAGACGCTCGCTCGCCTTGTAAAACTTTGCTGCATGTGACGCTGCTCCGGCCTCCTCTGGCAGCCTGACAAGAGCCGCCCGGCCGCAGAGCGCAGGCGGCTTTTCAGGGAGAAACTCCATTCCGAGGGATGGGAGCATTCACATGTCTGCAGCGAGGGGCAGCGCCTCGAGCCAGGGCCGCAGCCATGGCGAGGCCCGGCCTCGGGTCGCAACAGGGGGAGAGGGGCTGAGTTTAAAGCTGGGGAGACTCTGCCCCTCGTGTTTCTCCCCTGGGATGTGGGGCCTAGCACGGTGTAAGTGCCGAGGGAGGTGTGCAAGGGTCACGGTGGCTGCAGGGAAAGGAGGCTGACCTTGTGCTGACCTTGTGCTGCCATCTCTTCCCCAAAAAACCCAGATCCCCTCAGGGTGGGATGAAATACCACCAGCTCCTCCTGAGAGCACTGCCCAGGAGGGAACAGAGCAGCTCAGTTTAAAGGGATTTGAGGGAGATTACCCTAAAAAAACCCCCACAGCAGGCAAGCAGGAGCATGGAAAGCCGCTTCCCCACATCCTTCCCATCCTCTTACCAGCTGTGAGTGATGGACAGAGCTGTCACTGTCAGCGTGGCAGGTCAGGCCGCTGTGCCGAGCTTTGCTCCTGTGCTCCTTGTGGCCTCTTCTTGTTTCCCGACGGGATTTCCCCTATCCAGGGGGAATCCACGAGGACCTGGCTCCTCTGTAATTCCCCATTTCGAGTGAAGGCCACCCCAGGGGATGGGGATGTGTGAAGAAAGGGACAGGTCCAGGGCCACCACACTGCTGGTGCCTGGGTCCAGTCCAAGTCCCACCCTGAGCATTTCCTGGCACCAGCCAGCCCCTCCACCCCAGCAGCAGGATCTCCTCTGTGAGGGTTATTTTTTTACATATATATATTTTTTTTTAAGGAATGATTTGCCTACGTGGAGCTCAGCGCTGCGGGAGAACAGAGCAAACAGCCTTATCGAGGGCAGCTGTGCCACAGGGCACTTCCTCATGCGTGGCTGCAAGATGGGGCCCTCCATGGCTGCGGGGGAGGGCTGGCAGCCCTTGGCCTTCCCACTGACCAGACACCAGGAAGACACCAGGCACCATCCAGGCATCGGGAGGGCTCTCTGGGATGTTCCCTCCCGGCTCCACAGCAGGAGAGTGGCATGGACAGGAGGGGGTTTGGACTGAACTGAAGGGTCTTCAGCAGGACAGCTCTGCAGGGGAAAGGAGAGGATGGAACATTGGCTCTGAGCTCAGCTGCACTTCCCTTGACACAAAGGCTCATCTTGCTGCTTTCCAGATCCTGCCAGACTCGAGCATCCATGCCCAGCGGAGAGACAGACCAGCCTTGACCTGAGATTCCCTCTCCTGGCTGCTGTCGCTGCCTCCCTTCTCCCCCGGGCAGCTGGGAGCAGATGAGGCCAAAGTCCCAGCAATCTCAGTTCTCCACTGGAGGCTGATAAACGGTGTGGGCACAGAACAGCAGCAATCCCCACCCAGGCTGGCTTTGTGCAGGAGAGTCAATATTTAAACCAGAGGTTGTTTCCTGGGCAGACAGGGGAGCCCCAGCGGGACAAACCCCCGGCTCCATCCCGGGCACCAAACCTCCTCCTCCACCCCTTCATTTGTTCTCCCAACCACATGTTCCATCCTGCATCCCCCCATTCCTGTGGGATCCCCCCCTTCAGCTGGGACACCTGAGCACCAGCTGCAGGGCCAGGCACTGACTAATGAGTAGCAATTTAAGGGAGAGGGATGCCCAGCCAGGGTTTGGGTTGTCTCCTTGCCTGCTCCTGGTGCAGACATTTGTCCTTGTGGTGGGGCTCCTCAAATGAAATTTGTCCTGGGGCCCCTCAAATGAAGCATGGGACAAGAAGAATCAGGGATAGAAAGAGGAGGTGAGAAAATATTCAATCATCCTAAGAATGGCAGCCCCTTGCTTCAAAGTAAGGCAGTGCAGTGAAAGCTTTGAAACCTGGTTTTCATTTAAATTGAGCAAAAACTACTGTCAACTATTGGGTTTTCAGCCAAGTTTGTGGGCCCTGATGAACTCGGCAGAAATTACTGGCAGGATGCATCCCCTGGTGCAGCTTTAGGTAAATCCCTTAGGTAAATTCCTTAGGTAAACTCCTCAAAGGACAGGAAATAGCACTTTTCCCTGCAGTGGCTGCAGAGGCTGTCAGGAAGTTTGACAGGCATGTGAGCAGCAGAAGGTGGCTTAAATTTGGAGGGCAAGGGTTCCTGAGCAGGTGCTGTGTGACCTGGCAGGTGCAATGGCCTGTGTGGGAGCAGGTCATAAAACAAGGTGATTAAAGGGAAGGATGAAGCTGTGAGGGGGAAGATGGAATGGCTGAGCCCACCTCACCAGTCTGAGAGAGGCAAAGGGTCTCCATCACCCCCTTCCAGAAGACCTCAGGGTCAATTTTAACTCCAAAAACCTAATTGCACATATGTTGCTTCAAGCACCCAAGCCCTCTGCTGCCTCCACCCTCACTCGAGGTGCACCCACTGCAGTTTGCTCAGCCTAAATGTGCCCACCTTCCATGGAGGTGAGGAAAATCAGGGGGAATCTGAGTTTTAAACAGCTGGTTTAGCCCCTGATTTGTAGAAAAGACCAAAGGAAGTGCCTGTCTTAAACTGAAACCTTCCCTGAGGGAGCACATTATACAGGGGAAAATACAATCACCAAAAACACCCCAAAAAAACCAAACCACCCAATAGTTGTTTTATAACTGTATTTTGGAGCATAATTAAATCCTCTTTGAAATCATCTCTGGTGTTAGGGAGCAGGTCCATGCATTATTTAACTGTAACACAAACTGGGAGCGAGGGAGGACAGACAGGACTTCACAACACTGAAGGGAGCTGGGTGGGGGCTGCCACTCCCAGCACACACCACCACTGTCCTGCAAGCCCTGCCTGGGGTGTGCATCAACCCTGCCTGCTGGAGAAAAAAACCCTGTGATAGCAGGTCCCCAGAGGACCAGGATGAGATGTGACCCCAGCTGCTGCTGCTGCTGCAGCACGTGGGAACCTGCTCAAGGAATGCTAAACCTCTTCCCAGGGAGTGCAGCATCACCTCTGTGCAAAAGACTGCTTCGTGGGGAACTGCAATGGGGGGAATCTGCCTGGCTGCCATCACAGCACAGACTGGTGCAAAGAAACTCTTGTCTGGGAAGCTGAGCATCAATCCTGCCCTGGTGCCACTGGTGAGCTCTGCTACACACAGAGCCAGCCATGCTCCACTGAGCACCAGAAGCCTTCGACCCTGATGCCTCAGCAGGTTTTGGCCAGCTCAAGGTGTATCCCTTCACTGTAGACAGCCCGGACAGGCTGCAGGCTGCCCCTGCTGCAGGAGAGCCCTTTGTGTGCAGCTCTCACATCCCAGCAGCCCCCATTCCACCAGCAACAGGAGCAGGAGCCCAGCAGGGCTCGTGGTGCTGCTAGCTGGGAGATGCCCCTCAGTGCAGCCAGGCCAGTCCAACCCAGCACTCACCTCCCCCAGAGTGTGTGCAGGCTGCCTGCCCAGCCCACAGCTGTGCTGGGTGTATCCCACAGCCCATTCCATCAGCCGAAATCCTGCCCAAAGCAGCACCACTGGCAGCACATGTCCCTTCTCAAGGGCTCTCTCCATGTCCACATCCCATTGCTGGCCTGAGCTGGGCTGGACCCATCTCTTTGGGACTCCTCTGTTCTTTGCAGTGGGACTCTGTTTCCCTTCCCTATTTTGATCCTATAATTTCCTTTTCATGCCCGTGGGAGGTGGGATGTTCCTGGGTGATCAGGTACCCTCAAACCTTAAATATGGATGCCAGGTTGATCTTGCCCAGGATGAGCTACCTGCCAGGCAAAAGTGCTCTCTCCACAGAGGATGAGGCAGGAGGCTGTCACCTGGCATAACCTTGCCAGGGAGGTGACCTTGGACCTCCTGCTGCTTTTCAGCTCAGGCAGAACAAAGCAGTCTTTTGTCCCTGCAGCTCATGGCTGGCTCCTTTAGTACCTGGGCATTTTCTGGATTCCTGGACTTCCCCAGCAACTCCAGAGCTACAGCCTGGACCAAAGATACAACAGCTTTCTACTCTCTCTGCTATACACCCCAGTTGAGACAGCCACGAGGATGGAGCTTTGGTGCAGCTGGAGCATGAGCCAGATGTCCAGAAGTCTGTTCCTGGCCTTGTGGAGAGGAGGTGTCAGTTCTGGCACCATGGACTTTGGATCAGAAAATAGAAATATACAGATATTGAAACAAGCTTGGGGTTTCTTGAGGAGTCCAGATTGATGAGCTGTCCCTGCCGAGGCGTCAGTCGATGGGGAAGGCGGCTGGGATGGGCGCCCTGCGGAACAGCAGGCTGGAGCCACGGAACAGCTGCCCCTGAGGAGGAGAGCCCAGGGTCAGGGCAGCCTGAGACCTGCCCAGGGAACTGCAGCTGGTTTAGCAGGGCCCCACTCCATGCCCACGGCAGGGCTGCAAGGCTTGGGCACCCTGGGCTGCTCTGCAGGACAAAGTGAGGTTCCAGCCCGGTGGGTGCTGGAGTTGAGCATTTCCCCCAGGGGTGACAGATGCAGAGGGGCACAGACTCTGCTGTGTGCAATGCAAGGGATAAAAGCTCACATGCTGCAAGCTCGGGGTGTGCAATGGGCAGAGCAGCACTGCCATGCTGGTACCAGGGCCAGAACTGGAGGGACAGAAGGAGCCTACAGAGCATGGCAAGGATGTAGCACAGGCACTTTTGGAGGATGCTGGAGACTTGGGAAAGGAGCAGAGGGAGCCCAAAGCCCCGTGTGTGCCCTGCTCCCTCACCTGAGCACTGAGGTACCTCCAGCAGTGAATCCAGGATGCAAAGGCGGGAGCATAGGGAGGGAGGCCGGCTCGCAACCTGCACGGCAACAGGGAACAGCTGAGGTGGATGTGTCACCTTACCAGCACAGGTAACACAAGAACAGCAGGAAGTGTGAATGAGGACACGGGGACAGTGTCCACACCGGGCCGGCAGCCAAGTGACAGCTCGTTATTTACAATGCAGCAGATCTGTAATTTAATTACCCCCAGAGTGCACAAACAAGGAGCGTTACCTGGAGACTTTGAGAGTCCAGGACCGTATCTACACCTTCAAAAGCCAGCAGATACTGAGAAAACACGGCACCAGACTTGGATCCCGTTCCCATGAGCAAAAATGCAGAACACTTGCAGCAGTGCGATTGGGAAGGCAAGCTTGGTCCTGCTCCTGTCTGCTCCCATGGCTGCCATAAGAGCTCTGCTTCCCTCGTGCTGCTCCCTGGAGCCAGCACTGTCCCTTTGATCCCTGTGACTCCAGCTCAGCTCAGACCACCACAACTCTCCCGATTTCTAACCACCTGAGCTTTTCTGCTGCTCGTGTCTGTGCCCTCTGATCTAAAATTATAAGCAACCTGGGACAGGAAACGAGCCAGCTCTGCGAGGTGCCACAGAGTTTACAGGCTGGAAGAAAGCTTTACGGTCGTTAGCAGCCCATTCAGACAACAAGGGGCTGCAAGAAAGGAAGGGAAAGCTTTAGATCTCAGTGTGAAGGACATACCCACAGTTGTTCACTGCCATGAGATCTCCCACGAGAAGGAACGGGTAGGTCAGCATGCTCACAGCGATCTGAAAGCACAGAAAACCAGCAGCCTCTAACGCTCCCCATGTCAAAAACGCTATTTCCAGCTTTTGCATGTTAGTAGTTATCCTTGGATAAGGGATGTCAAGTACAGACCAGCCTGTGTCCCCAGAGCATGAGCTGTTAGCCCAGAGGTGGCAGGAGGAGGGGAAGGGACAGGGCAGCTGCCAACATACCCCCATCACGAACTTGGTGTAGCTCCGGATCACCGAGGCCTGGCTGAACTGCAGAGAGAAACCAAAGGCGTTGTGGAGCAGGGGGATGACACCAGGCTGGCACTGCCATTATGTGACATTCCCTGAGCCAAGGAGCAAGGGAGGAGGCAGAAAACAACAAAGAGCAGCTGCGTTCCAGCTGGGAGTCTGGGAAGGCATCTGGGGAACTGTGATCCCCCAAAGTGCAGGTGAAACACAGCCCTGAGCAGACAGAGCCCCCAGCACTCTCACAGGGACATCCTCAAAGCCTGGGGTCTGTATAAAATCAGCCCCTTCCCACTGCAGGTGCTTGGTCCAGGCCCCAAGCCCTCCCTCAGGCACCTCCACTCACATTGTCGTCCACAGCGTAGGTGTTGATGAAGTGAGCCAGGAGGTTGCAGCACCAGAGGAAGATGACATCCCCCAGGACATGAGGGACTAACCCACTGCAAGGGCAAAAAGAGGGGTGTGAGGTGCAGGAGGGTCCCAGTGCCACCTCCTGAGATGCTCAGCCCTCCTTCCCTCCACCAGCTCAAAGGAACTCTACTCCCCCAAAATGAAATTTTTACTTTGGGAGGAACTGAAAAGGGAGATGTCCGGGAAGAGCTCTCAGCCTTCAAATTTGGTACTACACATGCTGCTCTGGCTGGAAAGGTTTTGGGATCTGTTTTTTGGGCATGACTCAGTTCCCCTTGTTCTATCCCAAATCCCTTCCTGGCCCAACTCCT
The DNA here is from genome assembly GCF_022539315.1 of Serinus canaria. NCBI lineage: Eukaryota > Metazoa > Chordata > Aves > Passeriformes > Fringillidae > Serinus > Serinus canaria. Next base: position 2,505,789 of record NC_066339.1, read on the forward strand.
GCTGAGAAACCCAAGTGAGAAAGATGAAGTGGTTTCCATTTCTGAAGATGCTCTTTTGGATGCAGAATGAGAAGTTCATCTCTTTGTGGAATCTCCCTTCTTTAAGAAATCGAAAATGAGAGGGTTTGTCCCTGCACAACCTGCTCCACTGAGAAGTGGGAGTAACTGGGGGAACACTGATTTTTCCCAGTCCCTGCTGCCCCCAGGAGAACAGTTCTCTGGTTAATGCCTCCCACTGACATCCCGGAGCTCCCAGCAGCACCAGCACTGCCAGCTCTTTCAGTTAATAGCACTAAATCTTTAACAAAATACTCCAGAGGGTTTCTCCAGTTTGTTGGTGCTTCTGCAGCATCTGCTGCAGCAGGGCAGAGTTTCCTGCTTTTACAGGGGTTGTTCCACTGCAAAAGGATGCAGGTGTGTGTCAAACCTGTGTTTCACCAGCAGATGTGGTCAGCTCTGAAAAGGAGCCTGTCAAGAGCCACAGGAGTGTTCGCTGAGCTGGAAAGAGCCACCTCCAGGCACCTCTAGGCACGTTAACTGAGCCTTTTGTTTCTTCCCAACACCACACTGCCTCATCAGAGCAAGGGACCAGCTTGTTTCCTGCTGTGGCTGCTGCAGCAGCAGAGCAGCAACTGGGACTGGTTTGGGGAACAACCTATGCATTGTTAAGGCCCCAGCAGCCCTGGGGATGCAGCTGAGGTCTCAGGGGCCAGGCACAGCAGAAACCTTCAACAGAAGATTCACTGGCTTCAAAGATGTGATACATGAGAGCAGCAGACAGGACAAAGAAATCAAAGCTCTCTGGCCCCAAAGAGATGTTCTGCTTTGTGTTTGGCTTTCAGCCTTTGTAAAAACCATCCTTTCTCTAACTCAAAGTTAAGACTGAAGCTCCTGAGCTGCTGCAGATACAACAGATCCTAATAAATTCCAGAAGCAAAGGGCTGGGCCAGGGCAGCCCCATAAGGAAAACCTCACCCAACTGTTAATAGGGAGTCAGACTCTTTATTCCACTTCCAATAAGGATCCCATCCCTTCCTCCCCTCCAAAGTAATGACAGCTGCTGGCCCTGAACTGGATGATTGGAAACCAGGGGTCTGAGAGCTGCACAAAGGAACTAAAAAAAGCCAACAAGCCAAAGGCATCAGGCCTGAAAACCCCTCCTGGAATTCCAGCGCTGTCTTTACTACTATTGACATAAAAAAGTGAGTGCTGCAATTCTCAAACCTGTTGAGATGTCCAAGATCTGAACTCGGAATATTTTTGGATGATGAAAAGCTGGAATAGCAGCAGGCAGAGGGGAAAGCCTGAATGATGTACAGTAATGTGACCCAACAGCAGAAACCCCAGTGCAAGGGACCTGGGACAAGCCAACCTTGAGCTGACCATGCCCAGCAGCTTTGGAGCTCAGGGAACACCTTCCTGGGCTGGCAGGAGCCTGTTGCAGATATGAGGGGAGGGAGATAAATCCATCTTTGAAAAGTCTTTATCTGTACCCAGAGTGTGTGCCACTGTTATAAGGCCACAAGAAACAAGTGCACTGCCATGATTTTAGGGCAGTGGATGTGCTGGGATTGCACCAGGGCTGAGAGGAGAAAACCAGCAGTTTGGTCCTTCAGATGCAGTTGGTGCTCCCCTCACAGCAGTGGGATTTCCTAACAGGGTTATAGAGCATGTAGAACTTCAGAGCCCTCCTGAGACAGTTTGGGCTGTGTTAAAGCCTTTCCTGAGAACCATCAAGTTTCATTAGGCTACCAGCAGTGTTTATTTTATGTGGATGGAAGGGAATGTGGTGGCTTCTTTCACATCACTTCCCTGGGAGGTGGAGGGCTGTGAGCAGCCTGCTCCAGCCATGCCCCACTCACAGGGACCATCCCAGAGCATCCTGTATTTAGTGGAGCAGATTTGGAGCTGCACAGCTCAGCTGAGAAGCTGTGAGCTGCCAAAGGAAGAAGCAGTGACACTCAGTGGGTGTCACTGCAGATCCCTGGCCATTTCCCCTTGGGGAAGGACAGGGTGAGACCCCCTGTGATTGCTTCCCTCTTCCTGATGCATCCAGGTTTCATCTGGAGGCCCATATTTTGTGACTGCAGAACCAAAGGCATCCTGGAAACCCCTACTGAAATTCCAGAGCTGCCTTTACTATTATTGACATAATGAAGTGAGTTATCTCCCTACCATGAACAGAGACAGCAGGTGGTTCTGCTTTTATGTAGATGTGAAAAAGAAAGGCAAGAAGCATTAATTAAGGGTTCAAGCAAAAAAGGTGTCCACTAAACTTCCATTTCAGTGATGCACCAATTTGCCATGCTCTGTAAGCAGCTGGAAACACCTTTCAGCTCCTCCTGGTCCAGGCACCACCACACTCCAAGCACACAGGTAAACCTGCTCATTACAAGCACCCACGGTGCTCTGCAGAGGAATATGCTGCTTATCCAGGCCCTGGCTTTCATTTCAACAAGGGAACTTATTGTTGCACTTGATCTTGGTGCCTGTTGCACAAACAAATGCTTTAAATGGCCCTTCACTGAAACACAAAGAAGCACCGAGGGAAAAAAGAAAGATAAGAAAAAACACAGTTTCCTCTGGGCTCTGAAGGTTTGATTGAAGATAAGATCTGGGGCAAGCTTAATGGTCAAACTGGAGTGCTGTCAAAGGCACAGATTTAATCGTGGGAGTGATGTGGGAGTCCCACGGTCAGACAAGGTTTCAGCTCAGTGTGACTCCAGCTGGGGGTGGCAGAGGTGCTGGGAGAGCCATCAGTGCCTTCAGGCTACGGGAGAAAGTATTTAAACAACAATTCACTTACACAAAGAATCCCAGGACCCCTTCTTCCTTAAATATCCTGCCAATGGCACTGAACACACCGCTGCCAAGAAAGGAAAAGAGCTGTGAGTGTGCAGAGTTGTTCCACCTCTGCCCTGTGCAGCTTCATACACATCCTGCAGCCCTCAGCCATCATTCCAGCAGAAGGCAGCTCGTTCTGCCTATTCTCCTCAGACCAGGCAGGATTGAGGGAAGGAAGGTCGTGTGTGTACTCTGCCAGTCTGCAGTGACACCCAGCAGAACACCCAACCTGCACACAACTGTTCAATGCTGAAGGTACAAGAGCTCTGTGAGGTTTTGTGAGTGGGTACAGGTGTTGTGTGATATGGTTTGATTTGGCTGATTCTAAGCCCAAGAACCCTGTCTGCCTTTGGGAACTCGAGCTGGCTGTTGTGGGCTGGCTGCAATCCTTTCTAGTGTGCCTCCACATTGCTCCACAGGCAGTTTTGCCCTGCAGAGAGGCAGCTGGTACTGCAAAAGGCTTGGAAAAATTTTACAGACTAAGCAGGGCTGCAGCAAAGCTTTGTATTATCCACTCTGCCTCCCTGCTGCCTTCCCTTTCCATTAATAGCCAAAGGAAAAAGGCAGGAGACTCGCTGTGTGATCAGCAAGGGGTCATACAGCCCCAAACAGGCACAAGGTGGAACAGAGGCACGTCAGGGACAGAGCCCAGCCTTCCCACACCCCTTCAAGCCCCAGTCACCCACCCTCTAAGCACAGCTCAGATGCACTTTTTAGTCTCCCAAGCCTCCTGGATAACCCTGTTCTCCATGGCATGGGAGCCACCATCAAGTTTCATTAGGCTACCAGCAGTGTTTATTTTCTATGGATTGAAGGGAATGTGGTGGCTTCTTTCAGATCACTTCCCTGGGAGGTGAAGGGTTGTAAGCAGCCTGCTCCAGCCATGCCCCACTCACAGGGACCATCCCTGAGCATCCTATATTTGCTCTGGGGTCAGTACCTGGCACCCCTGACCCCAGACCCTTCCCAGCTGCAGCCACTCACCTGTATTTGACTTCCCGGCCCACGAACTGGACCATGCAGCGCATGGAGATCACTGGGAGGAAAGAAACACAGGGCTGATAGACAAACAAATCCAGTTTGGGTTGTAATGGATGTGAAGGAAAATGAAACATGACCCTTCTGCTCTCCCTCAACTCACAGCATCTCCAGCTCCTCTCAGTGGTCATCAGCACTGCAAGACTCATTAGAAACTGGGGCCTTTCCTGAGCCTGTAAGTGGTGGGAAGGATTTCAGAGGATCACAGAGAGGTTTGGGTTGGAAGGGATCTATCAGGTCCCTATCTTTTTCCAAAAGATCTATCATTTTCCAAACCCCCTGGCATAGGCAGGGACACCTTCCACTACCCCAGGTTGCTCCAAGCCCTGTCCAACCCGGTCTTGGACACTTCCAGGGATGCGACAGCCACAGCTTCTCTGGGCAACCTGTGCCAGGGCCTCCCCACCCTCACAGAGAAGATTTCTTCCCAATATCCCATCTAACCCAGCTCTCCAGCAGTGGGAAGTCATTCCCTGTGTCCTGTGTCTCCATGCCCTCATCCAAAGTCCCTTTCCAGCTCTCTTGGAGCCCCTTTAGGCACTGGAAGGCTGCTACTGGCCCTAACCCCAATGGGATCTCTAGGACAAGGTCCTGGATGAGTGGCAAGAGAGAAACTCATTGCTGAGCTGTGTTAGTGCCTGAAGGCAAAGGCCAGCTTCAGCCTCATATGATAGAGAAGTATCATAAGAATCATCCCCCTGAGTGTGCAGGGTTTGGGGTGATGCCCAGTCTGGAGGGGGCTGCCAGCCAGGGCACAGGACTCACCGTGCAGAGGGTGTGAGACAACCCGGGACACACACTGCATCATCATCTCGTGGGATGTCTGGGAAGAGAGGAAAAAACACCTGTGAAAAAAGCTGTGCTGCTCTTCTTGTATGGCCCAGCCCTTTCCCTCAGTGTGGGGAAACACATTTTGGGTCCCTCTTTTGAGATCTGTTTTTGTGAACCTCTGCTCCTGTGAATTATTTAATGGATAGACACAGAATGGCCACTGATAGACAAACAAATCCACAAACTTCTCACCACAAACTTCTCACCCCAGTTTCTCTCACCCACATCCCCAGGGATGTCCCCAGACACTCATGAATGGGCAATATCCACTTCTCACCTCTCTGACCACTTTCCTAAGTGAAGTTTTCACATCATCCTTGTTAGACACGTGTTCCATGTCTTCCAGTGGAAAAGCCTGAGTGGAGAGGGAAGATGGTCAGAATTGATGGAGATGCTGACCCACAATGTCTGAGGACAAGGGGCAACCACAAAAAGCTGTGCTCTAGATGCAAGGCCAAGACAAACAGGCAAGAAGGAACACAGGAGAAGAATGGATGGAAAGTAAAATAGAGGGATTGAGGAGTCACAAAACTGCTGACAGAGGATACAAGGCATGGGGATACCAAATCAAATTAAAATGGTTTATAAATTAAAAAATGCTTTGGGGATAAGGGCACTGGAAGAATTCCCTTAGGAGATGGAGTGGGATGGGTGCATCAGTCCTCCTGTGCAGCCCTTGCAGCAGTAGCACTGACCCTGCAGGTGATTAATGGAGAGAGAAGCCGACCTTTACCTTCTTCACACTCCCCCTGGTGATGGTTGATAAAGTGCTTGAGATGAGGCGAGGAGTCAGGCCACGGAAGAGGCCTCTCTTCCCATCCACCTCCACGATGTGTCTGGCTGGGTGGGACAACACCAGGCTGCTGTCAGTCAGGAAGGGGACAGTGCATGCAGAGCACCCCAAACAGCCCCAGGGTTCAGATGAAACCACACCAGATTCAGCTGAGCACGCCAGCCACTCCATGGCCCCACAGTAAGTGATTTATTGTAACAGTGCTAAAGAAACTTCATAGTGGAGGACAAGAATTTGTACTCTGTCATCTGCCTAATGTGGAAGAACAGCTCCAATATTTTGGGCAACTTTTTGTCTTTTGATGGTTTTGCTCACCTGAAAGGGCTCCAAGGCAGTTTGGACTGAACCAGGCAGGGGGGATCATCCCATGTGCTCTGTGCTGTCACCTCCTCCCTCTGCCCCAGGAAGGTCTGACTCAGGGTTCATGTGGATCTCACAAACCCATGTTCAGTTCCTGCCCCACCATCTTCTCCCAGACAAACTTCCTCAGGTCTCCAGTTGCAAAAAAAGCCCAGAGATCCCATTTCTCCCACATGTAACAAGGTGGGATAGAACCCACTATGTGCTGGTGGCTGCTGACTGCTCCTGGCCCCTGTCCTGTGCTGTCCAAGCAAAGCCAGGTGGGCTCTGCACCTCTCCATCACCCACACTGCCCATATCTCTGGAAACTGCATCTTCCAAAGGGCAGCACTGGAGCATTTCCAGCCCTGGTTGTCCCAGATGGGCTTCCAGTGCTCTCATCCTCCTCCTGTGCTGCTTCCACCCCATGGATATCACTGGCTGATTTTGGGATTGGCCCAGATCAGCTGTCAGGACAGTGCATTCCCCTTCCCCACAGCAAACCTGCTGTGACACCAGGTCACAAAGTACTCACCCACCTCTCCCATGCTGCTGCACCCACAAAAAAAGGAAAATACCAATTTTTTTTTTCTTCTAAACGTATTACCTGCCCTTTTCTTGGTATTTCTGTCCCTTTAGGGCTCCATCTACAACACAAATGAGCAGGGCAGGGGGCAGGTTATTCCAGGGCTGTTTTGGAGAAGGAAAGTATTTTGCAACCTCCAAAACACACAAAAACCTCCTGCAACAAGCCTACAGCACCTAAAACCCCCCAAACCCCTCTACCACGGTGCAAACCCAGAGCAATGTTTCACAGGAACACGATGCAGCACCAACACCCTCCTGTCCCCAGCAATAGGTACATAAATGTGACAGTCTTGCAAGTTGTGGTGGTTTATGGCTCACTGGAGCCTTGGGATGACCCCAGGGGGATGTGGGAGTGCTGCTGGGGATCAGCTCAGGCTGCCTGGCAGCTCCCAGCCCTGATTTCACGAGGGCAGGACCTCGTGCTGGCAGGGAGGGACAGTCACTCACCGTAGGTGAAGAAGCCAGGCAGGTACAGGACCTTCCTTCCCAGCACATTTCTTCCAATGGTTGGAGGTAGTGGCTCATGGCCAACCTGAGAGAGAAAGCTCGTGAGCAGATCTCTGTTCTGGTGCTCCCTAAGTCCCTGGGATGAACAGGATTGATCCCAGCATCCCCCATCACTCTCAGGTACTCCTTTCCCCTTTTTATGGGGTCCCCAGGTTACAGGGGATCCTCCACCCTCCCATTTTGGGGGGTTCCTGTTACTGAGAGGGTCTTGGGGTTCCCTATCATGCCTTATATAGGAGGCCCCATGGCAGAGGAGTAATTTTATAGGGGTTCCCAGATTGCTTGCTGGGTGTCCCCATTCCCTATCACAGGAGAGGTCCCAACACCCTGTTACAAAGGAGCCCCCATTGTATGGGGGGCCTCACCCCTCCATTATATGGTGTCCCCTATTCCCTGTACAGAGTACCCCCACTGCAGAAGGCATCCTCACCCTCCTATTATATAGGACCCCATTTTTATATAGGGTCCACCAGTGTACAGGGGACCCCACTCCCTTACATACGGGTACTCCATTACCCAGATGTCCCTCATTCTCTAAGTGCTCAGGGGGTCCCTTATAATGGGGGGCCGCATGTACAGTGACCCCCAGGGCAGGGAGGCCTCCAGAGGGGCACGAACCAGGAATCCACTTCCACCCGTGACACCGGGGTCCCGATCCCCCATCCCACACAGGGACTGCACCCCATTACACATGGGGGTCCTCCATTCTATAGGTGCCCAAGGTCTCCACAGGGGCACGAACCAGGAATCCACTTCCACCCGTGACACCGGGGTCCCGATTCCCCATCCCACCCCGTTACACATGGGGGTCCCCCATCCTGTAGGTGCCCCCCATTCTACAGACACCCCCATTGCACAGGGGGTCCCGCTGTATCGGGGGGGGGGCTGTACATGCTGCGGATATAACCCGAGCACACGGGGGGTCCCATGGGGGCACTGCAGGAATCCAGTGCCCCTATGGAAATCCATGTATATATATATATATATATATATATATCTCCTCCCGTTACACCGGGGTCCCGAAGCCCCGTTACCCACAGAAACCCCACCCCGTTAATTACACCGAGGTCCCCCCTTCCATAGGTGCCCCCCGTCCTACAGGTGCCCCCACCGCACAGGGGCCCCCGCATACCGGGCAGGGCTGTACAAACAGTGACCCCCAGCGCACGGAGGCCTCCATGGGAGCATTATCCAGAAATCCTCCCGTTATCCCGGAGTCGCCACCCCCGTTATACACGGGACTCCCACTGCACCGTCGCCCTCCCCGCTCTCCCCCCCGAGCGGACCTGCACGAGCAGTTTGACGTAGAGCAGGGGGTGGCTGGCGGCGGCGAGCCCCGCGCCCAGCAGCACGAACAGGCCCTCGGCGCCCTCAGGCCCCGCCGCGTCCGCCGCGCCCCCGCCAGGCGGCGACAGCGGCGTCGGGGGCAGCGCCGCCATGGCCGCCATGGCTCGCGCGTCACCGGGCCGCGCGCCGGCCGCCACCACTGCGGCGCGGGGCAGGGGGGGGGGGGACAGCGGCGGGAGGGAGGAACCATTGCGGGGCAGGGGGGGACCCGGCATGAGGGGCGGCGATGGCGGCGGCGGGAGAGGGGCGGGAGAGGCGGAGGGGCCGCGGAAAAAGGAGAAGGGTTTTAGGGATTTGTGGAGCTGGGTGTTAGCGCCTGACCATGTTTGTGAGCACACGGGAGAGGGGTTTGGGGAAAGGGGAGAGAGAAAAGATAACTCGAGTTAAAGAGGGAAGGGGAAGGGGAAGGGGAAGGGAAGGGGAAGGGGAAGGGAAGGGGAAGGGAAGGGGAAGGGGAAGGGGAAGGGGAAGGGAAGGGAAGGGAAGGGGAAGGGGAAGGGGAAGGGGAAGGAAGGGGAAGGGAAGGGAAGGGAAGGGAAAGGAGAAAAAAGGGGGGAAGGGAAAAGAATGAAGGAGGAAGAGAAGAGAGAAGAGAGAAGAGAAGAGAAGAGAAGAGAAGAGAAGAGAAGAGAAGAGAAGAGAAGAGAAGAGAAGAGAAGAGAAGAGAAGAGAAGAGAAGAGAAGAGAAGAGAAGAGAAGAGAAGAAGAGAAGAGAAAGAGAACGAGGAGAATAAAAAAAGACCCCAAAAATAAAAGGAAAGGAAAAGAAAAGAGGAAAAAGGAACGTGCTGGCTCCAGCATTGCTCTGGCTACTGGGGCACAAGCTCTGGCATGGGTTTCTCACTTGCTGTGGACAGTGTACTGGCTCAGAGCTTTCTGGACAAGTGTTGCCCCACCTCCACGTGGCCCCTTCTCCAGCCGTGTCTTGTTCTTCCTCACGGTTATCACCAACAATCCTTTTTTGTTGTTACCAGCAGTCCTTGGCTGGCCCCAGAGCCGTGCAGCTGTTGGTGTTTGGGACAGACACACCAGCCCTAGCTGGGCACCAGGGTCCTGCCAGCCCACTCCTGGTCCCTCCTGCCATCCAGACTGTCCCGACTCCCAATCTGGTGGGACACTGTCGGAACCCAGGAAATTCCTCTGGCTGCCCTGGAGGGCTCGAGCCCCTTCCCAGGGGGCTCAGAGACCTTGGCACAGAGCCCAAGACCCCTGTGCCTTTGATTTAGCCCTTGGAGAAAACAATTACCAACCTTATTTACAAGCCTTAATTACAAGCCACGAAAGTTTAAGTAGAATGATAGTGAATTTATCACAGGGTGAAAAATAGATTTCTTGGGGTTTTTAGCATGGGGGTTCAGGGGGCAAGATGGAGGAACCTGAGCACGTCCAGCCTTTCTCCTTCTTCTTCTTGGCCTCCATCTTCTGGGTGATGTTGGCACTTTTAGATTGGTTTAGAGTAGAAGCTCACTGTCTAACACAGGTGATAGGTATTGGGAAGTAATTGTAAATAAAGTACAGGTAGATTTTAGTATAAAAAGATAACACCACCCTCGGGGCAGGCAGAGTGCCTCTGACTGTCTTACTGAGCAGACCTCGGCTGGACAGGAGAAAGAATTTTATAGATAAGAAACAATAAACAACCTTGAGACCGAAAACAGAAGAGCTCTGACTCCTTCTTCAATCCCCAGGCTGGGAAAAGAGACTTTCTAACACATCTTGGGGTCACTGTGACTAGCTAGAGTCCCGTGAGGACACAGCCCACCCCACCTGTGCTGCACAGCCTGGAGGTGTCCCAGGTCACACCTGCCCTGTGCTATCCCTGCTGCTGCTCTGCCCTTGGCTGTGCCACCACTGGGGTCCCTCCCAAACCGAAGCAATTCCCAGTGTTTTCTCAGCATTTCTCCTACCCACAAAGTGCTGTGGTTCCTCTTTCCCTTCCCTTTTGAGGCCAACCCAGTGACAAGCTCTGCTGCCGCAGAGAGGGCAGCGGGTGGGCTTTGCCTTGTGCAAATCCTCGTTCCCAAGCTGCAGCCAGAAACATTTCAGAGCAGAGAGGGGGAGAGAGGAAGGAGCTGCAGTTCTCAGCAGCTGCCCCTGCAGCTCCTGGACACCCAGGAGCCGCTCCCAGCCCGTGCCATGGAGGGAAAGGCAGATAATCAGCCGAGTGTGGTGAAGCTGGTGGCTGCATTTGAAGAGCACTGGTAAGGCAGGAGGGCTCTGGGTGCTCAGGGTGTGTTAGGGCTCCACGTGGAGTGGGTTTAGGAAGGAAGAAACCCACTGTGGAGGTGGTTTGGAGCCTGTGGAGAAGCTTACAAGGTGATTTGCAATTCTTCACCACTGAGGTCTGCTTCAGTGTCTTCCTCCTGCTGCGGGTCATGAACAGAATCTGAAAACCTCAGTGGACTGTGAGTGGTTCTGCCTGGCTCAGGGTTAGGCTGTGGCAGCCCATTCCCCCAAAGCCAGCATCTTCACACTCAGCCTGGCTGCTGCATCCTGCTGCTGCTGCTGGGGAAAGGAATTGTGGTTTGGAAATATGTAGGCAGGGGTTGTCACTGGGAATTAACTGCCTGGGTGTCTGGGAGGGTCCCAGCCTCAGACTGTCCAGTTGTTTGCAGAGATGTGGCTCCTAGGAAAGAAAACAGAAAGCATTATGGTAAGGGAGAGAGAGAGTTCCTTTCATAAAACAGCCTCTTTCCTTTGGAAGTTTGGAAGCTCCTTCCTTTGGAATGTGAGCTGGGACCTTCAGACAGCATGTGCTGGGGTCTGAGCGAGGGGATCTGAGTAATTCTGAGGCTTCAGGTGAGTTTTTTCTCACTTTCTCTGTTTGATGGATCAAGATATGGAATCCTGCCATTCCTTGTGCCCATGGGATGCTCTCAGTGAGCCTTGGAGGGGCTGGGTGGTTGGGCAGTTGAGTTTTGCAGCAAGTCCTGAAGACGCTCAGGCATGAGATTTCCTTTCATTCCAGGAACTCCTGCATCTCTGCTGTGTGCTTTCCCCAGGCTTTGTGGTTGTCCCCAGCATCCCCCAGTGATGTTGTGTTGGAACCACTGCAGTGTTTGATCTGCCCCCATGTCACTGCTGCAGTGTGTTTGTTGTTTGCCCTGGAGTGAGAGTTTGATTTAGAGGAAATAAAAGTAACTTGAGACTTTCAGAGGAAGCTGGGGGACCTGGGAATGAGCAGAGCCTTTTGGAGCAGACAATGGTTTGGCCTAAGTCAGCATAAATAGAAAGAGAGAAGTTCCCTGTTGGGACTCAGCCATGGCTGACACAGGTTTGGGAGGCACCAGGAGAGATGGAAAAAGCCTCTTTGTCTCTGAAGGCTTCTGCCAGCCCCCCTGGACAGGAGGGGGTTTGTGCATGGCTGTGGATGCACTCCCAAGCTCACACACATCCTGAGTATGGGATGGAGCTGGCATCCTCTTCAGATGAGTCTCTGCCCCTCAAGCCACTTCCTATCCTCAGCTTTGCAGTTTGATGTCCAAATTCTTTATGTCTTTCCCATCCCATCCATCCCACTCCTGTCTGCAGGCCAACAGTGGATGTCTTTCCAGTTTCTGCCCAGAGCAGTTTCCTGCAGTGACCAGCTCTTGGATGACAGACATGTCACTTGCTGTCACCTTCATGGCCTGGCTTCTCCCTCATGCCCACTCTGGACCTGCTTTCTTTGTCTTTGCCAGAAAAAGGAAGAGAGAATACCACCAAAAACAACCTGTCTGCAAAACCACCCACACATGGCTGCTCTTGGCTCAAAACTCTTGGCTATTGGGCTTCTCCTTGCTTTTCTCCGTGGTGGCAGCAGGCAGAAATCCAGAGCTGTGGGCGGGATAAACAGCAGGATCCTGCTTTTCTACAGCAGGAGAGGGACTGGGCACAGCAGCAAGGAGCTCTGGGAAAAGAGAAGCTGGATCTTGACCCCGTGGAGGATGCTGAAGATTTGTATTGCAGGGCTGAAGTGGAGCAGAGCAGTGTCAGCACTGGGCGGCTGCTGCTCTTGTCCCTTTTGGTGGCTTTGAGCTGGGCCTGGAGGCTGTGCTGGGGGAATGGCTGAGCTGATCACATCCCTTTGTAGCAGGGACAGCACATCTGCCCAGAGGGACAAGCAGGCAGGCAGGCAGCCCCAGCAGCTTCCAGCATTCCCTGCCAGCCAGAGCCACTCCCTGACCAGAAAAGAGGAAGAGGAGGATCAGCAAGGTCAGCGTGGACTCAGCTTCAAATGCCTCCGTTCTCTGCGATGCAAAATCCGTGAGGACAACTGGAGGAGGCCACAGGGCCCAGGCCTGGAGCCTGGCAGCCAGGTGAGCTCCAGAGGCTGGTGGGTGCCCATGCTCAGGCAGGGCTGGCTCAGGGTCTCATCTCTGCCCATGAGACTGAGCCCTGCTCCCCATGCAGGAACCAGAGGAAAAGAAAATCGCCCTGGAGCTGCTGGAGACAGAGCAGGCTTATGTCAGCCGCCTCCACCTCCTTGACCAGGTGAACTGGGGAGTGGAGGGACCAGTGCAAGGGGGTTTTGGAGGGATTGAAGCTGTAAAAATGGGAAACATGTGGGCTGCTGGTATTTACAGCCAGAGATTGGGTGGGGCCTTTGCCTTTTCTACACCCCACACCTGTGGGAAGCAGCCTTGTCCCAGCAAAGCCTTCCATCCCCCTCTCCTCTTGGAGTTTGGGGTTTTCCTCCTGCCCAGTCAGGCCTTTCACTGGGTGATGTGCCAGTCTCAGAGAGGGAATGGGATCCTCAAGCATCTCCCTGGCCCTTTTTGTTCACCCTTCTTTCTTCCAGATATTCTATACAGAGCTGATGAAAGAAGCCAAAACTGGGAAGACAGTCCCAGAGGAGGTGGTGAAAATGATCTTTTCCAACATCTCCTCCATCTACCAGTTCCACGCTGAGTTCTTCCTGCCAGAGCTGCAGAAGCGCATGGAGGACTGGTGAGCTGCAGGAGGGGAGAGCAGCACACCTGGGGGGCTTGGCCACAATGGGGGAGCAGCACTGAGTTCAGGCTCCCACCAGGACCACAGCTCAACCTGTTTTGCTCCAAGTGTCTTTTGCTGGAAAACTCTTCCTTTAAATGCTCAGATCAGAGCAGGGAAAGTTGAGTGACATCTCAGGTGGTTTGAGGGTGTGCCTGGGTGTGAACAGCCCAGGCTGGCTGCAAGGTGGGGACATTCCTGTTCTGGAGAGCAGGAAACAGTGTGGGGATATAGCAGCCTGCAGCAGGGAAAGCCTCAGTCCTCCACTGTGGTCCTTCAGTTCATCCCTCACTGTCTGTCTGTCCTGAGGAAGCTGCTGGTCTGTGGTTCCCTCCTGCAGGAACCACAACCCCCGCATTGGGGATGTCATCCAGAAGCTTGCACCCTTCCTCAAGATGTATGGGGAGTATGTGAAGAACTTCGACAAGGCCGTGGAGCTTATCACTGCCTGGTCAGAGAAATCACCTCCCTTCCAGGAGCTCATTGCTGACATCCAGGTAAGGGCAGGGCGGGGGAATTGCAGCAGAGCTCTCAAAATCTCCAGGGAATGGGAAAACAACAGAGGGTGGGAGCTGCCTTGGTCACTGTTGCTCTCTCCTGCTGTCCCTGCCCAGAAGAGGAAGGTCTGTGCTAACCTGACGCTGCAGCACCACATGCTGGAGCCTGTGCAGAGGATCCCGCGCTACGAGCTCCTCCTGAAGGATTACGTCCGGAAACTCCCGCCCCAATCCCCCGACAGGGGCGATGCCGAGAGTAAGGGCTCTGCCTCTCCGCGGTGGGGAGGGCAGGGTGGGTTTGTAGGGAAAGAACAACCCCTGGTGTTGTACATGGGCATCAGAAAACCTGGATTCGCTCACCAGCTGCCCTGTGCCTTTGAACCTCTGGGTGGTCTCTCAGTCTGATCCTTTTCTAGCAGGGAGAGGGATTAATCTTCCTTTTCAGGGGCTGGGGAGGGGAAGGGTGGTGTGTCAGATGTCCAAGGTATCCCCTAAGGAGACCTGTAGCAGCTGGAGGAGCTTTCAGACCCCTGTGGATAACACAGTTCCCAGTCCTGCTGGGATGGAGGGATACAGGAGTGGGCTGTCTGTCCCTCCATGTGCAGTCCAGTTGTACCCAGACTCCTGCACAGCATTTCAGGACCACTTTGGTTGTGTTCATGGGAGGGCAGCAGCTGCTACTCATGTGCATCCATGAGGGACAGAGCCAGAATCTTCCTCCCACAGCTCCAGAGCAGGTGTTTCACCTCCTGTCTCTTCTCATTGCAGAGGCCCTGGAGATGATTTTTATGGTGGCCAAGCACTCCAATGCAGCTATTGCCGAGATGGTGAGGCCCTGTCCCAGCTGGAAATGCTTTACAGCTCACTGCACAGTCCCCCTGAAGGGCACAAGAGCCCCATGCGTTCAGCTGTGGAGCTTAAACCCTGCTCTTAATGCCCAACCTCACCACCCCAAGCCTGGGGAAGGCACATCTGTAGCATCAGCTGGGGTGTGACCAGCTGGTCAAGGCTGGGAGCTGCTCCCAAAGATCAGTCTGGGCTGGAAGAACTGTGCTACCTCTCCCAGTACTCAACAACAGGCTGGGAGGTGGGCATGGAGGGGACCCAGCAGTGACAGGGTTGTGGCTGCTCAGCCCCCCACAAGAACTGTGGCCCCCTGTGCCTCCCCCAGGAACGGCTGCAGAACCTCTGGGTGGTCTATCAGAGGCTGGGCCTCGAGGATGACATCGTGGATCCCTCCAATGAGCTGATCAAGGAGGGGCCAATCCAAAAAATCTCCACCCGCAACAACAGCACATCGGAGAAGTATCTGTTCCTGGTGGGAGCTGGGGTGCCTGGGGCAGGGAGCAGATGAGATGGGAGTGGGGAGAGGGGCAGCACAGGGGGGTTTGACCCCGCTCAGTGCAGGGCACCCTGTGCAGGGCACGGTTGGGAATCTGCTGATCCCTGGGCGTGGCAGCCCTGGGAGATGTTTCACCTTTGCAGGGTGGCAGAAACAAACAAGTTTTAGGTGGGATTCTTCCCAAGGACCAGCTCAGCTTTAGGGAGTGAAGGACCCTAGACCCCAGGGAAGCCCACAGCTCAGAGCAGGCAGTGCTGGGCTCCAACCCACCCTCTTCTCCCCTCCCAGTTCAACAACATGCTGCTCTACTGCGTGCCCAAGGTCATCCAGGTGGGCGCCGAGTTCCAGGTCCACCTCCGCATGGATGTGGGGGGCATGAAGGTCAGACAGACACCTTGTCTTTGTGCTTCCCCCAGCTCCTGCCTGCTCCAAAAGCCTCTGCTCTGGGGTGTGGCTGCTGCCTCGGGAGGGAGGGAGGAGCTGGAGCCAGGGGGGGCTTTGTGAGTGGGGTTAATACTCTGATCCTGGGAAATGCTGGTGAAATCTTGTGCCTGTGGGATCTGAGGGGCTGAAGGGCTTGTGCCAGAGGGGCATCCCTGTGCCCCACGTCAGGGAGAAAGGTCCAGGGCTGCTGGAAGTGGGTTCAGCTCCACATCCTTCCTCTGGTCTCCCACAGGTGCGGGAGCTGAAGGACGCTGAGTTCCCTCACACCTTCCTGGTGTCGGGAAAGCAGCGGACGCTGGAGCTCCAGGCCAGGTAAGGGGAAGGGTGACATCATGTAGACCCTCAGGGAGGAGGGACAACAGCTCATCCAGGTCCTTTTTGTACCCAGGTCTGAGGAGGAGATGAATGACTGGCTCAAGGTACCACTGAGTGCTGGGAGAGGGGGCACAGCCTCTCCCACTGGGTCAGGGCACCCCCAGTGCCCCTCCAGCCCTGCCTTCCCCTCTAGGCCTTCCAAGATGCCATTGACAGGAAGGAGAAGAGGAGTGAGACCTTTAAGACAGCAGTCCATGGCCTGGAGACAGACACCCCTGCACTGAAGGTAACCCTCCTGCTCTCCCTGTGCCCCACCTGGGAGAACACACCGTGCTGTGCCTCAGTTTCCCAAGCTAAACTGACCTGGGGGCAGGCTGAGGACACCCAGACTATGGTCTCCCACCCCCAGACAGAGGAGCTGGGCCGCCGAGCCCCACAGTGGGTGAGGGACAACCTGGTGACCATGTGCATGCGCTGCAGGGAGCCCTTCAATGCCATCACCCGCCGGAGGCACCACTGCCGAGCCTGTGGATATGTGAGTGCCCCCATCCCTCCCTCCCTCCCTCCTGGCCTGCTCAGGTGGCTGCTGGGCCACACCTCTCCTACACCTTGTACTCCTTTCCTAGGCTTGGGGCTGCTTCTGCCCCTCTGCTCCTCCTGGAGCTGTCGCTGGGTCCCCTAGCCCTGCCCCAGTGTCACCAGTGTCCCTGTCTGGTGGCTGCAGGTGGTGTGTGCTCGCTGCTCTGACTACAAGGCCGAGTTGCAGTACGATGGGAACCGCCCCAACCGCGTCTGCCAAGAGTGCTTCATCTTCCTGACCGGTCACACGGTGCTCGAGGACCGCGAGGGGAAGCACAAAGGCATCCTGGAGGTGAGCTCCACCCCCCTCTGCCATCTGAGCACTGCCACCCAGCCTGGTCTCCAGCTTTGCTGTCCCA
The DNA here is from genome assembly GCF_022539315.1 of Serinus canaria. Classification (NCBI taxonomy): domain Eukaryota; kingdom Metazoa; phylum Chordata; class Aves; order Passeriformes; family Fringillidae; genus Serinus; species Serinus canaria. The sequence continues at coordinate 2,522,583 of NC_066339.1, forward strand.
GCCTGGCTCTGCTGGGAGGGGTGGGAGTCACTCCTAGAGCAGTCAGAAGGTGTGTGTGTAGATCTCCCTCCCTTGTGCTCTCCAAGCCTTGGGACCAAGCAGCCAGGGCTCCCTTTAGCAGCACCGTCACAGCCAGGACAGCCCCTCACCTGCCCCTGCTTCGGGGGTTTCCTGGTGTGGGCAGGGAATTCCCCAGGAAATTCTCTCAGCTCAGTGCCCTTTCTACCATCTGCAGTGGGTATTGAGGGATTTGTTGGTTATTTTGGCAGAAAGGAGCTGCAGAGGTATCAAGCAGGAGTTTGCTCTGCAGTTCCCTGCAGCTGCTGGACAAGAACGGCAAGGGGGGCACGCGGGGCTGGTTCGTGATCCCACAGGATGATCCCCTCGTGCTCTACATCTATGCAGCCCCCCAGGTGAGGCCTGGCTCGAATGCACCCCCAGGGGCATCCTGCTGTGCCCAAGGGACATCCCATCCTGCTGTGCCCATCCCCTGGCTCCCACCACTGTCTCTCTTCTTGGCAGGATGTCCGAGCCCACACCTCCATCCCCCTGCTGGGCTATCAGGTGCGGGACATGCCCCAGAGCGAGTCCCGGCACCTCTTCCAGCTGGTGCAGTCCCGGCAGGTGTTCACCTTCGTGGCCGACACTGAGGAGCTGAAACAACGCTGGATGAAGGCCATGGCGCGCTCTGCTGCGGGGATCACACACCCGGAGGAGGAGGAGGAGGATGCAGATGAAGCAGAATAAGGCCATTCCCACCCCTGCGCTGCCTGGAGGGGTCACAGCTCTCCACTGCTGGCTTTGGGGAGACCCCCGACATCGCTGCATTCTGGTTTTCATCGCAACAGGGGCAAGATCGGAACACATTTGCCAGCACACGGACAAGCTGGATCCCCTTTCGCTCCCTGCTCGCCCCCCGCGCTGGACAGAGCCTCTGGGAGCAGCGGGAGCGGGGGATTTGGGGGAGCGGGGATTTGGGGGAGCGGGGATTTGGGGGAGTGGGGGATTGCGGGAGCGGGGATTTGGGGGAGTGGGGGATTTAGGGAAGCCCGCTCCCCGCAGCCCCCGGCCCGGGCTCGGTGCGGTGCCGCCGGCGGCCACGCGAGGGCAGCACCGCCCCGTCCTTCCGCAGCCGGGCGGGGATGCCCGCGCCGGGGGAGCCCGTGGGGCTGGGACTGCTCAGATAAATCTCTCCTGCCGCCCCTGTCTGCGCTCCGTGCAGCCTTCTTTGGGCGTCTGGTTTACAGAGAGACCCGTGGGATTGTCCTCGTGGCTCCACGTTGTCGTATATGTCACAAATATATCAGGGATCCAGCTTGTAGCTCAGCCTCACAGCCCAGGGACAGCAGTGCTGGATTCAGGATGTCCCTTTTCCAGTTTGTCACCACTCCTGGGCTCATACTGCAGTCCCGTGGTGTGGGGGTACCCCTTAATCACAGACAGCCCTCACCTGCTTCACTGGGCCAGCCCACACTCCTGCCCATCCCAGACTTTCCCTGCACTCTCCTGCCCACAGGCACCTTCCACCTTTGTACCTCCCTCAGTTACATTTCCGGGGGGAAAACACTCTGGGACAAGGTCACATCCACACAGGTGATGCTGGGAAACATGGAGGATCCCCCTCTCCACCATCAGCATAACAAGCAGCCCTGTTCATTTCAGTCAGTGCTTTAGGCTGCAGCCCCACATCTTTCTCTCTGTGTCCTCTTTAGCTCCCCAAAAATGTTGCCCAGGCAGAAATTGCCACTTCTGACCCTGCCAGGGGCCTCATGCCCAGAGCTGGAGGAGCCACAATCCCTGGCAGCTGCTGCCTGGACCATGCAGCAGCTCCAGCAGAGCAGCCTTGGGCAAAGCCCAGGGGTGTCACAGGCTGAACAGATCCTTGCAGACTGGGAAGGGAGGTGGAGCAGGGTCCTGCAAATGGGAACAACACCTGGGGAAAGGATGGGGGGGGGGGTAAAGATGAACCACAGCTGTCACTACTCTGGGGGGCTTTGGGGAGACAGGAAAAGCTGTGAGCAATGTCCTTCCTCAGTCTACTCAACTCATCCTGGGAAGGGGAAAACTGTGGTGGCTTCATCTCCTCCTACTCAAGAGATCCTGTCAAGGAAGGGGGAGAGGAGGAGCTGGATGTCAGGGTGAGAGCTCTGCCCCTCAGGGTGCCATCTGAGCTCAGATGCAAACAGCACAAGCAGGGCTTTCGAGAGACACCCCAAAACAGCCCTCACCTCCCAGTGTCACCCCGTGGGAAGGGGAAATCCCTCCCAGCAGCCCTGGCAAAGGCGGGGAGCGCAGGGTGCTGCGGGGAGGAAAGAGTGAGCAAGGGGAAGCCCGCGGGGCTGGAAGGCTGGTGGCCCTTCCACCTCGGCTGTGTCACCGCTGTGTCAGCGAGGAACAAAACAAGCCTGGAGCAGGGAGCTGCCCTCAGCTCAGCTCGTGAATGACCTAAGAATAAATTTCCTGTTTACCCAGTGAGGAATCGCTCCCGGGGCAGAGGGCACCTGGGGCTATTTTTACCAGCTCCTGCTCTCCTCCCTCCTGACCCCCAGCACCCTCGGGACCACTGCAGCCCCCATGAGTGCCTTGGAAGGGGGCTGCCACAGAGGAGAGGTGGCCCAGGGAGGGAGGGAGTGGCAGGGCAGCAGGGCAGGCCACTGGCGTGGCTTTGGCATCGTGCCACCCTCAAAGACAGGGCAACAGCATCACTGTCCTGAGCATCCCCAAACAGAAGGGTGGGAGACCAGACTTTAAGGTGTTTGCATGATTCCCCAAATAAAAAGACTTTTACAGGTGCAGAGAATCCAGTGATGAATTTTCCCTGCCTGTCCTGTCTCAATCCCCAGGCAGTGCCACAACAGTGGTCAAGCAGGGCAGTTTGGCCTCCCGCCTCCAGAACAGAAAGTGAAACCCCTGTGCAGAAGCCACAGTTTCCTATTCTCGAGAATGGGGAAGGCTCAGAGGCCATTTACTGGCATCCCCCCGCGGGCCCCCCCACGCCTCTTCCCGTAAGCACTGACCAAAATACCCTGTGAAACCCACAGGGGCTGTGCTGGGCTGGGACACCCAGCACAGAGAGCACCCAGCCCAGGGCCCAGGGGAACCTGTGTCCCTGAGCTGCTGCCCTGCAGAGGCTCCACTGTCCATGCTCATCCCAAAGCCCAGCTGGGTATATTGCTCTGCTGAATACGGAACCAGACATACAATTGGTGCTGTGTGTTATCTGCTGTGAGGTAGAGACTCTAATTCCAGAGGATCTCTTAAATTCAGGGACAGTATGAGCTGCCACTGGCGCTGTTTGTATGCCTCTGTACTATAAAGACAGATGAACAATATGTTAAACGGCAAAATAAGCATGCTACTATTAATTGCATGCCATTAACCCTTCAGATTTACCAGTGCAATCACTGGAAGTAGCTTACTACAGTCCATGAATGTCATGCACACTTCCATGTGGCCCCCATTTCCAGGGCACGTGGAGAGGTTTGGGGGCACGAGTGAGCAGAGGAGGTGGCAGGGGCACAGCCGTGGTCCCCCCTTGCAGGGTTCTGTGGGTGCAATCTCTGCCTGATCCCCAGGAAGGGGCTCAGCAGGGCATGGGCTGGTGCCCCTCCAGGTGTGGGGTGGGATGGAACCATGTGGGGCTGTAGAACCCCACAGGCCCAGCCTGCAGAGCTGCTCTGGGAGCTGCTCTGTGGGCTCTGGGCTCTTGATCCATAGGGACAGTCTCTCTAGAGGGGTTCTCTACATGCTTGGCCATCCCCCTCTTTGGGGACTGTTCCACTGGGCATGTTCCCTCACTCACTGATTGCAGATCCCTCTGCACTACATGGGATGGGGTTCTGTGCTCTCTAGGGACTGATCTTTCGGTGTCTGCTCTGCTGGGGCAGCAGATTCTGCTCTATAACCCCTGGGATTTGGTTATAAGTGTTCTGGGTCCATAGGGGCCAGCCCCACACAGTGCTTGTAGGTGTTGAGTTCCACAGGGGTGTTCCCTGGAGGGGCTGTGACCCACAGAGTCCCTGCTTGGGGACAGCACATCCCTCACTGCAGGACAGGACAACTCTTGCCGTGGCGCTCTTGGGGCAGCACACCCCTCATTTTTAGATTTTGGGCAGCACACCCCTCGCTGTGAGATTTGGGTGGCACACCCCTCGCTCTGGGGCAGGGGGCACTCCCCCCTCTCTGAGGCATTTTCGGGCAGCTCTCCGCAGCGCCGCGGTGCCGGAGCTGCAGCAGCTCAGCCTCTGCAGCCTCTCAACCCCACCGGCGCTTCCGCTGCTCCCGCCAAGCGCTTTAAATAATAAATAAATTGAGTTCAGAGGCAGCCACAGCAGAGCCCTGCCCCGGGGCATCGCTCCCGCCGTGCCAGGGCTGCGGGGACACGGGGGAGCCCTGTGTCCCCTGGGTCTGGGGGCACCCCCTGCATGGATGTGAGATGATGCTAAATGATGGAAAATATTGGTGATATCCCCCCCCAAAAAAACCCCACAGCCAGGATTGTGTAACCTTAGGACCGGGGTACCCCACTTTGCTCTTCACCCCCCAAATCCCTCAGGGAACAACTCAGATCCGGAGGGGGATCCCAGGATCCACCCAGCCGCGCCCCATTTTTGCAGTGCACGGGCAGGACCTCGCTGTGGGGGTGTCCCCATGCTTGGGGCATCATTTGAGGGGGGGGAAGCTTCCACCTGCTCCTCGGTGGCCCCCGCAGGTGCCGGCAAAGGGCATTTCGTGCAGTTGGGAAGCAGGTCGTGCATCCCGGCGTCTGGCGAGGCGGGAGGTGTTTCCCGGTGCCGCAGGAATTTGCTGTTTGCGCCTGTGTTGCAGGAGGCTGGGGGAAGGAAGAAGGGGCGGAGGTGGTGGTGGGGGGGGGAGCTGGCAGTTGTTATTATTTAATTTTATTTTCCTTCCTCCATCCAGGAATCTCTGCAATGTGCCGGCTGCTCCCCGGGAGGCTGGGGTGGCCGTGAGTCACTGCTGCCGCTGGAACGTGACTCAGTCCTGCTGCTCTGCCGGCAGGACATGACCAGACTGCCAAAAAGCGGGAGAAGCCCCAGCTCCGATTCCCGCCGGCGGGCGATGACACGCGAAGTCCCCCCGGGGAGCTCAGCCTCCCACTTCCCAGGGAGCCGGCAGCCCCTTGTCGCGGGGCAGAGCTCGGCATGGGGGGCAACAATGGGCTTATTTATTTGTTTATTTATTTATTCTCCTTTTTTTTTTTTTTTTTCCCCAGCTAGGAAAACCCTCTCCACCCACTCTGGCTCACCCGCCCAAGCATCGCCGTGGGGCTGGGGGCAGTCCCTGGGGTTTTGTTTCCTCATTTTCCAGGCTCTATGGAGGAGCAGGGAAAGCTTCTGGCACAGTTCCCGCCCCAGTTCCCGTGCCTCAGTTTCCCCATCCGGTGGGGAGTGGAGATTTCCCCATCGGGACAGGGGTTACTTCAGGTTGTGCTTTGAGGCCAGCGAATAACAGCTGCAAGGGGTTATTATTAATATTAATTAATAGCCAGGCTCAGTCAGGGCTCAGGTGGCAGGGAGGGATGAAGCAGCCCTGCATCACAGGGCAGGAGCAGGGGGTGGCCCTGCCCTGAGCCCTGACACACTCACTGCACCCCAGAGTGGGACAGCCAGGGCTGGGTGATGCCGGGCAGGAGCCCTCCTCATCCTCACCCTCCTGCCGCTTTGGGAACGGCCCTGTGGAGCAGGAGGGCGGCGGAGCATCCCCAGACCGGCCACGGGGCAGCGCTGAGCACCGGGCTGGGGTGCCCGCCACTCCTCGGGCCCGCCGTGCCCCGTGGCCACAGCTGCCTCTGTCAGCCGTGATTGAAAGCCAAGCCGGGCTGGCAGGCCTTCTCTGTGATCTTGTTAATTAAGAAATACATTTAATTAGCAGCACCCCAGCTGTGACTCAGCTAATCATCATGATCGAAACAAGAGCTGGACTCCAGCACTGGAGCACAGAGCCACAAAACCCCTCACCTGCCCTGGTGAGTCCCTAGTTCTGCCCTGGGACCCCATCACCCACCAGGCACATCCCAGTGCCCTCCTGGGGTTTTGGGGTGAGTTTCCCCCTCAGCTGGAGGCAGGTTGGGTCTGAGACTGTCCCCATGCTGCACCTCACACACACACTGGTGTTGTCCCCACCCAGGGCAATTACCCATTGCCACACAGCAAATAATCATATTAATAACACATTTACCAGGCTATAAATAGCTTTGATAATAACACCTTGGGTTTTCCAGGAACGGATTGTCAAAAATGTGGGGAAAGCCATTCCCTGTTGCCTGGGCTGCAGATGGGGAAACTGAGGCAGGGCTGGTTTCAGGCATTACTCTCACCCACTGCAGCAGCGTCTGCCAGGCAGCTGTGGAATTTGCTCCCGAATAAACTGTCATGGAAATGAGCCCTTATGTATATTTATAGGAATCATCCTGCCAGCTGGAATCTAATAGGGGAGAAAATAAACTGGGAAACTGCCTGGAACAGGAGGGCGGTGCCTCACACATCAGCCCCATGGCCTGCTAGCACTGCCAGGGGTGAATGTCTGTCTGTCCCTGTCCCCAGGGTGTCTGTCCCTGGTCCTGGGAATCCTGCCCTGCATCCCAGGGTGCCCAGCTCTGATCCTAGATGCTGAGCCCTGCACCCTCGGATGCCCAGCTCTAGTTCTGGGTGCCCAGCCCTGCACCCTGGTGTACCCAGCCCCCGTCCTGCATGCCCAGATCCTCATGTGCCCAAATCCTGGGGTGTCTGGGAAGCAGCCACCCAGTTCTCTGCAGCTGCTGTAGGCTGTAATGGACTTTGGGGTGTGGGGAATGGGGAGTGTTGTTGGCATTGGGGGTAAGAGGGTCACAGGAGAATAAAACAACAGAGGATTTTGGGGGGCTGGCACATAGGGTCCCTCCCTGCTCAGCAAGGCCTGGGTGGGTGAGCCCAGAGCTCAGGGTGGGTGCTCTTTCCCTGCCAGCGATGCACTCATGTGTGTCTGTATGTGTGTACATGTGCATGTGTGTGTGTGTGTGTGTGTGTACATGTGCATGTGTGTGTGTGTGTGTGTGTACATGTGCACGTGTGTGTGTGTGTGCAGACGTGCACACTTGTGTGTGTGTGTGCACACACGTGCACATGGGGGTGTGTGGCAGTGCCACACGGGTGCTGCAGAGCACCCACTCACGGGGACAGGGCTGGCAGTGGCGGCAGGGCAGGCAGGAGAACCCACTGCAGGGACAGAGCACCCAGGGGTCCCTACCCTGGCTTTCCCGAGGGTCCCTGGCCCCAGATTTCCCGGGGGAAATTTTTCCCCCAGGAAAGCCCGTCCCTGCTTTCCTGGGGCTCCCTAGCCTGGCTTTCCCGGGATCCCTGGCCCTTCTTTCCCGGGGCTCCCTGGCCCGGCTTTCCCTGGCCTGAATTTCCCGGGGCTCCCTGGCCCGGCTTTCCCGCAGCCCCCGGCGCAGCGCTGGGAGGGGGAGCGGGCGGCAGCGGCGGAGCGAGGCCGATTAGGGATGCAGACAGTGCTGCTCTCTAATGTCTTCCTGTCTCGAGCAGACAGCAGCAGCCTGCTCAGCTCCTGTGCTGCAGCCGCCCTCGGCTCCTCGGTGCGTGCCCCAGCCCAGGCTGCAGCCCCCGCTGTTCGGTGTCACAGGGACCTGGTCCCTCGGGTCCCAGCAGGCCATGAAGGGATGCGACGGCGCCAAGCCCGGGCGTGACCCCGCAGCCATACTGGAGCGGGGATCCTCCCTGGAAAGGGTTTCTGGAGCAGGAATGCTGGCAGGGTTTCGTGCTGCGGCACCTCTCCCTCTCTGCCTCCCTCCTGCTGCTCCCGAGCCCTCGCCGCCGTGATTCCCTGCAGCGGGCTAAAAATATCCCCGGGAGCTGCCGCCGCACACCGGCACTTGGAGCTGATGATAAATAACCCGGGGGAAGCTCACACCGGCCCTTCCCGGCTGCTGCGGGAGGAGGTCGGAGCCCTCGTCCTCGCCGAGCCGCTGGAGGGTGGATGGACACCTGGAGGCACGCAGGGAAACGGGGACGGAGCAGCCTCTGTCCCTTGGCTGTACAGGGAAACTGAGGCACAGGTGGGGCTCTGCTGGGGGGGGCGAGGGGAGGTGATGGACCCGTTTGCCTGCGATGCCGGGGCGGGAGAGGGGATCAGCAGGGCTGGGGGAGATACACAAAGCCTGGCACTCGTGTCACTCTGAGTCACATCCCTCTGCATCAGACCCGTCCCTTTGCAGCAGCTCCATCCCCTGCAGCACAACCAGCTGCCCACACCCGACCCATCCCTCTGTGCTGGATCTGTCCCCTCGCAGCAGCTGCATCGTTCTGCTTTGGCTCCTTAGCTTTGCACCACATCCACCCTGCTGCCATGGGTCATTCTGCTGCTGAGGATCCACCCTGCTGCTGAGGATCCACCCTGCTGCCATGGATCCCTCCTACTCCCTTGGATCCACCCTGCTGCCATGGATCCACCCCACTCCTGTGGATCCACCCTGCTGCCATGGATCCATCCTACTCCCGTGGATCCACCCTACTGCTGAGGATCCAGCCCCAGACCCAAACTGCCTCACTCTCCCCACACCACCCTCCTCAGGGTGCAGGACAAGCTCTGGGGACCAATCAGAGATCTGCCCCCTTCTCCCCACCTCTTCATCCCACGGGACCCCATCCCTGCCTCTCATCCGTGGACCAACCTGGGCAGTTCTCATGCCCACTTACCTCGGGCAGTTCTACATCATGACTGGCTTTCTCCAAAGCCACAGAGAATAGGCTGCAGGAGGGGGGTCCCATTCAGGAGGAGGGTCCCAGTTCAGTCCCATCACCCTGTTGGGGCCAAGCCTCCCAGGGGAGCCCCTTCCAGCTGTCCCTCCCTCCTCGCTCCCATTCCCGCCACGTCCCAGCCCACCCCGGCAGAGCTGCCAAAGCACAGGGCAAACGGGGACAAGCCGGGAGAGAGTGATTTTTGTGAGCCTTTATTTTCCTCCATCAAAATCCACCAGCCGGAGAGAGCAGCGGGAGGGGGAGGATGGGGAAACCCATCAGGTTTCACGGGCGACGCTGCCGTCCCCCGCTCCGCTCGGTGTTTGTTCCCCCTCCCTGTACCACATTTCATGTCGGCCCCGCAGCGAGGCTGAGTAATAAATATCAGCTGCTGGGAAGCGGTGAATCACCGCCCGCTCCCGGCGCTGCTGCTGACACACCGCGGCACTCGGAGCTTCTGTCCCCAGCGCTGGCCCCCGCCAGCCCCCGGGTCCCCGGGCAGCGGAGCCCCCGCGGTCCCAGCCCCTCCTGCAGCTGGGCCACCGGGCACTTTCGGCACGAACACGTTTGGCCACATTCTCCTGGCTCCCGTCTCGACCAGTGCCAGAAATCAGCTCCAAATCCATGGGTTTTGGGAAGGCACCGCTGCGGGGGGGACGTTTTGCCAGCTGAAAGGAGGCTGAGGAGCTCTGGGGATGCTCCTGCCGCCCTGGATATTGGGGGTGATCCTGTGCCAGACCCCATGGTCATTCAGCCCGTTCCCAGTATGTCTAACTGGTTCCAGGGGGCTCATTCAAGCCTGGAGCAGAAGTCTTGTTTTCCAGCACCCCACCCAAACACCCCTGACACCCACCAGCTCCGGGTGCTGCCACCTCCCTGCTGCCTGCACCCATCCTGCAGCCTTTGGCCCCAGCCAACCAGTACCCACGGGGTGGAGGGGGACCCCAAGCCAGCTCTGGTTTCCCTCCCTGCCAGCTCAGTCTGTCCCCAGGTGAAGAGCCAAAGTGACACATCTGTAAAGTGCAACCTCCAGCAGGACGCCCTGAGCTCACGGAGCACCTCCTGCCACCCCCCCAGCACTGACCCCCCTCCAAAGCAGCTCCCCAGGGACCTCAAACACACCCCAGGCCCCAGTCACAGCCTGAAACCCACTGCTGCAATGGGGCCAGCACATCTGGGAGGCACATCTGGCGGCGTGCATCCCCCCAGCTCAATGTCACACACTGGCGAGTGACACAAGTGCCACCACGGAAGCCGCGTGGGCCCGGGGAATCGGAATTCAAAGTCCCCCGGAGCGCCTGATCCCCTCCACAAGTTACAGAAGGTCCTTGGACCTCGTGAGCAGCTGGTGTGAAGCTGTAATTACCTTAATTAGCTCTGGGATTGCATTCTCTCCCCGTGCTAATTTCGTTTCTACAGTAACCAGCCCAAGAGGTGTGCGTGCGCTCGGAGCGAGACGGAGACAGGAGCCTCAGCAGCCACTGCAGGCACCCCGAAACCAGCCCGAAACCGGGGGCCACCCCCCAATCCCCACCCCCAGGGCTCAGCCAGCCCCGTGCTCCTCCTGCAAAGGTTCGCAAGAGTCCTCGCTGTTTCCCAACGTCTCAAGGGAGTCGTTTGTTGCTGGGAGCATCCACCCGGCTCTGGGGGAAGGGAGTGGCTGGGAGGAGAGGGACCGGAGGCTGGTGGTCCCCAAATGCACGGGAGGCTTTAGGAACAGCAAAGCCTGGGCTCGTTCCTTGCTGCTGGTATTTGCTGTAACCCAATATGCCCCTGATGTAAGAGCCATTTGGGAGGAAACTATAAAAGCTTCAGGAAATGGGTATTAATTCACCTCGTGGCAATAAAAGGGAAGGAGGGCTCCCGGGCAGCGCGGCCACCTCGGGGGAAGTGAAGGCGAGTGGGGCTGGGATCACAGCCCTGGGCAACAGCCAGGCAATCTTGGAGCCATCCCCCCTTAATTGGGAATTAACCCTCCCTGAGCCTTCTCAGATGGAAAGGGGGCGGCTGCAAGGGGGTGGGAGCACTGAGGTCTCACCCGGCTGAATCATCGGCGGCCCCTGGAGCCGAGCGTTTGTTTGGAGCTGGAGCGTGACTTGGGGAGATTTTCTCACCCTGGAAATTAGGAGCAGGTCCAGCTCTTCCCTTGCAAACACCAAGTCCTCCTCTAGCTGCATCTCTCCCTGATGCCAACCAGCCTTGGCAAGGAAAGGGCAAACCCCCAGCACGGGCTGAGTCCTAGGCTGCTGCTGACCCCCAGACTGGCAGTGAGGATGGGGGAACCCCACACTCCCACCCTGCAAATCCTGGTGATTCCCCTGCCACGCTGCTCCAGTCCCTGCACCGCGGCCATTGCTGCAGTGAGCACCACCCTGACATCAAAATGTCCCTGGGCCCTTCGGAATCCATTCTGCTGCTGCTGGAAGGAGCAGGGAGATGCTCTGGGGAGCCCCGGGGGTGCATTTGGGTGCCCCGGGCTCACCATGCACGTGGGGCTATAAATAATGCTGGGAAGCAGGTTGTGATGCTCCCGTGGCTCTGTGGAAGATTCGACACCCAAAAAAGCCAGCGAGGCTAGGGGAGGGAGCCTGGAGGGTGTGGAGCAGAGCCCACGCTCCTGCCCCGGTGCTGGCATCCCAGGGCAGCGTTTCCCGGGACGGATCTCTCCCCGGCGGGCAGCAGCAGGACGAGCAGCGGAGGCGAATTTTGCTGAGTGGTTGTTTTTCAAAAATAACTTTGCCTTTGTCAGCAGGTCAGGGTTGCTCCAGATTGAATAATCGCAGCCGCCCAGCCCTCCCCTGCTCCCGGGCACTCGCTGGCAGCCCCAGCCCGGGATGTGCCGGGTGGATGCTGGAGCACAGCCCCTTGCAGAGCGTCGCTGTCCCCGGGGCTTGAACGTCTCAGAAGGGACACTCTGCGCTGCACCCCCACCCTGCTCCCCCCAAAAGCTGCTACTGGGGATGCCCTGAGCCCACATCCCTGAGCAGGGCCGGGGGTGACGGGGGGAGATGCAGGAGGAAGGGGAGTGCACGGGGCCGGAGCCATCGGGTGTTTGCCAGAACGGCTGAGTCACCACGCAGTAATTACACTCCTTAAATGTGAGCACGTTCGGGGCAGGGATGAAAGATGCTCACATGAGCCGAGGCAGGGAGCTCAGCCGCTCTCCCCCCGCGGAAGGGAAGGAACAGATCGGATCCGGCTGCTTTTTGTCGGGAGCAGGGAACCTGCCCCGGCTTTGGATGGACATGAGGGAGCCTGGGGGCAGTGGGAGAAACCCGGGGCACGAAAGTGAAACCCTGCAGAGCAAACCCTGATGGCAGAGTGGTGCCTCGGGGTGAAGCAGCAATGCCAGCAACACCCAGACCAGGCATGGGGGTGCCTGCATGGCACAGTTTGAGGGCTGGGCTGGCTCCCAGGGAGGCAAATTTTGGAAAGAGATGAAACAATTCAGCAGCACTGGCCTTGCTGGGAAGCTACAACACTGGGAGGGAGAATAAAGCTCGTGGGAAGGATGCTGTGCTACCTTGGGCTGCACCACACCCAGAGGATGCTGCAGAAAATGGGGAGGAGGGGATTGAAACCCCCCAGACACAGGCCCTGTCCTGTCCCAGGCAGGATGGGGACAAGGTGACAGGCCACTTGCAGAGACCAAACAGTCTCTGGACATCCAGGGGCTCCCCAGAGAGGCCCTGTCCCCATCCCAGTCTCTCCTCGGGTGGTTTGGGGGCCAATCCTGGTGTTGCACAGACAAAACCTGGTCTGGGAAGGGAGTGGGTGCTGTGCAGGGTCCGTGGGCACTGTGCAGAGTCTGTGGGTCCTGTGCGGGGTCTGTGGGTGCAGTGCAGGATCTGTGGGTGCCTCATTGTCCCCTACAAACACCAGCAGAGCCCGGCGGGTGGGGAGACACCTGCTTGGCTGGGTGTCCATCAGCAGGACACGGGAGGGTGGGAAACAGGAGAAACACGGCTGAGGGGGGGTTCAGGCTGCCAGGAGCTGCCAGGAGCTGTTCATGCTCCTCTGGGCCGTTTTCCCCCACAGAAGGAGGTGGCACATTCAGCATCCTCTCGCAGACGTCCTCGGGCGCCCTTTGCCGGCCCGGCGGGGACACAAGGTCTGCCCGTCGCGACGCTGCCACCGGAGTGAAAGCCAGCAGCGAGGCCAGGTCTTGCAGAGAAACCCTCAGCGTTGTTCAGGTCTGATTTACACCCCGGAGACGCTGCCGCGCTCGGAGGAGCCGGAGCTGATTGATGGCAGCGTGACAGGACCCACCCCGCGCCATCTGCACCTCCCCCGGCTCCCGGGGACACCCCCGCAGCCCCATCTGCCCGCCGGGGCCCTCCCCTCCTCCGGGGTGCAGGGAGGATGCTCGGCAGCACCCTGAGGCACCCCTGGATGCCTCCATCCCCCTGGGACTGCAGTGGGATCGAGCATCCCGATCCAATCCCTGCCTGCGGGAGCATCACCGCGCTCCAGCAGCCCTCCTGCGGAGGTGCGTGTGGGGACCAGCTCTAATCCAGCCGCTGGGGTCCTTCCACATCCCCATCTTTCCTCTGCAGTCACACCCTCCCTCGCTGCAAAATGCATCCCTGATCCCCTCCCATTCAAATCAAACCCTTTGGTGTGTTTGGGTCTGGGGTCAGTGTTGGGGCTGGGGGGGACTTTGGCCTCGCACCCCCCTCCTCAACCCCCCAGGCCATTTCAGAGGTGAGAAAGGAAATCGAAGATTCTGTTTTCTTCCTTTTCTTTTTTTTTTTTTTTTTTTTTTTTCCTAATAAAGGGAGCAATTTGGGATTGTGCTGCTGGCGGCGCCGGCGCTCTCCGGGCTGATGGGGGAGATCGGGGAGGGGGGATATAAAAGGTTTCATGCGGTGAGCCGGGCACTCAGGGAAGAGGCTGAAAGGGGGTGGTGAGTGCTTTGTATTTCATGCTTGAAGGCACTGAGGCTTTTACCAGCCTTCCCGCGATGATTTAAGACCAGCTCTGCAGTTCAGGAGGGGATCAGAGCTGTGTTTGGCAGCTCCGTGGGACCCCCCAGGTGTGCCCAGGCTTTGCTTGTCCTGACTCAGAAATGCTCCAAATTATGGGCAGGGACAGAGCAGGGGGGTTCATGGGGCAGCTACAAAGTCACAGGGGGCATCTCCAGGATGTGAACCTGGTTCAGGCACCTGCCTGGGATATGCTTTATGGGAGCAGTGACAATCCTGGGATCTGCTTTATGGGAGCAGTGACAATCCTGGGATATGCTTTATGGGAGCACTGACAAACCCTGGGATGTGCTTTATGGGAGCACTGACAAATCCCAGCCCCTGCTGTCCCTCTGTCCCCCACCTGCTCAGCACCTTGCCTGCAGCCAGAGGGGTCTCATCCACCCCTGCCCATGGAGCTCATCCCTTCTGAGGGTGTTAATCCTGTAGAGGATGGTGGACATGGGCTGTGGGATCCTCTGTCACCCCCAGACCCTCCTGAGCTGAGACCTCAAAGGGAGCTGCCCAAAAGCAGATTATTGCCTGCCCAGGCTGTGCAGAGGATCAGGGAGTGTTTGCAGCCAGCTGCTCCCTGGCATGGGGATCTGGGGACAATCAGCCATGGCCCCAGGCCCGTGTGCTCTGGCTGCAAGGGGTGCAGGCCACATTTTGGGGAGTGCAGGGGCTCAGTTCCATGGTTCAGCCATTTGGGGCTTGCTGTTCTCACTGGCCCCAGCAGAGTGGGCTCCATGAGGTGGGTCCATGGCCTGGGACAGGGTCAGCCCAGGGCAGGAACATCTCCTGCTCCCCACACTCCATGTCAGCCACTCCCTCCCAGCTCTCACAGTCTTGTCCTGTCCCATCTCCCCAGCTGGTCTGAATCCCCCTCTTTCCACCCACTCGGGCCTGTGTAACCCCTGAGCAGCCACAGCTGATTTTGTCCTCCAAGGACTTTGGGGTTTTTCTCCTTTTTCTCTTTTTTCTTTTTTGACTCTTAAATTCTGCCTTAAGCCAGGCCTGTGGGTGCTCTTCTCCTGTGCCAAGGCTCTCGTGCCTCACCCTGGGCAAGATGTGGATGGGAAAAGGACAAAGGCTGCTGCAGGGTTGGGTCAGATCCTGGCAAGTGCCTGGTGTGAGCTGCAGTGCAAACTCCTGCCCCAGTGCTGTGCATGGCTGGGTGATGTCAGGGGCTGAGAGACGAGGCTGCAGGTCCAACTGCAGCTCTGGGGGAACTGGGAAGGAGAAGTGAAGGTGTGAGGGGTGGTCCTGCAGGGCTGGAGGTCTGGGAATGGAGGAGAAGAGTGAGCTCTGAACCCAGACCTGAGGGTGAGAGTGGCCAAGGATGGGGCTGCAGCAGGGAAACAGGTGGGAGCATTGGCCTGAGGGTGCAGGGGAGCACCAAGAGAGCACCTTGGTCTGGGATGCACCAGGATTGGGAGTGGGAACAGTTCAGCACTGTGGGGAAAAGCTCCCTGGTATCCCCTGAGCACTGCTGGACCCTGGCAGCCTGGAACGTGGGGGTTTCAGTGCCCCAGCTTTGGGGCAGGGCCAGAGCCATGCTTGGGATGACTCTGGCGTGGAAGGAGCCCTGTTTGCCAAGGGCTCTGTTGAGGATATCCCAGGGGAATGAAATGCCAGGCTGCTCCTGCAAGTGGGAGATCTCCCCTGCAGCTCAGCCCCCCGAGTGGCTCTGCAGGGTGGGGACACAGGGACCCTCTGCGGGTGGGCAAGGAGCCTGCTCAGGGGACAGGCAGGGCTGATAACCCCTGGCTGCCCTTCCCGAGCACAGGGAGCTGCAGATAAAAGCTCTGCAGGCAGAGCAGGGCTCAGCTCCAAGCCTGGCTTGGGCTGATACCAGCCCCAAAGGGCGACCTCTCCCTTGGGCTCGGCTCAGCCCCAGGGACCTGCCACCTCCCCCTCTTCACCCCAAATTGCCCCTGATTAGCAGCTGGCATCACTCTGATGGACCCAGGAGATACCCCAGCCATGCCTGCCTTGCTCCTGCACAGCTTTTGCCTCACTTTGGGAAGGAAAAAAAATCTTGTTTATTGTAAAACTGCAGCAATGCCCAGATCTGCTTGCAAACCCCTGCTAAAGCCTCCGGCATGGCAGGTTGGGAGGAGCTGGAGTGGGGGAGCAGCTGCTTTGGGGATTATTAATGAGCAGCAAGTGATGGGAAAGGCGAGGATCAATTGAAACAAAGGAGTTCAATGGTAAAAAGAAACGTTTGCAGAGTAATGGGAGTCCATTTCTCCAGCCGACTGTCGGAAACGCATCCTGTTAAACATCCATCAATTATCCCAGCTTGCAAATGCATTAGAGTAATGAGGAATTATCCATCAAATACACTTAAAGGCAGTGCCCCCCTCTGCCAGCAGCCCTGCAAAGAGGCACTTCAGTAAGGAAAAATAGCCTGAAGGTGGGTGGAAATTCAGGGGGGGCAGTGAGGAGGCTCCGGGGCTGCATCCTCTGGAGTCTGATCCAGTGCAGAAGATGCTTTCCCAGCTCCAGGGGCAGCTCCTGGGCTTGCTGCCTCCTTCAGTACCTGTGTTTTCTTCAGAGAGCTGTGGTGCCACCACGGGCAGCCCAGATACCTGCTCTGGGCCTCAGTTTCCCCATCCTGCTCGTAGTGCTGTCTGTGGCCACCCATGGGTGCTGCTCGTGTCCCTGTCACCTCTCTTCCCAGGAACAGAAGTTGTGGTGAGGGTGGTGTGTGGTCTGGTAGCTAAATTCTCAGAAACTCACATGTCCATCACCCACACCCCCCTGCACCCCGATGGTCCTGGCTCTGCAGAAGGAGGGTGTGGGGAGGCAAAGAACCTCACAGCCCCTTGGGATGACAATCCCTGGGCTGGGCTGGATGCACCAAGCAGGAAATAACCAGGTCTGGAGGCAGGAACCTGCTCTGGCACCAGGGGAAGGGACTCTTGTAGCCCCCACAGCCCCAGCAGGGTGTGAGGGGCTGCAGGTCCAGTCTGTGTGTGCTGGGATGAGGGTTTGGAAAGTGGCTGGAGCACTGCAGGATCAGAGCAAACATGAACGTGAAGGATGTGACCCAAGAGAGCAGGGTCTGGGCTTGGTGGTGCTGGGTAACTCTAAGGGTTTGATCCCTTTGGTGATAGATTCAGGACTGATCCAGGAGTTTTCCAACCTCGGTGATGCAACTTTGTGGCAGCCCCTGCTCCGCGGTTTTGTTGCTGTGATCTGAGGGCACTCATCCTCCTCCCCAGGGACAGGGCTGCATTTATCAGGGCATTCCCCCAGCAGCAGGATTTGGGGAGTCAGGACTGCTGTGTGTGGATCCTCTGATGTCTGGTGCTGTGGTTGTGGGCAGGTGTTGGGAGAGCACTGAGGAGCAGCAGTGGGAGCTTCTCCTGTCCGTACACCTGCCTGGTTCTCCTGCATGCACCACTGGGAGTTGGAAGTGGTCAGCAGGCTCAAAAGTCCCCAGGAGGAGACAAAAGGACACTCAGCACATCACAGCCAGCATTCCTGAAAGAAATGGGGTGAAAAACAACTCCTGGGCTTGTCTTTCCCAGGACTGATATTTCCACCTGCCAAACCCCTCTGGCAGTGCCGTCCAGGCCCAGGAATACCAGCCTGGAGTGGGAACAGAGCATCCCTTGGTCTGCAGCTCCTCGGCGAGATGAGCCTTCCTGGGAGAGTGCCGTGTCTGATAACAGCAGCTGCCATTAGGTGTCACAAGAGCCTCAGGTCTTTGCTCTTCCTGGGAGGATGAGAGGCCGTGTGGGACAGGAGGGATGAGGTGCTCAAGCGGCCATTGGGATGGCACCTTGGGGACAGAGATGCCCCAGGCAGGGGAGATGAGCTCTGGCTGCTGGGAGGGCACCACATGTCCCTTATGATACCACAGCCTTCCCTGGAGGTCACCGTCCTTCTGCCCCCAGCTGATCCCTTCTGTCACCTCCTGGGTGTCCTGCCCTCGTGCTGGGGACAGGCAGGAGGTGGCACCAGGTTCCTTCTGTCTCACACTCATCCCTTCAATAACCCGCTGTGTTTTACTGCAGGGAAGCAAAGGGAGCGGCCAGTGCTGGTGCCTCGTTCAGCATCACAGCTCCCACTGCAGCGAGTGGCCTCCAGGATCCTCCCAGTGCCCAGGAGAAGCCCAGAGACTTCTTTGAAAACACAGGACGTTCCTCCCCTTTAGGATGTATCCAGCTGGAGGGCACAGCTGGGCAGGCTCTGGGTGTTCACCTCCAGAGGGATGGATGCTCTGGGATTTGTCCCCTCCTGGGATTCCCACTCCTTGCCCCATGCCAGCTCCCAGTGCCGCACACCAGGGGCAGGTGCCATGCTCAGATAATCTTCCAGGAATTTACAATTCCTCCCCAAAATGCCGTTTGCCTCTTTAATTTTGCAACGTGACCAGAAACAAAGCAGCGTCCGAGGCTCAGCGCCTCGATAAGGCGCCAGTGGGAAAAGCCTTTCTCCCCTCTGCAACGCCGGGCACGAATCTACGGCGAGCTGATAAAGTCTGAAACACAGGCTGCCTCGGGGGAAGGACGGGAGCAGGAGCCGCCTCCGGGAGAATCTCCCGCTCCCCTCCCGGTGGCCGAGCGGGAGAGCCCCGAGCTGGGCTGGGACGGCGTCCCGGCCCCGGGTGACCTCCCAGCATCACGTCACCTCTTCCCTCTCGGAGAAGCTGAGTTCATGTCTGGCCTTCCCGGAGCTGGGGATCGCTCCCGGCCTGCCCGTGTGCAGGGCTGACCGCGGCATCGGGGCTCACCCCCGGGTGGGCACTGCCCGTGCCCCCGTGGAGTGTCCCGGGGTGTCCCGAGCACGGCGCACCCCAAAGCCCGAGGTGCCCGAGGCTCGCAGCCTCCGGTGGCCGGCGGCACGGCGAGGGGCTGGCGGCGTGGGGATGCTTTCCCGGTGACTCACAGCATTCCTCGCAGGTCAGCGGCGGCCGCAGGACACCCCGACAGCTCTGGCCGCCCCTGGCCTCTGCCTGAACTCCGCTGGCAAAGCACATTTCCCCCTTCGCCAGATGCCGGGGTTCCTCGGCCCCGCGGCTACGGGAGGGGGAGGCAGTGGGGTCCCCCCGGGTGTCCCCACAAGGGGACAGAGCTCACGGGAGTGTCTGACCTCTCCGTGGCCCGGGTGCTTCCTCCTCCAGCAGTTCTGCAGAACCCCGAGGAGGAACGGGCTCCCCACAAACAGCCCCGGTGCAGCCCCGACTTCGAGCACTCCCGAGCATTGCCCAGCTCTGTGACTCAGTTTCCCTTTGTTGGGGTGAGAGGCAGTGCTGACCCCTCTGATGCACAGAGACGAGAGGGTTCCCACTGCTTTTCCCCAGCAGCTCTTTTGGGGAGCATCCCAGCGCATCTACTGCTTGGATTTCCCCGCACCCAAAGAATTTCCCTTTATCTTTTCAACTTCAGTCCTTTGAATCCTCTCCTGGCTTCCCTCAGGGGCTTCCCCAGCACAATTCTGCATCTTTCTGCATCCCACCACCCTCAGCCACCCTGCTCTGCTGTTTCGTGTCACGAGTGGGTCAGTTCTCCGCAGCCTGGACCGGGACCGGGGCAGGATGAGTGCGGGGGACCAGAGCTGGCAGCAGCACAGTGGCCCCGGGGCACTTTGAGAGCCCCGGCGTGGCCGTGGCCCGTGCGGCCCGCCCGGCGCTCAGCACACAGGAATGCCGTGAGCTTGCAAAGTGGTTTCAGCGAGACGTTATCTAATGGAGGAGGAGGAGGAGGGTGGATTAAGCCAAACCCACAGCACCGGCTTTCAATTAAACCAAGTGAATTTACGGCTTCTCCTGACACAGTAAACACACGCTGACGGGGTCCTGACCCGGCATTTCCCCTCCGTGCCCCGGCAGGCAAAGGGAGCAGCCTCCCGCTCATCCTGTGGCAGCGAGGAGCCCTCCGGGCTGGGCTCTGCATTATTCATCACCACGCAAAGGGCAGCGGAATGCGGTGATGCTGCGGTGATGCTGCGGTGGGCACTGAGCCCCAGAGCTGCCCACCTCGTCCTGCAGGGATGGGGCAGTGATGGAAACCTGGGAGAAGAAACGCCCCAGCAGCATCCACTGGCTGGGAGTGAGGCAGCCCCGGGGCTCTGGGTAACACAGCAGCACTTTGGATGGAGGGTGCTGCGGTGCCATGGGTGGGTGATGCTCCGTGACCTTCCCTCAGCAGCTTCACTCCACGTCCCTGCATCCATCCTGCCATCCCCGTGCCTCAGTTTCCCCCAGGAGCAGGGAAGGCTGGGTGTGGCAGCAGAAGGGTGAGCTGAGCAAGCTGGATGAGCCAAGACAGGAACTCACAAAAGGGCCGGGAGCTTCCCGGTGGCACTGCAGAGCAGGGCTGGGTGTGAGGTGCTCCAGCACGTGTGCCAGGGCATGCCTGGCATCCTCTGCCAGCCACCTCTGCTGCCTGAGCTGGGCGAGTCAGCAGAACCCCTCAACCCTGCTCTGCTCCAAAGGGGTCCAGTGAGGCCAGGGCCCCCCAGCCTGGCACTGCTGGGCACCTGAACACCCACAGCCCTTGTCAGAGGAGCCCTGGGCATCTGCTGGCACCTGGCTGTGGGAGGTGAGGCTGGAGGTCAGTGGCACTTTGGGCAGTGCAGCCTCCCAGCCCCACTGGCCACAGCAGTGCCCTGGATCAGGCACCTCGCCAGGAGCGTGCCTGGGAGCCCGGCAGGGCTGCTGGGGTGACGTCCTGGCACCGCTGCTGACGTCCAGCAGAGGGAAAAGCCCTCCCTAGAGCAAACACACATCGGGGCTGTGCAAACCCAGCTTGGAGGGTGGCTCTGGGCAGGTATCTGGGTCCCATCTGGCCGCTGTTTACCTGTCTGCTGGAATCCACCCTGCAAACTTCCTCCTTGGACGGGCCAAGGAGCCCAACTCGGCCATACCAGGCTCGCAGGGAGGACCCTGGAACTCAGACCCTGAGGGTGATCCTTTGCCCCTGCACAAGGTTGTGCAGAGTGGATCCCAGTGGGGTTTGGGAGGATTTCAGCACCAGCCCCTGCCAGGTTTCCAAGCCCACAGCCAAACCCTGTTAGCACCAGCCTGACTCCACACAACCCCCAGAGCTGCAAACCAGCAGTGTCCAGGGAGCAGGCAGGGCTGCTGGGTCCCTTTCCAGAAGGGCTCAGGCAAGTCATGGCATTCCCACCACTGCCTCAGTTTCCCCCTCAGCCTGTCCCTCCCTGACCCGCGGCAGTGGCTCCTGTGGCGTGCAGGGACCTGCCACCACGCAGGGAGGGGACTGTGCTGGGCACACCTGACTGAGGCAGGACCCTGCCTGCCACTCCCCTGCTAAGGCAGCTGTGATTGCTCAGGCCCTCGGTGCACACAGGAGCCACTGGATGCTCTGCCCTGGGCACAGGGGGACCAAGAACCCCCCAAGCCACTCCTGTTCCATCCTGCACCTTGCACTGAGGTCCTCCAGGGAACAGGGGGAGCAGAGCGTGCATGGCCACAGGTGCAGCTCCATGGGTCAGCCCAGCTCATGAGCCCTTCCCTGGGTGCTGCCAAGGCAGTGAAAGAGACCCCAGTTCTCCTCACTCCCCCAGTCCAAGGGTGCAAAGGGAGCCTCCAGCACAGCCCTCACTACCTGGATGGATGGATGGATGGATGGATGGATGGATGGATGGATGGATGGATGGATGGATGGATGGATGGATGGATGGACAGTGAGGCTAAGGCCCAATACATTTCATTACACCCCGCAGTGGAACATACCCACATCCTTGCTCTTGCAGTACTCAAGGCTGTGTTCCCACCTTAGAAAGGGGGGAAACTGAGGCAGGGAAGGCAGGGGCTGGAAGCTGGGTGGGAAGGATGTTGGCAGGGCAGGGATGAGCCCCAGAGCTGCGTTGTGAAAGCAGCTGGTTATCAGAGCGGGCGTCACGCCGCAGCGAGCGGCTTCCAGGAAAGGAAGGAAGTGTGGGGTCACCCAGCCCCGCTGCCGCCCTCTTCCAGCAAACAGCCCAGGCCTGCTGATAATGGGGCCCTGCCACGGCCACCCAGGAATTCAGAGCCAATGGCCACACACGTGCTGCCCTAAATGTGGGATTTTCCCCCGTTTCCTCTCCCACAAGAGCAAGAGATGGTGCTGGGGCAGCAGTGGGTGGTGCTGATGGCACCTGACTCCTGTGCAGGGTACAGAGCAGCATCACATCAGCAGCAGCCCAGTTCCACCCAGGGACTCTTACTGGTAGGAACTGGGAGTCACTGGGCTGGGTTTGCTCCTGTGGAAAGGTGCTCTGGGATGTGTTTCCTGCTGGGCTGCCCCAGCACAAAGTGGATAACCCCAGAGCAAGGCTGGACGGGGATGGGGGTGTGATGGGGAGCTGCTCCCACACGCCTGGGCCTCTCCCAGCACCTCACACTGGACACTGAGCTGGAGGCCATAACCCAGCAGGACACTAGGCAGTAACAGTGCCCTGCAGCAGCAGAAAGGCAGGATCCCACCCCTGACACCATCCTGCCATGCAAAGTGGCCCAGGAGGAAGCAGGAGCCTGGAGCCTGCTCCTCCCCGATACTGGCAATAATTACATGATTATGCGATTTGGAAGCAAAGTGCAGATTAATCTCTGATCTTGTTAGCCCGTGTTTTACCATCTGCTTTGTGCAGGCAGGAGAAGCCCTCGTCCCACGCTGGGGAAAGGCAGTGGGAGCCCCTGGGGAGAGCTGAGTCCCACAGAGCAATGGGTGCTTTAGGAAAAGGGTGGCTCGGGAGCTGAGCACACCGGGATAAGCGGATGCCACCCCAGGCACCAGCTGTCGTGCACAGCCCCCGGGCACAGCCCTGATTCCTGGAAGCCAGGCTGGATCCGGCTCGGCACGCACGGGGCCGGGCTGCGCTCGGACTCCTCCTTTGGCCAACAAGGGCAGGTGACAGCGATGACGACGATGGCCCGCGGTGCGGGGGGGAGGATGCTGGGAGGGAGATGGCAGAGTTCAAACCGCAGGGAGAGGTTTATGATGGTCCAGGTGGGATACAGAGATAGAGAGGAGGGACAGAGTGCAGCGGGTCTGTGGCAGAGGACGGGATGGCCCCGGGATCTCCTGGACTCCCCAGGGGCTCCCCACTTCTCCTCCACTCAGGAGTTTTTTGCCAAACAGGGAGGGCAAGACCTGCCTTTTATTGTGCTCCTGCCAGGAGATATTTTCCTGCTGCAGCAGCCGCGGTGCGGTGCCAGGCCCAGCTTTGCAGCCGTGTCACATCTCATGCAGATGGGGATGGGTTTCACTGGGATCTCTCCAGGATGGGACAGCACCAGTCGGGGTCCCTCTGGCACTCAGAGCTCTCTGGGGTGACACTGGGACAGTGACCTGTACCCAGGAACCTCCGTGTCACCAACTGGGCTGACCCAGCAGCAGCAAGAGCTGGTGTCTGTGTGCCATGGGCACTGTGGGGAGTGGGGATGCCCCTCTGCCCCCTCACCCTGGCGTGTGGCTGGGCCCGGTGACCGCTGAGCTGCACAGGGGGACACACGCCACAGCCATCGCCCATCCCGGGGGTGGCCGCTGTCACCTGGCCAGCCCATCCCACCCACCCCACGTGGCGGTTCAGCCTCCTCCAGCTCGGAACCAGCATCCGTCCCTGCCGGAGCCCGCCGGGAGCCTCCTCTTTTCCAGCTGCACACAAAACCCCGCGGTCCCCGGCCGCGTGTCGGCAAAGGCCCGGGAGAAGATGAAAGGGATTTCCCGGCTGACCTCCTCACCCCGCACTATTTGCACCTCCTCTCCCGCACGCAGACAGGCATTTTTCCCATGCTCAGGGGGCCAGGGCCCTCCCTGCACTCCAGGACGGAGCAATGCCAGGAATGTACCTGGGGATAGGCAGGGTTTTGCAGGGTGGAGGGGGAAGAGGAGAGCTGAGCACCCTCCTGTCCGCAGTTAGCCACCGACATTTGTTCTACAGCCATGAAAAGGTGCTTTTCTCGTGCAAATGATCTGTAGGAAGAAACCTGTTAAGCTGGGCAGGTGGGGCTGGTGGAGCCTCGGGCATGGATGTATTTTGTGTCCCCCAAGTGCTGCCAGCCCCTAGAGCTGTCACTGGGCCAGGTCGGAGTCCCCAGGCACGATCAGGGGTCTCACCAGAGGCCAATAGTGCGGGTGCCCCAGCTCAGCCTCCTCCAAACCCCACTCAGCTGATTCCAGCCACGTCTTCCCCCTCCTCTTTCATCCCCTTTATGGAGTGGAATAAGCCCATTTCCCCAGTCCAGCCTCACAGGGGCTTCCTGCTCCCTCCCCCCACCATGCCTCAGTTTCCCTGGGCTAAATCAAGGAGAACAGCCCCTGGAAGTGGAGCCCAGTTGCCCACAGCACATTCCAGTGTCTCTGCCATTATCCCAGGGTGGGCAGCAGGCTGGATCCTACAGTTTCCCTGGGCCCAGCTTGGAGGCTGCACTTCCACATACAACAATCCCTTCCCAGCTGTCCCAGGATGATATAGAACAACACAGGAGAAATGTGGCTCCATTTATTCCTCCCCACCTTGACCTTGCATCACCCAGGATAACAATAAAGGGGAAATGAAAATGAAGTGTTTTGGGACAAAACCTGGGCCCAGCTCAGGAGTGATAGAATGATGCCAGGAGATGCCCAGGCCCGGGGTTTGGTCCCATCACCCAGCAGGGTACAAGCCCCACGCCCAGGCACTGCCCCCAGGTTGTGTCTTTGTGCCCCCTCCCCACTCCTTATCTCCCTTCTCCCTGTTCCTTCTCCAGGGAGTGACACAAATCCTCTCCTGGATTCTCCTGCCTGTGCACAGGGATGATCTGGGTGTCTGCAACTCAGGGTGACAGAAGGGTGGGAATCCTCCTGGGGGACAGGAGGGAAAGCCAGGCTGGGCACGCCAGGACATGCCACGTGTGCAGGGGACAGGCTGCTGGGACCCTGCTGATGCTGGGGACAAAACCTCTCAGGGGCTGGGAGAGATTCCCCCTGTGCTCTTGAGGAAGGGATGTGGGATGTGGGTGGCACATCCATCACCCCACCATCACCCCGATGCATCCCACTTTCCCCTGATGCTCTCGGCAGGAGGGTTTGCTTGTAAACAGCAGCCCCTGGGTAACACTTCTAATCCCTCTCTTGGCTATTATTCATCCCCAGCTAACCTTAAAGCCTCCCCCTTTTTCTCTGCGAGGCACCCCCAGAGCAGAGGAAATTCCTCAGCCCTGACGTGATGTGAAACACGAGCGGCTCAGCCCCAGCCACCCCCTTCCCTGCCCCAACCTACCCAGGCCATTTCCCAACCCAGGTTTCCCTGTAGCATCCCACTCCCCCCACGCCCCCCCCCCCCCCCCCGCTCTTTTTTTCTTTTTTTTTTTTTCTCTTTCTTTCCCCAACCACCCTTTTCTGCTTTAGACATTGTAACCCGAGAGGCTGGAAATGCAGCTCCTTTCATCTTCCATTTCCCACATCCTGAGAGTCTGGGGAGAAGGAGCCCACCCAGATGATGGAATCCCAAATATGCGGCTCCTTCCACCTCCCCGATCCCCTCCGCCGCCCCCCGTGAGGCTCTATTCACAAAGCAGATTAGCCATGCTGCCGCCTCCCCGCACACCTCGCCCCAAAAAGCCCGCGAAAAAGCCAACATACAAAAAAAAAAGGAAAAAAAAATTACAATTATTAAGAAGAAATCGCCACGGCTGCTCCTGCCGGGGAGCAGGATGGGTCTCAGCAGTCCCTGTCCCTCTCTCATCCTGTTCCCATCACTGCCTGGTGGGAATTGGTACCCAAAGTCCTGGGACTGGGTGCTGGCTGAGGGGGGTTTTGGGGAGTTGCAGCTGGAAAGGTCCAGCCAGGACCTTTCTCCTCGCTGTTCTCGGGTGATTCCAGCCCCAGGATGTGGTGTGTGGTCCCCAAGCTGTCACTGCTGCCTTGTGGTCCCTACCGGGTCTGGGGGGACCCTGAGGACGAGGAGGGAAAGCAGCACCCAGGCAGAGTCTCACTGGCTCCCAGCACTCGTGATGCAAACCCACGGGACCCCAGCCCTCCCCTCTCTCGGGGGAACACCCTGCACCCCGGGCTCGGCCTCATCCTGCAGAGATGTCCCTCACCCTCCCTTCCACAACAGGAACGTGCCCATATTTTATTGCATTTCCAAATGTGAGACCCCCAGAGCACCTTACTGTGTTTGTAGGGTGACTTGGAGCAGGTGGTGACACATGGGGGGTGTCCCAGCGGTGGCACACGCTGCTGGGCAAGGGCAGTGCCACGCGGTGCCACCAGGGACTGCTCACTGCGGGTGGGTGGGAGCACCCTCGCTCCTCACTCTCCTCGCCTCTCTGGGCTCCCACTGCCAGGCTGGGACAAGCCCAGGTGGGCAAAGGGCTTGGTGCCCTGCTCATGGCGCGTTGCTGAGATGCCTCCAATCCCTTTTTCCAGGTCCTGTCAGGGAAGGGTTCGGGCTTCCCCCGGGGACCCGCAGGTCGATGCCGTGCCTCGCCCCACACCCTGGGCCAGCCGGTTCCACGGGCCACCGAGCCCGAGCCGGGGGAGCCAGGGGCAGACTCAGCCAAGGTCAGGCAATGACTCAAAGAGAACCACAGCCCTCGCGTGTCACGGCGCTCACGGCCCCGCATCCTCCCGGCCCCGCCGCAGCCACCGGGGGATGCCCGTGGGGCTGCCACGGGGCCGCGCTCCCGGCGGGGCATTGACCTTGCTGGTTTGTTCCAGGACATCGGTGCAAACCTGAATACTATCCGCTCACCCCGGGCGGTCCTGGGGAGCCTCTCTCTCCCTGCTGGGTATCGCCCTGGCCCTCCCCGTTTTCACCTATTTGCTAATTGTGCTGGCGGGGAAGGCGAGGGGGAGGAAATACAAAAAGTAAACTGCGAAAGCAACACTGCAGCTCCAAGGGCCCAGCACAGCAATCAAGCGATAAAGCAGTAATTAAGCCTGATTATCATGCAAGGCAGCCCCGGTTAGACTGGAATGCCGCTGAAGAGCCTGAAAGCTGCCGGGATTGTTTGCAGGGCTCAGAACTGATCTTTTGATGTCTGCTGGGAGCTCCTCTCCCCCAGACCTGCCACCAGCTCCATATGCCACCCCAGGGTCCCGTTTCTCCCCGGGCATGGCCCTGGTTGGGTTTTTCCTCCTTGCGAACCCTGCGGAGTCTCCTCTGGGCTGCAAACTGCTCCCCGAGGGCTCCCGGCAGGAACTGGGGCTGCTCCAGGATGGACGGGGCAGCCCTGGCCAGAGCAGGAGCCGCGGGACATCCCCGTGCCCAGGCAAAGGCAGGGTGTGCTTGGGGATGTGGCTGCTCCCCTGCACCCACCATCCTCGGCGGCTTTCACCCCAGGGGAAGAGGGATGGGGAGAGAAGTGATCCCCAGGGATGAGGGCAAAGTGGGTGACAGCAACAGGATGGGGTTTGTTCCATTTTAGTTTGAATGTCTGAGACATCATCATGGCCTCGCCCATGCTGGCAGGGGAAAGGTGAGTGTCTGGAATGGGCTGGGGGAAAGGTGACTCCTAGCCCTGCTCTGGGGTCATTTTGGGAACAGGAATGCATCTGGCTGGGTTCATCTGGAAAGAGATGGATATGGCTGGGAAGTGTGGCTGCCTTCCAGCTCCACGTGGCCAGGACAGGGAGCAGTGAACTCCCCTCACCTGCCAGGAGGGGTTTCCCCCAACCCTGAGCTTCCCTCTGCCAGGAGGGGTTTCCCCGACCCAAGGGGAGCCAGCCCTGAGCTCTCCTCACCTGCCAGGAGGGGTTTCCTGATCCAAGGGGACCCAACCCCTGCTGCCAGCAGGAAGAGCCGGCGCTGACTCAGTGCCGGGCCGAAGGAGCAGCTGGGCAGGTTTACGCACGAGGATGATTTTGGCCCCAGCTCATCCCGGTTGCAAGGCACGCTGCTCCCTCCGACGCTAATGAGCAGGTTTGGGCAGAGCTGCTTCTCCCGAGGAGTCAGGGACAGGCAGCCCCCGGGAAAGCCTGGCTGCTCCGGGCCAGCTCTGTTTGTCAACAGGTCCCCTTCGGTGCCTTTCATCATCCTGGCAAAGAATTTGATAATGAGTTCGGGGCCAAATGCTAAGTCACCTCATCCCACGGCTGAGCAGGGACTGGCAGAACCAGTTGTCCCAAATGTGCCCAGGCGTCGGGTGGGAATAAGGCAGGAGAAAGGCGCTGCCTGCCCCTCTGCCCCACTTTCAGCTTGCATCACCTTGAATTGCAACAACAATATATTAATTTTTAAAAAAATATATATTTTAAACAAAGAGAAATGGAGGCGCTGCGTCAGATTCTCCACACTTTTCCTTAAATAAAAATGTCACTTTCTGGATAAAACGGAAGGTAGATTTTCCAGTTTTTGGTTGGCTCAGCCCCTGAAAGAGGATGTGTCACATTCTGCGTAAATCTAAAAGCAGCAGCTGTGGTGGCGAGTCCTTCCCGGCCACTGCAAGGGCTGGGCCGCAGCTCCAAACCCCAGTTTGGGGGTGCATCTTGGTTGGATTTAATCCTTTTTTTTAACATTAAAGGGGATAGGATCTCACCAGCATTTCCAGTAAACCCCATTCGATTTCAAGCAATTCATCCCACAAGTATGTGTGGGATGCCAGGAACTCCTCGGTCTTGCTTAGGAGCAGGAGCCCAGATGGGCTTTGTCTGGAATAATTCGGCTCCCAGTGGCTAGAGCTCTTTGCTCCAAATGCTAATAGAGTGAGTAATCAGAGATCTCCATCCAGTAAATTATTTATCTTATCTCTGGAACTCGGGGAGGCATCTCAGCCAGCGACTTCTGAGGAAAAAAGAAGACGGGGGGCGGGGTGCAAAAAAACCCTAAAAAACAGCGATATTAGTCAAGAGTCCCCAGCTGGAAGAGCCACATGGCCACTTTTACTGGAAAGGGGAAAAGTTCAGGCGCTGGTTGGCGCGTGATGAAGTAACGGCGGGGTGAGCCCGGGGTACGCCGGGCACGGGGGGGAAGCGACGATTCCCGGGAAAAGGCAGCGCGCGAAGCGGCGGCGGTGGGCGGGGCCGGGGGCGGGGCCCCGTGACCGCGCGGGGCCGCCCGGGCAGAGCGGCCCGCGCGCGCCGCCGCCGCGCCCGCTCCCCATTGGCCGCCGGGCGCCGGAGGGGCGTGGCTCCTAGGCGTAGCGCCGCCTCTCGGGGCGTGCGGCCCCGCCCCCGGCCCCTGCGGCTCGCGGGGCCGGCAGGGGCCGCGCGCCACACGCGGCCGGGCCTCGCGCGGAGCGGCCGCTCGCGCCCGCACCCCCCCCCCCCGCCCGCCCCGCGCGCGCCGCCCTCACAGCCCTGCCCGGCGCGGAGCTGCAGGTGCCGCCACCGGCTCCGCCACCGGCCCCGCCGCCGGGATGCTGCTCTCCAAAATCACCTCGCTGGCGCATCTCCGCTCCGGGACGGCCGGGGAGCTGCACCCCGCCAAGCTACAGCCAGGTCAGGGACGCCCGGAGTGGGGGTGCCCGTCCCGGCTCGGGGCCGGCCGTGGCAGCGGGCGGAGCGCTGACGGGCGGGTCTCGTCCACAGGGAAGGAGAAGGAGCCGCTGGAGCAGCTGTACCGGGTGGGCCCGTTGCTGGGGAGCGGCGGCTTCGGCAGCGTTTACTCGGGGATCCGCCTCTCGGACGGCGCCCCGGTAAGTGGCGGGGCCGGCGGCGGGCGGAGCAGGAGGGGGCTCGGCGGGGCGGGCGCCGAGCTCATCCCGGTGCCGAGCTCATCCCGCCGTTCCCCTTGGCTCGCAGGTGGCGATTAAACGCGTGGCCCGGGACCGCATCTCGCAGTGGGGCGAGCTGGTGAGTGAGAGGGGCCAGCGGGAGAACCCGAGGCGTGACTGGCGGGGATGAGCAGAGACGCGGGAGGATGGAAACCGGGACGGCGTGGGGGGAGCGGGTGTGGGGTCACCGGGGGACGCGGAGCATCCCGGGCCGGGGAATGCCTACCGCCGGTGGGGGCGGGCAGGAGAACACCGGGATGCCCAGGACAGGTGGGAGCGGGCAGGGAGACACCGGAGCATCCCCCGGGTGGGCGGATGCTCAGGACCGGTGCGAGGGGACACCAGGGCTTGCCGCGGGCGAGAGTAGCTGAGCCCCGCTGATGGCAGCGTGGTCCCCCCGCAGCCCAGCGGCAGCCGTGTCCCTCTGGAGATCGTGCTCCTGAACAAGGTGGGCTCTGGCTTCCACGGCGTCATCCAGCTCCTGGACTGGTTCGAGCTCCCGGACAGCTTCGTGGTGGTGATGGAGCGTCCGGAGTCGTCGCAGGACCTCTTTGACTTTATCACGGAGCGGGGGTTCCTGCCGGAGGAGATGGCGCGGGGGCTGTTCCGCCAGGTGCTGGAGGCCGTGCGGCACTGCAACAACTGCGGCGTCCTGCACCGCGACATCAAGGACGAGAACATTTTGCTTGACCTGGCCACGGGCGAGCTCAAGCTCATCGACTTTGGCTCCGGCACCTTCCTCAAGGACACGCTCTACACGCAGTTTGACGGTGAGCCCGCAGCCGGGTGCACTCCCGGTGCCGGGCCGGGCTCCGGAGGTTTCCCCGTGGCGGGGGGGGGACGGCATGAATTCTGCTGCCGCTGCCAAGTTGCTGTTTGGCACGGGGAGGATGTTGTGAAACGGGAGCCGGCTCCCGGCCCTGCTGACAGCCTCCGTCACCCAGGCTGGCTCGGGCTGGGGCGGGGGAAGCCAGCGTGACAAAAACACCCTGGGGATGGGGGAGCAGAGGGGGGGTTTGCAAAACCCGAGCACCGGCCGGTTTGGTTTGCAGGTGCGGAAGGGCTGGGGCTGCTCCTCTCCCCTTGTTTGCCTTGGTTTATAATTTTAATTTTTTTTTTTTGCCATTGCGGGGGGGGGGGGGGGGAAAGGCGTGGTTTTTTCCCCACCCGTAGGTGGGTTTTTTCCTCGCATGTAACGGCCGGGCCTTTCCCGGGCCCTGCTGCCCTCTTCTGGCACCGGCGCTTTCCTTTTACAACCCAAAGTTTGTAAACAAGAGTCACGTGCTGGCGGGAAGGCGGGCGGGTCACGCCGGGTGCCAGCGGCGCCCAGGGATGCTCTGGCGAGGGGCTGATGAGCTCCTGTGTCCCGCAGGAACGCGGGTGTACAGCCCCCCGGAGTGGATCCGCTTCCACCGCTACCACGGCCACTCAGCCACCATCTGGTCCCTGGGTGTCCTGCTCTACAACATGGTGTGTGGGGACGTCCCCTTCGAGCAGGACGAGGACATCATCCGAGGCCAGCTGTTCTTCCGACGGCGCATCTCTCTCGGTGGGTACTCGGCTCTGGGACGTGGCAGCAGCTCCCAGGGAGCTCTGCAGGGGCTTCATCCGCCCTGGGATGCTGGAGGAGGTGGCACATGTGCTGCCATGCTGCTCTCCTCCCAAGCAGAGGGTGGATGGGGAGGTTGAGCACAGCTTGGATGGTGGCACAGGGTGGACAGGAGCCTGCTCTGACTGACCACTGCTTGCTGCTTTCTCTCCCCAGAGTGCCAACACCTCATCAAGTGGTGCTTGTCCATGCGCCCCTCAGACAGGCCATCCTTGGAAGACATTTTCAACCATTCTTGGCTGCAGGACATTCACCTGGAACCAGCTGAGATCCACCTGCACAGTTTGATCCAGGAGCCTGACAAGTAACAACTCCATGCAGCTCCCTGTCATAAGAA
Source organism: Serinus canaria (assembly GCF_022539315.1). Taxonomy (NCBI): domain Eukaryota; kingdom Metazoa; phylum Chordata; class Aves; order Passeriformes; family Fringillidae; genus Serinus; species Serinus canaria. The sequence continues at coordinate 2,553,907 of NC_066339.1, forward strand.
GCAAAGAAAACCAGACTTTTTCATCTTGACCATAACACTGAGCAGGGATCCTCGGATGGGAATGTGCACATCCTGCCCTGGAGCTGGGCTGGGGACCTGCTCTTCCAGGTTCTGGTAGCCCCCATCCAAGCCAGCTGTCTGGACTCCATCTGAACAACCTTGTCTCTTCTGAGATTTTACCAGTAATTTTTTTTGGACTGGTTTTGGAGGCTCTCAAGTGTCATCTTGACCTGCTGAATTGGATGACCTGACTGCAAGAAAAGCTTCAATGGGGGAAAACTGTGGGGAGGGCAGGGCCTGTGGCAAAGTGGCTGTCCCTTCTCACTGTCCCTTCTCCCTGCCCCCATGCTTGTGTGCCTTCTGTTTGATCTAAGCTGTGCTGGAGGAAAGACTTGACTTTTCCTACAGTGCTGCTTTTCTGAGACTCGCCTGGGCCTATAGTTCCTTTTTCCTTTTCCAAAAGGAAATGGGTCAGAAGATGCTTGGGAACCAAGTGGGTTATGCCTCGCCTCCTGTGCCTCCATCCCACACGGGTTTTCTGGGGTTCTTTGCTTCTCTGTGCCGTCATGAATGCACAAACAATGCAAACCAACAGCTGTAAATGTGTACATAGTTCTACAGGAGCAAAGCTTGATGTACAGTTGTGAATAGTGATAACATTTTGCCTTTTTTCTCATTTCCAGTTTTTGTTTTTAATTTATTTTCATGGATTTGTTGTTTGTTTGTTTTTTAAAGGAAGAGTTCTAGCGGCTAGGATAACTTATTTATTTATTTATAATTCATGTGGGTTTCCAGCCCATGCCTTGCTTCTACAGCTGCTGATTCCCCGGTTTTCCATTGGGGTCTTCCCTCTGTTTCTGTCCTGTGTCCATCCCCGGGCCCGTCGTGTTTCCATTGGGTGTCTGGTGGAGGTGTGGGGTGGTTTCTTCTCGCCAGCTGTCTGTGTACATAGTTCTGGGTGCTGTTCTTTCCTTGCCACGTGCAGATCTCAGTTTGCAGATGAATTTGGGTTTTTTCCACGGGTGTCTTGTTTTTGGGGCTGGGGAGGGGGGTCTGGCCCAGGCTGTCTGCACTGTCCAGTCTGTACCTGTAACCAAGTGTGTAGCCGGCGGGTTTTGTTAATAGTTAATATTGTACAGGGGAATTGAGAAATCTTATTTTTTTTATGCGGTTTTAAATAAAAACAAAACACTTGCTGTGATGGAGACATTCCTTTATTGTGGGGTGGGACAGAGGATATGCTGTGAGTTGTGGGCCACCAGTGACCACACCATGGCTACTCCAGGGACCTTGAACCAGCCACACTTGACTCCAAAGATCCCACCCCAGCATGAACTGGGACCAGCCAGTCAAAAGCACCACGGGGACAGCTGGGTCCATCCCTCCACGGGGTGTTTCCAGAGCTGCCTGCTCCTGGCAGCTATCCTGGGAGACATCAAAGAGGTGCTGAGCCCTTTTCTCCCATTCATCCGCAGGCTGGTGCGGAGCATGTGCTGGAGCTGGCGAGTAAACAAACATCAAAGCGCCCTTACGAAACGCCGGATGTTGTCAGCCAAATTCAATTTCGGTAAGGCAGATCCTGTTGCTCCGGCTCTGTTGGTGTTGCATGCCGGGGGCTGGTGGGTGCAGGAAGCTGCCAGCGGGCTGTCCCCACCTCCAGCTCAGCCAACGCAGCAGAGCAGCAGAGGAAGCTGATCTGTGGATTACGAGAAGTCGGTCGCTATCAGTCAGCAGCGGTCGAGTTTTTTACCCTCCAAACTGTCAAACCCCATTTCCAGCTCTGCGGCACTTCAGGGATGTTTGTTTGTGTGTTTTCTTATCTTGTTTTTTTTTTTTTTTTTTAATTAGTTTACATGTGTTGAATTTTGGAGCCCTGTTTTTGCGTGACCTCCTGTCCTGGAGCAGCTGCTACTGTGTGCACAGGGCTGTGTCAGCTCCAGGGAAGGGACAGCTTTCCCTTTCTGTAGGTGACTGCAAGTCCCCAGGCCAGATCTGACACAAGAGGACCCTCCTTTCCTTGGCTTGCTCCAGGGCTTTTTCTTAATATCCCCATGTCCAATGAGCAGTCCCTTCCCCAGCTCACCCCGGGTTCTCCTGTCCTGCTTTCCAAGCCATGAACCTGCTAGGAGGGAATGGGGGGTCCTGAAGCCACATCCCAGCCTCCTGAAGGGACCTGCTATCATGTCTGTGTCTGCCTCGGTGAAGAGAGTGTTAAGTTGGTTTGTTTGTTTTGCTTTTTTCTTTATTTCTTGTTTTATTTTTTTTTCCTATTTCACTCAGCTGCATCTTTCATCTCCTTGGGGCTGCTCAAAGCAGGAAGCACAGCTCCAAACGCCGTCAAAGCTTAGGCCTATTTTGAGATGTGGTTTAGATTTACCCTCCTCTCTCTCTTTTCCACTCAAGACCATCCAGGAAGCTGCTCTTACACGAACACAAACATCCCCACCACACCTCCTGCTACCCCATGGAGCCCCTCAGCACTATCGCGGCCCCGCTCAGCCCAGCCCACCCTTCCCGTAAGCGCTCGCGACTGTTGCGGTGTTTCTTAGAAAACTCAGCAGGTCCCATGTGGAGCTGCCTGCTGATAGTCCCTTGGCTTCCGCCTGTGGCTGGTGATTTTGTCACCCCCAAGCTTGTGCTGCAGAGCCAGAGTGTCCCCAAGATCCCGCTGGCCCAGGGAACCATCCTGTCTGAGCGCTGGGTGTTGGACTGGTGTGTGTTTGATCCCAAGTGCACCAACAGTGTTGAGCAGCAATCCATACACCAGTCTAAGTGCCACCAGATTTGTGTCCCAAGCCTCTCTGGAAAAGGATCAGCACATGTGGGATTCCCTGAGCACCAGCCTTCCTGAGCAGTAACACCTTCATGAGAACAAGGGCCACCAGGTTCATGTCCCAGGTCTGTGCCACAGGCAAAGGATCATGGCAGACGTGATGGGAGACCAAAGATGGGCAGTTACAGCATCAATTGCCTGTTCTCCCCTCCAGGCTGCCCATCACCATTGCACTCAGGGCTTGGGGGAAAGAAGAGTTTTTTTCACCCTTTTTCCTCACTGAGAGGATATTTCCTGCACTTTAGGGCCATCAGATATGACAGGAGAGGATGAAAACACAGGAGTTATCCATTGGGAGGTGACTCAGGCAGCACTGCTCTCCCACCTCCCTTTCATAAATTTTTCTTGCTCCCCTGTGTTAGCAGACAAAGCACCCACAATGCAGAAACTGGGGGAAAAAAAAAACAAACAATGAAGCAGGACCAGGAGGAGATTTCAGGCTCTTGGAACTCCAGTTCTGGGAGTACTGGATCCCACAGATGACTGAAGTCTTTCAAAGAGTCAGCCCTCATCACACCTGTGCCTTTCTGTAGACATCCATCCCCAGCTAAGGTGCTTGGTGATACAGGAAGGACAAACCAGGGGAGCCTGGAGCTGCAGCAAAAGGGACATTTATGTTTTACACATCCCTTTCTGGGAATGGGAGATGAGCAACAGCCAAACTTCTGCAATGGCTGGAGAAAGGCAGATGAGCACCAAGGAGAAAATCACCTGGGGAGCAGGGCCTGGGCTCACCACAGGGACCTGAAGAGCCAGAAACTCGGAGGTGGCACCTCACCACCTCTCTATCCTAAGGAAAACATCCAGGTGTCCCCGAGGCACTGTCTCAAACCCTTTGGCCTTCTTGGCACAGTGAGTCACAGGAGCTATTTCTGACTCCTGCCTGAGGTCTTAGGTCGAGGTGAATTATCAGCAAACCATGTCCCAGGGCTCCAGCTCCCCGGGAATGAACCCTTGTGGAAATCTCCAAGTGCTTTGCCAGTGGCCTGTGTGGCAACAGCATCATCTCCATGTGGGGAAACTGAGGCACAGCGACCCAACTCGCTGGAGACCTTTTGTGGTGGAGCCTGGGCTCACCCCTTTCCCCTGCCCTCTTTCCTCAGGCTGAGATTTGCAGCAGGAGCTCCCAGCTTTAATCCCCCGGTGTCCCCACATCCCCCGGGCAGGGGATTGAATCCTGCAGGAGCTCACACCAAAGCCCTGCCCCCTCTCAGTGTGAAACCAGGGGGAAACTTATCCCTTCCCGGGCCTCCTGTGACACCCCCAGCCTGCTGGGACAGCGAGGGGGGCCAGGTGCTGGTTTCAGGCACCTGGAGCTCCACTCAAGACCAGAGTCTCATGTTTTGGGGTTTACAGTGACTCCTCCAAGAGCAGAGCTGCGCTAACCCTGCCTCCGTGACACATCGAAACTGCATCACTCAGCCTGCGAGTTGGTGGGGGTTTTAAAGAGGAAAAAACACTTATTCACCATAAAAAACCCCAAACCAACCACAAAACCTTTCCAGCGTGTAAAGTTGAGTCAAATTTAGCAGCTTCAGCTAGAGAAACATATTTTGAAAGCTGTAATGGGAGTGTTTCTTTCATCCCTTTCCAAGCTTTTGGTCCCCTACCTCCAGGGTAACATTTCTGTGTCCTTACTCACTGGGTTTATTACAGTTAGGAGGGGGTTAAGCAACCCCAAAAATGAAACAACATCTCCTGTTACAAACTGCAACAGCCACTTCAGTGGCCCTCTAATACCACAGAGGCACGTGTGTGAATATGAGGGGCAAGCGGGTGTTGGGATGGAGATCTCACCTGCTGAGAAAGCTGTGAGAGAAACAGAAGCGGCAAAATGTCACTTCAGGTCACCCAAAATTCTCCATCTCTCTCCCTGAAGTGGGCAGGCAGGGCTGGGGCCCTCAGCATCAGAAGCAGCCCCAAGGGAATCCAGCCGTGCTCTGCCAAGCATGCAGCACGGATGTGCCAGGCTCGGTGCCAGGTTACTCCGTGGAGTAGATTGCTCCCCGTAGGGTGCCCACACTCTTCAGGGTGCACACACATGCCCAGGTGCGTGTACATCCCCCCCAAAGCACACAGATTTGGCTCCATTTGGCCCAGTTTGGCTCTTGCCTTCATTAATCAACTGCTTCGCTTAAGGTGCAACTGTGAGTGCCAAGGACTTGGATTTCACCCTCCGGGTGAGTTTCTCGCCTTTGGGGAGCAAGCAGGATGTGGGCAGAGCAGACAGTGAGCCCCCCACCCTCGCCAGGGCGGAGGGGTCACTCCTCTGTTGCTCTAGCAGGGTGTTTCCAAACAAAACCTTGATAAAGCAAATAAATACGTGGAGCAGGAGAAGATGTGTGAATTGCTATGGAAAAGCGGGAGGGGAAACTCCAGGAAGCATCAGGCCCTCAAGCTGGGGAGGAACAGCAAAGCCAGCCCAGCCTGCCGGCAGGGAGGGGATGGCAGGACCCAGAGGAGCTCCGCAGCGATTCACAGATGCTAAAAGTGACTCTCGGACAGATGGACAGACTGTCCGTGCTCAGCTCCCGCGAGGGATGGGTCCCATTTCCCAGAGTTTGCAGCCGTGTTACGGGATGAGGGGATTTGTGATAACATTGTTGGGTGTGTGAAATGTGATAAATATCCCAGGGGTTTTGGACTCCGCCTGGAAGGAGCGACGCCTCCACCCAGCTCCTTCCTGGAAACTTCGCTCGTCCAACACAGCCCCTCCGGCCAGGCGGGCAGTGCTCTCTCCGCAGCTGGGCACCCTCAAATGCGCTATTTTTGCCAGCTCTGAAGTTTTCTTTCTCCTCTTCAGCTTCGGGATGGGAAAAGGAACCGATTCTTCTGTCTCGAGTTTCATTCTCGTTCAGAATCGAAAGCTGCTGGAGATGCCGGGCTCGTTGTCAGAGAGCCAGGGCTCGCTCTGCCCCCCGAAATATCTCCCCGTACGCTGGGAGCGGGTGATGGAAAGAGCAGAAAGCGCTGGCTCGGGGAAAGCCGGCCGGTGCCGGTGCCGGTGCCGGTGCAGGTGCCCAGACAGCGCGGCGAGCCCGTGCCGCCCTCTGCTGTCAGACCCAGCCTCCCGAACGGGCAGCTTTGCAGAAAATCCCCTCATTTTCAATATTTCTTCCTTTTTTTTAAGTGCTTCCAGCCCTCCCATGTCCTGAAAGGCTTCTTCTGCCATAGGGCTTAGTCGCCCTAAGTTCACAAAGGTGAATTTTGTGCTCAAGAAAGGACTGGACCCAGTGCTCTGGTGTAGTTGTCGAGGTGGGGGAACAGTCAAAGCTTGGAGTGGATGATCTCAGAGGTCTTTTCCAGCCTAAGTAATTCTGTGGTTGAATTCAGCTCTGGCACATTCCTCCAGACCCAAAGTGCAGGTGAGGCCACTATGCTCTGCAGGTTCCCCCTTGGCTGGGAGCAATGGCATTAATTCTCCATCCACTGCCAGGTTGCTGTTTGGCAAGAGATGGATGTTGTGAAACAGGAGCTCCTGGCTCTGCCTACAGCCTGTCACCTCCACTGGCTCTGGTGGAGCCAGTGTGACAAAAACACCTTTGAAGGGGCAGCAGAGGTGGATTCAGAACCTGGGCTCTGTCTGGTTTCGTTTGCAGGCACAAAGGGCTTGGGCTGCTCCTCTCCCCTTGTTTGCCCGGCTCACCCCTGGGGTTTTTGGCCAGTGAAGGATTAACACAGGTTTTTCCCCACTTGTGGGTGGGTTTTTCCTGGCATGTAAAGTCCAGGCCTTCCCCAGGGTTGCATTGCCCTTTCCCAGCTCTATTTCACACCCCAGAGTTTGTCACCATGACCAAGAGGCAGGAGAGAAGGCAGCAGGTCCTGCCAGGTGCCCCAGGGCACCCCAGGGATGCCAGGCCAGGGTCTGGAGCTCCTGTGTCCTGTAGGAATGTGGGGGTACAGCCCCCCAGAGCAGATCCACTTCCACTGCTGTGAGAAACGGTTTTGTAAAGAATTCTCAAAACTTAGAAACTTAGTCTTGTAAAACTTAGAAAGCTCCCAGTCTTGTACATCTGTGTGGAAACACTGAGGTAAGGTGTGCTGACTTAGGAAGGCCATGGAATAGAGATGACATTGCTGAGAGAGAGAGACTGAACTAGAAACAAGTTTCAACAAGTTCAAAATATGGCTTTGCAAAAAGACCAGGTATTTTAAAGAATTAGAACTATAAAATATGCATTGCAACAAGACCATGTATAAAAACACAGGTGATTGGTGTTAGATGTAATAGCAGCATTGTGTGCAAAAGCCAATAGGCTGAAAAACATTTATGAGGAATTGTAACCAGGAAATGGGCTGGCTTCTGATGGAATGGTGTTGAGTTTTACCTTCCATCGAGATTAATAATGGAATGAAATATTTTAAAACACCTCTCAGTTACCTCATCTCTATAAAAGCTGGGAAAATCAACACACTGCAACCATGGCCACTCAGGTCCCTGGGTGTCCTGCAGCAGCTCTCTGACCACAGAGAGAAACACAGAGAAACACACAACTGTCCCAGGCATTGTCCTGGGGAAAGGCTGTGAGAAAATCAGAAAAAAGAATGAGAAACAATTCTTATCTTCACTTGCTGCACCTGGTATTGTGAACATGTGGAATGTGTTGTGGAGATTTGTTCACCAAAGGGTGGTTTCTGAATGAATCGGTGTGATGGTGTTTGGACTGGAGGACCACTTAGGTCCACCTATATCTTAACTGTCTATAAAAGCAATGGGTTTCTTAAATAGTAATAAATTTTTAATAGTAATAAAATGGTTATAAAATAATAATATAATTAGAGTAATAAAAATTTGGACAATTTGGATTGGGACAATATGAGACAATAGAAACAAAGAGTTACAGACAGGTCAGATGCCTCTTTCTGGGCAAAATAAGCCCGAAAAAGGACCCAAATTAACAGAGGATTAACCCTTAAAATCAACAGCCTGTTGCATATTCATACACCTCATACATGATGCATAAATTCCATTCAAACACAGGATTCTGTCTGGTCTGGGTCAGTGTCAGCTTCTTCCTCTGAATCTTCAGGGCTGAGTGAGGCGGGAAGAAGTTCGTTAAGGGAGCAACAAATTCATTTTCTCTGAGTGACTGAGGTGTCCTGTGGCTGCTATCTCAGGGCAAATACATTACACAGCATTGTTACTATTTTAACATTGTTATAACCTAAAACTATATTCAACACACTAGTTAAGAAAATTAATACAGCATAAATTTTTGACATAACACATAAAATATTCATTTTAATATTTGAAAAAGCCAATAATAAAATAGGCATTTTTCACACCTCCCAAGCAGAGGGTGGATGGGGAGGTTGGGCACAGCTTGGATGGTGGCACAGGGTGGGCAGGAGCCTGCTCTGACTGACCACTGCTTGCTGCTTTCTCTCCCCAGAGTGCCAACACCTCATCAAGTGGTGCTTGTCCATGTGCAATAAATTAATACATGAAATAATATGTTTTGTGTGTAATCAGAGTGGGGTTGTTTTATCCTTTTTTTCTTTTTTTTTTTTTTTTTTTAATCCTAGAATGGCTTGGGTGGAAAGACACCTTAAGTTCATTTTGTTCCATCCCCAGCCAAGGCAGGGACACCTCCAGGTGTCCCCCTCCAGGGACAGAGCAACTCTACCTTGCTCCGAGCCCCGATGTCCAGCCTGGCCTTGGGCACTGCCAGGGGTCCAGGGGCAGCCCCAGCTGCTCTGGGCACCCTGTGCCAGGGCCTGCCCACCCTCTCCGGGCACAATTCCTAGTGCCCAATATCCCATCCAGCCCTGCCCTCTGGCAGCGGGCAGCCATTCCCCTTGTCCTGTCACTCCAGGCCTTTGTCCAAGGTCCCTCTCCTGGAGCCCCTTTATGCTCTCAGGTGCCCCCGGAGCCCTCCCTTCCCCAGGACGAACACTCCCAGCCCAGCTCCATTGCACAGGGGATGGATTTTAATCTCTTTTCCCGGGCGGTTTCCCCGTCACCGCCCCCGAGCCAAGATGGCGCCGCCGGGGGCGCTGAGGGGGCCGGGGGGCTCCGCCTGCAGCGCCCACTGCGCCCGCTGGGCGGCGCCAGCCAGAGGGGCGCTGGGCCCTAGTGCGCATGCGGCTACTGCCCGTGCAGCAAAACTACACTTCCCGGCATGCACCGCGAGCGCAGCCTAGCCCCCCGGCGGCCTGGAGACTAAAGACTCCAGTTCCCGGCATGCTCCAGGGAAGAAAACTGGAACATGTGACTCCAGTCTCTGTTGCTTGTTGACCCTGCGGGGACACCGTCCTATCCGACGAACCCGGAAGTGCCGCGAGCCCCGCGTGGGTCGCACATGGCGCCGCTCGGCGCCGCTCGGCGCCGCTCGGCCCCGCCGCCCTCCCCGGACACCCCCAGGCGGTCGGGCCCCGACACCGCGCCCGGCCCTCCCGCCCTCCCGGTGAGCCCGTCCCACCCTGCCTCCATCCCTTCTCCCTCGCTGCTATGGCGGCCCGGCGTTCCGCTGCTTCCTTTGACTCACGGCAGCCCCGGTACCGGCAGCACCGGCCCGTCCATCATCAGCGTTCCCTGCAGAGGGCGGGAGCAGCTCCCCACAACGCACACGGGGGCTTCCTCTGGTCCCGGTGACAGCTGGACCTCGGCAGGAACGCGCGTCTGTCCCCTCAGTGTCCCCTCCGGTGTCCCCTCCCTCCCGGGCTGGCGCGGGGCAGAGGGAGCGCAGAGGAGCCAGGGGGGTTTGGGATGGGTTCAGGCTGCCCAGCCCTGGCACAGCTGCCCAGGGCAGGGGTGAGGATGATCCCCATCCCCGGAGGGGTTCAGGAGCCCTGTGGATGTGGCATTGGGGACACCTGGGGACACGGGCCGGTGGTGGCCCTGGCAGTGCCGGGGGTGGTTGGGCTCTGATCTCAGAGGGCTTTCTGCCCTTGAGCGTTCTCTGTGTTCTGTGGACCCAGCGATCTCTCTACAAGACAATTTTCCTGTATTCAGTAGAAGGACAAACACTCCCCTCCTGCCTGCCGCCTCTCTGGGTTATTATCCTGCATTTTAGAGCACTTTCATTTTCTTTTTTTTTTTATTATTTATTGCATTTGTTTGTACTTGCAGTTGATTTTCTTTAATAAAATACATAAAGCTTTGCTTTTTCTTCACAAAACCCCTTTTGTGAACAACTGTGTTATTTCCATAGGACTGCAGTGTGTGCTTAAATGATTCCTTAAGGATTTATCTGTCATTATAGAAATGAGGCTTCACACATTGCTGCATTTCTGTGGTATTTGGTTTTTTCCTTCTGCACAAAATTGTTTGTTGACAGTTTTTAAAGTGTAGCTGAGCACCAGAGCAGCTTCAAGGGAGCCCTGCAGAATTCCCAGGTGGGGGATTTTCTACAAAGGAGCTGAAAGGCAGGAGGGTGAGATTTCCAAAGGGCACTCAAGGATTGGGATGGTTTCCAGCCAGGTTCCCAGAGCATCCCTGTGAGAGGAAAAGTGGATTTGTCTTTCCAGACAAGCTCTGGGTCTGCTGGTAGATAAAACCAGCACTGGGAGAGAAAAGAAACAATGGGAAGGATTCCACTGATGGATGAATGGAAGAAGATTTTTCTTTTACAAATAAACTTTAGGTTTGCTGGTAAATGAAATTAAACATTGAAAGATGAAAGAAACAATGGGGAAGAAAAACCCCTAAATTCCATAAGAATCAAAAATGAAAAGGGAGGGTTGTACATTAGAGGGGAATCTCTGGTATCAGGTGTTTTGGGAAGTCTGAACCTCTCAAGTGCCTCAGGAATGGGGAAAGAGAGAAGGGAAATGTGGCTGGAAATTGGGATAAAAGGAGGCTGGATTCTCCAAAAGTGTGAGGGACCCCAGGGGATGCCCCATGGCCTCTGCCTTGATGGGAATAAAGCCAAAGGACTCCTCTGTCTCCTTTTGGACACAAACCTCTGGTGTTGGGTTAATTTTCCTAACACACCCAAGTAAAGAGCGTGAGCAGGAGGTGGAAATAGCGCAGATCGGGGCAAAGGAGCGCAAAGAAACGCAAAAAACGGAGAAAAAGAGAAAAAAGGCTCAGGACGGCTCTGCGGGCTCGGGGCTGCGGCACCGCCGCCAGCCAGCAGGGGGAGACAGAGCGCGGCCCCGCCGCACCGAGGGACAGGGGGACACCGGGGGACAAAGAGGGACAAAGAGGAACACCGGGGGACAAAGAGGGACACCGGGGAACAACCGTGGCGGTCCCGCGTCCCTCCCGTCCCTCCGGGACACGGCGGGGCCCGGCCGAGCGCTCCGAGGCGCGGCCGCGGTTCCGCGGGGGAGCGGCGGCGCTGCAGCACCGGCTGCGGCCGCGGGAGGGCGCGCGCGGGCCGGGCCGGGCCGGGGGATCCGGCGCTCAACTTCGGAAGGACCAAAAACTGATTTAAAATGTTCTGAACCTAAAACTCTGATTTAAAATGTTCTGAACTAAAACTCTGATTTAAAATGTTCTGAACTAAAACCTCTGATTTTAAATGTTCTGAACTAAAACCTCTGATTTAAAATGTTCTGAACCTAAAACTCTGATTTAAAATGTTCTGAACCTAAAACTCTGATTTAAAATGTTCTGAACTAAAACCTCTGATTTTAAATGTTCTGAACTAAAACCTCTGATTTTAAATGTTCTGAACTAAAACCTCTGATTTTAAATGTTCTGAACCTAAAACTCTGATTTTAAATGTTCTGAACCTGAAAGTCTGATTTTAAATCTTTGGACACCAAAAACACTGATTTTAAATATTCTGAACCTAAAACTCTGATTTTAAATTTCTGAACCAAAAACTCTGATTTTCAATATTCCAACACCTAAAACTGATTTTAAACCTTCCAACACCAAAAACTCCTTGGTGCCTGAGGGATGCCCGAGCTCTGGGGGCAGGAAGGGACCGCAGGTGCTGTGAGGTCCCACCAGGTGCCAGGTGCTCCCCATCTCCCCTCTCCAAAGCTGTTCCTCCTCTGCAGGCTGCCCCTCACCTCCTCAGGTACCCCAAAGCCCCCCCAGCTGGCTCCATCCCAGCTCCCAGCTCAGAGCTCTGTGCTTGTCCAGGGTGGGATCTCCTCTGCAGAGAGATTCTCTCCTTTCCATTTTTAATGGATATTGGCACTAACTCTGTGCAGGATGAGAGCCAGATGGACATTTCTTTAATTAAATCAAATATACAGTCTGAGAAACGTAATGAAATTAAAAATACACACTTCCAGGTGGAAGGCAGCCTTTATCTTGAGGAGACAAGGCACAGAAAGTTCTGACATCTCAGTGTCAGGAGATTCTTGTTTTCATTGCAAAGCAGCTTTTCCTTGTGTCGCTGACACGAAGTTGTGGAGGAAGAAAGGAAGAGCTTGGAGGGTTTGTGCCACACCACACTGACCTTGGACTTGTCCACTCACCCTCTAGAAACATTTCTTCCACCACACTGCCCATCTCACAGGGTTGCTGTGACATCAGTCCTGCCCAGATTTTGTGAAAAATCTGCAATAAAAATCCCAAGTTAGTGCAGAAAGGAAATACATGAAGTAAGCTCTAAATACACAGATTGTACAGAAAATAAAGGAGATTTCCTGACAGAGTTGAGTGTTCTGGTGGACATCCCAGGGCTGTATCAGACAATGCATTTTGAATTTGCTGTCAGTTGTAGAGAAGGCTCTGCATCTTTTCCTTTGTGCTTGATTTGAGGTTGGTTTTGATGTTTTACATGGTGTGATTTTTTTTTAATATGTTTCTTGCTTGCATCATCTTCCGTGCTTAGGAAACTCACCATAAACATTTGGGTTTGCTTGTAACACAAACCCTTTTCTTCTTCTTAAGGAATAATGAGCATAAGGAAATCATCACCAGTGGGTTGGCCTGAGTGAACTCAAACCCACTGCATCCACACCCTTCCCAAAAAGCCACTCCAGCACAGAAATCCACCTCAGCTTCCAGCAGAGGCTCTTCCTTCCACGCTGCTCCCAGATGAGGCAGCTCAGAGAGCCCAGCCCCACCTGCCCTCCCCAGGGCTCTCCCTTCCCTGCAGCACCACCAACACCCACTGGTCCATACTGGGGAGGATCAGAAAGGGCAGAAGGAAAAGCTGGGGAGGAAGAAATGGCCCACCCAGGCTGACCTGAGGCTGCTGCAGCCTCTGCTGGGTGGTCTCAGCCTCCCTTTCCCCAGCACCTCTGCAGGGTCACTCTCAGTGGGTGGGCAGAGGAATCCTGGTCACGAAGAGGAACGAGCTTGCCACAGCCCTGATCCAAGGAAAAGCTCAGCCCAGGCTCCACCAAGGCTCAGTTTGGAGTGTTTTGTGCTTCCTGACCTAAAGGGGATCAAATGAACTCTGGTGTGTGTTGGATTGTTGGAGTGTGGCTGGTGAAGAGGAAGGGCAATATTGGGAGATAGGAAAGGAGCTTCTGGTCTGAGAGGCCAATTCCTCAAGATTTCCTTCAAAATCATTGAGGTTTTTACCATTTCAAAGCTTGCTGTGGGTCCCTGTGGGTGAGTAAGCACCACAAAGCCTGCAGGGGCTGCCCTGCCCCATTCCAGGCTCCTGTGTCTGGGATCCCACTCCTGCCTGGCTCTGCAGAATCTCAGAAATGAGGAACCCTGGAATGGTTTGGGGTGGAAGGGACCTTAAAGCCCATCCAGTGCCACCCCTGCCACGGCAGGGACACCTCCCACTGCCCCAGGCTGCTCCAAGCCCTGTCCAGCCTGGCTCCAGGGGCAGCCCCAGCTGCTCTGGGCACCCTGTGCCAGGGCCTGCCCACCCTCCCAGGGAACAATTCCTAATTCCCAAAATCCCATCTACACCTCCACTCCTTTAGTTTCAAACCATTCCCCACCATCCCATCCATCCCTGGCCATGAGGATGGATTTCCTCATGGTTTCCTCCAACAACTTAGAAATTTCCTGAGAAGTTTGGGTGTGTCCCAAAGGTGACCCAGAGCACAGAGAGAGCCCTGGGCAGTGAGGGAGGGGGGATGCAAACCTTCCTCAGGGCTCAGAGCTCCAGAGCTGGCTCTCTCAGGAGTTCATCATTTACTCTGGCAGCCCCCAAACTGCTGAACATGGAGAGTGAATCCACTAAACCACAGCTCAACCAGAGCAAGAGCTCAGTCAGAAACTCCTGGCAAAGCCAACAACCCCTAAAACTGGTGAAAACCTGGAAATGCTGCTGGCAGTTGCTTTACAGCTACTTTAGGGGTGAGTTTTTGAGGGGGAGGCAAGGCAGAATAGTAGATCCTGGCTGCAAAATGGGATTTCTGAGAAGTCTTTTACACTAAAAGCACATTTAATGTGTTCACAATTCCAAAACCCCCTCTCCTCAATTAAGGCATTGAATGGTGCTTCCTATGATGAGCCTCAGGAAAAAAGGGGCCAAAACAGTCTTGAATGCCATGTGAGATAATATCACAGCAAAAAAAGGGGGAATTTAGCATTCAGAATGAGCAGGTTGGGTGTCAAGGCAGGACAGGGACTGAGAATTCTTCTGGGGCAGAACTGGGATGCTGCAAGATCTCAGGCAGGAAAGATTCCACAGTGAACATTCCTCGAGGTGCTGTGGAGAGAAAGCTGATGAGAACAACAAGGGGAGGAAAAACCCACCCAACACAGCAGCTTTTGTGATCCTGGGTAGCTGACACTTTCAAAAATAAATATAAAATTAGGAATTGAAAATATAAAATATAAAAATGAAATGAAATAAAATATTAAAATGAAAATGAAAATAAAAATAAATATAAAAATAAAATAATTTTAAAAATAGAAAATATAGAACTGAAAAAGCCTTTACCTTTGCAATAGGTGATATCCCAAAGGGAACCTGATGAAGAGCCAGGGAGGATTTTTGATGTTTGCTGGGTCACTGCTTTGTGCTCTGTGCAGCTCAGGCTCGGGGCAGTCTGACAGGGCTCAGACACAAACCCCACATTGTCACCAACGTGAGGCTAAGGCTGGGCTGTGACCCCAGCACACATCTGATGGAACACAAAGAATTCAGGCAGAGCCAGGGCTTTCCTGATGCTCCTTTCCCTCCAAACAATTCCTTCATTTTTCACCCAGCAGCACCACCCAGCCTCAACAGCCAAACTCGACAGGCATTTCTGCCTGCTGGGCTTTTGCAGGGGTTCCTCTGACTGCTGATAAAGCCTGCAGTGTTGGGAAACTAAGTCACAATTAAATGGATTGAACAGAGAGCATTAATCTGAGCAAATTACTCCCAAGCATTAGAAAACCACGGCTGTGGCCAAGTCAGACAATGGTTTCCATTAGAGAATAGCAAATTAATGCCACAGATAACCTCCCTTCCCCTAGACCCCACAGCTCAAGGAAGCTTTTTGTTCTACTGTGATACAATTTAGAAAATATTTCCTAGATCTCTGGCAGTGCAGATGATTTGTTTTCCCTGCTCAGTTGGCGTGATGGGTGAGAACTCTTCTCTTTTGGAGAGCCCTGAACTCCAGCTGAGGGGAGAAGGTGTGGGGAGCAAAGAGAAATGTAGAATTCTTTGATTTGTTCTGTTGAAGTGGCACTGGAAGTTCAGCCAGGCTGGTTTCACAGTCCTGCTGGGCATTTCCAGGCTCTCTTTGCCATCTGCAGGAACATCTGGGCAGGAGAGAGGTGTGGAAGAAATGATTCATTCTGCAATTAGGCTGGAGATAATAAGGAAATAAGAGAAGTTTCCTCAGGTCTAAAGCTCCTCTTGCCCCCTGAACTCCCTCTTTTGAGATTTTTCTCCCTTATTTCAGCCATCCAATAATCCCTTTCCATCCAACCACTGTCCAAACTCTGCTTTTCCACCTATTCCAGTGTTCTCACCATTCAGGGATCCTGACACCTGCTGCCTCCAGTGCTTCCCTCTTCCTTTCCATGGAAAAGTCTTTGTATTCTGCTGGGAATAGCTCCCTTATCTCATAAAAACAATCAGAGACACACAACCATTCTTAAACAGCCCTAATTTCCTCATACAGTGACCCTTCCTTTAGTGAATTGGTAAATGAGTTTTCATTTCAATAATTTACCATCAAAAGGTTCTTTTTTTTTCCCTCCCCAGACTGAATCCATAGTGCTGGAAAAGGTAAAAAAAAAAAGGCCTCTTATCACTGTGTTTATTTTCTCTAGGGCCCATATTCACAGGAAATTAAACATCTGAGCACATCAGTGTAGACTGAACAGTCACCCAGGTTATTTATCTTATTATCAAGAAATGCTTTTGAGACAAATTTTAGAGGAAAATTTACTGAAGCCCCTTGAGTCAGAGTTTCTGTCCCTGAGTTTCTCTGAATTTCCAAGGAGAGAGCTGAGCAGTTAAATGCACTTTGTATGCAGTACAACAATCTCAAGCATCCAAAAGGAGACTGAAAAATCCTCAAATCTTACACAGAATATCAGAATAATTTTAAATCTCAAGCATCCAAAAGGAGACTGAAAAATCCTCAAGTCTTACACAGAATATCACAATAATCTTTACAAATATTATAAATAATGATTATAAATAACATTTGTAAAGCATTCTTGGTGGGACACATGTGGAGGAAAAATCCAGTGGTTTTATCCAAGTGCTTTCCATCTCTCAGCTCCATCCTCAGGCAGCAATATTCCTGTGCTGGCAGCCTGAGGAGAAAACTCCATGATTTTCATTCTGGCCATCAAAGTCCTCGTGCTGAATGTTGAGGACCAAGACAAAGCCTTCATTGAGGGAAACAAGGAGAGTGCCTCATTCATGAGGGCAGGGAGAAGGAGTCAGGAAGATAAAATGACATTTTGCAGGCCTGTGGACAGCCCTGAATGGTGGCTGGGAGCACTTGGGAGCACATTATCCACATGGAATTGCCTGATGGAGTGCTCACAGCTGCCTTTGCTCTGCCAGGCTGAACCAGCCCTGATCCCAGCTGTCACCACACCCTGGGGACACCCCCAGAGCACACAGGGGCTGCCACAAACCCACTTGGGGCTCCCAGGAGCTGTTGGGTTCTGCCACGGATGGTTCAGCTCAGTCTGAGCTCAGGAGTTTCTCCTGCAGAGCCCCAGAGCTGGCTGAGGGCAGGGCAGGAGCAGAATTCCCTGCTGGAGCCCTGGGGTCAGCCTGGGCCAGCTGGGGGTGCTCACCTGGGCAGGAGAAGCTCCAGGAGACCTCAGAGCCTCCTTAGAGGAGCCCCACAATAAATCAGAAATGAACTTGTTTGTCTGTCCCATTTATTCATGACCCATAAGTGAGCTTCTGCTTTTTGCTGGAAACATCTCCCACACAGAGCCCCACAGTGCTGCAGAACCCCAAAGGCAAAACAGACCCTCAGCTCCTCCATCAAAACAGACCCTCAGTTCCTCCATCAAAACAGACCCTCAGCTCCTCCATCAAAACAGACCCTCAGCTCCTCCATCAAAACAGACCCTCAGCTCCTCCATCAAAACAGACCCTCAGCTCCTCCATCAAAACAGACCCTCAGCTCCTCTATCAGACCCTCAATTCCTCTATCAACTTTTCATTTTCTGTAATGAACCCAAGAGAATTTGCATTGTGACTGTTCCTCCCAGTCTCTTGATTAACTTCCACTCAGCCAAACACAGGTGAGCTTCCTCCAGCTGAGTTGTAGAAGTTGAATATCTCCTCTGGAGCCAGCCTGGGAGAGCTGGGGGTGCTCACCTGGGTGCAAGGAAAAGGAACTTCACTTCTTGTTCCCAAATACACACGTGCACAGGAGCAGGGATCCTCACTGCTAAGCCTTGCAATAAATTTGCTGAGTTTTATAACAGACACAAGAAATTTCCTTTACAAGCTCACTGTAATAAATCAACTTCCCATTGGTTCAATTTTCCAATCAAATGTGTTTGTAGGAGATGTTCAAATTCCCCCATTATTTCTGTGGCAGGAACTCCATGCAGTTTTTTGAGCTTTTACATAAAAAAACCAACCAAAAACCCCCTGAACAACCCCAAATCTCTTGTTCCTTGCTGTAAATGATGACATGATGCTGAACTGGCACTGATGGAAACCAGGATCACAGGCACTGAATACATTTGGTGCATGAGATTTGGCTCTGACATATTTATGAAACACTGCAGCTAAACTGCTTCATGTGGGGTTTATTTCAGCCAGTGCTAGACTCACAGAAAGCAAGGGGATTTTGGGAATTTGTTGTTACTGGGAGAGTGCACTTGTAAACTGGTCTGTGTCCTTTTAACTCAAATTTATTCAGGATTTCCTGTAGGGAATGATGACAAAGGGGAAATGTCACTGGCAGAATAAAGCTTGAGCACTGCAATGCAAACACTGCTGCTTTCATTGGGTGAAAAATACACATTTAAATTGTACCTAGCTCAGGATACAAACATCAGCATGCTGGTTAATCCCAAATTATTGATCAGATTGAAGCAAACTGGGGGTTTTGAGGAGGTCAGCCAGAGCAGCAGACAGCAAATCCAAAGCTAAATTGCTTTTTCCACTCAACTGATCCCAGCAGAGCCCCTGGCCCCAGCGAGTGCAGAGTTTGCTCCGAGTGGGAGTTTGTAAAGTGCTCAGCAGCTCAGGGAAAAGCCACCAGCTGCCTCAGGTGGGAAAGGATTTAAAGCCCAGTGAAAAAACAGCTTAATGAGCCCCAAATTGTGATGAACTTACAGTCCATGAATTCACACAATGGACACAGAATGCACAAAAGCCTCAGCACAGCCTCTGGAAAAACTCCTCTCTGACGGTGACCTGCTTTGGGAGTTATTTTTGGCAAGTCCCAATCCATAGACTGACAATAGTGAATTGACTCATGGATTATAACCAAAAATGGGGTTTGGCTACAGCTCTGCATCAGCAGGTTTTTGTGTTTAAAGCTTGGTAAAGGCTTATTTAATATCAAAATATTAAAGTTGACAAAATTGATAACATTTAGATTTTTTATATTTAATATCGAATGTTTCAATATTTAAAATGTGATAAAATTGATAAAATTTAAATATTTTAAATTTTAAAATGTGACAATATTGATAAGATTTGAATATTTTTGATATTTAATATTAAAATATGTTGATATTTTAAATTTGATTAAATTGATAAAATTTGAATGTTTTCCATATTTAATATCAAAATATTTTGATACTTTAAATTTGATTAAATTGATAAAATTTGAATATTTTTCATATTTAATATCAAAATATGTTGATATTTAAAATTTGATTAAATTGATAAAATTTGAGTGTTTTAGATATTAATATTAAAATATTTTGATATTTTAAATTTGATTAAATTGATAAAATTTGAATATTTTTTATATTTATGATCAAAATATGTTGATATTTAAAATTTGATTAAATTGTTAAAATTTGAGTGTTTTAGATATAAATATTAAAATATTTTGATATTTTAAATTTGATTAAATTGATAAAATTTAAAATTTTGATATTCAATTTTACAATATTTTGATATTTTAAATTTGATTTAATTGATAAAATTTAAATATTTCAAATTTTAAATATTTTATAAAACTGATACAATTTGAATATTTTAATAGAAGTATTTAACTAGGATTCCTGTAGGATCCACAGTGGACAAGGACCTTCCCAGGTTTTATTTCCAGCCCCTGCCCTGGCAGCAGCCCCTGGCAGGAGTGTGGGGATCAGTACAAGCCCTGGCCCTGGCTGTCAGCTCCATGTGCTGCTCCATGCTCTGAGCAAGGCACAAAGCCATGGAGAGCTGGAAAAGCATCCCTGGGATGGATGGATGGAAGGGGGGAAATGAGCAGAGCAAGAGGAGGAACCTTCCTGCTGGATAGAAATCTGTCTGTGTGTCCATCCATGGACACAGATGAGGAAATGCTGGGAGAGCTGGGGGTGCTCACCTGGAGAAGGCTCCAGGAAGAACAGAGAGTGCTGTACTGCACTGAGTGCTTTCTTTAGTTCTGGTTTTGCACTGGGTGTTTGGTGAGAACTCAGAGCCCCTCCAGGGCCTGAAGGGGCTCCAGGAGAGCTGGAGAGGGACTGGGACAAGGGAGGGAGGGACAGGATACAGGGAATGGCTCCCACTGCCCGAGGGCAGGGATGGGTGGGATATTGGGAATTGTTCCCTGGGAGTGTTAGCGTTCAGGAACACATAATCACAAGAAATGATTCTATGCAGGTGCTTTTATTGAAGAGCTCTGGGTGTCAGGGGTACAAACCCAAATCTGACTCCGACAGAAGTTTGGGATGGATATGCTTTTATATTCTATTGTAATATAACTTTCATGTTAATTATTAAACTTACATTGTTCTATAGTATACATAGATTTCAGCTAAGCATAGCCACCTTAAACTAGGAACATTCAATTTCTCATTGTTCTTCTTATGATTATACAATAATTATTTTAATTACTAAACAATCATCACATCTAACAATTATACTGCTTAGGCAGGTAAAACACAAGGCTTAACATTTCAGAGTTTTATCTTAGCATTTTCCAGGGCCTCGCTATCAGGAGGGTGGGAGGGGCTGGGATGGAATTCCCAGAGCAGCTGGGGCTGCCCCTGGATGCCTGGCAGTGCCCAAGGCCAGGCTGGACAGGGCTTGGAGCAACCTGGGACAGTGGGAGGTGTCCCTGCCATGGCAGGGGTGGCACTGGATGGGTTTTGAGGTCCCTTCCACCCCAAACCATTCCAGGATCCAGGACATCATGGATGTCAAAGACCCCTCTCCTCTGAGCACAGCCCCACAAACCCCAGCCCTTCCAGGCTCTGTTCCTGCACCCAGCCAGGTTCTCCCAAGCCCAGAACTCTCCTCACCACACTTTGCCCATAATTCACCCAGCACCTTCTCCAGCTGCTGCTGGAGCTCCTACAGCTGCTCTCCACCACCCACCCTCCCAGCCACACATCCCAGCAGGAAGGCCAAGTGTCTCCCACAAATCTCCACTTTTCCAGGCCCAAACCAGCATGGCTCTGGGAGAACAGCAGCATTTTAAGAGCACCCTTCAAATAAACCCATTTTCCAGAGTCCTTCCTCAGGAGAGGAGCACAAGATTTGCTGTCTCCAAGTCCTCACTTTGTTAATAAGGTCAAAAATAAAGCTCAGGAAGCTTTAATACTGAATAGTTTAATGTTAAAAACTCACCCTTGCTATCAACACCCTCTCAAAGTCCCTACCTGGAATCAGTGCCCCTTCCAGGGATGTCCAGGTGCAAAGCCACCACCCAGAGCAGCCTGCTGTCCTGAGTAAATGAGGGTTAAATGAGTTTTCCAGCCCCTTTGCCAAGGCAGAGCCTCCAGCAGTGCCTGCTCCTTCCAGGTGCAGCTGAGAGGGGCAGCCAGAGCCATTCTGCACCTACTGGCACAGGGGCTTTGAGCACTTGGCTTAAATATTACCTTGTTTATTTAGGCAGCTTAAGTGGAGATGACAGCATTGTGTGTATATAAAAATATATAAATAGAAAATATATAAATATATATTATATAAATATATAAACACACATATAAATACAGACATATATATTTAATGTATAATAATATGTATTAAATACATAGGTGTATATATACATATACACACCCCAGCCTCAAGGGATTCAAAAAACCTGGTAAAATCCATAACAGGCCTTAGAACACACAGTAAAAATACAAATAGAAAAATAGAAAAAAAGTATATATAATGTATAATATTTTGTATTAAATTCATAGGTGTGTTTATATATATATATACACCCCAGCCTTGGGGGCTTCAAAAAACCTGTTAAAAGCCATAACAGGCCTTAGAACACATAGTAAAAATACAAATAGAAAATAGAAAAACACATCTATCTATATCTATCTATCTATCTATATCTATGTCTATCTATCTAATGTATAATAATATGATGTAGTAAATACATAGGTATATATATATATACATATATATAGATATATCTATATATGATATATATATATATATATATACTATCTATATATATATATATATATATATATATATATATACACACACCCCAGCCTTGGGGGCTTCAATAAACCTGTTAAAATCCATAACAAGCCTTAGAACACACAGTAAAAATACAAATAGAAATATATATATACATTTAATGAATATTAATATATATGTGTGCATATATATATATGTGCATATATATATATATATATATATATATATACACCTCAGCCTCAGGGGCTTCAAAAAAATCTGTTAAAAGCCATAACAGGCCTTAGAACACACAGTAAAAATACAAATATAAAAATATTTTTTAAAATACATATTTAATGTATAATAATATGAATGAAATGCATAGATATATATACATACACCCCAGGCTCAGTGGCTTCAAACAGCCTGTTAAAATCCATAACACACAGAGTAAAACTCCTCCTGAAAGGAGCAGTGAGAGATCAGTGCCGAGGCTGGGGCAGGGAAGCCCAAAGAGAAGGAATTGCTGCTGTTCCAAGGGCCCTTCTCCTTTAAGTGCTGGTCCCCAGCCTGGCCCGAGTCAGCAGGGCACAATTCTCTGTGCCTTATATGGTTTGTTCTGAAATATTGGGGTTTTTTTTTTAATGACTCCACGGATTTTTTTTCATCCTATAATCACACAAAAAACTTGTTCACATAATTGTCTTCATTAAGTGAAATCATCAGGGCGCGTGAGAAACATCCTGGGCCTGGCTCTGCCGTGGAAAACCTTCCCATGGAATCCCCACCAAGTGAATTTGTGTTTTTTGAATCCTCACCAAGTGAATTTGTATTGTTTGAATCCTCACCAAGTGAATTTCAATTTTATTTGAATTTCAGTTCCTATCCCAGTGGCTCTCACAAGGCCTTGCCCAGCACCCCACAATGTCCTGGGGCTGCTGCTTGAATAAAGGGGTCCCAGTTCTGAGGCTGCTGCTTTGGGGCTGCTTTGGGGCTGTTTGGGGCTGGTTTGGGGCTGGATTTGGGCTGTTCTGGGGCTGGTTTGGGGCTGGATTTGGGCTGTTCTGGGGCTGTTTGGGCTGGTGGGCTGTTTGGGCTGTTGGGGCTGGCTTGGGGGGAGGTTTTGGGCTGTTCTGGGGCTGGTTTGGGGCTGGATTTGGGCTGTTCTGGGGCTGGTTTGGGGCTGGATTTGTGCTGGTTTGGGGTAGGTTTGGGCGTTGGGCGATTTCCAGCAGGTTTGGGGCAGGTTTGGAGCTGATTTGGGGCTGGTTTGGGGGAGGTTTGGGGCTGTTCTGGCGTGTTTGGCGGCTGTTTTGGGGCAGGTTTGAGGCAGGTTTGGGCTGGTTTGGGGCTGTTTGGGGGCAGGTTTGGAGCAGGTTTGGGGCTGGTTTGGGGCTGATTTCAGGCAGGTTTGGGGCTGTTTTGGGCAGGTTTGGAGCTGATTTGGGGCTGGTTTGGGGCTGGTTTGGGGCAGATTTGGGGCAGGTGTTGGGGCAGATTTGGAGCTGGTTTGGAGCTGTTTTAGGGTTGGTTTGGAGCTGTTTTGGGGCAGGTTTGGAGCTGATTCTGGGGCTGGTTTGGGTCTGGCTTGGGAGAGGTTTGGGGGTGTTTTGGGCCTGGCTTTGGGGCTGTTTTGGAGCTGTTTTGGGCCTGGTTTGGGTTTGTTTTGGGGCTGGTTTGGAGCTGGTTTGGGGCAGGTTTGGGGCTGTTTTAGAGGGTGTTTGGGGCCTGGTTTGGAGCTGTTTTGGGGCTGTTTTGGAGCTGGTTTTACACCCCCTGCAGAACCCCAAAGGGGTTAAACCCATTCCCATGAGGGACCCAGGCCCTGCAGAATCCCCTCCCACCACCTTGCTCAGAGCTCCAAGTGCTGAAAAGAAACTCCCAAAGTCTTCCGCTCGTTTGGCAAGCGACAGAGAAATATTTCTGTTTGCACTTAGCAACACCCTGAATCAGAATTTTCAGCACAAAATCAGTTTAGGGAGCCTTTCCTGGTACTCCAAGCTCTTCCCAACAGTTTCTCTTTGGCTTTTTGCCTTTTAGAAATCTGCAGGGCTGAGAAGTTTTTCAGGGGACTCCACTTAGGGAAAGATGTCCAGAGCTTCCCTTTTGCTCTTTCAGAGTGTCTTGCTTGGTTTTTAAAAATAAATTTATAGGAAAGCCAGGATAGCACTAAAAATACCTTCAAATTAACATGGGAGCATAGAAATAGAAGCATATAAATGACTGCAGTATGTTGGGGTTTTTTTGCTTTATGACAGAAAACAGAGCTGAGCTGTCTGCACACAAAGATGGGAACTTTATATTTTCTGTCTCAAATATGAGTTCTATAGTAAGTATTTCATGCTTTATATTACATATTAGAACAAATATAAATTATTGACTCTAAATATTGAATATAAAATATTAAGTACTCAAATCTTATAGTGAACTGTTCATATAATATCATAGAGTATAACATTTACATATGGAAATTATATATAATATTATATATTCCAGTAGAATAATGTATAGATATAACATATAATATAGAACATATAATGTATAATATACAGTATTAGATAGTTGAAGAGGTTATAGTGTAAATAGTAATATAATATAAGAGAATATAATATAATAGAAGATAATATAAGATAATAGAATAGAAGATAATAGAATATAATAGAAGAGAATATAATATAATATAATATAATATAATATAATATAATATAATATAATATATCATATAATAGAATATAATATAATATAATATAATATAAGATCTAATATAATATAATATAATATAATATAATTAATATAAGGAAATATTTTACAGTGATGAGCTCAATCATAAAATGAATCATGTAAAAATGGGTAAAGTTTGTACCTCCTCAAAGCAAAGCTGTCCTCTGAGCTGCCATCTGAATTCACACAGTTTCTCATCTACTTTGGCTTAGAATTAGAGCAAGGAATTTAAGAGCTGACCTTGCTGCAGTTTAATAGAAAAACATTAAACATGGATCCCAATCCTGAATATTGTCTGTAACTGTCTGAAAAGTTCTTGCTTTATTAAAAAAACAAAGCAGGGCAAAAGGAAAAACTGGTGAAACAGTTTCAAGGCAGCTGCCTGGAATTTTTCATGGTAATTAACTCAGTTTATAGACTTCAGAACTATAAACAAGCCTCATTAAATAGAGCAGAATGGCATTGTCTAAATTTACAAAACTACAGGTCAGCCTTTGTGAGCCCTCAGGAAGGCATTTAGCTCTCATCCTAATCAGATACAGTGGTTTAAAACCCCCCCAAAAGAGTGAGGTGGATCTCTATTGTTGTTTTATCAATGATAGCATCTTTAATTAGAGTAAAATGGTGCACACAGGCTTTGAAACACAGGATCCAGTGCTGGTCTCTGTAGTTGTGCCAGCAACAAACTCAGTTCCATGTTCTGGTGTTGCACTTGACTGCCTGTCTCCTCAGTTTAAGGGATGGGGCCTGAGGCCACAGCCATGGCAGAGAGCTATAAATAGCCCTGGCAAACAACTGACTCTGGAATTCCTGCAGGAACTGGGAGAAAACAATTCTAGGTCTGCAGATGCATTCAACTGCAAGGGTGAGCCTCGTGCTGCACCTTTGGTGGGACCTTTAGGAGAGAACTGAAACCTTGAGCAAGGTTCACGTGTGGGTGAGCAAGGTTCACATGTGAGTCACCAAAACAGGGAATTATGGAATCCCAGAATTACAGAGTCCTGGAATCCCAGACTGGGTTGGGTTGGAAGGACCTCAAAAGCCATCCCATCCCATCCCATCCCATCCCATCCCATCCCATCCCATCCCATCCCATCCCATCCCATCCCATCCCATCCCATCCCATCCCATCCCATCCCATCCATCCCATCCCATCCCATCCCATCCATCCCATCCCATCCCATCCCATCCCATCCCATCCCATCCCATCCCATCCCATCCCATCCCATCCCATCCCATCCCATCCCATCCCATCCCATGGCAGGGACACTTTTCACCGTCCCAGGTTGCTCCAAGCCTTGTCCAGCCTGGCCTTGGACACTTTCAGGGATCCAGGGGCAGCCCCACCTGCTCTAGGGCCTGCCCACCCTCCCCAAAATACATTTCCTGGAACATGGCTCTGTATTTTCTGTGTGAAAATATCAAATATCTGTGAGGAAATGTTACATTTTTTCTATCCAGAAGCAGAACTGAGGAGCAGGAGCCATGATCAAGCTTCCCTTTTCCCTAAGACAGAAACTCAGCAGCTCTCAGAGAGGAGCTGGGCATCCCTTGGGCATCCCCAGGCTCTGGGTGTAGCAGCATCACCTCCCCAAACTCCTGAGTTCAGGGGAAAAACTGCTGTGCTCCTGCAGGACAGGGGACACAAACTGCAAGATATTTACACTAAATTTGTCATTTAAAAATAAAAAATTACTGCAGTGGGAGCTCTGAAAGCTCCAACACTGTCAAAAGATTAGAAGCTAAATACATTTTGAGCAGAAGTATTGGACTTTGATGAGCCTTGTGAGTCCCCTCCAGTCTGGGATTTTCTGTGATTTGATGTTTTAACTGTTTCATTTATCAAAATATTGCAGAAATGGCCAACCTGGCACAGAGCAGGTGTGTTCCTAGCAGAGAAAGCTTTGGTACAGCTGAGCTGAGCTGGAATGCTGTGCTCTGATGCAGATATTGATCCACTGATCAATTCAGATATTGAGGAATTGTGTGGGCACACCTGGTCACAGGTGAGGCAGCTCAGACCCAAGGCTGTGATTGCACTGGTGGTTCTTAGTTTGGCTGAACTGGAGCAAGAGGAGAGGAGAGGCACAAGAATTGTTTAGGAATAATAGTTTGTAAGAGGAGAAACTGTAAATAGTTAAAAAGCTCAAGGTATTGAAGGGATAAAAATGCTAAAATCATAGAAAAGCTAAAATCACAGAATATCCAGAGCTGGAAGGGTCCCACAAGGATGATCCAGCCCAGCTCCTGCACAGGACAACCCCAAACCCCACCCTGTGCCTGAGGCTGTTTTCCAACAGGATGATCTCTCAAAGGCTCAGGTCAGGAACAGGTAGTTGGACACGATGATCCTCATGGGTCCCTCCTAATTTCAGATATTTTATGATTATTTAAGGAAAAATATTCTGCCTTGTGTGGGGTCACAGCTCAGAGAAGACTCTTGGTATGGCCTTGCTGAGCTTCCATCAGGCACCTTGGGGCACTTGAATGGACACAGGTTGTTCATCAAAACCCCAGCACCATGACATGAAAGTTAATTCAATATTGGAGTTGAAAGGATGACCTGATTTCTGGTCTGATTTCTCTTTATTAAAGCCCATCTAATTTCTCTCTCTCCTCAGTTTCAGTTCTATTAGGATGACATTTCAAATCTCAGTGCTCTGCATGAGTTCCAGAAGCAGCTTGTGCCAGTGGGAAGGAGAAGTTAGCATCTGAATGAATTTCAGCCTCCTGTTTTGTCCTGAATGCTTGCTGTTCCCTTTTCAGATCTGGAAAGCTGCAGAATGACATATCTCTGGATTTTTTATGTT
This sequence comes from Serinus canaria, assembly GCF_022539315.1. Classification (NCBI taxonomy): domain Eukaryota; kingdom Metazoa; phylum Chordata; class Aves; order Passeriformes; family Fringillidae; genus Serinus; species Serinus canaria. The sequence continues at coordinate 2,581,086 of NC_066339.1, forward strand.
GTGATTCTTTTCTCCTAGGATCTATGCCCTGCTGGTTCTGGGAAACTTGTGACCTCTGCATTTTTAATTAGAACTCGTAACTTTTTCCATAGCAACATATTTTGATGCTGCAAATACAGAATCTGTCAAATCAAACAGCTCCTGGTCAGAAGAAATCCAAATATATAGAAAAGCCGAGCAGTAATAAGATGTAGGATATGGCACAGTTAAGAAAAAATTGAAAAGAGGCAATAAAATAGGGATGGAAAGCTTTGGTTAATTTCTAAGTTTGATTTTAGTAATTAATTAATCAATACAAATGATTAAATTGTTGTGTCAGTACCCACCTGGTACAAAGGAATGAACTGGTCTCAGGAGATATTTTAGATGTGGAGAAGTCTCACTCACAGGGATCAGCAGTAGAAGCAGGTGGTAAAAGCAAAAGAAATCCTCTGAAACAAAACCCAAGCTCAGAATTTTAATTTCTGTTATATTAACAGAATAATGGAATTAAATAGGATGGGTTAAGGCAAATAATTTAGTAAAACACAGCAGTTCTAGATGGACTTTTTAAAAACCATTGATTTATGATGCATACCTTGCATGGGCCAAAAAAGTATTTCCTTCCACAACAAAGTTTTGGAACTTTTGTCATTTGGCTTCACTGTTTAAGGGTTACTGCAATTCATTCACTGATTCTCAGTTACAGACATTTTTGGTATTATTGTTTTTACTATATTTATTTACTTTATCTACTATTTTTATACTTTATTTACTATTTCACTATACTTATTTACTATTTATTGATTGATTTACTATATTTACTGTATTTCTTTAATACAATTTGGTATCGTTTCTTAATTATTTACTATAATTTGGTATTACTGTTTATTTACATCTCTGTGAACTTTTTAAAGATATTTCTGTGCCAACAGAGACCTGTGCAGGATATTGTCACCTGTTACTTACCAAGTAAAGCACCACTCAATTTCCTCTCTAGCATGAAAAGACTTGGACAAAATTATTATTATTTTCTGATTTACCAGACTTGTGCTCAGTCTTATAATCAGTTATTTGGGGCTCCTGTTCCTGCTTTAAGCAAAGATTTTGTTTCAGGCTAAGAAATCATCCTGCCTTTCCCAATTCCCCCCAACCCCTCACCCTTCTGCAGGACCATCCCTCTGGAATTCCCTGCCAGGCCAGCAGCCAGGAGATTTCCATGGGCTTGTTCAGCTTTTTAAACAAATGTTGAAGTGCAGGAACATCTTCTAGAAGCAGAAACACCAATGTGGGAATGGCTGCTTTGGTTTCTTCCCTCTGGTTAGTGTTAGACACATGATTACTGTGCCTTTGTCTCCTCCATCTGTTTCCACTTTCCATAAAAAATGTTGGGATATGAAGTTCAGCTTGGTGTGATTTAACCTTGCTTTGCAAACAGGGGGTTCCTGGGTGCTCCCTTCTCACAGAGGCCCCGGGGGTGTGTCTGGGCAGAGGGTCACCAAACCCTAACATTTCCTCACAGATATCTGATATTTTCCCTCAGAAAACTCAGATCCACAGTCCAGAGAAATGTCCTTTGTAGTCTGCAAGGCTGTCTAAACAGAGTATGAAAATAGATGACATCACTTCGACAATTTGGGTTTTCTCCACCAAAATGAAAAGCTCCATTCGTGTGAACTCCCCGACAATTGTCAGAGGAGGGAACTTTTCAAATGAAATGCTTCATCTCACTAATTTAGAGCAACAAAAACCACAACACTGCTCTGAAAGCTTTGATTTCCACAAGGCATGACGTTTTTTAATTTATTTAGAAGCAGGATGGAACAGTTTCATAAATCTCCTGCCACATATACCATCCACTTGGGCAATCTGACAGCTCGCTTGCTGGAATACATGAGGCACAGAAGGAGCATCACTATATTTATGTGTGCCCAAAAAGGACACAATATTATTTTTAAAAACCAAACAGAAAAAAAATTGGAAAGTTTTGGAGCTGGAGGAATGAAATTTCCTTCATTTTGCCTTCCAAGTAGAGATGGTTCAAGGTTCTGCCTGCAGCAGCCAGATTTCTGCCCAAGGAGCTGGGACTGGCACTGCTTGGACCAACCCAGCCCCATTCACTCACTCCCTTTGTCTGGCTGAAGTTTTCCCAGCTATTTCCTCAGATCCTGACTGTTCCTGGGCCCTGAGGATGCCACAACCTCAAAGAGTTTTATAAATCCAGAGGGGGAAATGATCTGTCTGTCCCAGCCAGCAGAGAGCCCACGAGAACGTCTGTGGGGTTTTACCAGCCAGGCTGCTGCCAAAGGAGCCAGGATGGGATCCCTGACCTTTCCCAGCCCTCCTCCACCCCGGGCAGCCACAGCCTGCTCTGGAAAAGCTTCAGCTCAACCAGGCAGCAAAATTAGAAACCTTCTCCAGGGACACTCTTACTCTTACACCAAAGCACTCCTCAGTGAGATGAGGGATGGAAGAGCGAGTGCAGAGAGTCCTGTCCCTCTCTGAGGGGTTCCCACAGCTCACTGGGAATGCCCAGACACGCTCAGGCAGCTGTAGAGGGGTAGGAGCAGAGCCAAGCCCTGGCCTGTGATTCATGGAGCAAGAAAAGCATGTTTGAGCTGAGGAACAGCAGCATTCACTGTCAGAGCTCAAAGGAGAGATGTGGGACTCCAGGGGCTCTCCAAAATGCAGTTTATCACATCCAAGATGTCACAGCAGTTCAGGGCTGTGGGTGACAGAGCTGTGCCCACAGCTCTCAGCTCCAGCTGCAGGCAGCCCTGGACACCCTTTGGTTTTGGTTACAGTGCATTCTGTACTTTTCTTTGCTTGAAATCTTCACACAGCAGAACCAATCTGTACCTGAACTGTTATCTATAGCCCATCATAACTCCTGTAATTACCATGTTCATGTCGCTGCTCTCCAATCACTCACAGTCAGCACATCACAGGTCAAGCTAGAAGTTGTTTTTCAGTTTTCTTGCAGTGGGAAATTCTGAGACCTTTTTCCTACTTGCCACATTTGCTGCCTTGTTTCCCTGTGCTCTCTTTCTGCTTGGTAAAAACATCTTCTTGTTTAAAGTTTATCCTTTGCTCTAAGTCATAAACCCCCTTCTAACTATCACACCTTTTGCCTCTTTAGTTATCCAGTAAAACCAGCTCAGCATTTCCTTCTGTATCAAAACTTGCTTCCATCTCCATTTCTTCATCCTTTCTGCTAAGCACACACATCTGGGAGACTTTCTTGTCAAACTTTCATCCCTCCCAACACTTCACAAGTGTCCAGATCCTCTCATCCCCACTGCTCACACAAAGCTGACTGGCATTCCATAATGGAGTTTTTTTTCCAAAAATTTTTGGACTTTTGACTGTTACTGAAGGCTTTTTGAAGGTATGTGATAACTGCATAATTTCTGAGAGAAATCCCTGGTTATTATAGTCTCATTTTTATCCTAAGTCACCACAGCAAGGTGAAATAATGAGTATGGAGAATTGTCCAATAAATTAAAAATCAGATATTGCAATGGACTAATCCCCAGGTATTTCCAATAAACTAAAAATCAGATATTACAAATAACCAGCTGCAGTACAGTAATTTAAGTTCAGATCAATAATTGTTGGGTTATAATTAGAAGTTTTAGGTGAAAGCTACTAAAGACTTTGTCCAATTTTTGTGACCACTTCCAACTCCTATCTGGCTCTGGGAAAATGCAAGGACTGGGGAGATTTGGGGAGGATGAGAGGTTTGGGGAGATTTTGTCCCACACAGTGCAGAACCTGACCCTGCATCAGCCAGAGGGAGAGCAGCTGCTCCCAGGGAGCTCCAGGTGTGTTTTGGAAGGGGAAAGCAGAATCAGCAGAAAAGCCCTGGCAGGTTTGGCAGCTGCTGCCCCACAAACACAGAGGAGCTGCTCTCCCAGCAGATTCCCAGCCTCCACACCCTGAGCATCTCTTTTGTGTGCTCCAAAAGCTCTTCTGAGCTGGTGCTGGCCCTGACAAGGCTCTGTCCCTCTGGCTGCTGGGGGCAGTGAGGGCAGAACCATGGAATTCTGGAATTCTGGAATTGTTTAGGTTGGAAAAGCCCTCTGAGGTCAAGGAGTCCAACCTTTACTGCAGCACTGCCAAGGCCACCAGGAGCCCTGCCCCATGTGCCCTGGGCAGCCCAGTGCAGCCCCTTGGCAGCTCCTGCACTGGAGAAATTCCCCCAATTTCCACCCTGAGCTCCCCAGCCCAGCCTGAGGCTGTTCCCTCTCCTCCTGTTCCCTGGGAGAAGATCCCAAATCCCCCAGGCTGTCCCCTCCTGGCAGGAGCTGTGCAGAGCCACAAGGTCCCCCCTGAGCCTCCTCTGCTCCAGACTGAGGCTCCCCAGCTCCCTCAGCTGCTCCCCACCAGAGCTGTGCTCTGGTACAGGCACAGAAATCTGAAATGACAGGATTTTCCTGCAGGAATGTGGGAAACACAGGAGAAAACCACAGGGCTCCCAGCTCAGCCCAGGAGGGAACAGCCCTGGCTCAAAGGGCCTGATGGAAGCTCAGCAAGGCCACACCAAGAGTCTTCTCTGGGCTGTGACCCAATAAAAGTCATAATATTTCTCCTTAAATAATCATAAAATATCTGAAATTAGGAGGGAGCCATAAGGATCATAGTGTCCAACTCCCTGTTCCATGCAGGGATAACTCAAACTAAGCCATAAGACTCACCCAGAAAAAAGTAAAATAATGATAGAAATATATATAAAATGCACATAACCTAGAATACATTGCTATATATATTAAAAATATACTGTATTATGTATGTAATGCATCACAGAATGCATAAATGCAATCATCAGAATCCTAACAGGATGTAAAAATTATTCTCTCACCTTTATAAATCTTTGTATTACAGTAACTATCCACTGCTTTTCTGTAGCCTTTTGCTGCTTTTTGTGCTTCCACTGACAGTCTAAGGTACCTCAGATGGGCAAGTGCTTTAAGTGCTGTGTTTGTCCTCGAACTGAAGGGTATAAAGACCATGCACAGTAAATAACTGACATAAAAACAGGTTCCCTCTTCCACTCAAACCTCTGTAAAGGCAAAAAAAAACCAAAAAACCAAAAAAAACCCAAACATAAAAAAAGGAGTGGAAATAAAATAATGTCTGCTCTCAACTGTCTTGCTCAATGTAAAAACTTCAAAACTCAAAACTTGGCTTCCTTTCTCAATAAATTCCATATTACACAGTGGCAGATAAATGTAAAAAATATTTAACACAAGCTGCCTTCACACAAGGACTGGATCAGCTCAAAAACTGTTTAATTAAATATCTTCCCTCTTCATTAAATATCTTCCCTACAATCATCTAAAGGACATGGAAGGGTATAAGATTAGGACACACAGGTATTGAAGAGCTCCAGAGTATCATGTCTTCCTCAGAAAGTTGCATTTTAGGGGTTTCTGAAGCCAGAAGTCAGCATTGGTCCTGCCTAGGTTCCTTTACCCCCAAATCTACAGGAATTTCCCACGTTCACAGCATTCCACAGCAACAGGAAGAACAGCCATCCATCCTCTTTCCTGAGAGTGGATTCTGTTGCCCCCTGCTTCCCATGATGTAAAAGCACACAGCACCACCTTTGCCATGGCTCTCAGGACTCCGTTCCATCAAATTCCTTCCATTTTTCCCATTATTTTACTCCTTTCCCATCATTTTACTCCTTTCCCCCCACCATTTTACTCCTTTCCAACACTATTTTACTTCTTTTCTCATCATTTTACACCTTTTCCCATTTTACTCCTTTCCCCCATCATTTTACTCCTTTTTCCATTATTTCACTCCTCCCATTATTTTACTCCTTTTCCCATTTTACTCCTTTCCCTCAGCATTTTACTCCCTTCCCCCACTCTTTTACTCCTTCTCTCATTATTTCCCTCCTTTTCCCATTATTTCACTCCTTTCCCCATTATTTTACTCCTTTTCAGCATTTTTTACTCCTTTTCCCATTATTTTACTCCTTTTCCCCTTCATTTTACTCCATTTTCCCATTATTTTACTCCCTTCCAGACTGAAGTATTCCACATTTTCCTCTCTTTCTGCATTAAAAACTGCATCCTCTTCACCTCCCCCTTGTTCAGACTTTCCCAGCTCCCTCCCTTGCCCCTGGAGCAGTGGAATTCCTGCACATGTGCCCAGGCAATTTCCACAGGCACAGAATTTATCCTGCAGGTCGCCTCACGTTAGAGACCAATTAAAAACAAATCATCCAAATGTAATTAATTTTCCTGATTCTGAACAGTCAGCTCAGAGCCAATTACTCTTAGTGCAAAATTAGGTTTTTGAAGGGGGTTTTTGTTAATTTTTGTTGTTTTTTGGGTTTTTTTTTTTAATGTAATCCTGGTGCATCACTTCACATCCCTACACTGACCTTTACCTTTCATTCCATACATTTGACAGAAAATGTAATGCAATAACATCCTCCTGCAACTCCTCAGGGAGTCTGAAGACCAGAGCCCACCACGCAAACAGAGTTTCCTTGCTATTTTCCCATTCCTGAGCCCTTCTGAATACCACAATCCTGGGCTGAGACCCCAAGACCTCCTGGAAATCAACTCTTTAATCCCATTTTTTGCCCCTACCTTTCTAAAAGATCCATAAGGAATTTCCTCTCCTGGACCAGGACAACCCAGCACAGAAATTGCCTTCCTGAAATGCATGGCTGTGATTTTCAGCTTGTGTCAGACTGAAGAATTTCATATTTTTATTTGGTTCCATTGAAGTAAAACCACCTAAAAGAGTGGAAGCATTTCAGGAGGCTCAGGGGGAACTTCTGGGGACAGCCAGGTGGGGCCAGGGGACAGGGAGAGCAGAGAGGAAACACCCAGGGGGGTCAGGATGGATGGTGGGAATATTTCTTCACCAGGCTTGTCCAGGCCTGGCAGAGCTGCCCAGGGCAGTGGTGGAGTCACCATCCCTGGGGGGATTGAAAAGCCATGTGGGGGTGGGGATCAGTGGTGGCCTTGGCAGTGCTGGGTTGCTGAAAATGAGGAATTCCAAGCAGGCTGAAGAGGAGGAAAAGAGAGGAGTGTTCACTCACAGAGTGGTTGTAGTTTCAATTTCTACAGCTCCTTACAGAACTCCTGTTTGAGCCCTTGGAGAAGAGGGGCCTTTCTGCTCTCTGAGGTTTGAGTGCACAGGACAGCATGAAATATTTCTGTCTCTGCAGGTACAGTTCTCCTGCCACCAGGATGAGATCAGTTCATGGAGAATCACACCAAGGACAAGAGAAATTGTATTTGAAGGTCTCTTACAACAAGAAACAAAAGCATCCCTTAGCAGTAGATTGCTTTGTCACCACTAGAACAAATAGTGAATATCCTGCTCGAGTCAGGGAGATTAAGGAATCATTTTTCCTGAAGGTAACTGATTTTACAGTTGTCAGCAAGTGGAAAATAACTTTTTAAGAGGGGCTCCTCAGAAAAAAGCACTTGGATTCCCCCAGTCCTGGGGCTGTGGTTGATGTTCTGTGGCAGAGGGGAAGGGGAAGAGGAAAGGAAGAGAAAGAGGGGAGAACAGGACAGGACAATGGAGAGGAATTGTGGAACTCCTCTCCCTTTGCTGCTTTTAGATTTTGTCAGGAAAACAGAACACATAACAATTATCAACTTCAATTCTATGCTATAATCTTCCACATATTTTTATAAGGCAGCTAAATCCTTCAACAACTTGATTAATAAAAAACAGTGATACCAAAATTTACCAATGTTGTCAATAATTTCCAGAACATTTTGTCTCTCAGCTGATGTCGATAATCCTAATTTACCAAATTCTATGTGTCATCATTTTAAACTTTTCCAGACAAATTAAAATCAGTGATGGAAACACTGAAGTTTTCCCTGGTTGATGTCAGCTGTGGAATTCTGAGCCATGTTTAGGAGATGGAATATACCAAATAAACCAGGGAATGAGGCCCTCAGAGCAGGGACTGTGCCCCTTCCATTCAGAGCCCGTGGCTCAAGGCTCCACAGGGCTCAGCCCTTCCAAGTCTGCTGCATCTCCAGGGAATTAATTAACTTAGAAGGAAAAGAGCAGGATGACAGCTGATGGGAGGGCAGTAGATACACAGAGGTTTTTCCACATCACTGTTTTAAATTTAGGTGACCAAACTTCGACCTCTGGTTCCTGCACTCAGGGTCTGGCTCTCTGTAGAAGCCTTTGAATGCAAGAGGCCATGTCCAAATGTCACCTTTTATCTGGGCTGGATGGGAGGTGGTATTTTTGGCAGCATTAAGGTTTTTTTCTAGTATTTCTTTATGTCCCATATTCCTCAGTATTTATTTTATAGTTGTGTGTCCCTGTCCTCTGGGAGCCTTGGTCTGAGAACTTTCTGCCGTGGTTTTGGTCGGTATTTGAATGAACATTTAGCTCCTTTTTTGTGTCATTCTGTCACGTTTCTCCCCTCCCAGGACTGAATTTGGGTTTCTTTACCCCTCTTTGGAGAACTTATTGTCCAACATCAATTCTCTGAGGCTACAGATTAACCACCTTGGCATATTTAAAGTCTAAAGTTTGAAATAAAGTGAGAAATAAAGGTGAAAAAAACGACACAATGAGAATAAAAATTATATTGATCATCTGGCAATGTTTCAGGAGCTACATGGAATTTGTTCTCATCTCTTAGTGGCAGTCAATGAATCTCAGTTTTCTTTTCCAGGGAATGCCTATAGGGAATTATTTTTTAATACTAAAATGTTGTAATACCAAAAAATATCCCGTTATCATCATTTCAAACATAGCAGCCTATTAAAAGTTGAACCTAGTGATCTGCTGCTCTGGAGCTTCATTTTGCAGAAGGCAAATCACTGCTCCTCAGGTACTGACTCCTCAGAAATGGCATTTGACTTGGTTTTTCCTTGCTGAGTTCCAGTTTTAACCAGTGATCTGCCTTTGTTTCTCTGCTGGGAAGGCCCTGCAGAATTCCCTGGCTCAGCACCGTGTGCCAACAAGAGCCAAAGTCCAGAAAAAGGAAGAAAAGCCCACACTTGGTGTGTCTGGAGAGATGCAGGCCATGGAACCACTTCACCCAGGATAAAAAGATGGAAAAGAAATAGACTGCAGCAGCTGTGATAATAACCAGGCATTCACACACCAGTCTAAACAGTTTTGAAGAGCCACAGGTGTGCTCTGGACCACAGACTTCTCCTTTCCCCAAGAGAAAACATCCACAGCAAACCAGGGAGTGCTGTACATCAGGATTCTATCCTTAACTTCACAGTCACAGAATATCCTGAGCTGGAGGGGATCACTGAGTCCAACTCAGACACCCCAAATCCCACCCTGGCACCCCTGGAGTGGTGTCCAAACACTCCTGGAGCTCTGGCATCCTTGGCAGTGCCCAGCACCCTCTGAGGAAAGAATTCTTTAATTGCTCTGACTGGATCTGAAATTCCTTCATGTTTTCCACCACCGGCTGTTCTCACTTCTAAGAATTCCAAGGGACCCTTGAATACTGAGAAACTTTGCAATTGTGGTGAAAAGCAAAGCAACACCTTCCAAAGAGCCTGGAACAGCTCTGGAACAGATGCTGATCTTTGCCTTGAGGTCAGTATCTGCTGGTGAGTCACCAGGGCAGAGATTAGAAGGCTGTGTTTGTGTTCAGATTATCTGCTGTAAACGCAGCCGGGTGGCTGTCCTGGGATTAATGGAGGCTGACATTTGTGTGCTATCACCTCATTGTTATCTGCTCCTCTCAGCCTTTGTTGGCAGTTCCATAAGCACCTCCCCCATGCAGCTGAGGAAGGGGAATATGAAAGTGGAAAGGTCAGAAGTCTGAAGTGATCTTCACCATGTGCTTCACTTTTGTATCACAAATGTGAATGGAGTAACTGCAACCCCAAAGCCAAAGGACAAAAGCTCTTTCTCCTCTGGGGTGCAACCACCTTCTCACACAGGATTTGTGTCTGATTCTTCTCCCAGCTGCACAAGACAGTAACAGAACGAGGGGGAAAAGGTTTAGACAAAAAGAGGAAGATTTAGATCAGATATTGGGAAGGAATTGTTCCCTGTGAGGGTGGGCAGGCCCTGCCTGGCACAGGGTGCCAGAGCACTTGTGGCTGCTCCTGGATCCCTGGCAGTGTCCAAGGCCAGGCTGGATGGGGCTTGGAGCAGCCTGGGACAGTGGAAGTTGTCCCTGGCCATGGCAGGGGTGAGGCTGGGTCATCATTGTCCCTTCCAACTCAAACCAGTCTGTGATTTTGTGATAAGATTTATTTCCAACACCCCAGGCTGTAGCTGAAGTTTGCTGAGACACTTCTGCTTTTTCCTTCTCCTGCTGGAACTGGAGCACCACATTCCAAACACCTGCTCTTTGCACTGGGAGAAAAGTTCCAGCAGACAAACACCTGGAGGAACCCTGGAGTGGTTCCACCATGGGCAGGGATGGCTCCCACTGGACCAGGTGAGATTTGGGGTGCTGAGAGATCAGTGCACAGCTGGAACTCCTGACAGAAACACATTTTCACCCAAAGCTGGAGGTAGAGAAATGCCCCAGCTCAGCCCATCTCTTCCCAGCACAAAAGAACTCCAAGTGCCAGGAAGCTCTTCCCAGAGAACGTGGGGAAATCCCATCTGAGCACTCTCCCAGAGATGCCTTTGGCCTCTGCTCCCTTCAGTGACACTCAGAAGCCGAATTACCTCTCCTTGCTGGGGCTCTCCTATAGAAGTTCCCAGTGGGACCCAGTGGTTTCCACCACCAACACAAGCAGCCACTTTCCAGAAGCACCAATTAGTCCAATTATCATTTCATTGCACTGATTTATAAGGCAGAACAAAGAGTCTGAAGGGGAAAAGAAGCCCAGTTTACAAAATTCACAACAATAAGCTTTAATATAATGCATTAGTTTCTCCTCAGTTGGTTCTAGAGAGGACAATGTGATTCCAGGAATGTTTGGGCCAAAGAGTTTCAATGTCACTGACAGCCTAATCCTTAGAAAACACTGGAGGATGAACTTTGACTGTATAGAACTTTAAATAAAAATAGCTTTTTTACTAATGTATTCTTCCCAAGTGCCTGCTTCTTCCTAGCATGTTTCCCATCCCAATACTGTTTTTGCAGCTGGCAAATGACACTGCCAATGAGTCTTTATGTTCAATGTTATTTAATATATTCCCATCAGAAAGCTATTTTTACTGTACAATTTCAATATCTTCTTGAAGTGTCTTGCATGTAATGTTCATTTTTTAATTTATATTTCTTTCCCATAGGATAAGTAAATAGAGGTTCAAACAACAATATTGAACCAATTTAGGTTTGTTTGCTGAGAGAAGGGATCTTATAGAATGGAAAATTGCTTTGATTTACTGAAAATAAAAAGAAAAATGCAACTTTTTCAGGCAGTGATCCTGGAGATAATGGACAGACCACCCTCCTAATGGGAGATTTGCATTTCTTTTATAGGTTGGGGGAAATAACGTGGTCAATAATCATTATAAATGGTGGGATGGAATGTTCCCAGAGTCCTGTCCCATTCATAGAACAACCACTTTGACAGGTACATCCTTCAACCTGGTGGAAACACCAGCCTGGCCTGGGGCTCAGAACCATTTTATTTGGGGTTTGAGGAGCAGCTAGGAGTTATACAGGTTGGTGCAGGACAGATCTCATCACACCAAGGCATTCAGTCCCTTCCTGCTGTACTCTGCAGTACAATAATAATAATTAATACACATCCTCTGATCCTTCTCTCAGACTGAGAAAATTTTTATTCACACACAACCAGTATAAAAATACTGTGACCTCTTTAACAATCTTCAAGCCAATACTTTCTGCTGAATTGGAAAAATAATCTAATGTGGCTACAGAAATAATGTTTGTGTTTTATCAGTGCTGTTCCCGCCAAAGGCTGGATTATCTGTTTCACATCCATTTAAACACAGGAAGGTTATAATGGGGCAGACAGCAATCTGGGCTTTATTGGCTGGGAAAACTGACCTCATAAATCTGATTTGATACATCTGTCCTTTGGGCTGTCTGCATGTATGCCCATGCATCCACTTGGCCATGTGCCTGCTCAGTGGTGGATCAGCTTCTGTGGCTACTGCTCAGAGGATTTTCCATCTCCCCCTCCCTGCTGCAAAAATAAATACACTGAGGGAAGTGCAGAAAGGAAGAAGTGTTTATGGGTGCTTGGAGGTGCTTAAGAGAGATGAGATATTCTTGGAGGAGCACTCAGGAAAACATTGATATCACCCTGAGCAATGCTGAGTGTCCATTTCTGGCAGCAGACAGGGGTGTTGCTCCCACTGGCACAGGGTGCCCAGAACAGCTGTGGCTGCTCCTGGATCCTTGGAAGTGTCCAAGGCCAGGCTGGATGGGGCTTGGAGCAGCCTGGGACAGTGGAAGGTGTCCCAGGCCATGGCAGGGGTGAGGCTGGATGAGATTTAAGGTCTTTCACAACCCAAACCATCCAGGATTCTGTGATTCTGTGATTTTGTGATAAGATTTATTTCCAACACCCCAAGCTGTAGCTGAAGTTTGCTGAGACACTTCTGCTTTTTCCTTCTCCTGCTGGAACTGGAGCACCACATTCCAAACACCTGCTCTTTGCACTGGGAGAAAAGTTCCAGCAGAGAAACACCTGGAGGAACCCTGGAGTGGTTCCACCATGGGCAGGGATGGCTCCCACTGGACCAGGTGAGATTTGGGGTGCTGAGAGATCAGTGCACAGCTGGAACTCCTGACAGAAACACATTTTCACCCAAAGCTGGAGGTAGAGAAATGCCCCAGCTCAGCCCATCTCTTCCCAGCACAAAAGAACTCCAAGTGCCAGGAAGCTCTTCCCAGAGAACGTGGGGAAATCCCATCTGAGCACTCTCCCAGAGATGCCTTTGGACTCTGCTCCCTTCAGTGACACTCAGAAGCTGAATTACCTCTCCTTGCTGGTGCTCTCCTATAGAAGTTCCCAGTGGGACCCAGTGGTTTCCACCACCAACACAAGCAGCCACTTTCCAGAAGCACCAATTAGTCCAATTATCATTTTATTGCACTGATTTAAAAGGCACAACAGGATGATCTTTAAGGTCCTTCCAACCCAAACCAGTCTGGGATCCTTCCTGATCCTGTGATTCCCTGTGAGGACGCAGTGGAGTCCATCCTTACACAAGGCTGCACCCCAAACATCAACTCCCACATCAGCACCAAGGCTTGTGCCTGCCACCTGAACAACCCATCCCAAACTCGCTCTTTCCATGGTGATAAATGTTCCTGATAAATAGAGACTCAGCTGGAGGAGCCATGGAGTGGTTTGGGTTGGAAGGGACCTTAAAGCCCATCCTGTTGCAATTCCACCACCCCTCCCACATCAACACCAAAGCATTGCTATCCACCACCTAACCCAGCCAAAAATACCCGATTTTCTGAGAGCCCAAGCTGTGTGTAGGGACTGAAGTGGCCCTGTGTGACCCCAAACTGAGGGTTCCAATCATTGCAGGTGCATGGATGTGCTGGGCTGCCTTTCCTGCAGTGGAATGTCCCAGTTTGTCCATCACCAGAGACACCTGGGGGTTGCTGTGTGCTCAGTGCAGATCCCTTGCAGTGAGTTATCTGAAGGAAACCACCCCCAATCCCTTTTCCCTCCTGTTTTCCAGCCATTCCATGAGTCAGGACTCCCCATTCAGCCTTACACAGTTTTCCACCAGCAAACCAATCCAATATTGCTAGTGAGTAAAAGAGTAAAAAAGAATATTTTTTGTTCTTTTCCTTTGTCTATTTAAACAGAGGTCCAGGTACCAATCATAGACTCATGAAGGTTGGAAAAGGTCATAACTGGCAGTTTTTGAAACAGCTCATACAAGGTCAAGAAAGTGTTTGCTCCTTTCTGTTCTCTTCCCTTCATATCAAGGACCTTTGATGTAAAACTTCAGAAGTTCTCCTATTATGTTCTACATAAAAAGTGAAATATATGATAGAAGTAGGAACAAATTAAAAATTAAATATTCTCATTTTAGAACATTTCCCTCCTGCCTTAGTTTTTCTTTTTTATGATAAACCCACAGGAAATTCAAAGATTGATAAACATGTCTGTTCCAAATATCTGATGTAGTTGATAGATGCTAGAACAGCAGCAAAATATGCTAAAAATATTAAAATATTATAAATATATGTAAACCCTAAACAGCCTGGCTTGGAATCTGTACTGATTCCTGCTTGTTTCAGGCTCTGCTGTTTAACTTTATAGTGGGAGAGCAGAGGATTAAACCCCAGATTAGCCTCCATTCTCTGGCTGGATTTGGCAGTCCAGCTGTTTAGAAGGAAAGCAAAGAGGAATAGGCTCAGGCTATTGATCCAATTTTCTGCTCTGTGCTGAGAGAACACAGCAGCCTGAGCTGATTTTAGAACAACTCCACTTCCCAACAGCTCTCCTTGTAGTGCAGGATAAGATAAGAAGATCATGGGAACAGCAGCTGATAGACTAATCCAGCCATTGATTTCTCCTCCCTGCTCACTCCCTGGGTTTTAATTGAGTTTTGTGGTTCAGCATTGGTTTCAGCCCAGGCTTTCAGAGTCAACCAGAGTACAAAGTAAAGCAATGGGAAAAATCAAATTCTTGAATTTTGTCCAAATGGAATTGGACAAAAATAGACTCAAAGATTCTCATTGCAAATTGGACTCTGGAATGAAGGTTGTGTTGGGGGGGTTTTTGTTGTTGTTCTGGTTTGGGTTTTTCTCCTTTTCACTCAGATCTTGCTTGCAACAAGGCCAATGTGAAAAGGAGAATGCTGGGAAAGAGATATTTTCTTGTTCCCAGCAAGCAGGTTAAAAAATTGAGGGAGCTGGAGGTTTTGAAGAACTCACTTTTGACACAGAAGTCACAGAAGAAACTTAGCAGACAGGGACAAGTTGCTGTCAGTCACCTCTTACACAAATACTTCCTTTGCCAGCCATGCTCCAGCTCAGTTTGCTGGCTCTCCTCAGTGCTCTAAGTGCTAATAATTCAACTGCTGGACATCCAGAGGCATCCCAGTGTTGAACATAATTCTAAAAGAAAGGGAGTAATTTCAAAATAGAGAAGAACACTTCCACTGCAGCACTGGGCAGTCTCTCCATGCCCTGCCTGCCCCGTGCTTCAGACAAGTCACAGATTTTTCCATCACCTTGAGGACAATTCCTGGATCTCTCTTTCCTTTTGCTTTACCTGGACAAGGCCCTTAAGAATATAAAATAAGGTTTACAAACATGGATGATGATTTGTTTGATCACTTAGAGCCAAGATTATGGATGGTAATTTAAACATCTCCTTATTCCCCAGCATCCCAAGCAAACTGCAGGGAATGGATGCTCCCTCCTCATTAGCAGAGCTGACTCTAAGCCTGGTCCCAGTCCCAAAGGAAACTGTGCTGTGCTCAAGTGGCAGAGGAACCCACAGGCCACGTGGGAACACAACATCCAGGATGGAGAAAGGAAAAGCACACGCACAACACTTTTCCCACTGCCCACAGTGGTGTAAAATAACTCAGGTTCTACAAAAGAGCTGCAGGTATAAAATCAGCATTAGACTCAAAGAATAAGGGAGGCATTCTTTGAATATCCTGTAAGTTGCCCTGGACTTCCAGAACTCCTGAGCAGATGTTCTTAACAGGAAAACAAAGCACATGTATTACCTGAGATTTCCAAGTGTGAGTTCTGCCCTTAATGTAGTAACACTTATAATTCCCAGGTTAATTCCCAAGCAGAATTACCTTACCCATGTGACAGCTTGATTTTGGAATGACCCAGATTTTGGAAAGGCTTGTGGAGTAACAAACACAACATAAAATTGTCTTTGCTTTCCTGAAAAGAACAGTACAAAGAGGACAACCCAAAATACCAACTGTCCTTTGGTGCATAACGAGGAACAGCTTCAGGACACAACGTGGTTCTGTGCTTCCAAGGAATGCCAGCACAGCAAGGAGGAGGGTGCCAAGGCACAGCAGCATGGCAGGAGCTCCTGCAGAGCCAAGCCCTCAGCAGATGGTGGGCAGCCAGGCAGGAGCCAGGCGTGATGTTCCCCACGAGGAGCTGCACGTCCCCGTGGTGTCACCCAGGGCACTGCCAGGCTCCCAGAGCTCTGGAGGTGAGGGAGAGCCCCCAGAAACTCTGAGCAGTGCCACCATCCAAACTCTTTTTTATGGCAATGACTGCTCCAGTCTTATCTCCTTCATGTTTGGGAAGTGCATGGCCTGGGCATTGCACAAGGAAAGAGGGAATAGCATTGATCTGCAGGTTAGAAGCAGAAACTGGTTTGGGGTCAGAGCACCAATTAGTAACTGGTCTGGGGTCAGAACCCCAATTAGTAACTGGTTTGGGGACCACAAGCCCAATCTGTAACTGGTTTGAGGATCAGAACACCAGTGTGTAACTGGTTTCAGGACCACAAGCCCAGTCTGTAACTGGTTTGGGGACCAGAAGCCCAGTCTGTAACTGGTCTGGGGTCAGAACCCCAATTAGTAACTGGTTTGGGGATCACAAGCCCAATCTGTAACTGGTTTGAGGATCAGAACACCAGTGTGTAACTGGTTTGGGGACCACAAGCCCAGTCTGTAACTGGTTTGAGGATCAGAACACCAGTGTGTAACTGGTTTCAGGACCACAAGCCCAGTCTGTAACTGCTTTGGTTTAAGTGGGGCTTTTCCTGCCATCTATAACCTGGGCTCAAGGTGAGCTGGCCCAAACCTGGCCCTCTCTCCCTGATTCCAGAACATTCTGTACTTCCCAGTCCCGAGGCTGTGCTGGAAGTTCATTAACCCATTGATTCCAGGCATGAGCCAGTGCAAATCCCACAGTGCCAACTCCATCCCCTCCATCCATGGGCTCCCATTCCTCAAGAGCACAGAGTGAGTTTTGTTTGCTACACGACTGCATTATATAAAGCTGCTGCTGGCAATATCAAAACATATTAAAAGTTTAACTAAGACAATGTGTTTGAGAAGAATTTGCTCTCTTTGGAGCTGGAATGTCCCCATAAAAAGGCATGCTCTGTACGAGAGTGAGCTGTCCAATGATCTGTTGTGTCCTGGAGTAAACCCTGCTCTCCTCAAACCCAAATTGGTTTGGATTCCCTCTGTGCATGCAAAGAGCACTTCCAGCTCCTGCTGCAGCTGCATGGCTTAAACCTGCATTGGTGGCTGATTGTCACAGGTGGACTTTCCTGTCACAGCAGGTCTGGGGACAATGGCACAGAGGCTCCTCAGGACACCCCTGGGAGGGTGTGTCCAAGTGTCCCTGAAATCCAAAGCTGTTCCAGTTTGCAAGGCTTGATCCACTACAATGGTTTGGCAAAACCCATAAAAAGCTATTTTCCTTATCCCAAAGTTCTCCCTTTTCCTACAAGCCCATTGAAAACACTGCAATTCAATGGAAAACACTAGAAATCAATGGAAAACACTAGAAATCAATGGAAAACACCACTAGAAATCAATGGAAAACATGATTATTTCTGGCTGGTTCCTCGAGCCTCCTCCCCACCTCACCTGGCCTCTCACCACTTCACCTCATCTCTGTAGCATCTCCAGCTGTTCCACTGTTTCTCCTTAAAGTTTTGTGTTCCCCAGTCTCCCCCAGTCCTTGTGGTCCCAGGAAGGACCTGGGAAGGCCAAGGAAATCCAGGGTACATAAAAGTTGCTTGAGAGCTTCACTGCACTCAGTGAAAATTGTTTGAGAGCTTCACACACTGCTGATAACTGAGGGATTTTATTTTGCAGACTCTTTACCAGCACTCCAGAGGTGGAAATCACAGTGAAGATGAGACAATTCTGTGATACTGAAATAAAAACCTGGTGTATGAGTGTGACAGCCCTACCAGGAGCTCACTCCATGCCTAGTTTTCCTCCCAGGAAAACTGAAAAGCTCTGTTTTCATTCAGTTTTCAACTCAAAATAATTCTCCCAGGCAGAATTTTGCCTTTTCCTGCAGAACAGCTGAACACCTTGAGCATTCCCACAGTGGCTCAGCCCAAAGGTAGTTCTGGCCTGGAGTTCTGCCCCCAGCAGAGCCAGAAGAAGTGCAGAAAACAAGTGTAGGAAACAGGGCAAGTGCAAAGCAATTCACTGGTGGATGTGCCCTCCCAGTTTACTGCCTTTTTTAGTAGTAAAAACAAGTTGTAACATTGGCAGGGAGCCAGAGGGTTTTACACTTTCATTATCTCCATTGTTATACAATACTGAGTCAGGTCCTGGAAGATGAGTAGGATATTAAATATTTCTTGAGCTTTGCTTTAAAAGTGATTATTTGCACTTCTTTTCAGCCTTCCCCAAAGCCTCATTAAGGCTGATCAATAAAGATCAGCAGATGCTGGACAGGCAGATGATGAAGGGCAAGTCCATCCTTTGAGTCCCTGGTGTCAGGGCAGGGTCCCTCCAACTGGGAAATCTTTTTCAGCTACTTTAAAATGTCCCACCCCCAACAGAACCATAAAATCATGGAATGGTTTGGGTTGGAAAGGACCTTAAAGCCCATCTTGTTCCACACCTTGGGCTAGACCAGGATGCTCCAAGCCCTGTCCAACCTGGCCTTGGACATTTCCAGGGATGGCTAAATTGTCAAATGCATCTCCCCCCAAGACTGATTTAAGTTTATATTCCTAATTTCACAGCAGGACTCTCTCCTGCATCCCCTGTACCTGCCCAGGGAGTGCTGGAAGGAGGAGAGCTGAGTGCAGGAGCCTGGGTCAGACCCACACTGAGGCAGGGAACATTCACAAATGCCAGGACAACTTTCATAACTCTGCTATTCTGATCCTTTGGGACAGAAAGGGGGTTTCAGCAGTGATGAGCACCCTAAAAAACTGGGTTCCCTGTAAAAGAGACAGACCCAGCTTTTCTGAGCCAGGTGAGAGGTGTTTGGTAGGCTGGACTTGTGTCCAGGCTGGGACAGGAGCCACATGCCCAAAGAAAAACTGCAGCTGGGTCTGCCCTCCCTCTGTGAGAGCAGGAAAGATTTTCCAGTATCTCCAGAATTTAAACCACCAGAAAAACAAGGGATCAGCCTCATAAAGCAGTAGCACTGCTCTATTTCACAAATAAAATCCAGTGCAGAAAAGAGATTTCCCATGAATTGGTGTGAGCCTGGTGCCCAGCTCTGGGCTGTTCCCCTCACTCAGGTTAAACACACCTGGCTGTCCCCACACAGGGGAGGCCTCTTCAAGCACATTTTCCTTCTTAATTAAAATAACTTTGAAATTAATTTTGAAATTTAAATAATTTTGAAATGAGAACTGGCCTGTGAACAGAACCAAGGACAGTCCAGCAACTGGGCTGATCAGATTGTAGGGACTGGCAAACAGGTCCCAGTGAGCTGGAATTCAGCAGGGAAAAGGATTTCTCCACATGGAGAAGGGATTCCTTGGGGTTTTTTAATGAACATTTAGTGCAACAGATGGCTTGATGCTGTGCACATAAAAATGGTTTTATTGACTATCATCATTGCTGGCAAATGAGTCAGGAAATATGTGAGGCTCAGAAATCACCTGCACAAACCTTGGGGCACCTCTCTGCATCCACCAGCAGGTCCATGAGCAGCTCCAGGCTCTGGAAGGGCACAGGGGAGGGAGGGAAGGCTCTCAAAAGGGCAATAAAGAGATTAAAGAGATGAAAGAGCTGCCTTGAGAGGCTGGGGCTCCTTGGGCTGGGGAGGGAGGTGGGGCAGGTCTGCAGGGGGGTGAAGGTGATGGGTGAGGTGGGCTGGAAGAGCTGCTCAGGACCCCTGGCACTGCTGAAACCTGGGGGCACTCACTGACAGCAGCACAAGGAGGGACAGAGAGGCTGCACAGCTCGTGGATTTGCTGCCAGAAAAGCTTTGGAAGCAAACAGTGCCTCAGGCAGAGGAGTTCATGGACAACAGGTTCATCCAGATAGAAATGGAATTAGGATAGGGGTGTGCCTTTAACATCCCTCCTGCAACCACTGTGAGTAAATCTTACCTCCAGCTGTCACTTCTGGGCACAAAATGCATTTTTTTATTCTTTTAAATCTGCTGTAGTCACTAAACATTTTTTTCTGTCCCTAAGGAAATAGGAGTAGCAGTAACAATAATACAAATAATAACAGCACATAAAACCAAACAATAATGGAAAGGAATAAACAAATAAAATAACAAATAATAATTGTAACCAATAATAACAAGAACAAAGTAAAAATAAAAAATTAATAAAATAAATACTACTACTACTATTACTACTACTACTACTACTATTACTACTACTGCTACTACTACTAATAATAATAACAGTAATCTAACCAAAACTGCAAGCCAAACCAAGCCAGTCCATTTCCTACAGAACACAGAGCTCAGCTTCCAGGCAGTGGTATGTAAAGAGTGAATAACAGTCCTGGTTTTAATTACTGCCCTGCAACAGTGCTAGGAACAGAGATCCATGTTGAACAGCAATTCCTAAGTGTGCTCCTTCTTGGAAACACAGAGAAGGGCTGGCCAGGGAGAATCCTGCAGATGGGATTCTTTTACAAAGTTGGAATTCAACCTAAGGAAATTAAATCTTGAATGACCGGGGGGCAATCTGGGGCTCTCCTCAACGTGTGGCCTCTCTCCTGTTTGCTGATTTATGGTAAAGCACAGGTAGCTGGAAAACTTTTACAGGGCAGAAATGTTTGAAGAAATTGGCTGATTTATGGTAAAGCCTGTCCTGGTAGCAGAGCCTGGACAAATCCTGGATGAACTTTAAAGCAGCCAGGTAATTCCTGTTATTGCACAGTAATTGCTAACTCTGCCAAATTACCTTTTTGTACCTCAATTCCACGGCTTGGTGACATTTTGCTAGTTACTATTTCTGTCTCCTTTCCACAAAAGTTTTCTTAAAAAACTTCCAGCAAAACCAGTGCCTGAGAAGGAAGCTTTAAGCAGAGTGCTCACAGAAAAAGACCATGTTCCGACCAAAGAGCAGGAAAAGGTGTTTCATGAAAAGCCTAATTTCACCCTTAAAAAATTATATAGCAGCAACTCAAATGCCAAAGGGTTTGTCCCACCCCCTCCACAAGATTTAAGCAAGAAAGCAACATTTCCTGAGAGCAGCAAGTTCTCTCGTGGGGTCTGTTCTACAGCAGGAGGTCAAGGGGCACTCTGGAATGTTTTGGGGCACTCTGAAAAAAGCAGATTCTTCTGTGGGAGAATCTTTGGCCCAGTGGCCACAGTTCCTGTGGTGCTCTGTACATGAATTTGCTGTCCAGGGCCATGGAAGCATCCCTGGAGAACAAGCACAACCTGATCCCACAGCTGTGGCCCCAGTGCTGCTGCACACGAGGATCCAGCCCTGAGAGGAGGAGGAATTGTGCCATGATCATATTTCATCTGCCCACTAACAGGGCAAAAAGGATCAGATTTGAATGCTCATCCCCTGCAGATAGAAAATCCCTTAAGCAGCTGCCAACTGCCAGAGGTCATGAGCAAAGCAGGGTCCTGCAGGAGAACCATTCCCACTGTGCCAAACGTGGGCAGGCACAGCTCCTGCCAGAGGGGTGGGGGAGCACTGGGGAGCAGGGAGGGGAAAGATGAGGCCATTTCATCCATCAGAGCAGGGAGGAGTCACTCTAGGCCAGGGATGCTCCTCTCTGCTTCCAAATCCTCTGCAGCAAGGAGAGGAGTGATGCTGAAGCCACAGATTCTCAGGGGATCTGGAATTCTGGTCCAGCAGCAGGAGGAGCAGCAACTGACAGAACCAGAACTCACAGCCTCAAGCTGCACCAAGGGAAATTTAGGTTGGATATCAGGAAAAAGTTTTCCACAGAAAGTTCTGGAATGGCTGCCTGGGGAGGTGGTGAAGTCCCCATCCCTGGGGGTGTTTAACAAAGCCTGGATGTGGCACTGGGTGCCAGGGTTGAGCTGAGGTGTTGGGGCTGGGTTGGATTTGATGATCTTGAAGGTCTCTTCCAACCTGATGATTCTGTGAATTCTGTGAATTCTGTGAATTCTGTGATTCTGTGAATTCTGTGAATTCTGTGAATTCTGTGAATTCTGTGAGCATGCAGACCTCCCCCAGAAGGGTCCCTTTTCATGCTGCCATTGGGAGAGTGAGTCCTTCAGCTGCTGAGCTTCTCTGGCAGTGCTGGCACCCCCCAAAACAGGATCCCCCTGTCAGACTGTGGGTGTTTGAAAGATTGATGCTGGCACAGTGTTGGCAGGCAAAAATACCCAACCCCAGCACCAGGGAGGGATGGTTTTTGCTGGCTCTTTAAAAGCCTCTGTCAAGGAGATGAATGTGAAAAGAACACCAGAGCAGGTGTTCTCCTTCTAAAAATCCATCAGAGCAGCTTCTGTCCAAGGAGAGAGACCTCAAACAAAATCCAGCATCAGCAAACTCTGACAAACAATGGTTTCCAAGGAGAACTCAGACTTCCACCCAAGCCTGGCTCAGCCAAGCACAAAAAGCTCAGTCCTGGGGAAAAACTTTGCACCTACTCAGCAGAATTTCTTAAAAATATTCATTCTCTCACAGAGGAGCATGGAATAAACATCTGAGTGCTGATTCTCAAAATCCAGAATTCCTCTAATATTTTATACTGCATATATGCTCTCATTTGATCCTCTCTGCCAATAAATGGCTGATAATTAATGATAGAATGGTTTGGGGTGGAAAGAGCCTCAAATCCCATCCCATTTCAACTCTGCCACGGCAGGGACACCTTCCACTATCCCAGGGTGTTTCAAGCCCTGTCCAGCCTGGCCTTGGGCACTGCCAGGGCTCCAGGGGCAGCCCCAGCTGCTCTGGACACCCTGTGCCAGGGCCTGCCCACCCTCAGAGAGAATTTCACCCTACCATCTCATCTCAACCCACTCTCTTTCAGTTTAGAGCCAGTTATAAAAGCTTATATTAAATAAAGCATGTATTGCCTGTGCATTCCAGAAAGAAATGGTTGTTATCTCTTCAAACAACTGTCAGGCCAAATGTGTGCAGGGTCTGAAGCAGAATGTGAAGTTTTTCTCAGAGCTCTCTCTATATGTCACTGCCATTACAATTATGTTCTGTCTGTAACAGCACTTGAACCATCCCCAGACATTTTAGTCAGCTCAGGCTTTTGAGATGTTTTCATTTAGAGTCAAAGGGTTTCTTTCTCCTGGGCAGTGCAGAACCAGGTGAAAGAGAAAGAAAGGATGAGTGCAAATCACTTCAGCAGTGCAGCACAGCTGAGTGGCTGCCCCTGCTCAGTTTGGATTGCAGCTATTGGAATTCAGTGTGTTCCCATCGATTTTCCAACATGCCCAAGCTGCACTCCCCATGTGGTATCGACTCAGCTGGGGAGCCATGAGGCAGAGACAGTTAAGAAAATATTTACAGGAGACTGAGCCCTACAATAAATCAGTAATGAACTTGTTTGTCTGACCCATTTATTCATGACCCATAAGTGAGCTTCTGCTTTTTGCTGGAAACATCTCCCACACACACAGCCCCACAGTGCTGCAGAACCCCAAAGGCAAAACAGACCCTCAGTTCCTCCATCAAAATAGACCCTCAGCTCCTCTATCAGACCCTCAGTTCCTCTATCAGACCCTCAGTTCCTCTATCAGACCCTCAATTCCTCTATCAGACCCTCAATTCCTCTATCAGCCCCTCAATTCCTCTATCAGCCCCTCAATTCCTCTATCAGACCCTCAATTCCTTTATCAACTTTTCTATTTTCTGTAATGAACCCAAGAGAATTTGCATTGTGACTGTTCCTCCCAATCTCTTGTTTAACTTCCACTCAGCCAAACACAGGTGAGCTTCCTCAGCTGAGTTGTAGAAGTTGAATATCTCCTCTGGAGCCAGCCTGGGAGAGCTGGGGGTGCTCACCTGGAGAGGAGAAGCTTCAGGGAGAGCTCAGAGCCTAAAGGGGATCCAGGAGAGCTGGAGAAGGACTGGGGACAAGGGGGGGAGGGACAGGACACAGGGAATGGCTTCCTACTGCCAGAGGGCAGGGCTGGATGGGATATTGGGAATGGAATTGTTCCCTGGGAGGGTGGGCAGGCCCTGGCACAGGGTGCCCAGAGCAGCTGTTGCTGCCCCTGGATCCCTGGCAGTGCCCAAGGCCAGGCTGGACAGGGCTTGGAGCACCCTGGGACAGTGGAAGGTGTCCCTGCCATGGCAGGGCTAGAACAGGATGAGCTTTAAGGTCCCTTCCAACCCAAAGCAGTCTGGGATTCTGTGATCTCTTTCCACTCACTTTAGCTCTGGGAACAGCTCTCAGACAAGTTTACACAAGTTAACAATGTTCTGCTTCCTGCAAATGTAGAAGTGTAAAAGCTAAATATTCTTTCAGGTAAAACAGACACCATCTTCCACTCTGAGTGTTTAATTTCAGCTGTTTATAACTCTTCCTCACACTCACATCAAAGCACCCCCAGCAGAGGTAGGGGAAGAGGATTGCTTGTGATACAGCTTTTCTCATGTAAAGACTTAGCATTACAAGGAAATATTGAATGCAATGCACACACACATTTAAATAAGTGTCTCTGAAGAAAATAGAACTTGTTAAGCTCATCTCATCCCTTTATACTTTTACAGGACCTCTGAAAACTGTTTGATGCTCCATGGGTCCCTTTCTCAGTGACCTGACACCTCTCCAAAGTGCCAAGATTTTATGAACAGCAGCTGTACTTGCCCAAGTTGCTTCCAAACCCACAAAGATTTCAGAAATAAATGAGGGTTCATCAAAAGCAACGTTTTTCCTCGAAGGCTGTTTCCTCTAAACCAAAAGAACACAGACACTTCTTCCCACATGCCTTGTCTAGGACTTTCAGCAGCACAAAGACACAGATTCCAGGAGGAATCCATTGAATCATTTTGGGTTGGAAGGGACTTTAAAGCTCATTTTGTTCCACCCCTGCCATGGCAGGGACACCTTCCACTGCCCCAGGCTGCTCCAAGCCCCAGGGTCCAACCTGGCCTTGGGCACTGCCAGGGATCCAGGGGCAGCCCCAGCTTCTCACAGAAGAAGCTCATCCAAGAGATCATGGGAGACTTTAAACTGTGGTAGAAGCAGAGAAATAACTGGATGCAAAGCAGTGGAGAATCAGGATTCATTCATCCTGTGCTCACAAGGCTCTTTATCCAGCTGCCCCTCTGAGTCCAGAGCACATCCTTTCCTTACCCTAACACTCCAATCCCTCAGCTGGCACCAGTGACCTGCCAAAGCACGAGAACCCTCAGCTCAGCTCACAGAGGGGTTGAGCAAGGCTTTCCTCCTTAAATCTGCGCCTCCAACCACTGCTGAGGGAGGAGGATTCACCTCTGAGCACAGCAATGCCCTGGGATCAGACATGCCTCCCTGCACTGCTGCCACACCTTCTCCAGAAGCTGACTTGGTGTTTGTTTGGGTGACATGGGAACGTCAGGAAGAGCAGACAGGCTCCTGCTCCTTCCCAGGCATCCCAGCTTGCTACCATCAGCCTGCTGGCTGAGCTCAGGAGGAAGGAGAATGTGGGACAAGAGCAGGATTTCCTCAAGACAGAAATTAGTGCTGGTGATACAGATTAAGTACAAACACAATGTTTTGTTGATTACTGTGTCCAAAGGAGCTTTTAAGAAAAAAAAGGCAGTTTTCTTAGAACACTGTTTTAAGAAAAAACAGAAAGTTCTTGCCAAGAAATGCTCTTAGAGATGCTCAACACAAGTGTGCACTAACTTTTATGTAAAGAAAAGAAAAATCCTATCATTTTATAGCTCTCATCTGATGCTGTTTACTGCAGTCACAATGGGCTCTAAGTCTCTTTCCAATTTTCCAGCACAAAGTCCTAATCTGAGGATGTCCTAATGAGGCCAGAGAAATGCTCAGCACTGGCACAGCCTGGCAGTTCTGCCATGGACCCTGAGGCTTTGGCCAAATCCCCAGGTCAAGGTTTGCAGGCAACATCTGAAGAAACTCTCCCTGTGTAAATGAAGAAACACTTTGGCCTGTGGCTGCCACCATGCGCAGAATCATTTTTCTGGGAGAAAAACAAAGCAATCTGCATAATCCTGGCAAATGGGAAAGGCAATTTCAGCAGTCACATCCAGCATTTTGTGCTGCAATTTCCTAAAGGGTATTCCAGGCAATTTTAAACACACATCACCTCCAAGAATCAATCTAGCACTGAAGCCACTTTGGCTCTGGGGGGAAGGAATTTAAGGTTCTTCTGCTGGTGCTGATGAAACATGAGGACAGGGGTGCTCCAGGCTCAGAAAGCAGCACATCCCCGTGGCAGGGAACTTGATTATCTCAAGGCTTCTCTGCCTCCTTGCTCTTCTCCTTTACATAGTGCCTTCCACACATCTTTCCCTTTCCCAAAGGATTTAAGGACCAGTCTCTCCAGCTGGCTGCCCTCTCCTGGATGGAATCAAAAAGTGTTTGATTACTTCCACTTAGATAAAATGCAGTGATCTGCTTTTAATTTTTTTTCCTTGTGTCTGTGTAATCACAAAAGTTCCACTGTGCCAGAACAAGAACTATGAAATTTTAAGGGGCTGCTTCATAATCCTCAACAGAGCTGCCAACTTTTTTTAAAAGTAAAGTTTTTAGCCAAATTGCTTTTTATATATATATTTTACAAAGTTTTAAATTTTTACATTTCTTTCCTGTATTTACCATTGCCTAAATCCTACTGCTGTTCCTTTGTAAACTACTTAATCCCTCTCTTCAAACACGCTGGAAAACATTTCCAAATCTCTTTGTTGCTGAAGGTAAGCGTGTTAAACACAGAATATTTCACTTAGAAGGATTCTTATATAATCTTTTCCTCTGCCTCAAGTCAGGGTCAAATATTTCTTTGCTACTCTCAACCAGTGCTTGGCTGACCCCAGCTACAGCCAGCTGATAATGGGGACTGCACGGTTTTTGTAGGGAACCAGTCCACTCCTTCCCCAGTTAACCATTGGTGTTCCTACAGGTTTGTTTCCCACTCCTGAGATGAGCAAAGGGCTCTGGAGATGATTTTCCCACCAGGGAGCTGGGAGTTTCCCTCTGGGAGCCCTCATCTTTAAATCGAGGGCAAGGATTAGGATGCAGAGAGGAAAGGCAGAGGACAAGCCCCCCTCGCAGAGGGATTCAGTCGCTGCCAGCGGCACGGCCGAGCCGGAGCCTTCTCGGGGCGTTGTGCGAGCGCGCTCCCAGAGCAGCCAGGCTTTGAAACTTTCACTGCACATCTGTGCATCCCTGCCTGCGCTCGGCAGCGAGCCAAGCGCTGAATTCCTGCGAGCCCGTGCAGCTCCCACACGTCCACAGCGCTAGGACCCAGAGGGAGCCGGCTCGCCGTGAATCAGAGCGGAGCCCCGAGCGCTGAATGAGGCTGCGACGGCAGCGGCGATGTGAATGGCTCTGCGGGCTGCCCACAGGGGCCGAGGACAGGGGTGCCACGGAGCTCGGAGCAGCCTGGACAGCCTCGGGCAGCGGCGAGCCCGCGGCGAGCAGCGCTGCGGCTCCCAGGTGAGCGAGCGGGGCGGGAGCTGCGGGAGCGGCACTGCCGCACGGCCCCGGTGCGCGGCCAGCGCCGGCTCCGCGCTCCGGAGGAGGCTCGGGAGGGATGGCATGGGGTGGGATAAGGTGGGATAAGGTGGGATAGGATGGGATGGGATGCCTATGCAGCACGGAGCGCTCGCTGCTTGCTTGTGGTTTGGTGGAAGCGAAAATCGCATCTGCTAAAGGCAGGTTTGGCCGCACGCACATCTGGAAGGTGTTGGTGGGGCAGCTGTGGATAAGCTTAGAGCTTGAAAAACATCTTTAGCCAGAGCAGCTTAATCTCAGGGAAATGCAAGTGTTCTTACTCTTTTTATCCAGGTATATGGGAACTTAGTTTTATTTGCATTCTACAGCAGTTGCACCCATATGAAAATTCTTTACTGGCTTTGTTCTGAATATTGAGGCTTTCTTATTTCCTTTTTTCCCTGCCCTGTGATAATTCTAGTCTAGATAAAAACTCCTTTCTTTCTTTACTAATATAAGTAAATAGGAATTCTGCTAAATCAAAGCATGACTGACCCAAGGCAGGATCCTTTTAGCTGCAGACAGAGCAGGGCTTCACCAGAGACCGTATATCCTCTGGGATGTCCACTTGGAAAAGCTCACGACCTCCCTGCTGCCTGTGTGTAGTGACAGGATGGAGCTGACAATGTTTATTGATTTATAGCTGGTGATAACACTGTTTTAGCTGAGACACTGCTCACAGATAAAAACAGGGACCCCAGGAAGGGAGACAGAAGGAATTTGTGTGCTGAGAACAAAAAGTGTTTGTGCTTCGGTTCTTTCTGCAATTTAAATTCTCCTTATAAAGCTCAAGAAGTTTTAGAAAAACACCAAAAGTGAGTGTGCTTGTCAGGCTGGTTTTCCAAGTTGTCACAACTTGGAAGTTGCATTGTGGCTGTTAGACAGATAATTTATGGATGTTTTCATGCATTAGAGTATCACAATAAAGTTTTTGGGGCACTTTTTTTTGCTAAGCCAAACTAAAATGTGACAATTCTCTGCAATAAGACAGAGAGGGAGCTGACTTGTCTGTACATTCCTGCTCGTGGCATTTCTGAGCTAGTTCAGATATTGTGGAAAACAGGCTTTTAAAATCCCCCTGCCAACTGCCATTTCAGGCAGTTTTGTCTGAAATTCAGAGGGTTACAACATTTTCTGCACTTTCCCAAGAGATTACAGGGATAGAAAGAAGGGATTTGAACGATGAATCAAATCTATTGGAAAGTTCTCAAGTATGATAAGAAAGACTCTAAAGGCCTTAGAATGTATTAATAATCATAGATATGAATCATTTTAAAACAAATCTCAGCAAGGTCTGGAGAGGAGCCCCCTGACACATCTGTGCAGAACCAGTGATTTCACAGCTTGATCGATCCCAGCCACTCAGCCTGGAGGGATCTGGCCCTCCCTCCCAACAAGGTGGTAAAGAAAGTAACTGTGGCTCTATTTCCTCATCCTCCTAGCTCAGCAGTGCCCCTTTCCTCCACCAAAGTCTGAAATTAGATTTTTAGATGTCTTCCTTTAAGTTCAGTAGAGAGCTGCAATGAGCACAAGCATCATTTTAACCCATCTGCTAAATAAACAATTACTTCCCAGAATAACTGAGCAGCCTATGAGATAACCACAAGATATTAATTTAAAAAATAGGTTAGAAAAGGACCTAAAATATGTATTCAGATTAGCATTTTCAAGTGTAAAATATCTTTATTTAATGGAATGTCTAGAACAAGGGTTAAATAAAACACATTTAAAACTAGACTGTTTCAATCAATAGAGTACAGCCCATAAATTTCCCTCCTGCTCCATGGCTTTGGCCATATAAATGTTCCTTTAAGCACAGATTCTATTAATTGGCTTTCTGTTTCCTTAAAAAATGCTTTTAGGACTATCAGAATATTGAATATGTATTAATTAGCATTACTGGCCTAAATCAAAGGCACGTGGAAAAATACTGGTAATTTAAAGAAGTTAACAGAAATCTTTGATTTTTTTTTTTCATCTACATTTTACAAACAAACTGCTGATGAAGAAAAAAAAATAGATAAAGGGTTACTAAAACCCATGGTTTCGTTCTAAAAGATTCAGAGCTGTAACAGCAGCAGTGAGTGCAGGATTGGTGGGGTTAGAAATGTTTGTCAATCCCAAATGTGGGGCCAATAAAAACCGGGGAAACTCAACCCCTTCCAGCCCAGCTACAGCAACGCTGACCCCTGCCGGCAGCTGCTCGGGCAAAGGATTTGGTACAAACAAATATTTATTAAATCTCATTCTATTCCCTGAGAAAGGGGCAACAGCTCTTCCCACCAATTCATCTCGTGGAAAGACAGAAAGAAAGAAACTTGTCCCAGGGCAGTGGGGATGGGGAAGGGTCTGGAGCACCAGGAGGGGCTGAGGGAGCTGGGCAGGGGCTCAGCCTGGAGCAGAGGAGGCTCAGGGGGACCTTGTGGCTCTGCACAGCTCCTGACGGGAGGGGACAGCCAGGGGGGTCGGGATCTGCTCCAGGGAACAGGGACAGGACAAGAAGAATTGGCCCCAAGTTGTGCCAGGGGAGGGTCAGGTTGGGTATGGTGGAAAATTTCTGCCCTGAAAGGGTTTTCAGATATTGGGACTGAGGGCAGTGCTGGAGTCACCAAACACCCAAAGTGTTCAGAAATGGCCAGGTGTGGCACTTGGGACGTGGCTCAGGGGTGAGCTGGTGGTGCTGTGTGGATTCAATCTTCTTAGAGGTCTTCTCCAACCTGAATGATTCCATGCTCCTGTGGGAGCAAAAGGCCAAGCACCAACGCTCCTACAACTGCATTCCTGCCCTGGCCAGAAGGAAATTCTCCCTGTCCTGGGTCTGACCTGGGCAGGGTCACTGAGGCCAAAGCATTTGAGAACATTTCTCCAACCAAAGGTCAGGGACAGATGTCCTGTGGGATGTGTTGTGGCTTTTTCTCTCCCCACAATGCCCTTTGTGCAGCCCCACAGAATTCATTAAATATTTGTGTGTGTGTGTGTGTGTGGATGTGAATTTATTCACAAAAATTATGTGGTCAAGCAAAGCAAGATGATTTTTGCTGCTGCCAAGAGATCACAGTATCAATCACTGTGAGTTATGTGCACTCTTGTCTGCTCAGGGCCACTAACACTAGAGGAATTTGGGGGAAAGAAGATCTCAGACCCTCAATATAAACCCATCCCAACCCCAAATCCTGGGTGCTGCTGGTAGCTCTGGTCACTGGTTACAAAAATAAAAGGACAAAGTAAAACAAGAAAAGGTGCAGGATGATGAAAGCCTGGAACATTTTCTGTATTTAGAGAAACTACAGAGATTATGATTTCTAAGTCTGGCAAAGAGATGGCTGAGCAGGGGTGTGAGGGAGATATTTATAGTCACAGTTGTCCTTAAGATGTAGAGAGGAAATGGCTGTTGTCAAAAATCGAGGAGCAGGAAATAAAACTGGCAGGTGGCAAAGTCGAGGCAAACAAAACAAGGTGGTTCCTCTCTCTGGGAATGAGGGAGCTCTGGAATTCCTCCCCATGGATAGGGCAGGTCACAGGGCTCAGGGAGCACTCAGGCACACGGAGAGCAAAGCTGCTGCCTGTGGTCCCATCAGTCTGTGGTTCCAGAACCACCTCTGGGTGGGAGAGCAGCCCAAGGATTTGCTTCCCACATGTCCCCCACTCTCTTCTTCTTTGTTTTCCTTCTCCTTGGTGCTTCAGCTGTCAAATACTCCACCTACCCCAGCCCAGAAAAGGTGACTGTGTAATATTTGCTGTGGGTTGCCAGTTCACCAGTTCATCGGTGAAAGAATGGCAAAAGGTGAAACAGCATCCCTCCTTTTGGTGTTTGCTCAAGGATTAGGTGTAGGCCAGGGTTCATGGATGTTACCAGTACAGAAAGACACCAGTGATGAGATTTACAGCTCCTCAGGCAAATCAGTGTCTGAGACAATGGAGAAGAGCCTGTGAATCCTGGGGCATCTTGTGAAATTCACTGAAATGGGGAAATACCATTTTATCTCAATGTGGCTTTCATATGGAGCTGGCATCTTAATTGAAAATTTTTACTGAACTCAGGTATTTTCTAACAGCTTCCACTAAAAATATTATGCACAAATAAATCTCAAGGAAAAAGTAGCTGGGCAATGCCTCATTAATTACACTGACAATAATATTTCACTCTGAGAACTGCATCACCCTGAGAAATGCAGCAGAGAATGGCAATGCCAGCACAGATTCCTGGATGCCAAGGACCTGAGTGCATTGGCAGAGAGCTGGGGAGTCACCAAGGACATCCAGAGCTGGCTCCAGCAGCCCAGAGTCAGAACAGCTCCTGGGAGAGACACTGAGATCACACCAGGGCTGGACAGCAGGAGAAAATCAGCAAAGTGCTGCTCAGTACTTGAAGCCTGCACACAGCTGAAAGTTGCCCAGTGCAAGGAGGAATCAGGCCCTGAACACACACCAAGGAGGCTCTGCCCTATTATCTAAATTGAAATGACTGCAGCAGGTAGTTTGAAATAACATTTGATGGCTTTTCTGCCATCCTTTGAGCTGCCCCAGCCACTGCTGGCTGAATGAAATACCTCTGACTTTTCCTTATCTTGGAGGCAGCTGTTTATCACCTTTCTCCTTTATTCCCTCAGGCTCCAGCATTTCCAACAATGCTTTGAGATTTTATGGCACAGAGCTTGACACCACCAGATGACCCAAATCAGGATGTATCAGTCACACACTGTCTGTTGCTGGCATGGGTTTCATCACATAAAACCCCTGGATGGTTTGGGTGAGAAGGGAATTCATCCCATCCCACCCCCTGCCATGGCAGGGACACCTTCACTATCCCAGGTTGCTCCCAGCCCTGGCCAGCCTGGCCTTGGGCACTGCCAGGGATCCAGGGACAGCCCCAGCTGCTCTGGGCACCTGTGCCAGGGCCTGCCCACCCTCCCAGGGAGGAATTTGTCCCCAGTATCCATCTAACCCTGCCCTCTCTCAGGTAAAGACGTTCCTCCTTGTCCTCTCTCATGGACACGACCTCCACATTTCACAGAAGCATTTCCTGGAGGACACAGAGGTGGTGACAATGCACCAAGGGAGATGTTGACAATGCACCAAGGGAGACAGTGACAATGGACCAAGGGAGATGGTGACAATGGACCAAGGGAGACAGTGACAATGCACCAAGAGAGGTGGTGACAATGCACCAAGGGAGGTGGTGACAATGCACCAAGGGACATGGTGACAATACACCAAGGGAGGTGGTGACAATGCACCAAGGGAGACAGTGACAATGCACCAAGAGAGGTGGTGACAATGCACCAAGGGAGGTGGTGACAATGCACCAAGGGACATAGTGACAATGGACCAAGGGAGACAGTGACAATGCACCAAGGGAGGTGGTGACAATGCACCAAGGGACATAGTGACAATGGACCAAGGGAGACAGTGACAATGCACCAAGGGAGGTGGTGACAATGCACCAAGGGACATAGTGACAGTGCACCAAGGGAGACAGTGACAATGCACCAAGGGAGACAGTGACAATGGTGACAATGCACCAAGGTAGGAGCTCCCTGGCCTGGACTTTCCAACCAAGCCCTGACACAATCCCCCCTCAGTGTGACAGAAACCAAACCTGAACTGACCAGACCCCCTGAGGTAGTTCAAGACTTCTCTAATTCAGGGGTTTTCCAAAACTGAACTTCAACACAGACCATAAACTGGTTCCAAAAAGTCTTTCCCTCCCTTATCTTCCTGGCTCCAAAATCCAATTTCCTGTCCCCATGGGGTCCATAACAATGTGCCAATAAAAGTTCAGATTCTGCTCCCGTTGACTTACTAGGAATCGAAGTCCTAACTGGGATTCAAGCAACAAAGACAGACAAAAAACAACCAGAAAGTAAAACCAGTTCTTTGATTTTTTTTTTTTTTTTGGGCCTTGGTTGACGTATTATTGACAAAATCACAGAATCATGGAATCATTAAGGTTGGGAAAGACCTCCAAGGTCAGCAGGTCCAATCTTTCACAAACACCACAATGCCCACTAAACCATAATGACCATTTATGTTATGCAAACATGAAGCTCTTCCAAGAATAAAATCAAAGAAATGAATTAAATGAATGACTAATGGATAAAATGAATCTGGTTTGTAACTCAGGGCTGGTAATTTCTTTTGATCTGCCATATTTATGAGAAATGTTGCTGCCTTAAAGAGGATGCAGTGAAAATTGTCTTTGGTAACTTGTTAAATGCCCAGGAAATTTAAAAAGATTACACAGATTCTGACAGTTCTGACCTCCAATGAGTCAATTAGCCCAGTGTAAATACAGCTGGGAAGCAGAATATGTGTTTGATAACTTTCTACTTGCCAAGTATGGCTTTGCAAGGTGAAAAACTACTATTTTGATTTTTTCCAGTTCTTAATCACTTTGTATTTCCTCTGTTGTACAAGTAGAAAGGGGATTTTTTTGCTGGTCTGGTTCACTGCTTCACTTTGGCTGTTTTATTTTGTTCCTGACACAACCATGTGTGATCCAGGCTCTTTTTTTAAAAAAAAAAAAAGTTCTTCAGGAATTTTTGTGATGGGAATTTGCCAGGCACGTCATTGCTACGTAATACTTTGATGATGATACATTTAAGAGCTCTGGCTCACAGAATATATGTTTTTCTATTTTGAAACATAGCTTTTATTCTTTTTCTTTGACGACTTTATGTGCTGGGTGAGTCAGGTATGAGAAAAGACCTGTGCTTGTTCACAAAGAGCTTTGCCCTGTGGTGGATGACACAGCCTGCATTTTCCCAGTGCATCATTTCCTGCCCATTATTCCATGATCCTTTTGGGATATTCTATGTCCCAGCACCAGACCAGCAAGGGGTTTGAGGTGGGTGCATTCCCAGAGCCATACAATCTGGTTTTGGGAATGATTTATACCATGATATGCTCACCTTGCTCTTAGAATCTTCTGTTTGCCCCTACCAGAGACATCCAGCCCTTCACCTGGTCATTCTCCTGTGCTGAGAGGACATTGAAGGCTTCTCTCTAAAAAGGAATAAGTTGATTATTCTTGTTTCTGCTCAGTGTTAGCAATTTTCTCCATTTCCCTCAGCAAAACTGATCACAGTAACTGCACTTCTTACCTGGGAGGAGAAAGTACATGAAGTGTGTCAATAGGAACAATTCAGCACAGATCAAGCCCCTGAAGTGAGGTGTGGGTTTATTTTCCCTGTCAAAAATCTTTTCCATGCCTTCTCTCTTTACTGGGGAGCAACCTGGTCCAGTGGAAGGTGTCCCTGCCCGTGGCAGGGGTGGAATGGGAAGAGCTTTAATCTCCCTTCCCACCCAACCAATCCTGGAATTCCATGATTGGTGTTATCAGTGCTCTGAACATTCAACATCCACGTTTTTGTTCTGCCTGGATCCAAACACTCCCTGCCCCAGTCCCTTCTGCCAAACCTTCCTCTCATCATTTTCTCAGGCACAAGCTGTAAAGAGGAGAGTGCAAAGGGTCACTGCTCAGCCTCACATTCCAGGACACTTTATCTATGCCAAAAGTGTGAGTTTCTGGTTTTGGCAAAGCATCCAGAATCCAAAGCATCAGAGGGAGTTTGATCCATGAGCTCTCCCTGGGTGCACGTTCCTGGTGCTGGGCAGGGCTGTTCTAGAGACCATTTCTTTTCTCTGTGTGTTCTGAGACAGAAAAGTGTGTGGCCCTTTCCTTCTCATTTCTTCATCCTCTTTGAAAGCAAAGAAATTAGAAAACCATTTAATGACCTGCAGAATTTCTCCCCTTTGTTCAGGGTTTCAAATTTTAAAAAGAATTTGAGTAATTTGAATTCAGTCTTCAGCACTTGCTTGTGCCATCACTTGAAAGCCAAAGGAAATACTTTCTGTGAAAATAACACATCTCCAGTGCCACAGGAAAACTGATGTGAGGCTTAAAGTTTAGATTTGAAGTTCATCTCTCTCCCTTTGAATTTGCAAAAGCTCATTTCCAAGTGACATGTATTTAAACTCTGGCATTGTGCACAGAAATGAAATACACACCTAATCAGCAAAACTCCCCTCTGGTTTTCATTTTAAGCAAAGGCAAAAAATGATCTTGTAAGGCTTAGACCTTGATTATTGCTTTGAACCTAATAGTAATGCAGAGAAAAGTTGAAAGATGCAAAATTCAGTCACAATGGGCTTCTTTAAAAAGATGGTTCAGTTAGAAATCTGCTAGACATATGTTATTTAAAAAAAATAGAATAAAAATCCGATTTTTTTGTGTTAGACAATGTAAAATTTTCATGTATTCATCATCTGATGAAAATTGTAGCAAAAATAGGCAAATACCAAAGGAAAATTTATTCCTATTGCCACAATTATGTCAATAATCTGTGGAGTCCCACTTTTCAACAGCATTTAATATTTTCATACTACAAATCACATCTGGCTACAAATGTCATCTTCTGTCTCCTCCCACTCCATCTTCATCCATATTTTCTTCCTTCCAGTTCACAATAAAACTGCTTTTTTGTAACCACACTGATTCTTCCTGACAACTGATTCACCACAAAAAGCATTAACAAATAACACTGTAATAAATACAAGGCGCACAGCAAATATCCAGACAAGGAAAATACTTGGTTACATATGGGGTTAAGTGTTATAATGACAGCTAATTTCAAATATATCAGGTTGTATGTACTAATTAATATTGGCACATTTCCCCCACAACCTGGAAATTCAGATTTGGGAGTTTTCTGGATGTGTTTTGTGGAGCTACAGAAGGTGTGAAGCCTGTGGCACCTGTGTCCATGTCCTGCTGCAGAAGAGTGATGGATTTTTAAGTGAAATCCAAATCAGAATTATGGTTATGTGCAAAAAGGAGCATGGAATTTATTACAGAATCATTAAGGTTGGAAAAGACCTCCAAGATCATCAAGCCCAACCTTTGTTTGAACACCACCACACCCATTAAATCATTCTGCACCCCCTCTTGTGATCAATGCCCCACAGCAAAGGCCAAACCATCACCCCAGAGCTGGGGGGTCCCAGCAGGACCTTCCCAGAAGATCCCAGAAGCTGAAGGAACATTCTGGAAGCTCTGACTCAGCATTCCCAGAATCCTTGTAAAACCCAAACACCGGCTTGGACAGGAAGGTTCAAAGGTTTAGGTGGGATATTGGGAAGGAATTCTGCCCTGTGAGGGTGGGAAGGGGCTGGAATGGGTTTCCCAGAGCAGCTGTGGCTGCCCCTGGATCCTGGAGTGCCCAAGGCCAGGCTGGACAGGGCTGGGAGCACCTGGGACAGTGGGAGGTGACAGGGATGGAGCTGGATGAGCTTTAAGGTCCCTTCCAACCAAAGCATTCCAGGATCTCATATTGATTCTTTTTAATGCTGGGGCTCACCCGAGGTCCTGCCACCTGCTCTGCACACCCAGCCAGGTGAGGAAATGTCCAATCTAGCTGCAGGGTTTGCAGCCAGATGTTGGTGCTGCAACTGCAGCCCTGCTGTCACTGCTGACTCACCCTGAGTGCTGCTGTCCCGGGTCACAGGAGGACTGTGGCTCATTCACTGTGACATCAAATTCAGCTGTTCATTGTGCTTGGAATTTCTGATATTACAATGGGATGGGATAGCTACACATGACAAATATCAAATATTCATCAGAGCAAGCAGTTGATACAATTGTGCAACCATGTGCGTGCAGGGAAAATGATGATTCATTTACAGATGTGCAGCTGATTTTTCATCACTGCACACAACCTGGGCCACATCAGGAACCAGACAAATGTTTAAACTCCACCGTTATTTTCCACTAGACAAACACTTGTAACAAGTCTGACATTTCAGCTCCTCTTTGAAACAGTTTCTGCTGGATGTAAGAAACAAAACCCACAGAAATATCCTTCTGGGATTAATTCTCTGAACATAATGACTTAACAGCCTACTTGCTTTACTCTAAAATACTGCAAGTTTTGGTGCTAGTACTAATAGCTGCAAGAAGTTGGTATTATTTATCTCTCTAAAACCTTCTAAAAAGTTGTTTTAACTCCTGGAGGCTGCAAATTTTCTGTCTCAGAGACAAGGCAGCACTGCAGCATCATTCAGAAGGAGGAAATGTGAGAGGGCAAGTGTCTTGTTCCAGCCTGTTGATCTGTACATTGCACTGGAACCTGCTGTAAGCCCAGGGAATGGAAATAAAAGGGAGCACTGGTGAAAATCTTCAAATTATTGCAAAGAACAGGTTTTCAGGAAGCAATTAACTGTCTGACTGGGAATACCCTGCTTTTTATTTGATGTCAAACTCATGGGTGGTATTTTGAAACATTTGATTGAGCTCAGTCAATTAGCCTTGATTATGGTTTGGCTTTTCCCTCAGAAGAGGCTGATCCATAGGGAATGCCACTCATACCAGCACTAAGGCAGAGCAGGATGACTCAGCTGATTAATCAGCTTTCTTTTCTCCTATTAAGAAGCAAGACTTTGGCTTCCCCAGCTGCTGGAGTGATCACTATCGAGCTCGTGTTGTAACTCACCCAGCTTTGCTCACCCCTGACTCACATTCTGGGAGAAGGAAAGTCACCTGCACCCCGACTGCTGGAGTCCTGGAGGAAAAAAAACAAAAGCCAGCACCTGACCTGTCAGGGAATCGTGGAATTACAGATCCCACACAGGTCTGAGTGGAAGGGACCTTCAAGCTCATCTCATTCCACCCCTGCCATGGGCAGGGACACTTTTCACTGGACCAGGCTGCTCCAAGCTCTCCCACACCTCTGGGACTGAGGGACACACACAGCAATGCTGCACCCAGGCATTTCTGTTCACCATAGAGGCCTTGTTTGCAGGAGAAATGCTCCCATTCCTGTTGCTCTCTGATTGAGATTTGTCCCTAATTTGGAATCAACCATAATTCCCATGTTTATGGGTTCTGACAATTCCTTCCAGACAAGCAGGTACTGAATTCTCACCTGTATTTTACCAAATAAATCTAGTAACTTTCTTAGAAACACAACACAGGATCTGCAGATGAGCAATTTTTCCCAATCCAAAAATTAGATTAATTTATTAAATAAGTTAATGGAAGAAAAAAAAAAACAAAGGCTACTTGTAAAAATCTTAAGTAAACACAGAGCCTTTTTCCCTTTCTTTAATAGGTAAATGGCACAAAACACAGCCAGGGTACAGTCACAGTGTGTAATCATGATCATGAAATGCCTGCAATGTAAATGGACTTAATGACAAAATAAAACAAATCTCAATTAAAGGCACAATGATTCCAGACAGGCAAAACCCATCACTCCCCCAGCTTCCCACTCAGTAGATCTCCAAGGAAAGGTTGCCAGCTATGGGGAACAGTTTAGAAAGTTAATGACAGTACAAATGGGATTGACTGGAGACTGTAATCCTGGCTCT
Organism: Serinus canaria; assembly: GCF_022539315.1. Lineage (NCBI taxonomy): Eukaryota > Metazoa > Chordata > Aves > Passeriformes > Fringillidae > Serinus > Serinus canaria. The sequence continues at coordinate 2,619,879 of NC_066339.1, forward strand.
GGAAGCATTGCCAGAGGCCTGACATGAAGGAACAAGTACTATTTCAGGCAGACTGCAAAGCCAAGGCAAAGATTAACATCTGTCAGAATCAGCTACAGAAGAGATTCTTATTGATCCTTGAATGTCACAAGAATTTAGCAGGGCTCAAAGGAACTTTAAAGAGAATAATCAAGTGTCTGTGGATTTGGTTTGTAAATCTGAAGCACCTTTCCCACATTTCAGCTCTTTTCTTTCACACAGCTGTGTGTGATGTAGCTCAGTGCTACAAGGCAGAAGAGCAATTTCTTCCAACTTAGTCAGTGTCAAGCTTAGTCTTGCAGGAAGAGCAGTGGCAGGGAGCAGTTCTGGTGCTGTTACCAACATCCAAGACAGATTTTTGTGTTTGGACTGTGCTGCTGTGGATTTTGTTTCTGCCTCAGCCATATATATCCCTACTAACAAGATTAAGGCTTTGCTCACATTCTTCTAATTAAAATGCTGTAATTCTCAGAAGAGATTCCACATCTTCTTTTAGCAGGGTAATCAGTACATCTGAGAGTTCAAGTTACTATTTTTTAACATCAAAGCTTGCACATAGATAGCTCTCTTCCATGCAGGCCATGACTTTTTTTTCCACACTGGTTTGAATAACAGGCTCCATTTTGTACTGGGCTCAACATCATCTCCTCCAAGGAAAGGCTGGGAGAGCTGGGAGTGCTCAGCCTGGAGAAGAGAAGGTTCCAGGGAGACCTGAGAGCTCCTTCCAGTGCCTGAAGGGGCTCTGGGAGAGGCTTTGGACAGCCTGGACACAGGGAATGGCTTCCCACTGCCAGAGGGCAGGGATAGATGGGATATTGAACAGGAATTGTTCCCTGGCAGGGTGGGCAGGCCCTGGCACAGGTGCCCAGAGCAGCTGTGGCTGCCCCTGGATCCCTGGCAGTGCCCAAGGCCCGGCTGGATGGGGCTTGGAGCAGCCTGGGATGGTGGAAGGTGTCCCTGCCAACCAAAGGCTCCCAACATCTCATCCTGTCAGGAGCACCTGTGCATTTTTCTGCAGCATTTTTTCCTTATCAAACTGGAAGAAGCACGATCTGAGTGGAGCTTGTCCAGGGAAGGGAATGGAGCTGGGGAAGGGGCTGCAGGGAGCTGTGAGGGCTCAGCCTGGAGCAAAGGAGGCTCAGAGGGAATTTTGATTCTGAACAAGCCCCTGGAAGGAGGGGACAGCTGGGAGGGTCAGGCTCTGCTGCCAGGGAACAGGGACAGGAGGAGAGGGAACAGCCTCAGGCTGGGCCAGGGGAAGATTGGATATTGGTGAAAATGTCTTCACTGAAGGCATTGCACTGGTGACCAGAGTGGAATATCTGGAAATGTTCAAAAAACATGCAGATGTGGTGCTTGGAGACATGCTTTAGTGGTGGACATGACAGTGCTGTGTTAATGATCTTAAAGGCTTTCCCCAGCCTTAATGATCCTATGGACTACAAGCTGTATCTCACTTACCAGGGGCAGCCTTGACATTTTATTTACAAAGTTTTTAGTTCTGTAGCTTCTCCTTGCTAGATGAAGGTGCCACTCCACAGATTTCAGAAGCTCCTCCTGCCCTCTCTCCTTCCCCCTGTTTTCTCTAAGGTTGTGACACAGCACTTAGAGACAGTTTTGTTTAATCAGCTCCTGCAAGACTGTTTTGGTGAGTGTAGGTTGAGGAAACTCATTACAGCAGTTTAATCCTCCCAGTCCAAGAGCTCCCACACTCACTTCATTGATGTCACTAGAAATGGGAAAAATGGTTCATATCTAATATAACAAAAGGTAGCAAGGAAAATAATGTTGGTAGACACAGGAACAGTAATCTTCTAATCCTGGCTTACTTTTATAGGAATTCCTTAATTTCCAAGTCCACACGACAGGGAAGTCAGTGAGCCCCACAGAAAGATGAAGGATGAGGAGTTCAAAGATGTCCAGTGCTCTCAGTGATAGCACTGTGTTGCAATTCAGGGACTCAGAGCTGCTCAGACTCAGAGCAGGGCCAAAGAGAGTTCTAGAAAATGTGACAGAAACACTCAAGGGCACTCAAGGGTTTAAAGGAAAAAGAGGCATCTTTCCCATTATCATTTGTACTGAAGCAAAAATGCTTTCAACCACCAGATGATGCCAGAAAATGTAAAGACCCTTCAAATCCTCCTCACACAAGTGAGTTGCCAAACACAGATTTATAAGAGCTGCTGAGACTGCCAGGTCAGTCCAACTCCCTGTTTCCTGTTCTTAAGCAAAGGTTGCTGAACTTCATTTAAACTTCTTTGCTCTCTGTTCTGTGTGTGAAGGATTCCCACAGCACAGGACAGGATCTGATCTCTCCTTTACAGACACTCTTCTGTTGAGCTGTCCTTTTGCACAGAGGGTCTGTGTGGCCAGGAGAGCTGATAAATGTTCAGAGACATTTATTCCAGACACAGCTGCAGGCTCCCAGCAAGGGAGGACGTCCTGCATGCTGCATCATTCACTTCTCTGTGTGTTACACCCTTCAAGCTTTGTGTGAGGTGAGGATATTCCAGAGCTGTCAGGTTCCAGAGGCCCAAGATCCAGACAAACAAACCCCTTCCCACACTGAAATGTCACCTTAAATTTCATTTCACCTTAAATGGCTGAGCAGGGAATAAAAACCTCCTATCTTAAAACATCCACAGCAGCTGCCTCCCCTCAGACTCTGACATAACACAAAGATGGAAAACTCCAACTCCCCACTGCTGGCTGGGTCTGTGCCCAGCAGCCCACAAGGTCCAGCTGAAATATGGCCCCAGTTCAAACTGTGTCTGCTCTCTGGGAGCACGAGCAGATTTGTTGTGCAGCAGCTGCCTGACACACTCAGGGTGCTGAGAGTGCTGAAGTTTGGGCTGGGCTTCTCTGGCCTCAGGTTTGGTGGTGGGGTGTCAGCTGAAGGACAGCTGAGAGTCTCAGAGTATAGGAATGAAGAAACACCTAAATCAGTCTCTGTGCTAGCTCAGTGCAAGGAAACACTGCTTGCATTAGCTTCTCTGAATATCTATTTTGGTGCTAATGCACAGAATCCATCACATTTTGTTACCACCCCTCTTTAGAGCTGCCAGGAGTTGTCTGGCATTGTGAGTGAATGCAGCAATGAGTTCAAACAATCCCACAGCAAGGAGTAAATACCTTCCACAGCAGATGAAAGCCACGATGCTGAAGAGCTCCCAGGTGTGCTGCAGACAAGACTGTGTGGGGCAGCAGCTCTGAGGCAGCTGGACTCAATGTGTGACAGGAGAAGGCAGGAGCCTTGCAGATAAAGAGTCAGAGAGCACGTGGAGCAGCACTTGGAGCTGGAGAGGAAACAAAACAGAGGATGTCAACACATAGGCATGACCAGGGGCAGGAGTGAGAGAGACAGAGAATAGATTTTTAGGGATGGCTGTCTCACTCTCCTGCTGCTTTTTAATCCATCTACTCCATAAGGAAAGGGGCAGAAAAGGGTTTGGTAAAGAGGGAAGGAGCTGGTACTCACATAGATTACAAACACTGGCAAAACCACTCTTGTTTTTCTACCACTTGAGGCATGCAGACACTAAAATACAATGAACAAATAAGGACAATAAGGCAAATAAAAGCATGTGAAGAAATAGGATCAGTTTCCCAAACATCCTGAACACTTGTGCTTTGCAGTGGTTTACTCTGCTGCCAAGTAATCAAGATGATCTCCCAGGCTGAGCTCAGAAAAACATACAGGGGGAAAATGTAGGTATGGAGCATTTTGCAGGGTGTCAACACAATCCCACAGAGAGCAGGCTTTAATCCTCAGCAAGTGCTGAGTACAGACATACAAAGTATGAAAGCCCAGGGGTGAAAATTCCAGCAGCAGCACAGTTTACAAAGCAGCCCTGTCTCCTGATGGAAAATGAAGCAGCACTGTTGTCTGGAGGGCAGGAGCTGCAAGGTGAAACCCTCTTTGCTTGTTTCCTTCTTCTGCTGGTGCTCAGATGAGCCGCAGCATTAGGAGGAATGTCTGAAAGGTCTAAGCAATTGTAAAACCTCATGTTTTTCTTGGTAAACGACCCTAGAGGACAGGAGACTCCTATTTCTCCTGCAAGAACTACGTGTGCTAGCAGAGAACATTACAAGATGACACTGCAATCTGATAACTCAGTGTTTCTGTGGTTGACTTTGTTTTATTTGGTGATGCTTCCAGATTTTTTGTGGAAATCTCTACCCTGTTTCTTAGGAGGTTTTTACCCTCTCATTTCAAAACTACACCACATCTAAGAGTTTCCTGCTGTGCAGGGAAAGAAAACCCTTTTTTCCACCTCTTTAGTAACTAAATTTTTAAGCCACCAGCAAGTAGCAAAAAAACTTCCAAGCTGAAAGTTCTTCTTGCACCCAACTAAAGTATTTGCTTCGTTTAGATTTAAGACCAAAAATGTTACTTAATATATTTTTAATGTTTTAATATATTACTAAATCACTATTTATTTACATCTGCTCAGTTTAAAACCCACTGTATTTCACACCTCTGCAGTGGAGTGCTCAGGAATTCTAAAAAAAAATGTTTTGAACTCAATTTCAAATGGGAAAGGCAGGTGGAGTACAAGGGTTTGTGCATTACCACATCTTTACAATCTGCAGGAAAAACTCAGGCTTTGAACTGAGCAGACAGACAAAAATCTGCCCAAATCTTGAAGGTCACCTCATGCACAGCAGGACACAAAGCTTATGTTCAGTTGTCCAGGAAATATGGAAATATACCTCTCAAATGTACAGGATATGTCAAAGAATACAGAAATCAAAGAGCTAATGAGCAACAGCCCAATGATTGAGGGGTTTTGTACACCCAATTCACCTTGGGGGATGACGGTTTAAGGAAAAATATTAACATTTTTCCATAGTTCAAAGTATTATGCCTGTGCCTTGTGAGTTATAATAAGAAGGGCACAGAATGGCTGTGACTGCTCTGGGGTCAATACCATTTCCAGCTGCAATAAAAATAAGGAATTCAATTTCTAAAGGTGTCATTTTAAGGGGTCTTTGTCATGATTTTTCTATTGTAATGTAAAGTAAATCATAAGAGAGGGAATTCAATCCCTAAAGAAGGCAATTGAATTCTGGAGGTCTCATGAAAGTAAAATAGATTTAAAAATGGGAAAGAATATCCTAGAAATTAAAAAAACCAACAAAAGGAGGTGGGCAGTGGAGAAGAGGAACATTGCTACTGCTTGGCAGGAATCCTGTGTTATTCTTTGGGTTCTTCACATGCTACAGAAGTAAATTCTACTGATCATAAGTGAGTGGGGAGGATCATTTTATTAAGTGTTTGTAAAGGCATTCGACATTTCTGGATGGAAAAATCCTACACAAGCAAAGCAATATTCCATTCCAGTATCAACTGTTCTTCCCTATCTCAGCACTGTGAGTGAACACAAGAGCACCTCATATCATAAGATTTAATTTTGTAGATTTTTGTCTGCTGCAGCTACAGAACTTTTTATCAGGTGCAGCCAGGCCCTCAGTTCAGCAGAACAAAGATTTTAAAGTTCTCTCAACTCTATCCTTTGCTGCATCCTTCTGAACTCTGACTTGCCAAGCACAGACACCCTTCAGCTTCCCTTTGGAACTTCTCAGAATTCCTACCCCATTAAAATATCATTGAGTCATTGAAAATAGTTATAAACACACTGGAAGATTTGTAGAAGATAAAATTCCTTTTGGATGCAAATAATTAATAGAATGGGAAAGTCTGAAAAGTCATGCCATAATTTATGGCTGCTCCTTGTCCTTACATAATGTTCTTTTCCAAATTCATGATCCAGAGAGACACTGAAGATGATGGAGTCTGCCTTTGGGAATGTGATCATGACATCCCAGCTCATTTTTGTTTTCTACCTCATTTTTGGAGGCACTGCATTGATGCCTTCCACTACCACGCGTGCAATTGCTGTGTTCAAGTTTGTTAATGCAGTTGTAGAAAAGTGAAAAAGGAGAATATAAATGAAAATTATGGGCCTGAATAAAGATGAAATGCTAGCATTGCTGCTGGGATTCAGCTGGTTCTTATTAATCAGGGTTTGGAAAAGAATCAGGATTTATATTCCCTTCTGAATAGCTGGAATAAGATCACTAGTTGGAAAGGTTTACTGGCCCTAAAGATATTGTATTTTTCTGCCTTAACTACTCTTGGCTGTAAGAGGGGATGTAACATCACAGTCTGACTGCCCTCATACTTTCTGTTCCAGCTGAATTCCAGTTTGATTTTGGTAGTGTTGTGAAGTCTGAAATTCCAGTTCTTTCATTCCTGGTAATTTTGTATTAGAAACTCTGGGGCCAAATATAGCAAGCCAACTATTCCCAAATTTAAATCCATTTGGGAAAGGTGTAGAGGGGAGAAGGGCAAGCCATGCTCCAGCCTCAGGAAGGTCTCTGGACTCAGTGTTTAAAGCAGCAGTAGGGAATGAGTCCTGCTGTGTTTGGACAGGGATTGTAGGGAGCAGCAATCCCATTCTGGCTGCAGCTGGGCAGGATGGAGGCATCCAGCTTTATATGGATGGATTTGTCCTTTATCCTGCAGTAGTTTTCCTGTCAGTTAGTGCCTGAGATCTTTAGTCACTCCTTGGTGCCTATGAATTAGGATAAATGAAACCCTGGAGCCCTATAAAATATATATATCCAGCTCCAGGGCGATATGGAAAGTTCCAAAGCAATCATCACATGCCAATCATTGATTTTAGGATTTGCTTTCTGGAGAATAATATAGGCATGATATATAACCCTGGTATGCTCCTATAACTTACTCCTAGCCAGGATTTTTATTTCTAGCTCATTTAATTTACCAGCCTAATGCCATTGAGGTCATTGACTTCAGGAGACTCAGATTCACATGCTCCTCCCAAAGCTGTTTTCTGTCATTTATTTTCAGATTTGTCGCTAGTTTTGTAAGTGATGTGCTTCCCTTCACTTTACTTATAGAGATTTTTATCTTGACAGAGACAATTTCTTTATCTTTTATTTAATAACTGTCAGTTTGGTTTTGTTATCTGCAGCAGGATAAAGCTTTCTGCTCTGTCAGGGTGGCTCAGTGCATGTTCAACACTCACTAACAGCCAATCTGTCACAGCAAGGGCTGCATCCTGTCACAAGCCTTTGCTGGTATGGCCACCCTGACCTAAGATCAGGGGGTTTTTCCCAAAGGAATCACATTTTACATGACTGTTGATGCCTCTGAATTCCCATGAGCAAGTTCTACAGGCCAGAGTATCATGATGCCAAACACTGTAAAACAAATCTGAGAAGCAAAACAAATGAATATATTCTTAGAAGTTTGGATTTTGTTTTACCACTCAGGACTTTTAAAGTGTGGCTTCTAAAGGTGAGCTGCACCTGTCCCATGTCACCAGACCTGTCACCTCCTGTCAGAACCCTCCAGCTGTGGCTCCAGGCTGGGTCTCTCCCAGCAGATGGCCTCACTCAGCACCAAATGCTCTGAGGGAATGGGGTGTCAATGAAGGTGATGGGAAAGGCACTTCTTTTCCTCTCTTTGGACTTCTCTACAGAGACACCAGCAGGTGAAATATTGATGGACTGGTTCAGGATGAAAGAAGGGATAAAATTAGGCCCTTGCAAATAATCCACTTCCATTACTCATAACCCAATAAATACAGAATAAACATTAAGAAGTGTTGAATTTGGTGCATCCCCACCCTACAGAATCACAGCATGGTTTGGGTTGGAAGGGAGCTCAAGGATCATCTGACTGCAGCCCCTGTCACGGGCAGGAATATTCCACTATCCCAGGCTGCTCCAAGCCTGTCCAGCCTGGCCTTGAGCACCTCCAGGGATGGGTTGAGACTCATGGGGCAATTCCCCCTTAAGCACCCCAAATTCCCAAAGGCTCATGGGCTGTGAACCATCCCTGTTATTATCTTTGCCTGGGCCCAGGCTGAGTCAGAGCTCTGCAGGCAGATGCTGGGTGCACATCCTGATGACGAGGAGGATCACAGTGACATGATGATGCTCCCTGCTGCAGGGCAGGATTTTTCTCAGTCTACTGCTCTCCCTAGAAATCCTCAAAGGAATATTTCAGTGCTGGAGGCATTTGGAAAAAAGGAAAAAAAAAAAAAAAAAAAAAGGAAGTGTATGAGACACAGGTAGCTTCCAGCTGGCTCTCCAGCACTCATAAACCTCTTATTTACAGGCTGAGTCACTGCAGATATAATGGAGGAATGAAATGTTGGGTCCACTAGAGATTCCCATTTTCTTGCTCATCAGCTAAGATCAAGGCAAAGCTGTGCCTCTGACACTGCTCTTAGTCATAATGGCTTCAGGATTCCCTTCAAGGCCTCCCAAGGCTCAGAAATCTTTTCCCGGAGTTGCTACTGCTAAATTTTAATTCATATAACTTATATAGTGGTGAAAATATTTCCATGAGAGATGTGCCAGAGGCACCTTCTCTTTACCAGCAACTTCAGCAGCAGCTGCCTCTCTCACTTCTCTCTCACTACCAGAAGCAATGAGACAAAACTAATTCACTGCTTGTTGCTTATTTTGGTGACCTCCATGATCCCACTCGCTGCACTGACAGCCAAGCAGCTCTGTTTATTTTTTGCACATCCCTAAAATATGCCAACAACTTCAAGAATGACAGAAAACAACATTCCAAATTGTATAATGCCTTAGATTACAACATTCTATGCTTCTGTTTATTGACTATGTTTATTTTTATTTAGAAAATAATTTACTTGCTATGTTTGACTGAGACAAATAAGCATTAATTTATCTTTTCTCAGTGTAGGAGTTGCTTTAATGGCATCTGGTCAAGTGCAGTGAGAAGGCTGTACTGACTGCTGTTCTCATTGGAAGCAATTAATTTAGTAAATTTATTAAATTCTCATTCCTAATAACTTTCCAGGCAACATTCCCTGATTATCCATTTTTCCTTGGATTCTATGGGTAACTTTAACAAAAGGGGAATTCCCTAAACATTTTATTTGGCACTTGTTGCACTTACAGGTCCTGCAAGCAAAGAGCTTTTCAAGACACGGAACCATTTGCTTTTTGATGTGATCCATTTCCCCATTCTCCAGAATTAGGGAATCCTGGAATGGTTTGGGCTGGAAGGGACCTTAAAGCTCACCCAGTTTGATCCCTGCCATGGCAGGGTCACCTTCCACTGTCCCAGGCTGCTCCAAGCCCCCTCCAACCTGTCCTGGAACACTTCCAGGGGTGCAGGGGCAGCCAAACAGGTCTGGGACTCTTTAATTCTACTCTGCATGTGCTGAGACTAAGAAATGAGCATGAAGTGAGATTTTTTTTACCCACCAGGTCTGCCATCCTGTATACAGGTAAATCCTGAAGAAAGACTCACTTCAGTAGGATATTTTATGAATGTCTGGGAGTGGTAGAACAGAGGAACAGTCTATGGATGCTGAATAACACTGCATCATTTACTGGATTCCACCACAGCCAGGAATCCGGGAAAAAGACAGTAAAAGAACTTTTAGAAAAAGTCCTGCTGAAAATAAATGCTTTTGTGGTTAAAAACCAGCCAGTTGGAACTGAAACAGTGTTTTCTTAGGGTGGCAGAACAGTTGGAAAAGTTGTTGGATTATTTTTGGCAGTGGCCAGCACATTATAGCTCTATCATTACTGGTACTCAACTCTCCAGAGTTCACTGAAAGGGTTATTACTTCACTAGTACATTCCTGCAAAAACACAGCACACTCCATCTGTAGCATGAAGCTCTGGATTCTGGAACTCTGTGTGACCTTTCTGACACACTGATATGAGTGGAACCAGCTCAGCTCCCAAACCCTGCAACACCCACCCAGGGGCAGTCTGAGCCACAGCCCCAGAGCGAGGCAGGGTGGCCAAACCACTGTGCACGTAACAGGGTGACTCCTGTGCCCTGCTCCGATGGAAACAGGCTGGGAAGGTTTCAGCTGGAGGTTAAAACATCAAGGAACTTGTACCTGGGTGTTGTAAGAGCCAAACCCAGTGGCTGCCTTTGCTGGCAGCCAGTGCTCCCACTGACAGACTGTGCAGGTGGAAAGTCAGTCCAATTCATACTTTTGCATTAGCAGCTTGTTCTCCTTAGCAAATGCACTTCAGCCTGATGCAGCAGGATTTTTGCAGTGCAGGAGTACCTTATCCAACCCCTATTTACCTTATCCAACCCCTACTTCCCTTATGAAATGGAGCAGATAAGCTATTGAATAATAAGATTAATAAAATACTATTTCTATCCCTTTCAGTGGCATGAATTTACAATCAGAAAATGGGTTTTGCTGAGAAGGTGTCAGTGTGCTGGATTTAATTGGTGAAGAAAATAATGGTGTTCCTTTAGCTGGGGTCTGTGTGACCATTCCCAATGTAGTGATTAAGACTGGAATCATTGCTGCCCTTACAGCAGCAACACAACAAACACCTATTTGCTTTGATGTGCCTGTGAGTTTTGCATCTTCAATTCTTCTCAAATATCAGCCACAATCAGATAATTGTCTGCCAATAAATGGCAATCTGTGATTCTCCTCCTGAATTTAATTGTAACCAGATTTGCTTCCCAGAGTAGATGTTGGGAGCCCTGGTTTGTGCCTGGCTGCTGTGCAGAGCCATCAGCTATTGCTGCCCACTCCTAGGTTTGCTGAGCCTGGAAGGTGTCTGAGAGAAGTGGGAAGCAGAGGATCAACAACCACAGCCTAGTAAAGGTGCTGAGTAAAGACAGCCTTGTCTTACAAAAGTGCTGCTCTGCAAAGTCTGGAACTGCTTTGACAGCTTGATGCTGTGACAGGGAAAAGGCACAGCTCAGAAAGCCAGGGGGGTTTGTCCCTGTGCCCCCTCTGCCACGGGGGATGGCACTGAGAACACTGATGTGCTGGCTGGTTAGTGACACAAACCCTTCTGCCCTAGTGACCCACGGCACACACGGCTGGCAGGAGCAGCGGGGCCCCATGGCAAGGTGCAGCCCAGCCCGGCTCAGCTCTGGATGAAGTAAGGACCTTGCTGGGGGAGCAGTTCTTCGTGCAGTCCACTCACAGGTAAGCCACACTCACTGCCACAGCAGCCTGGAGTCCCCTGTGGCCAGGGTCACCCTGCAGCTGCTCCAGAGGAAGGGTTATGACACTGGCCCAGCACAGAAGTGGGGTTAGCACAGGTGGGGTAATTTTGGCATCACAATGCCTGTGGTAACCCTTGTGCCCAGGGATCCCATCACACACCCATGGGCCCCCAGCACTGGAACTGGCAGCTGCACATCCCCTGCAAGTCCAGGTGGCTGCACGAGGCATCCCTGGGAGCATCTCCAGAAAGCACCATCAGAGGCTCTAATTACCAATCATGAGACAAGGTCTGGAGAGAGAATCATAGAATCCCAAAATGGTTTGGGTTGGAAGGAACCTTAAAGTTCATTCTGTTCCAACCCCTGCCATGGGCAGGGACACCCCAAACTCCCCAAAACAGCCTGTAAAATACCTCTGTGTGCCAGCAAAAGAGTCCACAACCCTCACAGCCCAAGGCACACCCACTCTTTAATGTTAATTTTTCTCGCCTGTGTTGTCATCGAGTTCACTTTTTTAATGTGTCACTTACTATTCCCCACAAGCTCACTGATAAAAAATATTCCATTTTGAATTTCCAGAAAAGTTACCATGTATCCCAAATACATTCTGTCTGTATTTGGGCCACACTCCACATAATGAGTTAGCGCAAGGAGAGGAAATACAAGGTAATTAAAGAAAAAAGGCAGGCAAGGTCTTTCTGCTTTTGTGCTAATGGCCTTAAATCAAAAATCTCAGCACAGGCAACACAAGAAACCCAGAGAAGGGAGGTAAATGTGACTGCATTTTAGAGCAGCAAATCTTATATAGCACAAAACTAGAACCAGCTCTTTGCTGACATTGCAGCATCTCTTTCCTATAGAAGGAAATAATAAAAAAGGGCTTTATACATAAACACAATACACTGATGCTGCTATTGGCATGGCTAAATTGTGCCTGGATTTTATTCTGCAAACCTTTTCCATTAACATTTCTGTCGGGAAAGCTGACTCTTGAGAGATGTAATGAACCATCTGACTTTAGTTTGGTTGTGGAACAAGGGGTTACTCTCTGGAGGGTGCACAGCCAAGCTCTGAGCTACACCCAGCTCTGTTTCCTTATACAGAGGATGACGAGTGCTCCAGCACGAGCAGCACGTGGGAAAGCAGCAACCCTCAGCCTTGCTTTAAACAAATTAAAGTGCCTTTGGAACAGTGAGGATTTGCTCTGTGACAAACATTTGACTCTCCTCGTCATCATTTTGTCCCCAGTGCCTCCAGCCCAACAGTTGCACAGACAAGTGCTCACACAGCTTTTGGTCTTTCTCTTCCTTCCTCCCCTCCAGGGCTCTGCTTCTCCTCCTCCTCAGTCACTGCCTTCACTTGGTGTCTCCTGCTGGTTCCCTGAACGTTTGCTCAGCCCTGTACAAACCTTGCTGTTTATGTCATTTCAGCTCCTGTCTAAGATAAGACACACCAGATCCTGTGGGACAACTTAGGGTTGTTCTGCATTTTCCACAGGATTATGCTCTGGCAGAGCACCCTGCTCGAGTCCTTTAGTGCTGCTTGGGATTCTAATCTGACAAAGCTCCACAGAGAGGGGGAACTGCAACCATAATTGACCCACACCCAGCAAAAACATAGAGAAATTCTGGGAAATCACAGTGGAACTGCAGAGCCTGATTCCTCTGGTACAAAACCCTGTTTGTCCAGTGGCTTTGGGGCTCCCTGCCTGCTGGCCAGCCACGGCAGAGCACGGGCCAGCTGAGACATGTCAGGAAAACAAGGCAAAGAGACGGGGAGGAGCCTCACTTGGGCTTTTCTGTTTATACCCTGTCTCTGCTTATTAAGTCTTTACAGAGGAAATACAATGTCTGCCCTTCACTGCAATTCCAGAGCATTTTTGAATGTCTCTCATTCCCAACATGTGGCTGAATTAGTCAGCACATGGTAGTTGCCCAATGAGGTATTGCTGCTGCTGCTCTTCCTGCATGAAATGGGTCTTAGCAAAGGTTTAGACATTTGGCTTGCATTTCTCCACACCCAAACAGATGTGCCTGTCCTCTGGATTGAAGGAGGACCAGCACTGGCACTGCATCTGCTCTGCAGGGACTTTTGGGGAGTTCTTGCTCATGCATTCTGAAAATAAACAGGTGTTTCCCTGTCCAGAATTCCCAGTACTTTGGCCACAATAGCTGTAGCTGTGCAGAGGTAGTTTGGTATCCACACTGCTCCCATATTTGCCCTTAAATGTGGAAAAATCCCATCTGCCCTTGTGACACAGATACCTGAGCTCTTTGAGGAAGGAGCCTGGGCTTTATCTGTCCTAACTCAGTGATGTGGTGTGCCCTGAAAGGGCAGCTGGGAGAGCTGGCAGCTGCTGGAGGCTGCTGAGGGTGTGATAATAGCACCAGGTACTGGCTTGATGGCCCCCACCGTAGTCCCAAGGACACTTCTGCAGACAAATTTAGGGAATGGACAGCTGCTCTAGCCAAGGGACTGCTTCTACTTTCACTCCTGTGCAGCCAAGAGGCTGGCCCTGGCCAAAAAGGTTGCTGCAAAACTCACTAGAGATCTGACTCCTGGGAACATGCTGTCACCATATGGTCTCCACATTAATAACACCAAACAAGTGCTTCATAAACAGTGCTCTAACGACAAATACCAGAGGAATTAATAATAATCTAGCTATTATTTTCTAATGTTCTCGCTTTATTAAGAACACTGATGCTGTCTGAATGAGCTCTTCCGGAAGAACAACATCTGGCACTCACATGAGCACCTGATGAAATCCGTATGATCCCGGGTATCTGATAAATGTGTGGCCAGAACAGCAGCAGTTTGTGCCCTCCTGCCTCACAGTAACAGTACCCTTCTCTCTCATTCTAGGTCAGAATTTAATGCCCATGTGCTGTTCTACACTCTGACTGCAGTAACAGTGCCCTTTTCTCTTGTTCTAGGTCATAATTTAATGCCCATTTGCTGTTCTACGCTCTGACTGCAGTAACAGTGCCTTTCTGTCTCGTTCTAGGTCATAACGTAATGCCCATGCTGTTCTACACTCTGACTGTAGCTTTTTTGATCGGCACACAGGCAGCTCCCAAGTCAGAGGACAATGCCCCACTGGAGTTTCCTGCAGAACATTCCCTGCTCAGCACCCGGAGCGACCGACACCGCATTGCCCAGGAGGCTCCGCAGACATCTCAGGGCCGCACCACGTGGAGCCTCGGCAGGAGAGAAGCTCTGAACATCACCGTGGACCCCAAAATCTTTCGGAAGCGGCGTTTCCGCTCTCCCCGGGTGCTGTTCAGCACAGAGCCCCCGCCGCTGGCCGGGCAGGGCCGGGATTTGGGATTTCTCAGCGGCACGGGGGCTCTCAACAGGACTGCCAGGAGCAGGAGGAGCACGCACCCTGTGCTGCATCGCGGGGAGTTCTCGGTGTGCGACAGCGTCAGCATGTGGGTCGGGGACAAAACCACGGCCACCGACATCAAGGGCAAGGAGGTGACGGTGCTGGGCGAGGTCAACATCAACAACAACGTCTTTAAGCAGTACTTTTTCGAGACCAAGTGCAGGGACCCCAAGCCGGTGTCGGGCGGGTGCCGCGGCATCGACGCCAAGCACTGGAACTCGTACTGCACCACCACCCACACCTTCGTCAAGGCCCTGACCATGGAGGGCAAGCAGGCGGCCTGGAGGTTCATCCGCATCGACACCGCCTGCGTCTGCGTGCTCAGCAGGAAGGCGGCCAGGCCCTGAGCCCGCAGCCTCCGACCCCCCCTACCTCAGCCTGTAAATTATTTTAAGTTATAAAGGACTGCATGGTATATTTATAGTTTATACAGTACAGAAAGAACCTCATTATTTATTAAACTCTTTTGGAAACCTTTGGTGTTTTGTAAGTTATTTACTGGCAGAGATCTTTAGAATGAGTGTTTGTTTTAGTCTCATTCACCTCTACAACTCTGGGCTGTTGAATGAGCTTTCAGCAAGAAAACATTTTTCACACATATTGCTCTCTTCTACAAGAAAATTTCCCTGCCAGTTTATTGTATGCTTATTTTCAATTGAAATTTTTCTGTCCAAATACCAAGAGACCAAACAGAACTTTCAAAGCAGAACTTTCAAAACAGAACTTTCAAAGCTTGCTTCCAGTGTTACTAATTATCCGTAAAGGTATTAATCATATAAAATTAATCATCTTAGTGAAGTCCTGGTTGAAACACTAATTCTTCATTGTTGCCAGATCAATTTATAAGTAAGAATTTATAAGTTCTTTATAAGTAAGGACTTTAGTGCAGATTTTAAAATTGCCCACTGTTACTTTCACTGCAAAAATAATCCATTCTGAATTACTTTGGAATATTTGTTTACACAAGAATAGAATCTCAAAGTATGTATTTTTGTGTTAAAATGGTATTTTACAGCTCATTACTTCAGAACTATATCAGAATGATGGGATTTCAAATGTCAATATACTTATATAAATTTAAAAAGTTCAAGTGCCTTATAATCCAAATTTGATCATTTTCTCAAGCCAGCGTTCTGGTAATGGGACCTGCCATAAGAGCAATTCTTTTCATGCATGACAGACTAAAATCCAAAAATAAATAATAAAAAATCACTGAGGCTGTGTTTTAGCAAGGACCCAAAATAACCCCCTGCTCAAGATTTCTGCATGTCGGGGACATCGACCTCCAGAAATACCCAGCAGAGCCCCAGGCCTGTGCTGGGCGTTTCACTGCACTCTCCAAAAGCTGCAGATCCTCTCCTTGTTTCCCTTGGAAGAGCAGCTGTTCTCCATTGCAGAAACTGTTTCAAAACAAATACCACCAAGGTTTTTCAGCATGGTCCCTTCCAAATCCTAGAGGGCACAGCCACCCTCGGCTCCCTCCTGCACCGTTCTGGCTTTAATGCAAAAGGCAGAGCTGACCTTTGCTTCCTCCACCTAGACAGCACAGCAGGGCAGCAAAATCTCCAGAGAAAACGTGCTGGGGTAAAACAGTGCCAGTGGAATTAACCCAGGCCAGGCAAGAGGTGCTTCCTGGTGGGACAGTGCCAGTCTGTGTGACGTGGAGGGCACAGTCACCACCCTGACCATCTCTGCTCTGCCAGTTTTCACGTCCCTCCAATAAGTTTTTATGGTGTGGGGCAGCAATGTCCCAGTGAGAAAGTATGGTTCTCTCCAGAGCAACATATTTGCAATATTTTCGTGAATAATCACCTATCTGAAAGGCTGAGGAGGAGGCAGGCTCCTGGCTGCCCTGATCCTCCAGATAACAATGTGTTCTGGAGCAGGGGGAAGCAAGGAAATCACAGAGGTCTCAGGTGCCCCAATACAGCAGCAGAACCCTGTCACCATCACAGGGGGGATGGAGGGAAATCAGTGACACACAGTGCTCTGAGGCAGAGGAAGGCTTGGAATTGGAGCAGGCTTCCACCTCTGCTCCTCAGTGACCTTAAAGCCAAGGTAACAAATTGCTGTAGAACTGTTTTCCAGAACTGACACAAGGGGACTAGAGAAGAATGGAGCTGCTGCTCATTCAGGACTCCTAGGTTTATGGAGAATGAGATTAATTTACCACTGCAATTGAAAGTGTCTTCTGAATGCCTTTGGTAATTCCAAACATGTGTAAGACCTGGCATTTCTTCAAAAGCCCTGAAAGTGATGCCTTTTAGGACAGATGGAAAGGGACTCTTGACAAGGACACTTGGTGATAGTGGGGGATGGCTCTAAACTGAAGGAGGGTAGATTTAGATGAGATATTGGGGAGAAATTCCTCCCTGTGAGGGTGTTGAGGCCCTGGCACAGAGCAGCTATGGCTGCCCCATCCCTGGAAGTGTCCAAGGCCAGTTTGGATGGGGCTTGGAGCAACCATGGACAGTGGAAGGTGCCCCTGCCCGTGGTAGGGGTTGGAAGAAAATGATCCTAAAGGTTCCTTCTAGCCCAAACCACTCTGGGATTCCATGATAATTAAAGCAATATTGGAAGCTGCCATCCCTAATGAGAGATCACACCAGGAGGCTACACAGCAGAGCAGAGGGGGAAATCTGTTAAGGTCACTTTAGGGAGAGAAGAAAACAAGTGCAGGATTTAACTGCTCAGCAAGAACTTGCTGGGTTCTGAGTGAGATCTCAGGAGATCAAACCTAAGCCACAACTGCAGGAGGAAGGGTGAGGGACAGAAGGGCCAGGTGACACCACAGCTCAGCTCACACTGCTGAAACAAAAGCTGCCAAAGCACCCAAATCAGCCTCATCTGCTTTGTTTCTGCTGTACCCAAGGGCTGACAGGACCATCATACTCAGATAATTTACTTTCCCTTGTAAAAGCTGCATTAGAATCTGTATGATGAGGCAAGACTGCAGCTCAGCATGGAGAATGGAGCTGATGTCTTGCTCAGCTTTTTGTGTAAGGTGACAATAACAGAAAAACCTGTGAGGAAGGATCTCTACAGACCAACTTTGTTCAACACTAACTGCTCACTCAGCTCTCTGCATTTCCCAGGAGTTCCTCTGGTGTCCTCAGCTTTTGGAACAAGTGCTACTCACTGAGTGCTGAATTCTCTTCCCACTGTTTAGGAAAAGAAGTCTACCAGTTTTAATTATATAGATTATATATATATATACATATACATGATAACCAACTGCTTCCCTAAAGATGGAGCATCTTCATTTCTTCTTAAAGCCCTACTTCTAAATATAAGGATTGAAAACGTTTATGGCTAAGAAAAAATTAAGCTACTTCATCTAAAAGGAGATCAGCTAGAGGGACTGCTATGAAGAGGTTTGATTGGGAGAATTACATCATTGCTAATTCAAGAATCTGAAATTCGCTTTAGAATCTGAGAACAGAAAAGCAAGATCCTTATATTTAAAAAGCAAATCAGATCAATCTGGTTTCACCTTTAGCCAAATGCCACATGCCTGACACCCACAATTTCACTCCTGCTCAGTGGGTCTGACTAAGGAGTGAAGGTTAAATTTTGCCTGGAGGAAAACAGATCAATCTCTAGAGAGATGGATCATAATCAGTTTCCATTAGCCAGCATGGGACTCATCCTCTAATCACTGCTGTAATTAGTTTGGTGGGGCTTTTTTTGGGGGGGTGTGGGAGGTGGCAACAACACATCTGAAACTTCACAGGTTACTCAGTCACTCCTGCTGCTGAGGGGATGCCAAGAAATGCCAGAAAGCCTGGAATGCCAAAAAGCCCATTCCAACTCCTACACCTGCAACCAGGCTGCACTTCATCGGGCCTGGGTGATTATTGTCACTTCAGCTGCAATACAGACAGGAAATGTTGACACTGACAGAGAAGAGATGGTTTACATAACAGTCCTGCTTTCTCCCGGTTTCCTTTCACCCCTTACATGACACTGCTGCTCCCCTCTCTAATCCCTTGTTCAAACATGTAATTAAGCAGCAGCCACACCCTTGCCAGCTCTTCCTTAGCAAGCTACACCTCCGGAGAGCAATTACAACCACTGGGGAATTTACTTGCAGGGTTTGGAACTGCTGTTTGTGTGTTTTCACTTTCCTCAGTCTGTTTTCCTGAGGAATTCTGTGCTCTGGAGAAGTCAGTGTCTCAGTGCCTATAAATGTTCTGATGTGGCATCTCCAGCCTGATCTAAATCATTGGGCCTGACATTCAATCCTGAATCCCTTGATCAGTAAAACCATCAAGGAATGAGCATTGACAATTCAGTACCACCCTGCTTTGGAAAGTGAAAAGGAGTCAGCAAAACCTAAGGAACACTGAATGTAGCCCAAAGCAGAACAAAATATGGAATTACCACTGAACAGCAGTTTAATACATAGAGAAAGCACTCCAGCAGAACACCTGGCACAGGGCTGAAACTAAGAAAATCAAGAATTTTCCAGCTTCTAATCTGGCCAGGAAACATCATCCATTGGTTTTAGACAGCAGAAGGGAATCCTGGCAGGACAATATCTTATTAGGAAAATGGATGTTCTTTGGTGTTAAAGAAGATCAGATGATCAAGGCTTTCCTGTATGCCCAATTTTACAGCAGAACCCAGGCATTGGCCTCAAATTACCAGATAAAATATTTAGTCCTTATCCTCACAGTGATAACTCTTCTGCAATAATTGTCTTTACTTCAACAATCCATTCAGCACTTCCTCAGTGCTCTTTGAGTTTTCCTTCTTGTCCTTGCGGATTTCAAACACCAAATACTCCCCAGGGAATCAGAAATTCATAGCTTTTGGAGGGTTTCCCTAAACTCTCTGGGACATGAAGAGGAACAGTGAAGCTGCCAAGTTTTGCTGTGCACCTTTGGTGTCTGAATGATGGGGACACTAAAATCTGACAATTAAAGTGGGTGGGATGGAGTAGGAAGTTATTCTGTTGTGTTTCTGACAAACTGTTCTGGAGGAAAAATATTTATAGCTTTACACCAAAAGAAAAATAAAACCAATCCAAACCTGCTCATGTCTATGTCAGTGAAATGGATTTCTGAATGAAATGAAAGTCTGAAATGGATTTCTGCTTCAAGTGCGAAGAAGAATATACTTGGCTTTTTCTTTTGAAGCATGGCTTAGGCACACATGGCTTTTAGATAGAATATTGCCAGCAGTTCCTGCACAAACCCCACCAGACCCACTGTGCAAAGTGGTGCCTGTGTGAAGGCTCCTTCTGCCTGGAAAAGGCAAGCCTGTACTGAGCACACTGACTCACGGATTGCCTCTTTTTTTATCATCTCTATTTCCATAATCCAGCACACACAGGGGGCCCTGTCAGGCATTTAGCAAGATCTTGCCCCCAGGGCTGTGATCCAAGCTGATGGGTGCAGGAGTGACTCACGGGGCTGGAAAGCTCTGGGTAACCTCAGCCCAGGTGATGCCTTCAGCCTGGGATGAGCACAGATGCTCGTGGCACCTCTGTGCAAAACGCATCTGCTGTTGTTACTGATCAGATGTGTACTCTGGGGATTTTGTTCCGTTTCCCCTTTTCCTCTTGAATCATTGGATTTGGGCACATTCCAGTTCTACTGCACGGAGTCCAAGTCTGAGAACAAGTTAAGCTGTGGCAGGAAGGAAGGAGTGTGCACAACCCCAATTCCCTGGTGACAGGTCTATTAAGCAATAAATAATGAGCCTTTTATTACAGGTTCTAATTAGAACAGGGCTTGTCTGATTTAGGAGCTCAACAGAGCACTCATTCCAAAATTCAGTTTGATCTGTTGCAGTGACATTCAAGCTCCATTTTGTTTTCTTTTTGGATTGATGATGCACAGGAAGAAAAGGGAAAGGAAAAGTATTCGTGTCACCAGCTGCAGAGGATTGCTTTGGTTCTAGGCTCCTTAGAGAGACTGGAACCCAAATTTCTAAAAACATGTGCATTCCAAGCCTTTAGACACCATGAGTTGACATTTTAAGTGGGGTGGAACATGCTGGACACAGGCAGGAGCTGCTCAACAGGGAAACAACAAGAGAGGGTGCTCAATTTGCTAGATAATGTGCACTATATCAAACCTATAAATGTAAAACCCAAGGTTTTATTTTGTTTTCTCACACAAGGTCCAGAATGCTTTTCAGAAAGTCATGGAAAACATTTTCTTATTAAGGTAGTAGAAAGCCAAGCAGACAGATTTTGCACAAATTTCTTAAAAGCCTTTACGTCACTGACAACAATTATAAGAAATTTTTAGCCACAAATATTGTTTAGCAAACAGTAAAACTGAAGGCTTTGTTAAAAATATTCTGAATCAGAACAGCTGTAATGAGCTAAAATGAAGAAGTGAAGGTGACCAGAATGCAAAGTATTGTGGAAAGTCCCTTGTCCTCCATTAACTTCTCAAGACTATAAATCAGAATAGACAAGGAGAGCAAAAAAGAGGTTTTGGAATCATACCCATAAATTTAGATGATTAGTAGCACAGGAAAAGCAGTATCTAATGGGAAAGTGCTGTTCTAAACTGGGACTGTTTACTGGGGAATGATGGAAGCCCAATCCTCTCGTTCTAGGAAGTCAAGAGTTCTTGAAGTTCCCTTTCAAAGTGCGCTCCCAAAGCAGATCCCTGAAGCCAAAGACAACAAACTTGGCCAGGGTTATTGTCAGGCTGAAGCAAACAACTCCTCAGCTGTGTGCCTGCAGGAGCTGTGAGCCCAGCCAGAGCAGTCAGGCACCAGCACCATCCCAGGAGCCCAGCAGCAGCTCCTGCAGAGTTATCTGCCTGCTGCAGGACAGGGTTGGCACACACAACTCTGCCACAGAACTGCAGAAACCCTTCTTGCCACCAGGCCAGGAGCTGATGCAGAAAAGCCATGTCTAACTCCCAGCATCTTCGTGCTCCACCCTGGCCACATCAGCACAGTGACCTGCACAGAATGCAGCTCATTATGCATTGAAGGGACTGATACAATTAGTGACTAATTGCTGACGTGGGAAAGAGAAAAAAACCAAACATTTGGGTGACTTGCTCTTGACAGCCTTCTGTTGGAGTTTTCATGCTTCATCCATGCTGCTACAGTAGAGAGAGCTCAGAGCCAGGAGAATGGTGGCAGTAAAGCTTCTGGGAGAAGTTAAAGGTTTTCTGCTCTGTCCTGAGTGCAATCAGTTCCTCTGAATGCAATTTGTACAGCCAGCATAGGGAGGAGAGTGGAACTGAAAATTCAGGCTACACATTCCAGGAGCAACAGATCCTGTAGAAGCTCAGCACGACTGACAATCCCCCATTTTCACACAATCATGGAATGGTTTGAGTTGAAGGGACCTTAAGGCCCATCCCACCCCACCCCTGCCCTGGGCAGGGACACCTTCCACTAGCCCAGGTTGATCCAAGCCCTGTCCAACCTGGCCTTGGACACTCCCAGGGATCCAGGGACAGCCAGAGCTTCTCTGGGAGTTCCATTCCAGCCCCTCACCACCCTCACAGGAAGAGTAGCCTCCTAACATCTGATCTAAATCACTCTCTGCCACTTTAGGATCATCCAATTCAGTTACATCAAGAGAATTTTCTTTCTGCAAATGCAAGATGGAGTCCCCAGCACTTCAAGTATAACCAACCCCAAAATTTTCTTGAAAACTGCACTTGAAATACAAATTGCTTCTATTCCACCAATGTAATTAAGACATTACAGGTCCTGATTGTCTGATTTGCTTAAAAATAGCCAGACATATATTTGGAGAATTTAAGATACAGGTTGTCTTATCTAAAAAGGATTTGGGATAAATTAAAAAAAATATTCTTTATCTAATCTTCCCTAAACTCAAATCACCTTCAGCTTTATCAAAGTACTTAGACATTGTCTGATGTGAGTGAACAGATGATTCATTTGGTGATTAATAACTTCTAATACAGCTGTCATCAACAAGGCTTAAACACCAACTTCGGAACATCAAAGCCATGCGAGGGCAAACAGGGAGAATCAAATTAATAAATGGGATTTTTGTAAACTGGATCTGCTCCGGCTCCTTCAGCACTGGGCTGAATAATGATGTTGATTGTAATAGTTTATTCTTAATGCTCATAACAACCCATCATTCCTCAGACAAGTATACAGCACTTATCTTCCCATCCATCAACCAGCCCTGCATTTGTGTTAACCAGTTGTAACAGGATCTTGTGTTTGAGCATCAAAGGTGATTCAACAAACATTTCACACTGTCACTTTCTCAGCATTGCCCAGTTTCTGTTTTGGTTTAGCCAATTTTCTCCATCCCATTCTTATTTCTCTTTTCTTTTCACAGACTATTTATTTTTTTGTGCTCAGGATCCTGTTCATTAATATTATTTCTAAAATGCTCCTCAACAGCAGCAGCTCTCATTCTATTTTTCCTATTTTTTGCAATATCTTTCAGTTACCTGCTTTGCACCTTGTGCCATAAAGCTTCATTTGTTTCTCAAATTGTCACCCAGGAGATGCTGTGACTCTCCCCAGGAGGTGACCATGCACAGGGTCTGTGTTCCATCAATCTGAGCCTTCAAACCAGGTTTTATTCCTTCCCAAAGGATCTTCTCTGTCAATACCCTAAACTGAAATGGCAGCTGGAGGCAGGAGCACCCCTGCCAGTTTCAGTGTTTCTGATGTAGTGGTGGCTGGGGGAACAAAGACATTTTACCCTGCAGAGTTCCTGCAGAACAGGCTGCAACAGCACCAGTGCTCCTGCCAGGCTGCTTCCCTCTCCCCTGACACAGCCTCTGTCACTCAGAGCTTCCCCTCAGGTGTGGATTAAATGCTCTGTTTTTCAGCCAAGCATCAGTTTGAGCTGGAGGTAAGCCCACCCCTCCAGAGGATTCAGAGCTATCCATGGAAATAATCAATTTCTTGGCCATTTGCCCTGGATGTGTGAGAGCTCTGCAGTCCCCTCCACTGGAGAACTGTTAAAGAGAGCTCTCTGCAAGGCTGGACCTTTGCAGACACCTGGGAAATGTGAAGGAGTTCCTAGAGAGGAACTGAACAATGTTTTATTTACTCAATTATTTATTTGAGGCAGCACTGAAAAATGAGCAAAACCACATGCACTTATGGCATTTATTTTGTGTTTCACATTTCCCTGGCAGTCTCTGTGTAGGTACCACATCTCAAGCATCATTGTAAAGCCCTAAAACACCCTTTCAAAAAAATTACATTTTTGAAAAGGCTTTTTTGTTGGTTTATTGAGGGATTTTGTTTGTTTGTTTGTTTATTGATTAAATAAATCAGCCACAAGGATAAAAAATGTTTCTGGACTGACTCCAGTTGCTTTCCTGGCTTTTTTCCAGTGATGTTCAAATCAGAGGTTGTTCAAACTAGGAAACAGTAGTTTTGCCATTTACTCACACAAAAACTTGGGAGAGCTCTGGTATTTTTTTTAGTACACATTGCTAACAGGGTTCAAGAGTACCCTCTCCTCTGTCATGTGCCTCTGGCTGTGCATAAACATTGCTTTGACCAATAGGGGCAAAATTAGATACTTCCCAGAATGATTTGTTGCATTCTCACGACAGTTGCGATCCCAGACTGGATTAGATCCAGTGGGAAAATGTTTAGACAAAGTCCTGCAGCAAAGAACACTCCTGAGAGATGTGCCTGTGGTCTGCCTAGGACAGAAGGCAAGGTTACAGCCAGGCCTGGAGAAATGTGCCACAGGGAGGTGTCTTGGAATGCTCTGTCTGGTTTTAGGGAGCAAAAAAAATGGGAGCATCCAGCAAATGTGCAGCCACGTTCATGTTCTTCCCTGGGAGGGTGGGGAGGCTCTGGCACAGGCTGCCCAGAGAGGCTGTGGCTGTCCCTGTGTAATGGTTTTGGTTTGTTAATTTGACATTTTGTTAATTTTGAGATTTTTTTTGGCTAATGTTTTAATGAGTGTGCCAAGTTTGGTGTTGGTTAATTATTAATGTATTTATTTTTTGTTGTGAGATAGGATTAGGAGAAAGGTAAAGTAGGTTTAAAACTTTAAAAGGATATAAAGAAAATTGTATTAATAGTAATTAAAAGAAAGAGTAAGAAGAATTGGAATAAAAAAGAAGATCTCACTTCCAGAGATCCTTGGGAATGTCCAAGGCCAGGTTGGAGCAACCTGGGATAGTGGAAGGTGTTGGGGTTGGAACTGGATGAGCTTTAAGGTCCCTCCCAACCCAAACCACTTTGGAATTCTAAGATCTGCAATACCAACCGTTTGGTTCAGCTCACATTACTCAAACATCATGAAATGGAAACCAGAAAGAAGAAGGAGAAACATGGGAGGATCAGTAAAGGAAGGTACCATCAACCCTCTCTTCAAACACTCTCTCCTCACCCACTAGATTTTAGCCTGATTCAGTGATCCAGCAGGACAGATAAGCACATCAGGACTGAGAGCTGGAAAGTGCAAATGCAGCATGAAATTGGAAGCAGGAACGAGGTCTTAGCACCTCCACTGTGCTGCACCAGGCAGAGCTTAACCAGCCTCTGAGGCCTTAAAATCTTAAGCCCCTACTCATTTCTCCTCATCAAGTACTTTAGAGCAACATTTCCTAACAGTTGCTTGGGGGTTTTGTCTCCTTCCTACTGGTTTCCCCTTTCTTCTTCTGTGAGAGCTGTTTGGACTCGTTCAGTTTGCAGATTCCACTCAAGGCTGTGCTTCTCATTCAAAACATTTCTACTCTCAAAGGCATTTTTGCCTTTCCCTCCCTTTGAATGAAGACTCTGTAACCTGCACAGCCTTGCCTTTTTAGCCCCTTCAAATGAGTTTTATTAAGTTTTGTTCCTCACTGCTGCAGCAGATTGCTCTGAGTACTTCCTGCACACATCCACACAACACTAAAATAGTGAATTCTGCCTGGAAATCTGACACACATATTGTTAGAAGTTCATGAAACCTGAATTCCTGCAGTGATATGGTGACAGCATGCTTAGGAATACATTTCCTGACTCAGGTGACACCATTACTCAGCTTTTCCTACCCTCTTTGATTGCTGGAATATTACCTAAAGCTGTTTAGAAGATAGAAGATGTGTGAAATTGAAATCATCTGGAGACAGCTTCTTGTCTGCCACTGCTGACAGGTAACATTACAAGAACTAATTCACTGTTGTTAAATTCCTGTTACTTTGATTCACATCTTTGCTGTGAAGGCACAGAAGATCCTCTGTCTAGCAGAGTTTAAACAGCAAAAAATAAACAGAATAGGTAGGAATGACTTGGTAGTGCTTCAATTGTCTTCCATTTTCTGTTTATTCTTAGTGTTTAACTTGCCTTCCTCTCTAAGCCAGAGGGCAAAGTGAAATTTCTTTGATTTATTTTCCCAGTGAGATGGAAGCAGCAGAAGGTGGTGGTGTTCCTCCATGACAGCTCTGACCCTGCAGACAGGGCTCAGGCTCCAGCTGAGGGGTGGTTTGGAGCAGTAACAGAGCAAAGCTGAGCCCACTGCTCTCAACCTGGGAATTGTGGTGCCTGTGGGACAGTCTGGTCCCCAAAAGAGGGAGAAAACTTCAAGGCTGTTGGTTCATTTTATCAGCATAGGAAAAGAAAATAAAAAGAAAATAGGAGAAAAACAGAGATAAGAAATACAGGACCCCTGAGCCAACAGCAGCAAACCCAAAACCTTCTTAACTTTGTCAAAGCCAGCTGCTTTTAGCACCTAAACAGCATTTTGGTATTACTGTAAAAGTACCTGTGCTTCTGTTTAACCTCTTCCTTTATAAATGTAAGACCCTGAGGGAGCTGGGAATGAGCAAGGAACCAAATAAACATTTCAGTCTCCTGTATTGATATTGACACCCAAACTGTCAGCCTGCAAGGAGCCTGAGGACACACCAGTGTTACCAGAACTCTGGGAAAGACAAAAGCACTTCAGTGGTGGAAGGTTCAGCAGCTCACTCCCATCCTCATTCTGCAGAAGGACACAGCAATGGACATTTCACACAGAGCTGCTGTAGCAGGAGGCAAAGAGCTACAGAAAGGAATCAACTCAGAGCCATGGACAGGCCTCCCCTCTCCATCCTCCCTGCCATGGCTGGAATCAACAGAATTTATTGTTGTAATCATCCCTCATCATGGCCTGCACACATCCTGTACCATCACCAGCATATTCCATAGGTTTTGCACTCCTCTTTCCCTTCCCTAAACTTTTAACCATCTTTTAATTTATAAATAACATTTAAGTTCATATTTCAAATGCATGCAAGCTCTTGGACTCAATAAAATCTCCAAGAAATCACCTTTACTTCCCACAATGTGGATCCAGCGCATCTAAAGTCTGTTTGCTTGTTATATTAATAGAATTCAGAAAATTGCTCTACAACATTCCTAAAAAAGAGAATCAGCCAAACTTAGACTTGGCATCTGCACAAGTCTCAGTTATTTTTTGGAATACTTTGACAACACTCTTATGTTATTGTCTCTGGGTTCATTTTTCTGTTCATGTATTCCCCAAAGAAGGAAAGAATGGTATTCCTGTTCTCTGAATAAGGACACATCTTGCTTGTCAGAGGGATTTAATTATTTATTTTCCCTTCTCCTTCTTGAATTTTTGGATCTTCAGGATCTGGAGGTTTCAGGTCCCTCAAAAATCTTGCTCTTCAGAAAAAGTCATCCTAACTGCCTCAAATAAAGAAACAAGAACAGAGTTTCACCTGCAGAGCTGGCACCTTCGATTATTGTCCTTACTGCAGGGAGAGCCTTTGGAGAGCACAGAAAACCTGTTAGGTACCTAAATCTGATTTAGTAACACAGAAAATCTGAGCTACTCAGTGCTGGCAGGAGCACTGTGGCAAAGTCCCAGCTCTACAGGTTCCACGTGGCCTCACCTGGGTGCACCTAGGGACAAATTCAAGGTGTAGGAGGAACGAGGTGACTCCTCCAAAGCTGCTTCTGAAGGAACCCTGCAGTCAGTTGAGAACATTTTCATTTTCTTTCTTCCATTTGATCTCCTCAGAAACATATTTTTCATATTATTCCTCACATTTTACTTCCATCTGGTTTCAGCTTTTGATTAGAAACTTGGAAGCTCAGCCTTAACAGCTCAGTGCAGAGACCTGAGCTGCTTCCAGCCATATTCCTCCTTGGAGGATCTTAACTCAGCCTTATGGTTCCTTTTACTGAGGCTGTAGCCTCAGTAAATAGTTTGCAACTCTTGGAAAGAGCAAAAACTCTTGCAAACAGAGGAGGGGTTTGTTATCCTGGAAGAAACAAAACCTGCAAGACAGATGATACTGATTGAAAAATATTTGTTATGCAAAGTGGTGTTTATGGGGAAGCTGCAAATTGCCAGGTTTATCAGGCGGGACTCAATACACATTTAAATGTTGGTCAACATCTCACCAGGAATACAGAACCAAGAGGACCCTGATACCTGAGCTCAGCCCAGTATTCACTGCAGCCACCAAAAATGGATGCTGAAGTTACTGCTCAGAAAAAGAAAAACAAATTAAATGTTCAATAATAAGAATTGTATTGATGGGGTCGTAAAATTGTAGAACCACAGAATGGTTTGGGTTGGGAACATAAGCTCATCCAGTGCCACCCCCTGCCATGGCAGGGACACCTTTCACTGTCCCAAGCTGCTCCAAGCCCTGTCCAGCCTGGCCTTGGGCACCTCCAGGGATCCAGGGGCAGCCCCAGCTTCTCTGGGCACCCTGGGCCAGGGCCTGCCCATCCTCCCAGGGAACAGTTCCTGCCCAACATCTGATCTAAACCCACTCTGTGTCCTTCCCTCTGCAGGATCAGGAGAGGCTGACAGTCATCAGGGCAGGAAAGGTTGGTGGATGGTCACATTTTACACTAAAAAAATAATTTTTTTTTACCTTAAAGGCATTAAAACATCCTGAGCCAGAACAAATCTGTGTCTGCCCAAGTGCTTGCAACAGAGCACGACTGTGACACACAACTGGCAGGCACAGAAACACCCAAGAGATGTGGGTGGGAAGAAAAAAGATTGGGAATGGTGACCCTCCCACACCACCTCAATTCCAGCAGAAGTGCTTAATTCTCAAGGACCTGTGAAAGTCACAGAAGAAAGCCAGATATAAGCCAAGATCAGAGTCACCAGAAATCCTGATTTCCAGCAGCTTTTGAACAGCACCAGCAATTTTGCAAGGCAGCCTTAATCACCACAAGCATCCATGGGAAGTTACCTACCTGGCCTGCTAATGCAGGGGAGGGCTGGAAAAAAGACATTCAGCTACTGACTGTAAGAATCAAGGAAATGGGTTTAGACTTCCCCTATTCCTGAGCAATCAAACAGCATAGGCAAAGACAAAAAGCAGGATTCCAATCACAAGGCTATGAAGGAGCAAGTTTCCAGATTCATCCAGCTTTTGTCACTTGGATTTTTTTTTCCCCTACATTCTGATACCATCTCATCTGGGCTGTGCTGTTATATTATTATTTGTACTTTTATTTATTTATTTATTTATTGACTTATGCTATATTATTCTTTGTGCTTTTATACTACTGTTTTAGATTATTCTTTCAGCTTCTGACTGTAAGAATCAAGGAAATGGGTTTAGACTTCCCCCATTTCTGAGCAATCAAACAGCACAGCCAAAGAACGACAGAAAGCAGGATTCCAATCACAAGGCTATGAAGGAGCAAGTTTCCAGATTCATCCAGCTTTTGTCACTTGGATTTTTTTCCCCTACATTCTAAGCTTTTTTCCCTACATTCTGATACCATCTCATCTGGGCTGTGCTTTCATATTATTCTTTGCAGTATTTGCAGAGTTCACAGTGAAGACTTGAGACATGTGTAGGACATATGCAGGAGACCTCATGGAATGATCTCATGTTTACAGCTCCAAGAGGGATCAGAGAGCTGAAAGTTGGTCTGGGTTGTCCCCTAGTGGTCCCCACCTTTCCTGGGGAGCAGAACCCCACAGGGGCTGTGAGTGCTGATTGTCACGTCACCCCCAAACTGGGACCTGTCCACATTAACCAGGGGCTGCCTCCTTCCCTGCAGCATTTTCTGCTCAGCTCAGAGCATCTCCAGATTCCTCACTGCAGACCTTACCTGGCCCTTTGCTCCCAATGCTGCCCCTGTGATGATGTTTATTTCTACACTAATCTCTGATCTTTTATGCTGTGATTAAGTTATAGCTGCTCTTTTAGAGGTTTTCCCCAATCTGTCATTTGTAATTTGAGTTCTGTCCTCCCCCATTCTGGCAGCATTTTACAGCTTTGTTGTCATTCATAAATTCCTGACAGAGTTCCCCTTACATTATCCAGCTTATGTAAAAGAAAATATTGGCCAACACAATATCACCCAACTTCACCTGATAGGCACTGAGAAGCACAGGGAAGTGGTGCAGGTTATATTACCAAAAATATCCAAGGAAAAGGACTGACTTCCAGAAAATTCTCACAGATCTTGACTCCCATCCATCTTGTTTTCTTCAGCCACACAGCTCAGAGAAACAACTCCATATCTAAAATCTGAAGTGCTGCTTTTTCAGTAACAGGTCAAAATTCTGAGTCCAGATCTGCTGCCAAATCTGCCCATGCACTATTTTTAAAATTTACCTCTTGTCCAAATCAAGTCATATGGCATCACAATATTCCTTCCTGCATGTTTCTCCATGTTCAGAGCACTGTTTTGTAATTTAATTGGAAAGATGACAGTTCCAGACATCCTAAATCTCTACACAGTCATCTCTCCATGTTTGACCTCAGCAACTGGAGAGTCTCTCCCATGCTTTTACCAAGAGCTTTGAACCCAGGGGAGAAGGTTTTGCTCTCATTCCTTCCTTTGTGCCTAAATCATCTCCAGCTCCATGTGCATCCCAGCAGTTTGGGGCAGACTCACACTTATTGTCCATTGTTCTCTTATTCTTGCTCTCTTCTCTTTTCCTTTCCTCATTCTGAGTCCTCCCTGATGCAGTTTCAGCTGTTTTGCTAAGAAAGCTCCTGTCAGGCCACACATGCATCAGCACAGGAAGCCCAGAAGAAATTGTGGTATTAAGTGGCTTAAGTGCAATTAACTGAAGGATTGTCATGGAAACAATCTAATTTAAGCTAAAGAACAATGTCATTAACCTCAGAATTTCAATAAACTTTCATTTCTGTCCTCTATTCCACCCAAAAAACATTTGGGAAGGAGGGAGTTCACCAAAAACTTCAAGTCATGGTATTTGTGTAAAAAAAACCCAACATAAAATTAATTTTAAAACCCAACAACAACAAAATATATTTGCAAAACCTCCATTCAGCAGAAGGAAGGTAATTTCTTCTTATTCCAGGCATAGAAAACTCCTCTTAAGGAGGTAAAATTTATTCAGTTTTAAAGGATATGGTCCTTTTAGACAGAAAAGTTCCCTGTACACAGCACTGTTACCATTCAGGAGGTTACTACAGAATCACTCCTTTTATTACCCATGTGCTCTAAATTCTGATTATAGCTAAACTGCAAAAAATCCCCTTCAAGATACTTCAAAGAAGAGCTTTACAAAAGTGATAAAAATTGGAGGATTTGGGTGCTCAGTGTTTCTAGTGGCGTGTTCTAATGCCATAAATATCCAGGATATCCATGGAAAGCCTGGAAAGATTAGATCAATATGTCAGTAGTAAAAACCAGATCTGTGTCTCCATCCACTCCATCCCACTCAGCTTTTGCATTAATCTCATTAACAGGTTCCAAGCATAACCCAGTAGTGCTCCAAAAAAGCAAAGGCAGCATCTGCCAGCAGACATCCTCCCCCTCTCCTCATGGAAGCAGGGATGGAGGTGCTCCTGCCTCACTCTGTGCCTCCTTGCTCCTGGAGCCACATCAGAAGAGCACACCTGGCATTTGAATGGAATGCAGAGAGGTCTGAGGTGGCTCCTGGATCCTGTGAGGGCTTGTCCAGCTCTCCCAAGGTTTTTTCCTCTGCACACAGCTTGTCCTTGCTGCAAGGACGTGCTGCACGTGTCAGCCTGTCAACAAACACGTCCTACCTCACTGCTGGGAGCAGGAAAACCCCCACTGTGCCTGGATACTCATGAGGAAACATGTACTGAAAGGCAGAAGGGGTAGGATAGCAATTCAACTGGAGTTTTTTGAAGAGTTGCTGCAGGTGGGGTCTCACAAGGGCACAGGAAGGGGAAAAACAAAAGGATGAGGACAGCAAACACAGACAGAAAGGTCACAAAACTGGCCAGCAATTCCCTGTGGCTGGGGGAGAGTGATCACAAACAAATGGGTGTTCCACAGAACATACAAAGAGTCCGTGTCCTTCATAAGAAACCTGACTTACCAGGAAGTCTGTAAATTGCCCAGAAATTTAATTGCAGCTTTGTTTCAGTGATGACAGAGTAAAGCTGCTGAGAGCTGGAGTTTGGTTGTACCTGTCAGGGCAAAAGGAGAATTGTTTGAAACTCAGCCACTCCAGTGCCTCCTGCTTCAGAGCAGCCAGTTCTCCAGCAGAGTTTGCTTTACAGACACATCTTGGTCATCTGCAGGAAATGAATTGTCACTGGGGCTGTGCAGCAGCACCTGAGCCCACCGGGCTCTGCACAGGCAGGGAAGGGGCCCAGGAGCTGCTCTGGGCTCCAGGACCTTGAAACATGGGCCCAGCACCAAGGTAGGGAGGCTTCAATCCCTGAGAGATCAGAGAATCATGGAATCATTCAGCTGGAAAAGCCTTTTAGGATTATCAAGTCCTAAGTTTAGGATCAAGTTTTAGGATTATCAAGTCCAGCCATTCCCCCAGCACCGCTGTGTTCACCAGTAACCCCTGTCCCCAAGTGCCACATCCACGTGACTTTGGAACCCTTCCAGGGATGGTGATCCCACCACAGCCCTGGGCAGCTGTGCCAGTGTCTGATCACTCTTCCAGTGAAAAAAATTTCCCCAATATTGAAACCTCCCCTGGCCCAGCCTGAGGCTGTTCCCTCTCCTCCTGTCCCTATTCACTGGGAGCAGAGCCTGGCCCCCCCAGCTGTCCCCTCCTGCCTGGGACTTGTGCAGAGCCAGAAATTCCCCCTGAGCCTCCTTTGCTCCAGCTAAACACACTCAGACTTCTGTGGGTGTTTTCCACATTGGGAACCAGATCAACATACTAATTTTTTTTAACCAAACTTCTGAAGGTGGGTTATAAGCAGTGAGGTCTTCACTACCTTCCCAGCCTTCAGTGTTTATTGGGGATACTTTACAGAAAGGCTTCAAGTGCTGTTGGTTCCATCCCCACAAAATCATTTTAGGGCATCACCCTTCAAATGGGGACAGGACAGGAGCAAGACTATTACAGTGGGAGCAAAGAGCAGCTCAGCTCTCCAGACACCTCCTCTGTTTGAGATTAGATTTTCTTTGAAATTCCCAAAGTATCCCACATTTCTGTGGCTGATCCATGTACAAAGACAGAACACTATTGCAATCAACCAGCAATTTTTACATTATTTCCTCCTGATTGCTTACAGTACCTACAAGCAAAATTTAGACCTTGAAATTCACACCTATTCCCCCCCATTATGCTGTTGGGGGAAATCACTGATTGTTCCACCAACCTAATATTGATAAATCCTGATAATTCCTGTGTTCAATTCAGTCCACTGCTGCTCCTGCACAAGCATCCTACTACTCTGACCTTTATCTACTCAAGAAGAAGCAGCTCAAGTGCCCTCTAGTGTGGTTTCAGAACATCCAGTCCATGCTTTTGGTATTAAATGAGAGGGTTTGTCTTTGGTTTGAAGCACTTCTGCAGACAGCAGATAGAATTAATAGAATTTAATAATAGAATTTCATTACTTAAGCCACTGTGAAAACAGGTTGACTGCAAAATTAATGGTGATTATGATATTTTTAAATAAAATTCCTGAATTATAGTTATGGCTACTTTCACTTTATCCCCAAAATAGCAAAATTACTCAACATGTCTGATATTTTCATGACCATGATATCTGCTTGTGGAGTGTTGCTGTTATTTGATGTTTTTTCTCGATATAGAAGGGTTTAGAGCATCACCATCCTACAAAAAATTTTAAAAAAGTGTTTACTTTTCCAGTTTCTTATAAGCCCAAATTTTTAATACATATTTATCAAAGTCGTTTTTATTTTTCTACCTCCTGCATTTTTAGTGGCTCCAACAAACATTTCCTGAACTGCTCAAGCTGATCCTTACTGCTCCATTTGAATTACTTTCCTAGCTGATTCAACCCGAAGAAATTTGGCCCTTTTAAAGCTATTCACAGTCTGAATAATGAACGTGCTGAGATCATCTCAGAGCACATGTTTCTGGAAGCTTTCCTGGCTGGGCTGCACAGGCTTTGAAATAAGCTTCCTGTTTTAGCTAATTCTGATTTAGCTCCAGTCGTGTGCGCGCCATGTGAGCGAACAGACTCAGGCACCAAATGGGTTTGTTTTTTCCAGACTGAAGGTGGAAATGGGAAGAGCACAGGCTGGGGACTGATATTGTCTCAGACATCTTGCATAGTAGTGAAATTCTCAGAGCTGACTTAAAGAAATGCCAGAGAAATAAATGTATGTTCTGGTAGCACCAATGGCCTGTCCACTTTCTGGGCAGCTAAAGGAAACAGCTTGGGAATGTAAGGGTAGGAACAGGAGGAGCACATTCCCAGTTTGGCCTGCTGGAATTCAGTGATGTTTGTTTTAAGAAGATCAGAAGAAGAAAATTTAGAGTGAGAATAATGGAAATAAGGGCAGACTGAGCTGTGGGATGATTTCAAGGGAAGAGTCCTGTCCCTTGGCTGGTGCTTACACAGATTGGAGCAATGGGTTTCTCCAGTTCTCCTCTGCATTTCACAGCCAGGCACAAAAACTCCAATACCTTTCCCCTAATTTTCCCTAAACACTTAATCCTACTCTACTCTTAACAGCCTTTTCTATTACTTCTTAGACCTGGGAAAATGTAGAAGTCTATTTAAAACACTGGAAAGTTTCCAAGCAGCAGCAGCAGCTGTGCTCAGATCGGCTCTCCCTGATGGAAATTTTCTCTTCTTGTACCCAAACAGCATCACACCACAATCACATCAATATATTTCCTTCAAGTGTTCCAGCCAGAAGTAGAAAAGCAGCACTCATGTGAATGGGATAGAAAATGAGATTCTATCATGACTGAAATAGGGATCCCTGTGAAAGAGGAGTTGTGTCCTGGTACTGCCATGATTTTCCTTTCCACACCTGCAAGTATTTTTCCACACTGCAAATATTTTAATAGTCCTGATGAGTGTTTCTTACAGGGGTTAATAGGAACTGAGGAAGGGGAGGAGGTTTATAAAACTCAGTGAAGTTTTCTGTATTTAACCTGCAATAAATAGTGATTTTAGACATGGGTTGATTTGACTTAGCATAAAAATAGACATTTTGGTCTTAGTGGCAAGTTCTTGAGATAAACATCAGTCACTATTAGCATCTGATTTCAGTCTAAAGTCAAAAGTCCTTGACTTTTCTACCCAGATCCACGAACAGTTAAACACCTTTATGAGTTGCCAAATATGTCTGAATTAGTCCGAGTACATTTGCTCTGGAAGGACATTTTGTACCTCTCTAACATGCAGTTACAGATGCAAAGGCTTTGTATAAATAGCACAAGAATAGCTTTGGATACATCATTTTTTAAAGAACTCTCCTCAGTTCCCCTGCTTTCTAGCAAATTTCCATGGAAAATGGAAAACTCAGCAGCATTTCTGTTTATTTGAGAAGAAACCATTTTGGATCTTTCCCTTCTGGTTTGTCCTTGCAAAGGAGTAACTTGGGGTAGAATTCAGAAAAGCTCTTTGGACTCCTCAGTCATTGACTGGGATTCTGTCCTCAGCAGCTCATCCTGCAGGGATAATTTTACATTTAATCAGTGCTGAGGCTCTGAACCCCAAAGTTCCCCCAACACTGCTGTGCGTGTGAAGGGGCTGAATTAAAACCATTGAATTCAAGGTGCAGCTCAGCAAAGAAATTGACTCCTGGAGTGAGGAGGAAGAGCAGGAGAAAGGCACTGCTGCTGCCAGTTTAACTCAAGTGGAGTGTTTGCCTGCAGGACAGATTAAATAAGCAGAGAAATCTTCCCAAAAAATTAGCAAAATAATTTCTTGTAAACACGTTGGACTGATGATTTCTTTGAACAGAAACCAAAACTTCCCTCAGATAATTGAATGCTGTGTCCAAATATTTTTCTGATACAACACAGGCAGAGTTTTTCTGTGCCAAGAGAAAATCACATTTCATAGTAAGGCTAGAGCAGGCTGCATGGTGGTGCCCCAGATATAACAATAACCAAATGTTAATAATGACCAAACTTTTAGACTCCATAGTGTTAGTTATCTGTTTGTTTTAAAAGCTGCCTTTCTTGATGGAAATCCATCAATATTCAGAGAAATAGGAAAATAAATGGGCTTTCTAGGCTTTTTCAGTTCTCTTATTTTCTTTTGTTAAACCAACAAACAAATTTACCTCCTTAAAGGCCATAAATGTGTTCAGATTTCCCTTTGCCTTGGGTTTCAGGGAGTGAAACCGAGCACCTGCTACAGCTCATACATCATCTGCTGTCCTTATACTGAAACTTGAAAAAATGCCTAAACCTCCACCAATTCCCAGCTCAAAGCAGTTGTGTGGAAGCAGACACTTCTCTTTAAGGATTGCTGCTGTCTGCCGGGTAGCCCCTCCACCACCACAAGGAGATGCAAACCCGGCAAGTGCCACTCAGCCCCTGCTGCCAGTGAAATCTTCATCTGCTGCCAGCTGGAGGCAGCTCTGAACTGCAGCCAGGCTCTGCTGGAGGGAGCACATCCAGCAATGCCTCCTTCCCTCCCTCCCCGGAGCTGACCCGGCTCCCAGACCTCACTGGTGGAACTGGTACTTCTCCTGGTGCTGCAAATCAGGCCAGTCCCCGATGGCAGTCGAGTGAAAGCAGAGAGGACGTGGCACGTTTCACCACTCGCTTCTCTGATTTCACATTCCAGCCGTGATGCATTTTTGAAGTACCACAGAAATGTGCAGTTTAAAACCTGTCTAGTAAACTTCCTTGATCCTGAGGCATAAGCTTTGAATTTGAGTAACTTTCTTTTTTTCCATTGCCCTTTGGAGCAGTTTCCTTTTCCTATTTGGCTCGAACAATTTTCAACTGAAGACAGCAGCAACAGCTTGTCCCCTCCTGTGATGCAGATTGTGAGTCAGGGCCTTTGGGACCTCCTGCTGACTGCATGGAATTCCACGTGCCCCCAGGGGATTGCCCCAGGGGTATTCCTGGAATGGCTGGCAATGTTTGGAGCTCGGTACAGCACCTTGGGTTCTGCTGTTGCTACTTTCTCAGCTAAGGGCAGAGCTGCACACCCTCCTCTAGCTCCTAGAATCATTAAGGTTGGAAAAGATGATGGAATACAGCTCAGAGATTAGCAGAGCTTTTTAATAGGCTTTCTGTAATAAACAGTCCAGAGCACTATGAAATAAGTCACTCTTAGACCCTTTTATATGTATTAGATTTTAATTCCCTAAAGAGAACAACAGATTATATGGGAGTAAACCACAGGGCTGAGCTAGGACCAGACTCAAGAACTTATAGTTCTGGGATGACTCCAGTGGCCCAATCTTTGCAGAAAATCTCCACTCCACTCTGTCTGTTCTACATGTCCCCTAGTCCTGTGGAAACCTCCTGGGTCTAGAGACAATGAACACACCAAAGTTCTGGGAAAACAGCCTTTTCTCTGTCACTGGGCATTGAGAGCAGGCAGTGTCTCAGGTATTTGGTCTGTAAGAATGAGGATAAAAGTATCTGTCCTTCTCCCTGGGAAGGCTGTAACTACAGGAGAAATATCCACATGCAGGCAGGGACCTCCTTCTCCTGGGAACTGCTCCCACTGTAATCCACAGCAGAGACTCTTTGGCCTGGGCAAAATGAATTAATCCCTGTCCAGCTGTCCCAGCCCCCCTGTGACTCACCATGGAATCAGTTCCATACCTCATTTTCCATGCTGACCCAAACAGCCAGATTAACTCAAAAAGACCTCAGCCATCACACGTAACAGAATTCCTTCTAATTAAACTTGAGCAACACTCCTGATAACCTGTTTTTCCTTAGTGTTTTTCACAGTTTGACAGATCATGTTATTATCTTCCAGGCCAGGTTTCCTGGGAAACAAAGCATCCTCTTACTTTTCTAATCCTTCCAGGGAAATGATGCCAAATTAAAACATTTCATGAGCATTCATTACATTTTGTCAGAGATGGTTCATGGATAAATCAACAACAACTGCCCAGAATGTGCTACTGATTAATGGGGAGCAGAAACAACTAAGCTTGCTTTTTTAAAGTCTACTTCATGTTCAGAGGCAACATTTACCAGGGACAAAAGTTCCTCCCTGGCAGTTCTGTGTCTTCAAGTAAACTCCACTGCTGAGAATGGGATATTATTGCTATGGCAAAAATGTGTGAAAGGGGCTCTTCCCATACACACCAACTCCAGCTCTTACCACATCACAGAATCCCAGAATGGTTTGGGCAGGAAAGGACCTTGATGCCCCATGCCACAGGCAGGGACACCTCCCACTGTCCAGGCTGCTCCAAGCCCTGTCCTGCTTGGCCTTGGACACTTCCAGGGATAGAGCAGCCACAGCTGCTCTGAGAAACCTGAGCCAGGTTTCTCACAAGGAACAATTCCTTCCCAATATCCCATCTAACCTGCCCTCTGGCACTGGGAAGCCATTCCCCCTTGTCCTGTCCCTCCAGGACCTTGTCTCTGTCCATCCTTCTTGTCCAGCCCTTCAGCTCCTGGAAGGCCACAAAATGGTCACCCAAAGCTTCTCTTCCCCAAGCTGAACAATCCCAAATCTCAGCCTTTCCTCCCAGCAGAGCTGTTCCAGCCCTCTGATCATCCTGGAGTCTCCTCTGGACTGGCCTCCAGCAGCTTCAGGTCCTTCCTGTGCTGGGCCCCAGGGCTGGAGGCAGCTCTACAGGTGGGGTCTCACCTGAGCAGGGTAGAGATGCTGAACTGTGATATGGAAGCTCCTCTCCCTTGGCAAGGGAAGATTTAGAGGGAATGTTCCTTGGGAACACCCACACCTAGAGGCTGTGCAGGCTGTGTCTGTTGCAAGAGCCTCCAAACCAGGTCATCCTGTGTTCCTGCCCACCAAAATCACACACACAGTGATCTTCTGGGTAAGTGGCAGGCACCACTCACCTGCACCTTGCAGAGGGATCAGCAGGAAGAGTTGCTGAATCCAAGTGGGATTGTGCAGCTCACATCTACCAGAGTAGAGAGAAACCAGGCCCAAGAGCAGAAGGAATCTGCAGAGAGAAAATATAACTGGTAATTGGATGAACCCCTCTCATTTTTTTAGTGGAGAGCTGGGAGAGGACTCAAAACACCAAGCTGGGGCTGGGAAAGGCTTGTTGGAGCACAACAGAAAAGGAAATTTAGTGTCCTTCTATCTTCCTTCCCACTTTGGCCTTTAAGGGGTGATGCTAGAAATAATATCTAGATCATGCTGTAGAAATGACAGGATTCTGGGATTGTACACCTTTGCAATGCATTTTCTGAGAAGCAGCTTTCAGAGGCAGGCCGGGATTTGAAGCACAGCATATTCTGAACACTCCTGAAAAAAGAAGCCAAGGCCAGTGCATTTGCCAGGGCATCCAAGCAGTTCTCAGCAGCCCCTTGTGAGCTTGCAGGCTGACCCAGCATGCAAGTGCTTGATGAAAAGCAAGTAAATATATCGAAAAAAATTTAAAATTATGGATGGAAACAAAGGAATTGCCCAGACACTTGGAGAAATACACTCCCTTCTGACCTCCTTTGTATTCCAGGGAGCAATTCCTGAGCTGCATTCAGAGACAGAGACAGAGTTGCCAGGCCCAGAATTCCGGCAATTACTCAGTGGAAATGGAAACAGCACCACAGATGCCAAAGGTATGATGCAAGTTTCATTGTCCCTTGGAGAATGGGAGTCCAGTATGAGTTTGGGGCTGTTTGCTTGGAATTTAAAATCAGTTGTAGTTCCACGTAAATGAAATATTTAAGTTAAGGAATAAGAGTATTTTTAGTAAGGAAGCTCCTTCTCACTCCCTGGCTGATGTTTCTCTGAAGGGCTATTTTGGACCCTGAACAGGGAATTTGAGCTTATCATGCATAGAAGCAGCTGAGAAACAGGAAGCACATAGGACAAGGGGGAATGGCTTCCCACTGCCAGAGGGCAGGGTTAGGTGGCATATTGGGAATAAATCCTTCCCTGTGAGGGTGGTGGGGCTGTGGCACAGGTGCCCAAAGCAGCTGTGGCTGTCCCTGGATCCCTGGAAGTGTCCAAGGCCAGGCTGGACAGGGCTTGGAGCAACCTGAGATAGTGGAAGGTGTCCCTGCCCATGGCAGAGGGTGACACTGAATGAGCTTTAAGGTTGCTTCCAACCCAAACCATTCTATCATTTTGTTCTTTCATTCTGTGAAATCTGAACAATCTTCTGCAGAGCTATGAACAGAGCAGAACTCTCATAGGGGTTTTGCTGTTCATAAAGCATAAAACTAGAATTGTAAACCACTTAGGAAACAGTCAAACGCTGGAAAGGAAAAAGAATATTGTGCTCTCCTGATATCTGAAAGGTTGATAGGTTACCAGAGAACCATTTGGAAGACTTGAAAACAGAGGAAGGGTAGGTCAGATCTGGAAGGGAAATGGTAACATTCAACCCCTCCCTTTACCCAAATACATTTTAAAACATTTTCATTCGCAAGTCAGAATGATATTTACAGGAATAATAACCCAGGCTTTCTTTTAGTAATTGAAATTGAACAGCACTTGCTCTAGCAAGGACAGTTTCTTATCCATCTGTCACTACAAGTAATTCCATGTGTTTAGCAGCATCTGAACACCTAGTGCTACAGTTGGATAACACTTGGCTGAAAAGTTTCCTAGCATGGTCTGCAATCGGAAAATAATCAAAACCAAATAGTCTTTGCCCCAGGATCTGCATAATTTAAATCTAACTGCAAAGAAATTGCCAGACTTGAAGCCTGTTACAAATATCCACAAGCTTGTTTCATCTAAGAACCTCAGGGGGAAAGGACACTTTGATAACAGAAGGGTCTTTAATATAAAAAGCAATAAAATCCATGGATTTTGAAGCTGGACATGTTCCAGATGGAAATGTTAGTCCTGTCCAGCAACAGGACTAACTACAGCAGCTCATGGAATAACACTGAATTGTCTAACAAGCAAATGCCACCTTCACAACCTGTTAATCCTACTGATAAAAATTCAATGCCTCTCTTCTACTCTTAACGATATTGATTTGTTCCAAATAGGCTGCGAAATGAGAACACTGACCACCTTGGTGCTTCTCCCCAGAGATGCCCCGATGAGCCGGGAGCCTCGCAGTCAGAGCTGCTGCTCCAACGAGCCGCGGAGCGCGGCCTGAGGGAGCGCCGGGCACGGCCGAGCCGCCAGGGGGCGCTGCCGCCCGCGGCACGGCCCGGCCGGGAGGGCCCGAGCGGGACCCGCGGAACCGCCATGGAGCCGAGGAACGGCCTGGGAACCACAGGGATCATCACCGCCTGCCCGGCACAGACAGCCCCAAATCCCACCCTGTGCATACCTGGGGACGTTGTCCGAACGCTCCTGGAGCTCTGGCAGCCTCGGGGCCGTGCCATTTCCTGGGATGCTTGGGCAGTGCCCAGCACCCTCTGGGGGAAGAGCCTTTCCCTGATCTCCAGCCTGACCGGCCCTCACACAGCCCCAGCCCTTCCTTGGGTCCTGACCCTGTCACAGAAGTCGGAGCTGTCCCTCCGCTGTCCCTCGGGAGGAGCTGCAGCCCCCGATGATCTCTGATCTCAGGCTCGTTCATGCTGAACAAACCAAGCGCCCTCAGCCGCTCCTCGTGTGGCTCCACAATAACCTTTGCCACCCTCGTGTCCCTCCTTTGGACAGCTCCAACAACTTCATGTCCTTCTCATGTTGTGACACCCAAAACTGACCGCAGCACTGAAGGCGAAGCTGCCCCATCCCCGAGCAGAGCAGGGCAATCCTTCCTTCACCCAGACCTAGTGCCCCCAGGACAGGGATGTCCCTCCTGGCTCGAGGCACACTGACTCAGATCCAGCCTGCCATGGCCAGGACCCCTGGTGCCCCCAGGACAGGGATGTCCCTCCTGGCTCGGGGCACACTGACTCAGATCCAGCCTGCCATGGCCAGGACCCCTGGTGCCCCCAGGACAGGGATGTCCCTCCTGGCTCGGGGCACACTGACTCAGATCCAGCCTGCCATCACCAGGACCTCCCCCTTCCACGGCACTGCTTCCCACAGCCTCACTCCCCTGTCTGCCCGTACATCCAGGGTTACCAGGTCCTGCAACTCTTCAGGTGCAGCATTCAGCACTTGGTGATTGCCCAGCCCTCACATTTATCAAGATCTCTCTGCCTCCAAGGGAGTCAACAGCTCTTCCCAGTTTCATGTTGTCAGCAATATTTCTCAGAATCCCTTTGAGTCCTGATCTGAGTCATTTCTGAAGACTCTGCAGCGCACTGGCCCTAAAACCAAGCCCAGCAGAGCCCCACCAGTGACTTTTTGCCAACCCTGTGCCCCTGGGCACCCAAACCTGCCTGAATGCCCCTGGGCACCCAAACCTGTGTGACCCCCGGGCAGTGCCAGAGGAAGCTGTGAAGTGCCTCCAGGACATGCCAAGAACCACGTGCTGAAAAGCAGCACCTTGGGATTAGTTCATTGCAAGAATTATGTGGGAAGGAGACCTACTACTTATGAAGGCTGAATGCTCCATTCCTACACTTTTAGAGAAAATCAGCATGAAAATTATCAGAGAAATAGAGAGGCCTAATAAAAGACTTCTAAAAAATCTATTTTTGTTGCCATCACAATCCAAGGCAAAACCACTCTCTTGTTTTTCCTCTGCTTCAAGTATATCAGAGGATAATGAAAACTTTTACTACTGTTTGATGCATCTCATTGTCTTGAAGTTATTTTGATTTTTCAAATGCATTCATGCTTTTGTTATTTTAGAAGGAATACATTGGACCTGGTAGAGTCAACACCATCTAACAGTGCATCACAGAAGCAAAAAAAAAGGGAAGTTGTGGGATTTTACTCTGAGTTATAAGGTAGAGTCAATGTTTCTTTAAAAAAAACCCAAACAACTAAACCAATAAACTGTATTGCATTGCAATTCATTGCAAATGGAATAAGATATTCTTAATTAAACTGTGTCATTGCAATTCAAATAAACTGTTTGGGATTATTTTTCCAAAATATGGCCAGGCTTTAACGCAACTGAAAGCGAAGAGGAAAATGAGTGAAAAAGGAAACCACCTCCAACATCCTTTGGTATTATTGCGCCATTAGAGGAGTGTAATTTGAAATAAGAATACCAAACATCTTTTCCCACACATTTTTGCATGGTTTCCATACACACCTCAAGGAAAATTTATTCAAAACCTGAAAATAATCTGAATAGATAGAACACTACAGTTATGACTAGAGTACAAACTAAAAAAAAAAAAAAAAAGGAAATAAGTGGTTTATTCGTTTAATAAGGAGAGGAAATGTTTATCGTAGAAGCCCCTTTTACAGAGACACAACCTTACCTCGTGCTCCCCTGTCTCAAAGCCCTACAGGCAACTTTGGACTCAGAGCTCCTGGAGACCTCGAAGGAGCAGCTGAAAAAAATCATAAGATGAGAAAGCTTTAAGATCTTGACAGCAGAGTCAGCATTTTGGGTCAAATTAGAGAACAAATAAATGATTATAAAAAGAACTTGAGGGGCTCTTAGCTATGGCTATGAACCAAGACAAGTTTAACGACATCACATTCTTGATCCTGCGTGTAATTTTGCGGGCAGCATCTGCAAGATCTGAGCGTCTTTTGGAGACACACGGGACGCCCAGAGGGATTTCACCGAGCGCACGGGGCCAGGGGGTGCCCAGCCCCGCCTGTGCCCCGCCCGGGCAGCTGCGGCCGCGGGAACCCCCGGGCACGGCGCCGGGCACAAAGTCCGCCCCGGGGCGGGCCCAGGTCGGCGGATCCGCCCGGGCAGCGCCGGCCCCGCCCGACCCCGCACCTGCCCCCGGGGCCGCCCCGCCGGAGTCGGGCCGAGCTGCCGCGGGAGCTGCTGCCGGAGCGCCCGCCATGGGCGTGGGCTATGGGGGGATGCGCTGCGTCAAGATCCTGCTCTTCATCTTCAACCTGACCTTCTGGGTGAGCGCCGCGCCGGGCGGAGCGGGCCGGGCGGGGCCGGGCACCTGCTGCGGGTGCCGAGGGTGCCGGGAGGGTGGCACGGGCGCGGCTCCCCCCGGGCAGCCCTGCGGGATCGGCTGCCCGAGCTGAGGCTGCGGGAGCGTCCGGGCAGCGCTCCCGGCTTCTGCTCGCTCCTAGGGAGATGCAGCTCTGCCTAGGGAAGCAGCGGCTCGGTGTAAGATGGCATTGCTGAGCAGAGACAGCATCTGTCTAAAGTGATCATTTAAAGTAGCGATCATTTCCCCGGCAACCACGCGGCTGCAGGAGGAGGCTGGGAGAGGTTCCCCCAGTACAGTGCAGTGACCAGAACATTTCGCAGCATCACGGTGCTTTTTACTAATGTCATTTCAAATAGGGAGAAAACAGCTGCTACAAGATCATCCTAAGACAAAGTCCTCGCGTCACCCCAAGAGATTTAGGGAATGCTGTGTCCATTCTCCCCTCATTGAACCTTTTCAATAGTCTCACAGTTCCACACAGCTGAATTTACGCTTTCTCTTCTCTCTCTTTCCCTCATGCACTGTTCTCCCTTCAGCTTTCCAGAAAACAATCAGCAATGTTATCTTCTTAAATGTCTTTTTCTTTCCTTCTGATTCACTGGGGTCTTTTTAAAAGAAGCCACAAAGTCATCCTGTTCAGCCTCTCTGGACCAAGCAGTTTTAGGCTTTTGTCTCCATTATGCTTGAAGCACAGTTGAACCAAAGGCTGTTCCCTCGTGG
The DNA here is from genome assembly GCF_022539315.1 of Serinus canaria. Lineage (NCBI taxonomy): Eukaryota > Metazoa > Chordata > Aves > Passeriformes > Fringillidae > Serinus > Serinus canaria. The sequence goes on from NC_066339.1 coordinate 2,664,177, forward strand.
TGACAGCGCTGCGTGCTCCGGGGACACAGTGCTGCTGTGCTCGAGCTGGAGGGGCAGTGTGATGCTGCCCAGCTGCAGCTGCAAGGCAGCAGAAGGACAAAGCTTTGTGTTATTTGTTTCTCAAAAGTGACAAGTACTGTGTTTTGTTATCTGCCTTTTCGCTGTGATGGAAGGAACCATCTCCTCAGCTGGCTGGGACATTCATCCTGAGCTGCCAGGGGCACTCCACAGCCTGGAGGCTGCCCCCACAGCAGGGAGGTCCCCATGCTGTGACAGGGTGGCAGGGGACCCTCACCCTCTGCTAGGACACATGTGTGAGGCAAGCTGTGATCCTGAGCTCTCCAGCTGTACAATTGCCTGCTCTCTTGGCTTGTGGAGCTGTGCCAATGGATCAAGTGCCAGGGAATGCAGGACAGGTTAGGGGAGCACTGTGCCAGGCTGGCGCCCACATGGGAAGCAGCAGGTGTTTGTGAGCCTTGTCCAGGTTGTGCAGGTGCCACAGGCTGAGGCTCTCGGTCTGGACAGCAGCAGGACACTGTGCCTGCTCCTGAGGGGTGCTGGAGCTGCCTGCAGGACACACAGCTCTGCTCCTGAGGGGTGCCTGAGCTGCCTGCAGGACACACAGCTCTGCTCCTGAGGGGTGCCTGAGCTGCCTGCAGGACACACAGCTCTGCTCCTGAGGGGTGCCTGAGCTGCCTGCAGGACACACAGCTCTGCTCCTGAGGGCTGCTGGAGCTCTCTGCCAGGTCACACAGCACTGCCTGGCAGGCTGATGATCTGTCTGGCATGTGGTGAGGCTGAAACCTCTGACTGTAGATCTTTCCCCTCAAACAACATGCTGTGACACTCCTTTGTGACCTGGTCTTGTTCACATTAAAGGGAATTTTTCTTTGCACTTGGCAGCATCTATCACTGGTTTGTAATTTCTGTGATCCAAGATATCTACCCAGTAACAATCCTTGTACCTCCTAGTTTTGGTGGGGGTCCCCTGCCCCATTCCATTTCTCATGACAATTCAGGCCCAGTTTTGATAATTAAACAGCTGACAAGGTTTGAGAGTTTCTAGCAAGTTCAGAAGCACCACTACACTGAGGAGCTGAAAGAAAGAACTACATTGCACTGTAACTGGAATTTGTTGTTATCAGACCCTGGTAAGTGTTGCATGAATTTTCTGACTGTGCAATTCTGAGCTGTGGGATTTCAGGAAAGCACAAGGTGCCAAGACACTGCTGTGATGCTCTGCAGCCGTTTGTCACTGCAGCCCTGACTGCTCTGTTTGTGTTGCAGCTGGCAGGACTGGCTGTCATTGCCTTTGGGCTGTGGCTGCGGTTTGGTGGGCCCATGGCAGAGTTTGCTACAGACAAAAAGTCCCCGGAACTTTTCTTCATGGGTAAGTGACAGTGCTGGGAGGGCAGCAGCCTCCAGCCTTGGTTGCATCCTGGGGCAAGTGACACACCTTGGTCAACAGTTTCTGGGCTGACCTACACAAAACTGGACATTCTGGTGCTGTGTGCCATGTGTGTGATGGCTTTTGACCTTTCTCTGCTTGACAGCCACTTCCTTAGACCTAACTAATCTCTTCTCCTGGATTTGATCCAGTTCCCTCATATCCTAAGTGAATTGTGCTAATACTCTCAGAATAGAAGGTGAGACAGGTCAGAGACTTGTGGGGCTCACCAATATATCCCTCCAGAGTTTTGTGTGCAGCTGCCAGCCAACAAAACAAGTGTCCTTTCAGAATGTTCCCAGAACCAAGACAGCAGCAAAATTCTGCTCAGCAGTTCTCCCTGTGGAGGCCTTAGTGGGACCAAAGAGCCAAAGCAAGTCCTTCCCCAGCTGAAAAGTGATACTACCTGGTGTTCAGTCATCTCAGGAGCTGTTTGTCCAACCTGGGCAGGAATCAGCTAGGTCCTGTGCCCACAGAACTGGGATTAGTCACATCTAATTTTAGCATTTAAGATAACTTTTTTTCTCCCTGGGATTTCCAGGTGGGTTTTTGGGACCTGTGCTTCATATTTAGAGATACCCTTCAATAGCAGCTGTCTGGGACTGCCAGCAAATGCAGCTCTCTGTCTCTGGCAACTGTAACATACCTTTACACGAGAAAAACTGGATTTTTTTCTGTTTAATACATCACCCCTAGAGACAGACCCAATAAAATCCCATTGGTGCAAACATTTTTGCCATCTACAAGTGCCAAGTGTGAGTGAATACCCGGTCCTGCCCTGGCCATCAAGCCACTCTGTCAGTGTGGAAAGACTGGGAGGTGACCAAAGGTGTCCTCCAGCAGTTACCTGACACTCCAGGATTGTGCAGTTACCTTAAATGCCCCAATGCTCTCAGTGGAGGCTTTGACTCAGACCCACCACAGCCCCAGGCCCAGGTTTCTTTAACATCTGCAGCCAGGCTAGAGGCACAAAACTGCAGCCATGGGAATAGATGGGGAGAAAGTTATGTCCAGCAATGATTCCCTGGGATTTTGTGAGGCTCAATAAAACCATTCAGATGAAAACATTGTTTGAGACCTGAGGGTTACTGTAAAACACCCTGCAGCACCTCCACTGACACAGAGAGCCAGGAAGTATGATTTACTTTTTCTCTTACATCTGAGCTGCTATGACAGCAGCATATTAGATCACCAGATTCATTTCCAGCTCCACTTTATACCTGCTGAATTCCCTGTGATGCAGATTGGAATGCTTCCCTCCCTGATCCACTTGTGTTTGTCCCAGGAGAGCAAACAAGACAAAAGGATGTTCTGGCCTTCAAAATCAAGTGCTGCTGGAAGGCAGAAAGTGCTACATCCTGTGCTGTGAATAAGCACCACAACTCCAGTACAGCCTGGAACACACGGTGTAAACAAGATATTCTTTGGTGCCTGTGTATTTAAATCTCCAAAAGATGTAGTCCGCTTCTGCTCTGAATAGAAATTACAAAAGTTGTTCAAAGTTGTTAATTTTGGGAAGTCCTGAGGAATGTTCTTGTAAAAGTTTCATCAGACAGCATGACATTCAGCTTTTGGGCTGCCACACGTATTTATAGAGCTGCCTGTTGAAATATGTAACTGTGAGAGGAAGTGCTGAGGAACAGGGCACAGAGATTTCAGAGTTTTTTTTAAATTTGCACTTTTGACTTAATTCTAAAGCAAAGTTTTGCCCTTTTTTTGTAATAGGCACTGAACAGAGCATTCCTGTGAAAGAAAACCAAAGAGTTTTCTGCTGCCCTTCCTCCCTCATTACAAATCCTGCTAAATGCTGTGACTCCTGAGCATCTGATGGCACAGCTCAGGCTGTGCTGAGGCTGTCAGCAGTCTGGGGCCAAGGCCGTGATAAAAGGACAGGGAGAAGTTCAGTTACAGTGGGTTTGCAGCAGACAAAGCTGCATTTGAAGGTCATGCTAAAGAGCTTTCCCTCTCGAGGAGATTTCAGCTCAAAGTCCCCATAGGCAGTTGTGTATTGGGCCTTTCTCAGAGTCTCTGGGACTGTTGTTTATTTGGCTCTGTGTGTTTGCTCTCTAACATGCTTTCTGGGTGGCAGCCAGGGTTTTGCATAGGAATTCTTAATATGGAACACTGTGCAGCACACCAGGAGCAGCTGCCCTGAGGGCTGAAAAAGAAAGCAGATCAGCAGTATGACTTAAAATATCAGCAGATAGCTATACATCAAAAAAATTATTTCTTTATCTTGGTTCCACTGATGGCTTTTGTGGCTCCCAAGGCCCTGGGATCACATCAGCTTTGTGTCAGTGCTTGGAACAACAGTGCAGGTGCATTTGGAGTTTGCTTTGTAGGCTGAAACACTCCAGAATCACCATCTCCTGAAAAACAGTTAATTTTCTTTCTTCTAAAGGGCAGCACATTCTGCTCTTTCTGTACCTGGATTGAGCTGCCAGCCGAATTTAACCAGCTTCTCTCTTCTGTTTCCTTGTGATTGTTTTTTTCCTGGATCTGAAATGTTGGGTTAGTGTAAAATAATTGATAATTCTATCCTTGCATTTTCCATTAGGCCAGAGTGAGTCTCCTTAAATAGCCCTGTTCTTTACCAGCAGCCCAGCTGTCTTTTCTGCCCCTGGAATAGTTCGGGCCATGACTTGGCAACCAGGCCTGTTCATCTTTTCCAGCCACTGAGATGTTTTTGTTGGTTGGAGAACAGCTTACAGTGCTGTGGGCAAGCACATATGTGTTCCTAGCTTTCTGTTGCTTGTGGTTTTGTGTTTGGTGATCCATATTCCCCACTGCAGTTTGCAATGAAAAACCTACAACAGAAAAGGTTGGAATTGGAACACTTTGACCCACGCAGCCTCAAACCATTTTACCAGACACATCTTACACTGGAGCAGGCTCCTAAAATTGGACATCCTCTCCTTGCAGCTCCCCAGCTTCTGGAGTTCCCTCTACAATGGGATATATTTTTATGTTACTGCATCTCACAGTACAGTTTTTGTGCCTGTGCTTCAAGTGATGAAGCAAAACTGTGGCTTCCCTGTTCAGCTGCAGTTCAGCTCTGGTAGAGTTCATAGATCCCTCTCTTAGCTGCTCTTGAGAGAGAAAAAAATGAAAGAAAAAAGGATCATTTCATCAAAGGACAATAGCTGGCAGATACCTTTTTATCTTTTTGTCTGTGACACTGCACAGATCGAATGGAGAAAAGATCTGTGGAATTAAGGGAATTCCCTTGGATTGCTCATCCTTATGGAGACTCCTGTACCAAGACTGGGAAAGTTTTTCCTGGGCAGGAAGGTCTGCAAGAGTCAGAAGGAAATGAGATGCTTGTGGGAACCCAGGGTGTCAGCACTGCTGTCTCACAATTAATTGGTCCTTTCTAACTCCTTGTAGTACTGCTGGTCCTTATTTTGAGAATAACTGAAGCACAGTAATACAGACCAAGTGCTGCTGAGTGCAAGTAGAGCACTTGTGAAGCAAAAACTGATGTGGGGAATTTTTAAGGATCAGTTCCAGATCCCCATTCTTCCATCTCTGCTTTTGGTGGACAAAGGGCAACAAACAGGACAAACTCTGTATTCCTCAGAAATGAAGTGCAGAGGGTCTCATCCCTGCCAACACCAATAAAAGTCAAGTGTGTGTACTCAACAAACCCCCTTAGGAATGGTAACAAAACCTGATGAATGCAAACAAATCAGTCTGGGTGGCTCTTTCTCAGCCCTGATATGTTGCTTCTCCTGCACAGCCAGAGCTCACAACCCTCCTATGCTCTGATCTGTTCTCTTTGTTTCAGTCCCATGACCCAGTCTGTGGTCCAGGCATCCTTCAGGGCCAAAACAGCTGTGGACAAAAGTTTTAGGGTGATAGTGGCTTTTTCTTGGGATCAGTGAGAGCAGGAATGATGCTGCTGGCTTTGAAAGGTACGTGGATGGAGCGTGCCTTAGGATATGAAGTCATGTCTGGAGCTGAAGGATATTAGTAGCTTTTCTCCATAGCAGTGGATGCCCATACAAACAGGAGTTGGCTGGAGTTCCATCCATGTGAACTGCAGTTCTCTGCTCCTGTGCCTCACTTTGTTCAAGTTCTATTCATGTATTTTAGAGTCAAGCACTATATCCTTAGTCAACATGATTTTCTCTGCTAAATCCACCACCTCTCAAACTCTACCAGCCTTTAAAATGAGAGCTGTTGGCAAAGCAGCCCTATAGAGCAATCACAATGATCCTGCCATCATGTATTGGAGAGGCTTTTAGTCTGTACTTAAGACTTAAGCAATGAAATTGTCTTTCTTCCTATCATCTGTGTGCAGAAAAAGGGCACGCAGATGATAGGAAGAAAGACAATTCTGTTGCTCAGGAAGAGTGGTTTAGAAAAGGCTGATAGTGGCCTTGAGTGGAAAACGGAAGCTGCTCACTGGAAATTCACTTTAAAAATATGACACCACCACTGCCACCCCCTGAGAAAACCTTACTAAAAATGAAATTTGTTCCAAAGTCTTCGGTCTCTGTTGTGGATCACAAAACCTTGCAGGAGTTCCTAAGAGTTAGCACTCCCCTGACAGAATAAAGGCAATTCTGACCAAAAAAGCTAATTTAGCCTAATGTGACAATCTGTCCATCTGCCTCAGGGTGATTGCTGTATATTTGCGAGATGTTGAGGTTCAGGAGGCTTTTATTTTTTTAATCACTTAAGCATGATAATGCACTTTACGCTTTCTGCCCATTAAATTGTCCTCCTGAGCGGCTTCTCCCAGCCAGTCCCACCCCACAGCAGCAGCCGAGCCCACAGTTACCCCATTTCCTTCTCCCTCAAGGCAGCTGGAAGCCACCCTGGTTCCTGCTCACTGGTGGCACTGCTGTGACTGCTGAGCCCTGCCAGCACCGAGTGCCCAGGGTGCCCTGAGCCCCCTGGGGGAGCACGCAGGCCCCAGGAGTCCCTGTTCTGGTCAGGCTGCCCAGGCCTAGCCCAGAGCTCACACAGCAACGCTGGGAGCTCTCTGGAAAGAGCCACCTGCAGGAGGTGACTGGGGATAAACCTGCCACTGGTGCTGTGGGAAGGAAAAGGGCATCAAGGTGCTTCCCATCCCTGGATGCCCCCAGGATGTGGCTGGTTACATTAATGTATAACCTCAGAGGGTGCTGAGGCCCTGGCACAGGTGCCCAGAGCGGCTGTGACTGCCCCTGGATCCCTGGCAGTGCCCAAGGCCAGACTGGACAGGGCTTGGAGCAGCCTGGGACAGTGGAAGGTGTTCCATGGCAGGGGGCTGGAACTCCATCATCTTTAGGGACCCTTCCAACCCAAACCATTCCATGATTGCTCTCATTGGAGCAGCACCCCACACTCCAGGGTTGCTCAGGCTCCTTTTTCACACAGAGTCTCTTTAAGAGAGCTCTATATGCTCTGAAGCAGTTCCTACATAACAAGCAAACCAGTACAACCCATTGCAACTCCTGTAAGGGAAATGTCCTGTGCTGTGTTACTTTCTGACAGAGCTGTAAATACATTTGGATTGTCCACTTTGAAGCCATTAAGAGAAAAATCTGCCGGAAAAAAAAAACAAACAAACAAACAAACAAACAAACAAACAAACCAACCAACCAACCAACCAACCAGCAACCAAAAAGCCCTCAGGCTCCTTTTTGGGGCTTGTCAGTTCAAAAACATCTTCAGGAGGGTTTGGATTGAGCTGGCTCATGCACACACAGGATTATCCAGAGTGTCCTAATCTAGAGAGGATTGCAGAGAATCACGAGAGGATTTCAGAATACCAAATGAGTATTACAAAGGCAGAAGAAATACAGTATCAACAAAGTGATGCAAGTGGTAACAGATAATGTGAGCAGTACAAACACTGACAGACTTTAAATTAGCTGCAACCACTCATGAACATGATCTTAGACTCACTATCAGTTGCTCTTGACAACAAAGTGCTTTGCTTACTGCAGCCAAACAGGCATGTAAATGTCAGGAAATATGAAGAAAGGAAATGAGAATCCAGCTGAAAAATCTTAATGTCATTGTGTACATTTGCAGTGCACTCCTGAATGCTCTGTGGTTGTAGTCAAAAAGGATGCAGTGAAAGTAGAAAAAGTACCAAGACATTTGACCATGTGCTTCTGACCACAGTGTGCACTCTGACAGCTCCCATGTGAGGAAGTCTTCCCACACTATTCACATCATTAGATTGTAGAATCCATTCCCTGGGGTCTGTGAAGTGCAGCAGGGTAGGACAGCTCCAGCTGGCACAGGTGACACCTGAGTTCAGAGCAGTATGTGGGGGTGGCAGACCCTGACAGAGCCTTTGGGAACAGCTTTGGGAACACACTGCCTCCAGTGAATCTGGGCCATAATTATTTAGGGTTGATATGAACAAGATATTTACAAGGGCTGGTATTCTGTGGGAAAGGGAGGGACTGGACTAGGATGTTACATTACAGTGAGGCTGATTTTAAATTGAAGATCAGGATTTCTGCATCAGCAATAGCCTCCAAACTGGCTGGTGCCTCTAATAGTCCAGGCAGATTAACCACAAAATCTCTGCTAAATTCACACCAGACACTTAATCAGATAAATCCATTATGCTTAAATTAAGGGTATGTTCCACTTCTCTAGAAATTCATGTCACTTTAAAGGCCTCTGCAGCTTTTCTCCAGTTCTGTAAATGCATTTTATAAATAAATATACAATGGAAATTTCTAGTAACAAGCCTGTTTCAGGAGCTGAGTTTGGTGCCACACACACACACAACTGTCCCTGTCTGGACTTTTTTTTTCCAACTCCTACGTGTGTTTCTCATATTTTCCAGGAGTGTGTCTGTGCTAGAAGTTCCTTGGTGCTCTCCTAAGGGCTGGAGAGCCTCAGTCCTTCCATGGGGGAGGACATATGCCTCTGGAGCTGCAAGGAACACACAACCCCAGGAAAATCCTTCGTGCCCTATCGGGTCCTGGGCTCTGCTGTTGCTGCTGCTGGGTCCCTCACCCCCAGAACAGAGCTGCTTGTTCTCTCTGAGGAGTAGGAACAGTTGGGGATTTGTTCAGTGTTATTTACTCAGGCCAAAAGAGAGGGAAAAAAAGGAGAATTATTTCAAATGGAAAGTGCCCATAGCAGCCAGGTAAACAAGAAACCCATGTGAAATAAAGCCAGACAGACACAGGGTGTGTTTGTCTGCTCCTGCTCTTTGGCAGGGATTTGTGCCTCAAACCTTCAGTAAGACAGGGAAAAACAAACAAACAAACAAACAAAAGTAGCTGTGGGAGAGTCTGAAATTACATCTCTTCCAGCCCAGGCTGATCCTTCCCTCACTCTTGATATACTTAAGAATATGTTGCAGCCAGTAGCTGTAAAATTCTGTCATTCTCTTCTCTCTGGTCTAAAGAGTGGAATTCTGTGTCATTGCTAATCACAGAGGGTTTGTACACTCAGAAAGAACACACAGAATCCCTTGATCCTTTTGAAGGTGCTTTTTCAGACTGGCAGATCTCCATCTCCAAGTGCAGCCCAAGAAGGGATGTGTCCTTGTCTCCAGAGGAGACAGTGTCTTGGGGAAGAGCTGTGTTGTGCCACGAGCACTGAGGCTGATCCAGAGATCTGCTGAGTTGTGGATTTGCCATTCTTCACTGCTGGGAGCCACAGGAGGCTCTGAGACTGCCAGATAACATTTTAATTCCCCTTGTAATTGCAAAGCAGAGTCTGCTAGAAAATGGGAATCCCTCCTGTTGGAATTTTCACTGGGAATACTCCCATCTGACAGTTTCCTTTCAGGAAAGAAGGATTTTCCCCATGGGATGAATCAAAAAAATCAAATATACAGAAAAGCTGCTGCTTTATGGCTTTCCAAATTTGTCTTTGCAAAATAAAACAATGGCAGAAGAAGGAGGTTCCCCTCTTACACTCACTACATTACAGCCAGAAGGGAAATCAGTTTGTTATCAGGTGTTCTCTCACTTGACTCACTGCTAAAAGAAGTCTTTATTTCTCTTCACATCTATAAAAAAACTGGGGGGGGGGGGGGGGTCAGCACAGTAAAACAAACCACACCTCAAAACCTCAATATTTCCTTACCCAAAAAAAAGAAAAAAAAAAAGAATTAAGAGAATAGGCTCTGTTCAAAAATCCCCAGTCCTGTGACACGTTGTTTTTCATCCTTTTGTGGTTATAAAGAAGCCCCTATTTCCTTCAAAACCCCCTCAGCAATCAGTGCACTGCCCGTGTCTGCCTAAATCAACCATTTTTCTGTCAGATTTGCACATGGATTTTTAATCTTTGGAATGTGCCTCTTCATCCCTTTGCATTCAGGGGCTAAGAGTGACCTGTTTGTGGGTCCTAAATGCAGGTGGAATAAATATTGAAGTGTGGGCAATCACAGATGGCAGAGCTCTGTCTCTGGGGCCAGCTTGGCCCTCCTGGATGCCATAGCAGCATTCCTGCTCTCTGCATTCCCTGCTCTCAGTTTAGGTTTCCAGCCTTCTCTCCTCTCCATGAGCACACCCAGACCAAAGAGCAGAATTGCAGGAAATGAACAGAGGCAACAAGAGGTGAGAGGAAAGAATTCACAAAGGCCACAAACCTTTGCTGCCTTTCCACTTTGTACATTTTTTCCTTCTGCTGCACAACAAGCTGCAGCTGGACAGTCTTATCATTTTCCACTCACCTAAACAAGCTCTCTACCCTGACCTGATTCACACACTTCTTTTCACCATGTTGAGCTTTGTGGTGAATTTTCTGTGTCAGTTTGTAGCTCTCAAACCTGTTCCGTTCTCTGGCTAAAAACTGACTTTTTTTTCTTTCCCTGCTGTGCTATAGATGCCAAGTTGGAGGCTGTGCCAAGGCTTTGTACTTTACAATGGAAGTGCTGATGAATAGAAGCTGATTAAGGCTTTCCATCCTGCTTTTTAGGAAGGAATGGGTTTTAGTGAAGCTGAGGTACTTCTGACACTGGCTGCTATTGCAAGGAAAGGTGTGATATTAACCACCAAAGGTCTGGATTTGCACTGCTGGCCCTGACAGCTCTCAGTGCTTGATGGCTTTAGGCAAGGCTGGGATTCCAAGGGCTGTGTGCCAGACATTGCCACCTATTGCTTTTTTTTCTCTCTGGAGAGTCTCACTTCAAATTTAGGTCTGCTCTTATCAAGAATTTGAGGTGAACATGCCTACATTGCTGTGTACAGCCCTCTAGGAAAAGAAATACCAGATCCTTCTTACATACTTACACCATCCAGGATATTTCTGCATCTACAGCTTTGATATTGTTACAAACCAGTTTAAACACAGAAGAGCAATGAAAATTAAGTCAGTGAATAAAACTGATCAAACCAAGAAATGTTCAAAATCTACCCAAAAATATTGTTAAAACCAAATGAGTTAGATGTTGGTGCCAAAAAGTTGATATATTTTATTTAATAGTAAAAGAGGCAAAGGGAAAGAAAGAGAAAAGAGAGAAATAGAAAAAGAAAACGGGGGGGAGGGCATGGACAGGGAGAGAGTGACAGGGGTCAGGTGGGGCCTCAGTCAGGATGTGGTGGTCTTCTCTGCTGCTTTTGTAATACAGTTTTGCTACATGAGGCAAAAGTCCTTCTTGAAGATGTTTAAGCCAGAAATGATAACATTTCAGTCTCTGGCAGACATCCTTCTTGGAAGTCATCTTCCACTGAGCATCCCTGGATGTGGGTGCTGGGAAACCTCTCAGTGCAAGCTGAGAAGTAACTTGGCCCCTTTAACTTTTTTCAAGCTACTCTTCATGTGTCTCATGGAATATTTAGAATTGGAAGGGATCCACAAGGATCAACCAAGGCCAAGTCCTGGCCTCAGGACAACCCCAAAATCACAAGTTTCATTCCTGTGTGAAAGATTACATGTATGTATATACAGTAGAAAAGTAAAAATATCATTATTTTTGTGCCAATTTTAAGTGTCAACATTATTTTCCACCTAGAAATAGCTGGGTATCACCAAGTGGCAGTCCCAGGCTGAGAAAGGACAAAGTGGGATGAACTCTCCTGAGCAGAAGATGGAAGAAGGTGGATTTGAACTCCTGGCTGGCTCAGCTTGGGGCTCAGCTTTGTTTAGTGAGTGGTGTGAGTTCTTCCTGTAACACGCCTTAAAAGGGAAGTTCTCTCTGAGGTAGTGGTTTAGCTCTGAGTCATTCGAGTGAAATGCTCAGGCTGTTTCTCTGACAAATGCAAATCCAAATTCCTGACAGTGGTCTCACCCCTAGACTCGCTGAGCTTTGTCTTTCCTAGCTGCAAATAAGAAAAGAAATGGGAAGACTTCTTTCCTATGTTCTTACTCAAATTTATCTTTGCTAAGTGGCCTGATAAGTACAGGGGGGGAGTAGGGAGTGACACACTGAATACGTCCAGGAAACATCTTTGTAATTACACTGTGTTTGTTACCATGGAGATCCCAGGAAATGGCAGTGGTGGTGTTTGGCTGGTGAGCACCAGGTTCTGCACCTGAGCAAGGGTTTTTTGTCTTTCCAATTCATCTTCCACCAGGGCTGGCTGACCTTTCTCCCCTGAGCCATAAATATCTTTGTACAGCAAAAACCAGTGCTGTGCCTCTGTGTACAAGTACCAGCCTGAAGAATGCTCAGTCCCAGGAAGTCACAGGTGGCTGAGTATTAAAAAATCCAGAAAACATGGAATAAGAGCTGCCAACACAGGCAGCAAGCAGCATCCCCCAGCACCGTGTACACTCCAATTAGTAAGGCAAAGCCAAATTACTTGGTTTATTGCTATTTATCAGAATGGCTCTCTCAGCAGGAACTGGGGCAGAAGGAGGGAGGGAGGGGAGGGCAAGGATCACCATAACTGCTATAGACACAGAGACTGAAGGCTGATGGGACAGTGAATGGGCAGCAGGCAGGAGTTGGCCTTCCCTGAGCAGGCTGCACCAGTGAGGCAGAGCAGCTGGATGGAAGCTCTGCACTCAAACACTGACTGGTTTTACACTTTCCTAGCAATTGCAAACTGTCATCTGTAGGATTTCCTAGTCCAGGTTACACAAGGCCTGCTAACAGCAAATGCCAGCAGCTGTGCTAACCCTGGGTTGGATTTTTTAATAATGTTTACACTGGTAACTGAGCAGACTAAATGCTCTCAGTGGAAGCTTGGGTAGTCCCGGCTGGGAGCAAGGCTCACTGTGCCCTCTAGTGCACTCTGCCTGCAGCTCCACTGTCCCTCACCAGAAGGACACGAGGAGAAGGAAGGTGAAGCTCTTTTCCCCAGCAGTGGCTCAGCACAGCAGATTTCTGTACGTCCTCCACAGGACAAGGACTAGAATCACACCTACGGTACCAGAGCCAAGGCACAGCCCCTTGGTTGTGGTCTGGTGGGAGCTGACCCCCACAGGAACCCGAGTGTTGCCTAAGCACAGACCAAAAAATGTACATTCACAAGTGAGGAAAGAAAACTCTGTACTCTGACTTTCTTTTCTCCTAGATAAAGCCCATACAAAAAAACCCCAAAAAAACAAAAAAAAAACCAAAAAACCCAAAAAAACTAAAACCAAAACACCTGTTGAAAAAGAGTATTTCTAGTGTCAGGTTACAGCTGGGGTCTGTATGGGGCTGTGCTGCCATCTCCCTTGTTCCTTTCAGTTCCCTCCCTGCAGAGCATACAGCACATTTCCAGCCCCAGGTTTCCCAGGAATAAACCCTCTAGCACAACTGGACTTTTTTTCCCTTACATTGCTTATTGCAGAGTGTAAAGGGGTTCTGGATGGTATAGGGTTTGTTCTTTCTGCACTGAACTGTCCCTGGGACAGCAAACTAGGAAGGTGAAAGTCACAGATTCTTATCACAGAATATTGTCAGTTGGAAGGGATGGACCAACAAGGATCATCAGGTCCAACTCCTAAGTGAATGGCCCATCTAGGAATCAAACCTGCAAAGTTGGTGGTTTTAGCACCATGCTCTAACCAACTGAGCTAATCTCAAATTGTCTTATTTAATTCTCCAGGAATTCTCTTCTCCTGTGGTCAGAGAACCTTTTCTGTGTAATCAGTTTTGTGAGAGCCAGAGACCTCATTATACCTGTAAATGGCTGGGGCTGATGAAATAGGTAGCAGGCTTTGGGGACAGACACCCTCTGAAGTTGTTGCCTGGCTCTGATTTCCACAGGACTCTATGTACTGGTGGGAGCAGGTGCCATCATGTCAGCAGTTGGATTTTTCGGGTGCTGTGGAGCAGCGCGGGAGTCCCAGTGCTTAATTGGAACAGTGAGTAAAAGCTTTCCAGGGCCTGAACTCTGCAGGGAAAGCATCCAAAGCATTCAGTGCTTGGTGTCATTAATGGAAAGATCTTTACAGTCCAACACCTGAAAGATCCTATGTCCTTTTAGTGGCTAATCCAGTTTCTCTGGACTCAGCAGCCATCATGCAATTGCAGAGCTGTCCTTGCTTGTCCCTTGTGATATATTCCCTGGAGATATTCTGATTTTCCTGAAGCTCCCTCTGAGCCACCTCTTTGCTATTTCCTCTTGGTTTGAATGTGACAAGGAATCTGCCTTGGCAGCCCTGTGCAGAGCCCCCTCAGGAGCTTTGGTTCAGGGTGGGCTGTTGAGGCCTGGGGAGGATGAGGGGCTGACTGGCAGCCCCCATGAACAAGCTACACTCATGTGAGATTCTCTCCTTCCTCTGCAGTTCTTTGCTTGCCTGTTGGTGATATTTGCAGGTGAGGTCACTGCTGGAGTATTTGCCTTCATAGGCAAGAAAGTGGTAAGTAGCAAACAGCCTCTGATGTAATGATGGGGTAGTTATGGATTCCAGTGCCCACTGACCTGGCTCTTCCATAGGAAAACTTTCCAGGAGACTTTTCCCTGCAAGACTCTCTGACATTCTTATCTGGAGCCAATGACAGCTTGTGTTGTCACAAGTTTGGAACAGGATGAAGTTTTTGCCATCTCTGTTCAAGAGAAGGTGGAGGTGTGGTTCAGCCTTGAAGGAACATCAAGGGGAGCTGTATGAAAAGAGGGTATTGCCTGGGAGAAGGGCAAACAAATTGAGGCACTGAACTTGCCCAACTCAGAGTGTTTAACCAAAGCACAGAACAGAGCCATGAACACTCTGACCCTCTGAATGCCACCAGGCCACAAACCCTCCTGCCTTTTGAGTCACCATACCTGTTTACCAGGCACAACTTTTTGCCCTGGAGGTTGAGGACACAAGGTGAAAGTCTTGGATGGGAGCAAGACTGATTTGAAATTCACTTAAAAAGTCTGATTTCTGTAGGCAATACAGGAAGCCCAGAAAATCTATGAAGATGCTTATGAGGACTACATGAAAAACCCAGTGGGGAAGGTCAACAGTACCATCTATCGCTACCACGTGGCTGTGAGTATTCCTCTACCTCAACACCTCCCTCCACTGTCACACTGCCCTTTAGAATCCAGAATTCCTCCCTCTGAGGTATGGCAAAATCAAACTAAATGTACTTCAAATCCAGTCAGAGGCTCACAACCCTGAGAGTTTCCTGAGGGCCCTGTCAGAATTCTGGTTTTTGGATCTCTACATTTGATAGTGCAGTTAGCCAGGCTTTGAAATTTCTGGTGTCTCTGGTCTTTGTGTGGAGAAGAAATTACTGTTATGGCCCTTCTGGATATTGAAATCCACAGATAAGTACTTGCAAATGCAGAGAGAGAGAGAAATGTCTGCATCCCTCTCCATCTGTCAGAGAAAACATGACCTGTGTCCCAGGACCTACAGTGTGGCTGAACCAAGTCAGTGAAAGACCAAAAGCACATGAGTGGCACAGTTCAGGCCACCCAAAAAGTGAACGTCTGAATCAGAGTTACAACCTGTGACTTCTTTAATCCTGTTTGTGTCCATCCTGGATCTACACTGCCTCCCATGGAGAGCGAGCCCAAGCTTTGCTGCTCCTTACAGCAATTCCCACGTTCTTTAGAACAAACATTTCACAACCTCAGACCCTTTTGTCCTTCTCCCATAGCTCTTATTTCTGACCCAAAGAGGAATTCCAAGCATTTTGTGGGAGATAGGCAAACAGGAAAAACAAACCCTCTGAAACTCTGATTTATTACTGTCTCCAAACCCGGCACGATGTTGTGTCAAAAATAAAATTCCAGCATTCTCTGCTGTACTTTTTGTGCATTGCCCATAATTCTGTATGTGATGTTTGAACTTTCTGCATTCTCCCTTTAACTCCTGTTTTCTTGTAAGCCAGGGATCTGCTTTTCCCAAATCCACTTGTTTGCTTTCTTATGAAATATTGTAATAAAAATCTCTTCTGGTCATTGTTGTTAATACAAATGTGGCTGTTTGCTGTGGCCTCAGACAATTGAAACTAATTTTTGAGAATTTTGTCCCACGCAGTTGGAACTCTACCAGAAGCAGTGGTTTAAATATAGAGAATAAGGTATTATTTGATCTGTACAGATTCTTTTTTTTTAGTTATTTATTGTCTCACTTTCAGTATGAAAGTATGTCCCTAAACCATGACAAAATAACAACTGATTTTCATTATGGAACAGCCTGTGGTTTCCCCTATTTGATCCTCCATCTCTCTCTCATTCAGCTCCAGTGCTGTGGTAAAGGTAATGTGGAACAACAAACAGGATTACCCTGTCCAGAGAACATCCAGCTGCCAAAGGCAAGTGTCCTCTGTCCTGCTTGTTCTAATCACTTCTTCATGGCAGTTCTTTAGTAAAATTGGAGACATCCTGTAAGTAACTGAAAGGAAGAAGTTCTTTTCACCTTGAAATTCCAGCATGAAATTCCTTATGGAATGGAGAAGAGTGGAGGTAGAATTAAGCTGGAGGTCATATAGCCCTCAGTCATGACACCTGTTTGTGGCATCCCATGGTAGCTGAGACAATATTGCACCATCTGAAAGGAAAAGGGAGGAGGGAACAGAACAGGACTCCAGATTCCCCATGGAGGCTGGATTTTGGCAAGTGCCCACCTTAGTCATGCATGGAGCCTCCTGACTAGAAACTTCATTGGTGTTAAGATATTTCTGTAATTTCTGCCTTTTCTGGAATCTGCTTGTGAGTTCAATGGCAAAAGGAAGCACCAAACCTCCTGATTTAGCATGGCCTGTTATATAAAGGAGTTTAAATTTAGGGAGAAAACTGTGTAAGAAAATTGCTTGCATGTGTCAGCCTCTCCAGGGAAGAGGTACAGATGCCTCACCAGGAAAGGGAAGATTCTGGGAAAATTATCCAGCAAAACCCAAGGTTTAGATGCAGGAATTAGGACAGTGACTGCACTAATATTTTTGTGTTTATCTGTTGCTCAGTGAGAACAACTGATAGAATTGATTGAAATACAGATTTCTAGGCATAAAAAAAAATACTTTAATTTTGTATTTAACAGAACTGCCTGGCTGAAATTCAGAATGTAATTGATACTCAGCTGCGCTTAGTTGGAATTGTTGGAATTGCAATTGCTAGCATCACAGTGAGTAAATCCATTTCTCCAATCTCTCCTTGAGCCCAGTACCCTGTCCCTTACTCCAAGCATTGTGGAAGGTGTTTTGCAGCAACTGGTGAGATTCCTCAATTCTTCTTGCTTCCAGTGTGTCTTCTCCCTGGGAATTATCCCCATCAGTGCAAGCAGAGCTGTGTGACTGTGCTTTTCAAGTTCATTTTGTGTCCTTACATAGGGTCCAAATTAATGGTAATCTTTTGTTGTAAGAGTAGGAGAGCAGAGCGCACGTGAACCAAACTAAAAAGCAAAAGGCTGTAGCAGCATTTACTGTATTCCAAAACAACTGCAGTCTGATGCCTTCAGTCCTTTAGGATACATTCCTTAATTTTCATGAGGAATAGAGAATACCCACTAGAGCTGTGACCAATAGATGTCACCCTGTCCCAAGGACACAGCAGGACTGGCAGGCTGGAGCTCACCAGGCTTTAGCACAAAGCTTTTGCAGCACATCTGTGCCATGACTTCCTTCAGACTCAGACACCAGCAGCATGAGGAGCCACAGTATTAGTAAAGGAACACTCCCTTAGCTGCTGGGAAGAGCAGGACGTTCACAGATTTATGCAGACACTGAAAAGCAGCTGAAAGGTTTCTGCAGGTAACAGAAACCATGGTGTGCATATTGAACAATCCTGGGGTTTGTATGAAACAGGAAGGGACTCAGAAATACAGTGGGGGTGGGACAGAGATCAATAACATCAAGGACACACCAGAACTGAGATCATCTCCCCTTGGATCCCCACCTCAGACACAGCGAAGATCCTGAAGTGACCACAACCTCTTCAGCAGCAGAAATGTACCTGCACCTTTTTCTGTGCTTGTTTCTGCCACTTGCTGGGCTGTGAGAGCTCAGCTGTGCCCATCCTTAGGGACATTTGTGGGGAGGAGACATGAACCCAGTGCTTTAATTGCCCATCTCACACCCTTAGCAGTGCTCAGGAGGCAGCTGCTTGGGAGAGCTGACCTGTGGCAAGAAAGCAGAGCCTCTGGCAACACCCACTGTTCTCTGCTTTCATCACTCCCTCTGCTGACCAAGTTCCCTGACACGAGTGGGGGTTTGGATTTAATGCACAGTCTTGCTCTTGAGCACAGAACTATTCAGAGCTCAGCACCAGCCCCAGTGGCTCTGCAATCACCTTCTGCTCTTACTCTAACGTGTGTCCTATTCCATTCTGAAACAGAGAACATTCAGGAGCATTCTGAAACTCAGAACACTCCAATGCAATACCAGGATACCACCAATAGTCACAGTTATTATGTGACTTAAATTGATGTTAGTAACATTAGTATTTGGGGCAGTTGTGCTTGGCTGGACATTTAGAACAAAGAACAGTGAAACCAATGTGAGCTGATAAAATCAGTGAAACCTCCTCTGTGTTTATTGTCTGATGTTTTGGGGTTTGTAGAGGGAAGCAGTCACTACTCTGCCACAGGGACCTTCAGATTGTCTGATATGCAAGTTGTTTTATAACTCTTTTGTAAGTGGATCCCTAAATCACATCCCTTCTCTTCTAGATCTTTGGCATGATATTCAGCATGGTTCTGTGCTGTACGATCCGTAACATGAGAGAAATGATCTAAAACTGTCACTGCACAACTATGGCCCAGGAGTTCCAGACTAAGCTTACAAGAAGTGCTCTTCTACCCAATTTAATAATTGTAATGCATTTTAATCAGTGTTTTAACATACTGAGAGGGAAATATCTCATTAGGTGATCAGGTGAATTGTATTAGTTACAGTAAAACTGAAGTGAACAAAAAAAGGGGTTTAAAATGTCCTTTTTAATGAAAAAAGAGGAAAGGTGCATCTAAGACTAATTTGATTTTTAATGTTTGTATCTGTGCAATTAAGAGTTTACACATGTATAGACTTTGTGTAAGCATATGCATGTGTCTCCTTCCAAACACCTCTGGATGTGAGCAGGTCTCTGGATGTGCAGTACCTGTTCAGGTAAATATCTGCAGATGGAACACGTTGTGTGTGCACATCCCCCAGGGACACAGTGCTCAGAGCCCTCTCATACCAAGCCCCTGTTTGCCAAGAATTAGCAGAGGGACAAATGCCATTGTAAAAAGTAAGACCTATGATCCGTTTTGTGACTTTATTTTCCAAAGACCAAACAGAGCAGAACTAATAAAACTGTACTTTATTTTAAAAAAACAATTAATGCCTAAGGGTCTGCTCCAGCAAACTTGAAGAGTAGACCCACTGACTTCACTGTCATGCAGAGACTGGGTATTTATTTTTTGTAGGACTGGACCCTTCATGCAAATGCAAAAAGCTCTGGGGGAGAAAACACGTCCAAGGAGATCCAGGCTAAAGGAAGAAGGGGAAAGAGGTGGGAAGCTGGCAAGACCAGGCAGTCATTTGGGACCAACTGCAGGGCAAAGTGTGCTTAAGCTTCCAAAGCTAGGCTGAGATACACTAAAAAACCCAACTGTGAGTTCAAGGGGCCACTAAAATCCACATTCAGCAGCCTCTTCATCCCAAAAGCCTCACTGGCTACAAAGTGGTGCAGGAGTGGAGCCTAGGTCCAGAAAAACAGCCCCTGTGTCAGATCTGTGGAGAATCTAACTGGCCTGTGGAAGCCAAACAAAGAGCGAAAGTGATCAGAAAAAGACACACAGCACTTTAATATCCTCAGTTTCTGCTTCTGTGACTATCACAGCTTCCACGGGGCTCTTACCTCAACCTCTCGCCCCTTCCTGGGGGCAGAAGGCAGGAAAGAAAGACGGGACATTTCAACAGAGGCATGAAGTAAGTTTTCTTACTGGCACCTTTAGATTGCTTGTCAGGTATAAAAATTACACTGTGTGCTTGAAATACCTCAGGGCTTGCGTTTACATTGTTTTTTTCTATATTTTAATTTTTCTATTTGTCATATTTATTAATAAGAGAATGTTCCTTTTGAACCAGCCTAGAAGGGAGAAAGATTGTCCCCAGAAAAAGAAGTTACATCAAAGGCTCAGGATCTCTTAATTTTTGGCTTACTCAAGATAATATACAGTTTCAGAGAACAACTTTTTGCTAACTGTACCCCCATAGCAGATCTGGTGATCAGCAGTTCAGATTCCTGATGCACTTGTTCCATACACGCTGGGGAGAAGTTCAGCTAAACTACACATTCCAATAGACCATTGTCTAAGAGGCCTTGGAATTTACAAGTCATGGGCTCCTTGTTCCACTGAAACACAGTGGAACAAAATGGGATTTCAGGAAATATGTGTGGGATATACCACCCTTTATCTATTATTTATTTTTTATCTCTTATTCCCCAAAGAAACTCAAACTCCCATCACTTTTCTGTCACTTCAGGACTTGGGGTAGTGCTGCTGCTCTCTGATTTAGGTGACACATCTTGCTGTCTCTTACATGGATTTCTCTTTTCCAATCATCCAACCATGAGCTGTGGCACTGCACTAAGAGCTGGGCACAGCAGGCACTGCTGACTGAGCCGTGTCTAGGCTGAGCTTTAGGCTGGCAGGGACACATGAAATCACACACCAGGAAAGAGTGAGGCTTGTGTCACTCTGTCACAGCTGATTAGCAATGGATGTTAATTAAAAACAGGACCTGGGACCTCATTCTGCAAAAACCAGCACAGGAAACAGGGCCCTGATCTGCTGCTTGTCCCCAAGACAGGCTCAGCTGGGAGAACAGCAGTGGCATCAAATCCATGAGGGTCTCAAGCTGAACCTTAGAAATCAGTTTAACACAGCAGCCAGCAAAACAATTTCCTGGCTCCCAGGTGTACCTGAGACTGTCCCTACAATGGTTGTGCTCTGAAGAGACAATGGGGTAGTGCCCAGCTGGGGTGTGTTGTGCCAAGGTAGTACTGGCAGGAAAAAGAAACTCTTGTTGAGTGTCATTTTTGCCACTCAGGACAAGCGAGCTTTCCAGGAAAATCAGTAAAAATAGCACCAGAGCCAGTGGTTCAGGTTCCAAGACTGTTGTCCTACAGGGATAGAAACTGACTGCAAATAAAGCCATTTCCTTGTGTTACATTCCCCCTCATAATAACAGTGTTCTATTCTTTTTAAGCACATCTACACATTCCTCCAATTTGTAGCACCAGAATGTAATGACAGGACCAGAGTTTGTCTTTTTATTTATTATCTCTTGAGTAAGTTGGAAGATGCCCACTCCTGCTTGGAGATGCACTGAATGCCAACGCAGCTTGCAGAACGTGCTGTTGCTTCCCCAGCCCTCCACTCCCCCAGGAGTACAGAACCACCCCAGTGCCTTAGGAAAACAGGAAAAAGTGGCAGAAAAAAAACCTTCTATAAATTCAGACTCGAGCCACCAAACTTTCTGCTGAAATGTTTTGGGTTTGTGATTTGTTTTTTTCTTCCTCTAAAGAAAGCATTAATTTTCTGAGCATTCCTGCATAAGCTCTAGGGTTGCAGTTATTTAGGTTTAGGGGATAGTTGCACTGCATACCAGGCACAGGACAATACCTGTTACTGGTTTAGTTCTCTAAGTTATTGGTATAAATTAAGCTGGAAATCAACATCTTATTCATATACTAGTGCCTTTAACAGAATCCAGGGAGGAAGGTCTTTTGTAGTTTCCTGCTGTTGTGAGGTGCTTAATACAATTGCAGTTTTCTCTGCATCTTAGTAACTGAAGGTATTTTTTCAGAGTTACTGCCATATAAGGCAGCAAAAATACCCATTTATCCTGTCCCTTGCACCTGTGTCAGAGGAAAGTGCCAAAGGATCAGATCCCTCCAGGTGATCACATCACACACATTTTCTTGTTCTCCTGTCAATTTGTTCTACAGCATAAAGATGTAAGTTGTTCTTACTGTATCTCTAAACATCCTTATTCACATTTCCCTTGTCTAATTTTTCTAAGTTACTGATTTTGGTGGGAGCTTCCTTTGTCACAGGGAAACCTCAGCCAGTTTTGGTACCTCTCAGAAATCACACAGCAGCTGATGAAGCTCAGCCTTGTGACATCCCAACAAAGAAGAGTAGTATTTCACTTGTCTTGATACTGATAGTTTTATAACAAAACACGTTTCATGTGTCTTGAAATAGAAATTGAGTTGTCTTAAGCCCTCAAATGCTGTATTGTACAGCCTTTGCAGGCTATGGATTAACAGCATCGGATGCTGTTCATAGAAAATGTACATAAATAAAGCTTTTCAATCTTTTTCATCTCTATTGGTGCTCCAGCCACAAGGTTCTCCAAAACACTAACCACTTCCAGGATAATGTGTATGGCACAGCATAAATTCTGATTTTGGACAGAACTGGCATTTCAGTTCATGCTGCCAGGTCTGTGGCAGAATTACCTCTTGCTTTGAAAGAAAACAAGCTTAACTCTGTGGCTGAAATTAGCTTTCACTTCCCTATGATGTGTTCCGAAGTGGCATTTTATCGTCTATGTGTCTTGAATTTGAAACAACTTCCTAATAAAAATAACCTGGAATAAACGACTCCCGGAGAGAACTCGATCCGCGCGGCCAGAGCCCCCTCAGGCCGTGAGGACACCCCGGGGCTGCCTCCGCCTCACCTGCAGCATCCAGGACACCGGGTGGGCTCCAGGTGACGGAGCAGCCCTCGGCCAACGAGGCAGGCAGGGCCCCGGACTGGGGACCGGGATTGGGATCGGGATCGCGATTAGCATTAGGATTATGATTAGGATCGGGATCGGGACCCGCCGGGATCCAAACCCGGCGGAATTCCCCTCAGGGACCCGCGTGCCCACTGTGGGCGGGAGAGCGGGCGGTGCTCGCTCCCCATTGGCTGCTCGCGCCGCGGGCGGGGCGGTGCCACAACCCCAGAATGGTTTGGGCGGGAAGAGACCTTAAAGCTCTTCCCACTGTCCCAGACTGCTCCAAGACCTGTCCAGCCTGGCCTTCGACACTTCCAGGGATTCAGAGGCAGCCACACCCTCACAGGGAACAACTTCTTCCTAATATTCAATCTAACCCTACTGTCTGTGTGAAGCCATCCCCTTTGTAGTCTCCCTTCTGGTACTGGAAGACCACAATAAGGTCACCCCGAAATTTCTCTCTTCCAGGCTGGACAATTCCAATTTCCCAGCCTTTCCTCCCAGCAGAGCTGCTCCATCCCTCTGATCATCCTGGTACGTCCTCTGGACTGGCTCCTGCTCCTTCCTGCGCTGGGCGCCCAGGGCTGGAGGCGGCTCTGCAGGTGGGGTCTCACCTGAGCGGGGCAGAGGGGCAGAATCCCCCCCTCCAATGCTGCGCACGCCCCTTTACAGGCGGGGGAGCAGCGGCGGCTCGGGCGGGCGCGGGCCGGTACAGGCGGGGCCGCCCCTCAGAGCCCGCGCACAGCGCCCCCTGGGGGCCGGGGCTGTCGCCGCAGCATCCGCGGCTGCCGAGAGCGGCCCGCTCCTTGCGCCGGGGGAACCGGGGGTAGTGCGGCTCCTTCTCCTGCTTCTCCTTCTCCTGCTTCTCCTTCTCCGTGCTCCACATGTGAATGCGCCCGGGTTTGCGCCTCTCCGAGCACCTGCCGCGGGCGCGGAGCGCCGGGAGCAGCCGCGGCTCCAGCCCCGGCCCCCCCAGCCCGTTCTGTGCTCTCCCCACCCGGGCTGAGGGACGGACACGAGGTGAGGATGTTTGGATTGCCTGCAAATCAATCGCTGAGTTATGTGGAAACCGCCTTGGGATAAACGGAAGGTAACAAACACATGTCTGGAAGGATTCATCGGCTGAACAGGGATTTATCACTGGGCCTGGGGGTCTTGAACATGCCTAACACAGTCCTCGGAGGGCATGGAAGCCTAGGGTTAAATAGATGTGTTAGCACAACGCAAACATCTCCCTTTGAGTTTTTCTAAAGGGTAAAAGAAGGCACGTTAGTTATTTTCTCTCAATGATTTTCCATAGGCATTAACGATAAAAGTAGACTTGGCTTTTGTTTGTACTGAAGACGAATCTGCCAGGCCATAAAGAACATTACAATAACTTAGCAATGCTCCTGATGCTGTGAATAGGCCAAGCACCCTCTTTTTGTTTTGCTAAGTACAAGTGCTGCTCAATAGTAAACGGGATTATACTTTCCTGTGCTAAATAACATTTCCAACAGTCCAGACACCTTGAGAAAGCTCTGGCTTATCTTAAAGCTGAATACTTTGTTTCTTTGGCATTTACCAGATACCATAAGGGCTGCTTTATTCAACAAATACCTATTTCCCAAAGTTTTTTCTACCACTCCTGTGCTCTTCACCAACTAGAGAGCAGCAGTTCATGTTGCAGCTCTTCCTCGGAGACCTTGGGAGATCACAGCTTGTCTGTGTGATACACAGAAGGGGCTGGGAATACCTCATTCTCACCACCAGAAAGTGTTTGTAATTTAATTGTAATTAACCTCTCCTGCTCTGAAGAGTTTTAGAGATAGTCTTGTACAAAATTAGCTATAACTGGGTTGTTTAAACCATAGGTGTAAGGGATCTTTTTTACAGAAGTAGGGCTGCTCCTGCAGATGCTCTGGATTTTCTGTAAATTTCAAACTTGTTTTTGGAGTATTTAAATTTTCAAACCTTGCCTGTGAAGGTATTTCTTACCACCAAATAATGCACATATAATTGGAGTTCATACCTTGTGTAGAATCCATGACACATATTCAAATTGCCATGGGTTGGTTGAGGTTGGAAGGGACCTCTGGAGCCCATCCAGTCCAAACCCCTGCTCCAGGGGGGCACCAGCAGTTTCCCTTGGGCTTTCTCACAGATTTTGCTGCAGATTAAATAAAATAAAGGTTTTATTTAATCAGATTCTAGAAACAGTCATGAAAACTGCAATCCTGAAAGCAGGGTTTTTCTGAGAATGTTAAATTTCATATTTGTATCCTGTGAATTCTGGTTCCTTTATTTACTATTTCAAGCAATGTGTGAATGGAATGTCTGTGATTTCTTGGGAGCTACAATCTCAGTGGAACCAGTTGTTAGTTTACATTAATTACATGCATTACTTTTCTTTATTCCTGGCTCTGCACTCTCACCTGTGCATGTGCAGCACACAGCTCAGCTCTCCTTCCACTCCCAGGGGGGTTGCTCACCTGTGGGGAAAAATGGGATTTTTTGAGTTTTGCGTTCCATTTGATGGCAGCACACTCCCCTTGTGGAGAGCAGAGCAGGCAGCTTTGAAGCTGCAGTGATTCCTCAGTGCTCACAGAGATAGGGGTAGTTCAAACTGTGTTTCTGCAGGGAAGGGGGGTTATACCATTCATGTAGAGACATTAATGTAGAGAAGCATTCCCAATAAACACAGATCTGGGCAGCAGCAGGGAGGACACAGTGTCTAAACTAATACTGCATAGATAGAAAAATACTGCTGCTAATTTGAAGGCTGTAAGTATGTGTCAAAGTCTATTTTAAAAGTTCAATACCAAGAGTATGTATGGCCTCTTTTTAAACTCTGAAATATATCAAGTGAAATAGGTGAACTCTGAAATAAATCAATATCAAATTTTGAAATATTTCAATAAACAAATCTCTGAGTATCTCTTCAGAAAATACCTGGGATTTGTGAGCAAAGGCTGCTACATCCACACAGTCCTGTCTCCTCCTTCTCCAAAGTAAATTCATGTGGGTTCTCAATACAAACACACAGCCTTTATCATTCTTTTCTGGCTGTCTCAGAACACCCAATTAATTGAAGCGACTAACTATACACCTTCAGAATAAATCTTTGTGCACAGCAGTTTGCAAACCGAATGTGAAACAGTTTTATTTCTGTCAAGGTGTGAGCAGAGCAGTACATTTCACCCCCATCCCACTGCAAGTTTTACAGGTTACAGATCTTCTGTGGCTTAGTGCAGTAGTTTGTCCTGACCCTCTCACGGACACAGTCACTGTAGTCAGTGTTGCACTTGCCACACTTGCAGCTCACAGCCACGGGGTAGGAGTAGTAGGGGATGGTGTGGTGAGGGCAGCCCGGGATCAGCGCTGTCCGGTACAGCATCTCTTTGTACGTGCACACGTTCTGGGACAGAGCGCTCTTGAGGAGCAGCTTCTTGCCATTGCTGTCCTACAAAGAGAAGAGAAATGTGTTGTTTCACTGAGGCACACGTGTCAGAAACGTCCTGTGAGGTGCAGAGACCAAAACTCATCCCTGAGCCCAGCTCTGCTACTACTGAGTTCAGAGCTCTAATTGTGACTGGGGCTCCCTCTCCACGCAGGCACGTTCCCCTTGTTTTTATGGTTTAATTAATCCACGTGGCTCAGAGTGTTCCCTGTGCTTTGTGATCTCCTCTGGCTCTCTGCTGCCCAAGCTGGAGCTCAAAATGCTCTGTTGAACAGTGAAGTTGTGTGGAGTGGTGTGGCTGCTGCAGAGCTGTCCCCACGGCCAGCTGGGATAGCAGCAGTGGGAGCAGAAGTTACCTAAGTTATTTACATTAATTAAGAGTGACCCAATATAATCTGCCCCTCACCTGTTCCATCCTGCCCTCACAGACTGCCCACAGGGGCTCTGCAGTAGCAACAGCAGCCAGGTCTCTGTTGTGCCACTGCTGTTATCATCCCCACAGTCCCAGAGGCTGGGCATTTCTCATCCCCACCTTTGCAAACAGCTAACTCGAAAACATGGTGACATTGCAGTTTTTCTGCTTGTGATAAACTCTTTTACCATTTGCTCATTTGCACACTATTTTGTGGGAGAACAGAGCCTTGGTTTGCAGTGGTGGCTGTTCCAGAAATATCTCATACCCGAGTCATGCAGAATCCAGCACAGATGGTGGTGTTGATGGCCAGGCAATAGGCACATTCCCGCTTCTCCACGTGGATTGTGTACTCAGAAGGAGCACAGAGTGATGCTGCTTGTCCGAAAATCAGGCCAAAGAGGAGAGACATCACAAAGAAGGGACTCATGCTGGATGGGGAAGAACAAACAAACAGAGCAAAGCACAGGTAAAATGGGATGTGCCTTCCAGCCATGTCCTTGCATGCAACAGGAGCAGCCAGGACAGACACAGACCTGGAGTAATCTTAACATTTCTAGCTACAGCCTGACAATTTCTTTCCAATCTCAGTCCTTATTGAAATAATACTGACCACTAAACAGAGAACAAGGGAAAAGAGGCCATTAACAACCTAGAATAAATTCACTTTCCCCCCACTAAAGCGTATTACATGGAATTTCTCACTAGTGAGTGATAAAATCCTGACACAGAACAAATAAGAGGAGCTGAAAGATTTGAAAGTGTGACATGTAAGAGAACATAAGCTCTAGAATTAAGCAGAGATAATAAAATAATCTCACTGCTTTAAAACAATTTTCTAAAGAAAGCATCTTATAAAATGTTAAAGAGAAAAAAAGACAAGGCTGTGCATATCAGGCATAAAACTGGATTTTTCAATTTCCAGTGACTTAGAGGCGTGATGAGATGGGAACACAGCCAAGAACTAAATAATAGATTCAAGCAAATTACA
The DNA here is from genome assembly GCF_022539315.1 of Serinus canaria. Lineage (NCBI taxonomy): Eukaryota > Metazoa > Chordata > Aves > Passeriformes > Fringillidae > Serinus > Serinus canaria. The sequence goes on from NC_066339.1 coordinate 2,691,464, forward strand.
ATAAAGAATATCAGCAAAGAGTTCAACTCAATGAATTCTGCTTTATCTGTCTGTTGTGCTGACCTCATTTCTCAGACCTGCGGGGTGGATCCTGAGAACAAAGCCTTGATTAGCTCCCAAAACAATTTCGGGGACTACTCTAGAGCCTCTAAATGATAAACTTTAAATGACAGTGTCTACCAACATCTGGACATCACCCTCTAGTCTCTTCCAGCTGCCAATTTCCCATAGCAAAGCCATCCATTACACAGGCTGGTTTACCCTGTAGCTGCAACACCAGTCTGGAAAGACCAACCTCTTGTCAGCAGAATTCTTCCCTATTACAGGAACCTGATTCTGCCTTGAGCTGGGAGAGGCAGTGACCCAGCACAAGCTCTGTGTGTGCTTTATACTCTCCAGGCTAATTCCAGGCTGATCTTACTGTTTATATAATTGCATGTGAACTGCTGCTTTCTTATCACCAAGTCATCTATTGAAAATTCATACTGAACCACAAAGCAAATGTGATAGGAACAAACGTGTCCATAATATCCTAACCTGGAAACTGGAGCTAGAAATCTAATTATATTAACAGTCATTCTCTCCCCAGGCTTTTAAACTAACCAGTGCTTTTTAAAAGTTGTTATTATTGATTAATTTAATTGCCCCATAGGACAGCAACACCATGGCAGGAGGGCTGGCATGGAGATGGAGCCTTCCAGAATCACAGCTGATGAGTTTGACACCTGTGTTTTGCTAAGGTTTAACAAGGTCTGGTTCACTCTGCTTGCTCCTTAGCAGGCACAGCTGGGGCGTGCTGGCTCAGGGTGCCCAGGGGACCTGTGGCTGTCCCAGCCTTGGAAATGCTCCAGAATGGAGCAGCCTGGGATAGTGAAGATGTCCGTGCCCATGGCAGGGGGTGGGATGGGATGAGCTTTAAGGGTCCTTCCAACCCAAACCATTCTGGGGTTCTCTAAGTCTGTGCAATGCCCAGGAAGCAACAAATCTGAAACCAAACTCACTGCTCTGCAGGCTGCTCAGGCACAGCCTTACTTACCTGCTCAAGCAAAACACAGAAACTGGCTGGCCTGGGACCTGCTCAGCAAATATTGAAGCAACAAGCAATTCACTAAATACTGATTGACAGGAAAAAAACTTAGAAAACCACTCCTCACAGCCCAGTAAGAAACAAAATATTGCATCAATACCAATGAAACAATGTTCCCAGATGGGGGAAAATACTCTCATTTGGGGGAGCAAGAGGGAGAAGAGGTCGACAAAGCCACGATTCTGTGTCAGCCCCTCCCTGAGCTCCCTGCCTGCAGCTCTGGGAACACGTGCCCTTCCAGACCATCACCTAACTCCCATTTGGAATCTGATCTGATGGATGTCTTATGCAGGTCAGCCACATTCCTGATTTACACAGCCATATAAACCATGGAAAACATGAGTGAGAGGTGGTAAATATGGTTACTTTGAGCTGTTGGAGGAGTCATCCAGCTCATCCCAATTGGTGTTCAGCTAATTCCTGCACAACAGTGTCTCCTTTTCCTGTGGTTTCAGACTGCTGCACACAGCTCTGTGTCCTGGGCTAATTTTTCAAGCATTTTTTGGATAAAAAATAGAGGTTTTGTTCAATTAAGACTAGCCAAATGCTTTCTGTTTTCATGGAGTCTTTAATTCTGGGTTAATTTCTACCATATAATTTTTCTGGAATAAATATAATTTAATTCTGTTTAAACCTCTTTCTGGCTTAGGGACATCAGCAGAGTATTAATTGTACTCTTTGTAACATCTGTCCACCTCACTTAGCAACAGGAGAGTAACACTCACTTTGCTACTACTCCAGGTTGTTATTAACTCTTTATTTTTCTGATATATTTGGAATACAGACACTCAGCTTCTCTCAGTATACACCACCCAGCCCCACACAGATAATGTAAATGTGTACAGGCACACTGTACACACACACACTCTACATACATGTGGATGGGCTTGGTCATTTGAAGCTTTAACCACAGAAAAGAATGTTTGTTCTTGGGAAATACAGAGAGTATTTCAAAGGACACAACCTGAAAAAATTCATAAAACTAAAACCTGGAGAGGACAAATAAATGCTCAAAGTAAATTAAAAACCAGCATTCTTAAAGCAAAAATATCACATGTGGCCCTTGCATGCACAGCTGACTCTTTCCTCTAAAGATTCACAGCTTCAGGCAGTTGGAGCTGCATTTGTGCACCCTGGAGAACAGCACAGCCAGGTTTAAGGTGTCTCAACATCCCCTATAAAAACATAGGCAGAGTGTGAGGACATGTACTCTTTGCTGCCTCAAAGTGCCAGTTTCTCTGAGCTCAGAAAACTGGGTGTAAAGGGGCGGGCAGAGAGAGATTAGGGTAAAAAAAAAAAAGGTTTAAGAATTTGCCTTAACAAGATTTAGGGACATCAGTAGCAAATTGTAACAAGGCTTGAACGTCATAATAAAGATGAAAAAGAGAGTGCAAAATTAAAAACTATAGCAACAAAATTAGAGGAAAACCAACAACAATATCTGTTAGAGGAGAGAAAATGCAGAAAACTTGCCCAGGAGGCTGAAGAGTAGGAAATAAACTTTTGGAGGCCAGAGGCCAATAATAAAGCCAGGGAACATTATAAGATGAAACAAGCTGTTGATGCAGAGTAAGTGCAAAGTACTTGTGCTTTTGAAAACATAGTGACTGAATAATCACACACATATCTGCAACAAAAAGTATTAAATAAATCATATAAGGAATAAATACTTTTAAATCTACATGATTAGCTAGCTAATGCTCATTACAGGAAGTCTAGAATACTGAGGAAATTTCAAAACATTTAAAGAAAGTGCTAATAGAATGGCAATATTTAAGGAAAAAGTGTTGACCCAGGTAACTCTCCACCAGGCAGGTAAAATAACAGAAAATTGATACAGGACTTGAGCAATAAAGAATTAACGGATGAAAACATAATTACTGATTTTACATAAAATAGGTCATGCCACACAAACCCAATTTCACTGTTTGCAGTGATGACACCTTTGGTTGTTAAGGCAATTGCACAGATGCAATGTCTCTGGTTCCATGTGTGCAGAGCCCCCCTGTCAGGAAGGTTCAGAGCTGTCATCCCAGTGTGGGGACACTGAATGCTGGCAATTATCAGCCACTGGAGCAGTTGGGTTTATTTCAGTGGTGCCTTTATTCACTGCAGTGTTTTTACCCAGCCTCTCAACATTCTGCAGTGCACTGGGGAAATACCTCACCAGGTAGTAAGAATGAAAATTCATTTATCTGAAAGGGCAATAAATGACTCTGAGTGGAGCTTGGGACCAGTGTGAGTGCTGCTTATCAGCTCAGCCCCATGCTGATATGGTCACAGAAGCTCCTGGCTGCTGCCTTTCCCTTGCTGGCACCGTTATCCTACCATCAAAAAGGTGGTATTCACATATCTTCAATCATTTACACAAACTGTCAAGCTTGTAAAAAACCTCCTGGATTGTCCTTATGGCTGTGACCATGGAGCTCATTCACTACTGACCTCTCTGATGGGAGTGAGATCCTACAAGCTACAGGGAGCAGCAAGACAAAAGACTGGCAGGACAACAAAGTCCAGTGTCACAATTTGTGAGTGCCTGAGGCTTCTTCCATACAGTTTCCTAAAATCCATCATCCCCAGTCTGGTGCTCATGGATCTGTTTCTTTGGTTGCCCTCCTGCTGACCTGCAGAGACTCAGTGATAGAAATTTGTTATGTGCTTTTATAGCCCAGCTTTGCAGCCCTGTTCTGGAACAGCCAGTTACACTGTTAATTATTTATCTTTAACCTTTCTGTTAACCAAACCAATCCATTCCCTGACATCAGTGATTTTACTCTTTCATTAAGTGAATGATGGTGTGCTGATGTTCTACAGGAAGTGCTTCAAGTGATATCTGTAAATAGAATTTAGTAATTATAAAAGCCTTGGGTTCATTCCCCAGGAGTCTCTGTAATGGGCTACAGAAATTCAGTGCATACCAGAAGCTCATATGTAACCGTAATTTAATAGGATTCTCTGTCACTGACCAGTGCCAAAAACAAAAGGAGGAACAATGAGAAGTTATCAGATATTATTCCTACTCACTCTGCCCCTGGTAGTGGTACAACACAAAGAAAACTTCGTGATCCCATGAGCAGGTTACTTGCAGAGCAGGGCCACTCTTATTTCCATGAAATATGCAGCTGCAGATAGTAAAGTAAAAACATGTCCACACTTGCAAACAACCAATAATTGGAAGCTCTGCTGCTGAAAAACAGACAAAACCAATCAGATTCTGAAAGATGAGCATGCTGGTAGAGGAATTATTTCCAACTCCATTCAGTTGCAGCCCTCCACTGATAAAAGGAAATAAGATCCTGATATGCTGCCATAGAAACAAGTGGTTTTGCCAGGTTTTGAATTTAAACAGCCTGTGGCTGCTGAATTTTCAAAGCTAATCTGCCTATTGCCAGTCTCTGTAACAGCCCAAAACACAGCTCTCATCTCTCAAATTTATACATTCACAGTCTGCTCTTCTCTTCCTTTCCTAGGATTAGCTGCAGCATTTCCTATCAAGCCCAGAGTAAAACAGCAAATCTCTTTGTTGCATATCATATGTCAGCAATCTCCATTTATGGTCTGAAAATACTTCATAATCCTGTTTGCTGTTTGGCTCAGACCATAGAGCCCTTTGGATTTGGTTTCATTTCTTTGGAAAGTGCTAGATATTTCTGTTAGTCTGAGATACACAATCACTGTGCTGAGGGCAAAGCTAAACAAAAAAAAATCCAAACAACAAATTAGCACCAAAGACAATCCAGATCCTCCTGCAGTATTGTTAAGGATGAACAGTACCAACCCAGCATCACAATAATGCTAAAGGTAAAACCCTGCCCCAGGTGTGACAGAATAGAAGAGGTCAATGCTCAGTATTTTGTCTTTTCTGAACTGGATAGTCAATTCAAATTTATACTTAAGAAAAATAGAATGTTTACAAAAAATGCTACTAAAATGCAATATTACATATGTTTATAGATTTTAACAAAGATAAAATGTACTTGCATTATATTCTATAAATATTTTTAATAAAAATTGCTTAAAATATTGAAAATCAGGTTCTGAAAAGTAAATTTCCTTAGCGGAACCTGACTGTCAGTGTGCAAAACCCAAGTAATGTTTTTTCCTCTTGTAATCTTCAAAAGTTCTCCTCTACGTGATTCAGCTGCAAACAGGAAATAGAGAATTATTCTTCCCCTTTGCTTTCTTTTTTAGCCTTGAAATAGCCAATGAGTAATACTTGAGGAACTGTTTGTGAACAAATTGAGAGGCCCTAAGAATCTAGATAAGCAGAGTTGATGCATAGCTGCCTTCTTCATCTGCTTCAGAGCAAAGTTTTACTTCCTGTGAAATCATATCTGAACTATGAAGTGATTTTGGTCAACATATTTAAAAAAAAACTAACAGTGAAACTGTATTTAACATTTACAGCTACTAAACTGTTAGATTGCTCATGAATATTAAAACTCGACAATATTAAAAAATGTTAAAGAATGTGCAAGGTAAAATTTATTTTCGTTTTACCTGAATCAGTGATTTTGCCACAGTACAGGGACTGAATAGCAAATTAAAATCATCACGTGGGCATTTGTTAAAACTCTGCACAAACTTAAGAGTTTGTTTCCTATGCCTAGATTTGCAAAGGATTATAAAATCTAGAAGAAAAGAAAATATAGCTAATGGGAAAATACGATTTTTAATTAATAAATCAACTGCCTGCAATTTTTGAAATTACCAATATTGGTAATGGCTTTGGAACTCACTTGCTTCATACTTCACAGTGGCTTTTCAAACCACTGGTGTTTTGTAGTTTGCTTTATAGGCTGCGGCCAGAGTGGAATGTTTTGATGAGGAGAATTCATCAGCTGCTGCCCATCTGTGCACAGGTGCATGATAAAGGATTCACAAATCAAAATTATTTCTTTAAAAGTCCAGTAGTTGATATTTATTTTTTTTTTTTTAACTCCCATGGGTAGTTTTAAACACCACATCTGATTATGTTTTGTATGAAAATGACATTTTACAAGGTTTTCAAGTCACAAAAAATAGGATAAATAGTGTAACTCATCTCCTGTCAAAATATCACATTTGACTCTAAACATATTCTGTAAGGAGCCTCAACATGAAACAATAATTTGTTTAATTCACATAACTCAGTGTGGTGACAGAATGTTTTCACTGCACATTTGGTCTGGTGTAAGCAGGACTTCAAAGCCAGTGCAAGTATCCAAGTGGGGCACTGCTCACTGCTGGATCACCTGCATCAAATGTGGATTTATCATCGGTGATGGGCAGTTACAACACAGAGCAGATGATTGGGAAGATGATTTCCTTCAGTCTTGATAGAGAATAACGGCAGAAGTCTTTGAAATTGAAGTCAAAGATGTTCCTTCCAGCACCAGTCTTGGAAATTCAGCAAATTTCACACACACAGAACCATGGAATGGGTTGGGTTGGAAGGGACCTCGAAGCTCATCATGTACCACCCCTGCCATGGACACTTTCCATCATCCCAGCTTGCTCCAAGTCCGATCCAACCCGGCCTTGAACGCTTCCCGGGATGGAGCAGGATATGTGTGCTCGGGTCATGACTCTGCCCGGGGGCTCCCAGCAGTGTCCCCGTGTCCCTGTCAGTGTCCCCCCCCTTGCAGCCATGCAGGGCCGGTTGGTGGCACCACTGACCTGACACAGCCCCACGGCCCCAAGGGCTTCTGGGCTTTGGGCACGGGCCCTGCCCGGTGCTCAGGGACAGCCACACCAGCCGTGTGAACGGGCTTTTCTTGCTGGGCCCAGAGAAAAGCAGTGACACCAACACTTGATACTGGCACCGACATTGCCACTGGTACCAATATCAACACCAGCACCAACACTGGTACCGATGCCAACACTGACGCTGACACCAGCAGCGACAAACAGCACCGGCCCTGGCACCAGCACTCAGCATGGCACCCAAAGCGATACCGGCACCAGCACTGACACTGGTACCAACACTTCTACCGACAGCGACATCGCCACCACTACCGACACCGGCAGCGACACCGGCACCGGCAGTGACACCGGCGCCTCACGGCGGCCGCTGAGGGAGGGCGAAAAGGGCGGGAAACGACGGCGCGCACCCGAGGCGGGAAGGGGCGCGCGGGCCGGCGGCGTTGGCGCCGCCTAGTGGAGGTCCCAGAGGTCGCGCAGTGGCGCGGCCAGGCGCGGGTCCCGCGCGCGCAGCGCCCCCGCGTGGGCGTGGCGGAGCGAGCGCAACTCCGTGAGGCGCCCCAGCAGCCGCGCGAAGCGCTGCGGGTCCCGCGGGTGCTGCAGCTTCGAGTGCTTGTACAGGATCCCCAGCAGCGGCTCCTGCAGCTCCTCCACATGGCGCTTGTCCCTCAGCAGCGGGCGGTCTGCGGGAGAGCGGCGGCACGGAGAGAGCGGTGAGCGGGACGCTCCGGGCGCCGCCGCCCCTGAGGGGACGAATGGGAACTCCCCCGGGGCAAGTGACAGCTCGCTGTTGTCACCTTCCCAGCTTACCTGAAAAGAACACTGTTGTTGCTACAAGCAGAGCATATTCGGTCTCGGTCACTTTGAGTTCCCCCATGGTTCTGTAGAAGTAGAACAGGGCGGTGATGAACTCCTCAGTTATGCCTTGAAATTGGAAAAAACCCGACATTTTTTGGTTAAAAAAACCAAGCCAAACCAAAACCAAAACAAAACCCCAACAAAGGTGCAGAATGATGAGGTTGCTATTTCAGTGCAGAAACAGTTGCAAATCAATGCCTGAAGGGTGCAGGGTGTCCCTCCCTGGATCCATCTGGATCGCTGTGTCTGGCTCTGGGCTCCTCAGGACAAGGACCATGGAGCTCCTGGAGCAGATCCAGCCGAGGCTGTGGAGCTCGTGAGGGGACTGAGACATCTCTCTTACAAGGAAATGGTGAATGGTTGGACTCCGTGATCTTAGAGGTCTTTTCCAAGCTAAGTGGTTCCATGATTCTGTGAAAGGCTGAGGGAGCTGGGGCTGTTCAGCCTTGAGAGGAGCCCTCAGCCCTGGGTGTCCCTGTCTGCAGGGAGAGCAGGGACCAGCAATGGCACCAGAGGAACGGGCAGGAACTGATGCTCAGGAAGTTCCACCTGAACATGAGGAAAAACTTCTTTCCTGTGAGGGAGCAGATTGCCCAGAAAGGGTGTGAAGTCTCCCTAACTGGAGATTTTCCAGACCCATCTGGAGATGAGCTGGTGCCATGTGCTCTGGGATGACCCTGCTGGAGCAGGGAGGTGGCACCAGGTGACCCACTGTGATCCAACCTCACCCATTCCGTGATTCTCTGATTCTGTAAATCTTTTAAGGCTTGGGGCTGTTCTATTGCATGAAACAGTTAACTAAGTTTGTGAAAACTATGTTAATTGCTAAAATAATTACAAAAGTTTTATGGCAGTGTATAATTTTTTGAATGTGTATATTACTCAAGGGATATAAGCAAGCCTCTCCCTCTTCCTGCCATGAGGATGTAATGCCAGTGTGCAACACCAGAGGAGGTAATGCCAGAGCAGCTGAAGGAAGAGGGAGAGGAGAAGGAAAGGGAGAGGAAGAAGAGAGGCACAGAGATGGAACAGTGGCCATCAGGACAGTGTAGCTCAGTGCAAGAAAAGTAGGGCCAGTAAAGCAAAAAATTCACAATGTTTATATTCTGAGACCTCCATTACCTGTGGTAGTAGTAGAAGTTGGCCTCTCTTTATTATGACACATTTCCATGGAATAAATATTGTTTTTATCAAGGTTTTGAACATGACAACATGTCCCGTGATCAGAAAGTCTTACATGACCTGGAACAAGGCAGATGACAGTTCCCAGTCAAGCTTAAAGCAATCTTAAATATTTGTCTGTATCATTGCTGCAAATGTGTGAATTCTTCCCAGACCCATGAAGGTATAAAATCCTTTTTGGCATCTTGATCCAAGTTTTTTGTTGCTTTTTTATTGGTCAGGGTCTCTTGTGTTAAATTTGACACAATGTATAATATGTAATTAATACAGCTGGTATCATCCCCTCAACCCACAATGACGCAAGTCAAGTATTTCAGACCTACTTTCACTGGTTGATGGCTGGCACTCACTCATTCTTTGGTTGTAAATTTGGGCTGATCTCAAGAACATTGCCTCCACTGTGGACCCTTTCAGCAGAGCAATCTGGTCCTCACTGGCTAAACTCTCAAACCCTGCAGAGAAAGGTGCATGTTCAGGAGCAGGGAAGGCTGGGGCTGCCTTTAAGCCCTCAACATGATGTAAAAAAAAAATAAAAATTAAAAATAAATATCTTTACTGGAAAGGAGGAACCATAGTTAAATGATGCATGTGCCAAAGACTTTGGATCTTTCTTGCTAGTTTGCATGTTAGACAATTAAAAAAAAAAAAGAGGGGGCAGTTTTTAGTGTTAAAAGGTTCACAAGAATATACAAGTAAAAAATTTGGGACTAAGCAAGGGGTTATCAAAACATTCTTCCTAATACCTGATAAATATAGGCCAACACCTGATAAATTTGCTGCATTGTTTAGTGACTGTGGATGTTCCATTCATTGTTACATTATTTTCTTTTTAGAAATTGTGTTCATCTTTTGACAAGCTCATTGTCTGCACTTGTAATTCAAGAGCAAAGGAACTTGTGTGGTTTTTTTCTTAAACCTGATCAATGCAGGATATGTAACACAGGCAAACAGACAGCTCACCCCTTCCTTCAGCTCTGCCCCACAGAGATGCTAAATTACATCAAATACCTGCTTTAGATATGGTGATTGACCTTTGTCAGTGAGTTTTACAAAGAAAAGTTATCACCCTCCCTGTCAAATGGTACTTTGTCAACTTTACACTGAAATGGAGTGAATTTAATTGCATGTTCCCTTGTTCTTTTTGAAAGGAAAATCTGAATAAGAACACCTGGTTAGTCCCTTCTGTGCTGCTTTTTCCTTTGAAAGAACATCTGTTTTTTCCTTTGGTGATTATGATAAATTGTAGACTCAACTGGATTTCAAAGAATGTGGTGAGATAGTAATTCCCTCAAGGTGATATTTTGAGGTCCATGTGCTTCCAGAAAGTGTCTCTACTGCCTCCATGTCAGAAATGGAGAAGAAATCTAATCATAGCAAAGTTTTGAACTGAAAGCTTCTAGGTTGTCCTCATGACACATTAGAAGTCCAAATAATCAGTTTAAAGCCTTTTCTTAAAGCCAGCATTTTTCTCTGGTTCATGTCATCAGTTTGATTTGGTTCCTCTAATGTTCCCCAAAGGAAGGAACTCACCTGGGAGTCTTTTTGTGAAATCCACCAACACCTGGACATGGACAACAGCTGTCTCAGACAGGTGGAGGAAACTTTCCTCGGGACTTGCAGTTTCCTGTAGCTGCAAAAAGAGCATTTGCACATTGGATGTAGCCAAGAGACGTGACAGCAGTGACTCAGCAATGCAGGCTGGGGCTGCTGGATACCTACAAACTTCTTGGCTTCCTCAAGAGGAATTGTGTATTTTTGGTGAGCTGCTACAATGTGGTCAAGAAGCTGATGTTCTCCTGGAGTAAGTTCCATCTTCTCTGGGATCTGCTAAAAAAATAAACCAATTGAGTCACAACGCCTTGAAGTAAGAACAAGTGATAAAAAGAGATATTTTAAATAGAAAAATATCCCACTTTTCCAGATCTTGTTGTAGATGATACTTGCTTACTATTCAGTCCCTCATCTTCCAGCTTTATGTTGCACAGGAAACTGCTCTTCTGCTTGAAATTCTTCCTGAGTCGCTTTGACTTGCACTGGACTTCAGTCAGCAAACCTGTGAGGTGTGAAGTGACCATCAGTGCTTGCATTTGCAATTAATTACAGTCTGAAGTCATCACTTTTATTAGAGGTAACTCCAGTCTTGCATCCCAGAAGCTGTCACCTATAATGAACTATGTTTTCTAGAGAATGTGGCTGTGTGTTACTTATCAGGTGAGCTGATGTTCAGTAGCCACCAAAGGCCTGAGGGTCTGCAGGCATCTTTGTCCTTGTGACACACAGGCATCAGAATTTTTTATCAAAGTCCATCATGCCATTTTTATTTAATTTTTTTCTCTCAAACCCTAAAGGTCATCTCATCTGCTCACTGCTGTCCTGACAAGACTGGGGATATTTAGCTTATATTGCTAGTGCTTCCTTTTTTTTTTCCTTGTACTGTCTTTGAACAACAGTTCTGTTAAGGTGAGGGGATACTTCCCAAGCATTGTTGGCTTCTGCACACCAAGATGTTGAAGGTGCCACCATCCCCAAAGTTAATTTTCACAGAATCACAGAATCACAAGGTTGGAAGAGACCTTCAAGATCATCAAGTCCAACCCACTCCCCAACACCTCAGCTAAACCCTGCCACCCAGTGTCACATCCAGTCTGTTTCAAACACCCCCAGGATGACTCCACCAACTCCCTGGGCAGCCATTCCAGAACTTTATCACCTTTTGCATGAAAAACATTTTCCTAACATCCAATCTGTATTTCCCTTGGTTCAGCTTGAGGCTGTGTGCTCTGGTTCTGTCAGTGCTGACTGAAGAAAGAGCCCAACCCCACCTGAGCACAGCCACCTTTCAGGAAGTTGTAGAGAGTGATGAGGACACCCCTGAGACTCCTTTTCTCCAGGCTAAACAACCCCAGCTTTTTCTACATTTTCTTACAGCCAAACAAAGCTTAGACCAGTATCACGGGGAAGAGATTGACTTTGGAGAAGGTTTTATCTGCAGTGATTAGTGAAGAATCCAGCAGGAAGGAGGACTCACACTCTGCCAGCATTCCCACAGCTCTGCACTTCTTGAGGCGGCACTCCTGGCACTTCCTCCTCATGTACATGTCCATCTCGCAGTGCCCCCCGCTCTTGCAGCGGTACACCGCCTTCTTGGTGATGCTGCGCCGGAAGAAGCCTGGCAACGAGCACCAGCTTGTGAAAAACACCTTTACTTTCTTGGGAAAACGGAAAAAGTTCAATAAAGGCCAACAGGAGACAAGGACCATAGGCCAAGTGCATCTTGGCACTCAGTTAAGATGACACTGTTACTTTTGGGGACACCTCTTAAATACCTTTTCCATTACATCAGCCTGTTGCATATTTATAGACTCTTATGTATCTCTATAAACTAGTTTCCATTTTTCAGGGACTATTTTACATGGCTTCTCTTTGGGCCTGTGTGTTTTTTGGCTGTGGTTTTGGCTCCTTCTTTTTATGACAAGTTTGGGCCTTGGTCCACACTCTCTTCAGATGGTGAGTACTGATAGTTGGCAGATCTGTGCAGGTGTCTTTATCTTATGTTGGCTGCATGTTATCTTATTCAAGTAGGCATTTTAACACAAGCTATTAGCTATTTCACCACTATATCTAAGTTAAATTAGAAATAAAAACTATATCTTTATAGTAAAGTTACTTTAACATCACACATATAAAATCCATTTTAATATTTGTGAAAAGCCAATATTATAATTTGCATCTATAACAAGGGGATGGCTAAACCAATCGAAGGAGCTTTATCTCACAAGGATTTGAAAGTGTCCTCCAGATTTGAATGGTTGGGTTTTTTAAATGGAAACGTTACCTTGATTTTAAATCTGCTTTTTAAAAATATAGTTGTGTGGTTCTTTCTGACTAATATTAATTGACATTTTCCATACAAAGAATCATAGAATATGCTGATTTGGAAAGGACCCACGAAGATCACAAAGTCCATCCCCTGACCCTGCACAGACACCCCAAATCCCAGCCTGTGCATCACTGAGAGCAGTGTTCAAATGCTCGTGGAGCTCTGGCAGCCTTGGGGCTGTGCCCATTCCCTGGGCAGCCTGGGCAGTGCTCAGCACCCTTAGGGGAAGAACTTTTCTTTTATATCCACCCCTGACACAGCTCCAGCCCTTCCCTCAAGTCCTGTGCCTGCTCACAGGGAGCAGAGATCAGAGCTTCCCCTCATGACACAGCTCCCATACCAACAAGTTAAAATGTGATTAGCAAGTAATTACTACTTGCTTTTATTCACTTATAAAAATAATTGAAATTAATAGTACTGAAACAAATCTCTAAGAAATGTTCATGAGAAAACCAGCACCTCCTTACACTGACACTATTCTAGTCATCCATCAATGCAAACATGAGATGCTTTAAGTGCTCATATTAAATACAGACTGAAAAAATTTCTTCAAAGAGTGTTATAAAAATGTGCATTTGGAGTGAGGGTGTTAGATAGGGGGTTCATTAGATAAATTAAAAGCCACTGTGGTAACACCAGCTCCAATCTGTGCGGAAGGTTGCACCGAGGCCCCGTGCCCCCGCTCACCTTTGCAGCCCTCGCAGGTCAGTGCGTTGTAGTGGTACCCCGAGGCCTTGTCCCCGCACACCACGCACAGCTCCTCCTGCCCCTTCAGCCTCACCGAGTGATTTAACCGGGGCCTCTTGAGCCCCTGGTACCCGCCGTCCTCCCCGTGGGGAGCCAGGAAGGGGCCCTTGCTGAGCTCGCAGCTGCTGCCCACGCAGGGCCCGTCGGCGTACGGGGGCTCCAGGCTGTAGGAGCCGTACGGGGCCGGGGCGGGCTGGGGCGGCAGCGCTGGCACGGGCACTGCCGAGTACTGGCAGTACGGGGCAGCCTGGAAATCCGCGTCCTGCAGCTGGTAGTTGATGTGCTCCGGTAAAACATCTGTTCCAGGGGAAACGGAAAGTGCTGTGAAAACCTGGAGAATGTCTCAACATCAGCTGCTCCAAAGTTTCAAAATGTTTTCTAGATTTAGTAGCATGAATATTAGAGGAACGCGTTTTCAGAGGGGCAATCTGACACATTCTATTTAAATTTAAACCTGTGATGTTCCTCAATGAAATCTGAAATGCAGCAAAAATGGCTCAGTAACAGTGTGGGCAATATCATGTGGATTAGTGTTAGTAGATAACTGAATATCACTTGCCAACTGATGGCACAGTTACCGTCAGATCTTACACTTAAAGTTTGTTTTTATTAGTTGTCCACATTACAGTCAAATATGTTCAACAAGTGAATTTCTTAATGAATAAAGTGTTTGTTACTGATACATATCTCAGGCATCATTTTGGAAATGTTGCACAAGGGTCTGATAAAAATTGTGTAGAAATCAGAGAGTACTAAAAATTACTGTGACGGGGTCTTAAAGTTGAACTTCAGAGGAGTAAAAGGCAGAGACCTGTTTTATTTAGTATTTTCCCACACATGTGTCTTTACAGTTATGAGATTTTAGTTTAGTAAAATGTAGGTACAGAATTACAAAGAGCGTTTCTTCCTGCCTTTCTGTCTGTTGAGTTTCAATTTTATCCACCCTCCCTTCAATACCCACAGTTATACCAAAGAAAGCCTGTGCAACATGCATCATGTTTCATTCTTCCTTTGGGATTATTAAAATCTCTATAAAAACAAATTGGAAAGATTTTTTTAAAACAGATTTTTTTTCCTTTTAGTGGGTTTTGGGTCCTGCCTTTAGTCTTGCAGAATCAAATTAGTTATTGTAATGATAGTTACATAAGATATAGAACAGGCATCATCTATTGCTAATGTATCTGGAATACTGTAATGAAACCTGTGTCTTCTCCATGCAGATCAAAGGGAGACAGCACTGGGGATGTTTATATGCAATGTTCAGTCAGAATAATCCCATTGTGCTCAAAAATCTGTATGAGCACACAGTAATAGATTTCCATACACTTTCAGTACAAGCTTGGTGAGAGCTTTCAAGTGCATTAAAGATAGATAAATTAAAATGAAGGATAAAAAAAAAGAAAATCTCCCAGGAGTTCATTTTGTTTTCCATCTCATTTTTGTGTTTCCAGAGTACAGAAGTTTCTTTACTCACCGTAGTACTGGATGGGCTCGGGAAGGCCGTACCCGTCAGGGACGGTGACAAACGTGTTGGCCATGCTCTGCTCCCAGCTGCACTGCTTCATCCACTCTGCTCTGAGACCAGCCTTTAAACAGCAACCTGGGGAAAGGGGAAAGGAAGAGAAACATCCCATGGGAAAGAATTGCTAGGTAGGTTAGACACAGAGCCAGAAGATTACAGAATATGGCAGAGTTTTCAGATCATAAGAAAATCAGATGTCTGTGTGAAGTCACATAACACCCTCAACAAGACTACAAAATGTTTGAGTGTCCTGATATTACAAACTTGTAAAATTCTTTCCTAAGTTTCCAAGTTATAGTTAGAAATGTTTTGCTCTGAGTTTTACACAAAACCATGTGGGGGAATTGGACTGGTAAATTCTCTAATTCAGAGAAGGTTAAAAGGAGCTTCACTGGATAGAATAAACTTGCTTTGGGCATGAATTGGAGCATTTGCTCTGGTGTATGTGTGGGGCTGTCCTGTTTGTGCACAAAGATGGGCTTTTAATGAGTTTACTTAAATCATGTTTTATCAGAGGTGAAGTAAGGGAAATAGCATGGAAAGGCCAGCATGGAATATCTGTTCTTCATCATGTAAGTACTCATTTATGCAGTAAAACTCAACTTTGCCTTGCTTAAGCACTACCTTAACTACACTTTCTGTGTTCCTTTAACAGTGTAAAGTTTTCAGTGAAGACCAAAATGTTGATTTCCTATAGGATGTGCTGCCTCTAAAGACCCTTGGTCATTGAAAGAGCCTGGGCTCCTGGCTGGATTCACTGACATTCCTAAAAGTGCACTGAGAGCTCACAGTGACATGATGAGAAGAGCTGCTGTGTTTGAAGTTCAAAACTTACCTAATTTTTCAGTAATTTGACTTATAAATGCAAATTTAGAGAAGTTCTGAAAATGTGTGCTCTAAAACTATTAAAAGAGTTTTAGGGGGAAAAAGAAAAAAGTCTGTATGGACAGTGGCATGAGCTGGGTTTGAGTTTACACACATAAAAGAGGTTTACAAACCTCTGGTGTTGCTTAGAATTGAGAGCTAACAGAGCAGCCATTAGAGGAGGAAGTAGGAATATTTTCCTTGTCCCCTTGTCCCTCTGCATGAGTGGGATGTGGCCACAGGTTAAACCTTTGCTGAGCCTCATGCCCACTGAGCAAGGGCTGTAAGAGACAACTTACCCATTAACCACTCACGAGCTTTCCCTGAGCAGACAGAAAGGATAGAAAAGATGAAAAAGGCATGGGAGGATTTGGAAAATACAGCAAATCCAACTCCTTCAACAGGATTCTCTGCAGAATTTACAGCAAGTTGGGTTTAAAGGCCTTCCCTGAAGGAAGGGGTTTGTGCTACACCTGTACCTTGCTGGGGCTGAGACAATGAATGAATCAGCCCAGGGAATGAAGTCCTGACTGGTGAAACAGCCATCCCTTCCCCCAGCCTGCACAGAGCCTGGGCTGAGCACTTTCGCTTCGTGTTGTCAGCAGAAGGTGAAAGGATGCAGTGAGGCTGGAATGCTGGGGGTTTGTTATCTCTGCTAGTAAATATTTGTTTGAGAGCAAAATAAGTCACTGAATCATGAGGTCTTATCAGTTAGATCAATTTGGCCTGGGCAAAGTCTACATTTTTCCCCAAAAATGCATGTTTGCTGAAGAAATGTGTTTCTGAATTCCAGTGGTTTCTTTAAATAAAAGTCCTAATTGAATAGTAGATTTAAAAAATTACACAGATCCAATCTAATAGAAGCAGTATATTGGGAGTATAAAGTACCAAATCTAAGGTGGTCAATGGCTTAAACATTCTAAAACCTGGAAGCAGATTTTCCTTAGGCAGAGCTTCCTCAGCTTAGGTACTGTATGAGAAAGGATTTGGCCCTTCTTACTGATTTTTATGGCTAATAACAGTAACCAGTTGCACCTAAAAGATTTCCAGCTTAGACTGAGAATTTGTAAATTGAAATCTTAAATTAAGAGAATTAAGAGGATGTTAGAACAGTGGGAATAGTAAATGCAATGGTTGTCTGAGGAATGCTCTACTGACTTAGAATGAGACATGGGTAAACATTAAGAGTTTCATTTTCTGACATTTCAGAATTTAGTGTTTACAAGCTTGTTCTTCTGATCAAACAAAGCATTGGGATTTTAAAGCAAAAAAAGAAAAAATTTAAAAAAAAAAAAAACAAGAAGAAGAAGAGAATAAGATATGTAAGGAAGGAACTTAATTTCCTAGGCAAGTTTTGATTATTTATGAGTGACTGTGAGAGTTGTCTTTTCCAACCTCTGCCTCCCCCCTGGTGAGTGAGGCAGCAGCAGGGAGGTCTCCTCCAAACTGCAGCAGTCCCTGGGATTCCATGATCCATGTGCTGCTCTCCCCAAGGCTCAGTGGCTGTCCCAAACCCTCACACCTCATGGGACACTTCCCCAGCCCACACAGACACATTGACCTTATCCAGGCAAGGGAATTCTGCACGTGCCCAGCATGGTAAAGCTCCTGACACAAGGTACCAGACATGCCCAGGTGTGATGTCCAAAACAGTAACTGGAACAAAGCTGAAGCAAGGATGGAGCAACAGGTTTGGATGCTTGGGGCAGTTGAAGCCTTGCCATTCCCAAAACAAAATGTTTTGTGCCCCTTTTTCTCTCTACTGTGTATCCCAATATAACCACATGTTTGTGCATGAGCGCTTTGAAAGGAAGCAAAAATCTTAATATGTTCCCAGAGAGGATGCATAAAGGTGTTTAGGCTAAAAAGTGTGAACAAAAGATGACTTTTTAAATCATTTATTTTGTAGCATCCCAAGCAGCAACACACTGGGAGCCTTGAGCCCTGAGTCACACAGACTGAGCTGACAGGAAATGTCACCTGTGTAAAGCACACACTGCTCCTGCTTCTCCTTCTGCTGCTGGGCATTTTCACTTGTGAAGTCCTGAGCAGGTGAGGGGAATGGTATTTTCTGGAAGAGGTGACCTACACTCAAGGTGGTTTAAGCATGTTTGAAAATGCTGTGCTTTTACAGGCTTAGTTGTGTCAGTGCTCATTTTCTGAACTATAAACCTTCAGTATAAACCACAGCGTGTTGATTCAAGGGCTTGGTTACCCATCTCATGCAGAAATTTAGTTCTTAGCTCCAACTGAAAGACCTGACAATTTAACAAAAATGGGATCCACTAAAGAAAAAAAACCAAAACATTGATTGATAAAAGTAAAGTAGAACCATAAATAGAATGTACATGTCCAGACTAGAATCTGAACTGTACATCTATTTATTTCTATTTATGGTGAAAGATGTGGGGTTTATCATTTTAATTGCTATAAAAACCCCCTATCAGAAAGCAACATATCATCAACTTATCAAATTTATTGGGATACAAAACATCCTTCATGGAGCAGGGCTACAGGGAGCCCTTTCAGAGGTTGGTACTGACAGTGCTTTAGCTGCTATCGTAAATATTTTGACAGTTGAGTCATGGGGAAATTTCTTGTTTACAGGGAATTTTAGGAACTCAAGCTGAAGGTCTTCACCAGCTATTTAGCACACCTTGGGGCACGTTGGTGGTCACGTAGTGGAACTCAGAGCACGTTTCAGGCTCAGGTTTAATCACTATACTTTGCTTGCAGCTGGAAGGCAAAGCTTATCTTTTTTTAATTTGTGAAAATTTAAACCAAAAACTGAAAAAAGAAGTAACTTAGCATAATCAGTGCCAAGTAGGTGTGATGCCAGCTAATCTATTCAATTTCACTCAAGCAATTCAGTAATCACTGCTTAATTACAGAATGATTTTCCAGGGGAAATTGTGGGATCACTTGATTGATCCTGTATACAGCTTACACACATTATTAAAGATTGTTCTGTTCCTCCTGGTTTTAATGTGCGAAGAAGCTCCCCAAAGCTGCTCTTTGAAGAAATTCCACTTTTCTTCTTATTAAATGTGTTCCTTCCTGGTTATTATACTCTACATAACCATAATTGGAACTTATTATTACATTGTTTCTTATATATATATATATATACACACACACACACACACACATACTTATTATATTCCATATAATAACCATAATAGGAACTGGCTTACTTCACCAATGGACTACATTGCAATTATCTTGAAATTTTCCTTTGGAATTATTATTCCAGGAATAATTCCTTCAAAAGCATAATTTTTATGCATTCTAAAATAAGAGGTTAGAAGTTGTTTGAAACTCACGTTTTTCTGGGTACTTTTGGGAATGGAAACAGATAATTGAATTTAAAAGTAGTTTTTCTTCACTCTGTGTGTCAAATGAAGTATTGTTGGAACAAACCCTTGGCAGTAGAATACCAGATTTAAAAGTGCATGCTTGCTGTTTCATTTAGTCAGATGCTTAATAAGAAAGAAAAAAGGAGGCAAAAAAGAAAAAAAGCGCAGTGCCTGGAATATTTTCACATGGCAAACTGATGTATGGCTTGAGCAGCAATTTCTACCTCAGAGCATGCAGAGAAGGGAGTGAAATACTCACGGTGCTTGCAGGGAGCTCCTCTCCCGACGCGGGCTCCTCTCCCAGCGGGGCTGCAGCGCCGGTCCCAGCTCTGCTGCAGCTGGAGCCCAGCAGGCCTTTCCCTTTCCCTATTTATCAGTTTGTGTGCACAGCCCGGGCTCCAGACACTCGGCAGAGCCACGCCACGGCTCCGAGACACCAACTTCCCACACAGCTCCTCTGGGGTCGGAGCAAGGGCAGCTGCGAGCCCACATAAATCACATCACAACTGGGTCATCAGGGACAGAGGCCATGGGGACCCTCACGTCACTGCTTCCCAGAGTCCTGCCTGCCCAGCACTCACATTCTGCTTTGCTGCTAGAATTTGAAATTCTCCCATTTTGGTTGCTCCTCAGTGCCTGCCCAGCACTCAGATTCTGCTTTCTTGCTAGAATTCAAAATTCTCCCATTTTGGTTGCTTCACGTTGACATCTTGGAGTAGTGATGGAAAATGTTCAATTCCCAAGCGGGGGAAATATTACAGTAGTATTATTTGGAGATTTTTACATGACATAATAATTTAATTTGGAAAGGCTGGATCAGGCCAGGACCTCCACACACCAAACACTTACCTTGTCCTCTGTGTTCTGATCCAGACACTCCTCTGGCTCACTCTCAGTTCATTGGCAACCTCAGTGAACTTAAGGTCACATTGCCATTAACTCAGCAAAATTTCATTCTTAACCCCCTCAATATTTCCTTTATTAGTAATTCCTAACAAATTAATATTGGAATTTGGTGTTTTCATCGTTTCCTAGGAAGATGTGACCTTTTGGATAGGGAATTTTCTTGTTAGGTATCATGCTGTTCCAGTGCTCCCAGCAGGTTGCTCCTCACTCCAGGAGGAGCTCACCTGCCTTCTGTGTAAGATCAGTTCTCCATTCATCTCAGGAAAAGCTGCTTCTGTTGAATACTGCATGGAATTAGATGGGAAAAGGAAAATACAATTTCCTGTGGGGTAACTTCCAGCAAAGTCACTTAAAATACTCTTTTGGGACAGCAGCTTTTCATGGATAAACCATCACCCTTCAAGGGAGGGACATTATTTCTGTTCCATGGGCTCCAGAGAAGATCTACCCTAAGGCTGCTTATTTCCATGTACCATTTAGGACTCTGTCTGTGGAGAGGAATGGCTTTCAAGAACAAACAGCATTGACTAATAAATGTTATTTGAACATATTATGGGGTTTTCTACATTTTCAGATGTCCTGCATTGATCACGTGTGGTGATGGGAAGCTGCAACACAGTGATAATGCAGCAGAGATGAAGATAATGATGTTAGAGCTTAATTATGCTCAGCACTTGTCTTTCTGGTAAAAGCAGCCTCATACAGAAACTTGTCAAGTTGTCAAAAAAGCTTCAATAGTAAAACTGAAGGTTTTACAATTGATATAACAAATATTTTTTTCACAGAAGTATCTCTTTCATAATATCCCATTGACTTTTTCATCCAGCCTTTCTCATGAAAGTTGGAAAAACAAGCAGAGGTTTGTGAAATATTGTGGTTAGCTTTTAAATGCTACTGACTTTTATTTTTAGCTTTTTTTTCTGATAGAAGGCACCTTACTGATAAGCTGTTCAAATTAGCTGTAGGATGGGATTTTAGAGCCTGTTGACTCCAGGGGACTTAAGCCTGAAGCCCAGCTTTTTAAAAGACATCAAATCCCCATTCTACTCCGTTTATAAAGCCTTCTGGATCCAGGGTAAATTCAGTTTCTAAAATCAGTACAGAAATAAGTTTATAAAATATCTATATAAAAGTTGTAGTAGAAATGAATTGCTGTAACTAAGTATTAGCCCAAGGTTAATAAACTCCCATGCTATAGTAATGAAGCTATTTTGCATAATCATGGAGTGATTCAGACCAGGTGACTGGCTAAATACATATATTTATGTAAATACAGATATTTACATTATTTTAATAAACCACTCCTCCTTTTCAAAGCTTAGCATGACAAAAATGGGAGACTTGAGGGCACACTTGAGTCACCTAAAATACTGCTGCAAAGAAGAAGAAAATAAACTCCTTTCCATGCTTGTAAATAATCAAACCCCAGAAAGGTTATTTAGGAGTAAGGGAGATTTAAATTACAAACTAGAGAAAGCAATTACTGTGGTAAAAATAGCTCTGGAGCAAGTTCCTTGTACAATCTTCTCCACTGGCTGTTTTGAAGATCAGTTTGGGCAACCAGATTAAACTCAAGAAATGTTTTCTCTGAGTTGCTTTGGTTTGTAAAGAGGACTTTTTGGAAAGGGCTTTGGAAAGCTCTCTTCCAGCTCTGTTTTATGTTATTTTTCTATACATACATCAATTCTGTAAAACACTGCTGAAGTCTCTGGTCAATAACATGCCTGGAGCCACTTCAGTGGCAAAGGAAATAATACCAGACTCCAAGTTTGCTTTACTAGCAGTCAGTAAACAAAATGTCACTCACAGACACAGCCTGAAAATGGGAGCTGAAGGAGTTCCTGCCATGAGCCAACATCCAGAAGTGGCACTGAAGTGGGGAATAAGGGACACACGTGTTTTCCATAGAAAATGAGCAGATCTGGTGCCAGCAGCCTGACCTGGACACTGCTGCAGCACTTGTGCAGCCTCACTGCCAGCACTGCAAACTGGGAGCTCTGGGCAGCCAAAGCCCCGTGGATTGGGCAGCTGGGTCTGATGGGTGAGGGAGCTGAGGATGAAGGAAGAGCTCCCCTGGGTCCATACCTGCCGAGAGAAGCTGTTTTCAAGGTCAGCACAATTCTTTGTTCATCTGGACTGGAGGTTCTGGATGCCTGTGACTCATTTGGTAACTGAACAGTTAAAGGAAATCACATCCACTCCAGCTGGATCTTCTCTACATAAATGACCCGTTTGGCTTGATCTGCTATTGGATTGTTTACGTAACTTCAGTAATTAACCACTATCAGCCTCATTAATGAAACATAAACCACCTCTCCTGCTCATTTATAAAGCATTTGTCAAACAAAACTCAAACAAAGGGCAGAATCTCAGCAAAGTAACAGCCCTCCAAGAGCTACTGAGCCCTGCCTGCAAGGCACGGCAGCCACTTTGTTGTTGTTTTTCAGTAGAACTGAAGCAGAAGTGATGGCATTGTCTATTGCTCTTGGCTAACTTCTCCCCAAGCCATCTGAGATCTGTCACATGAGGGCAAGGATGCCTGGACAACTATTTTGGCCATTTCAGTACAAAATACTGATGTTCCAGCTCATTACTGTAAATCATTAAATGATGAAAGCAAGAGTCAAATACTAAATGATTAAAGCCCTCAGAAAACTAATTGCTAATTACAGTAATTGTTGTTCTATGTGAGTTAAAGGTTATATTAAAACAATAATTATTTCATTATAGGATTAGATCTTTCCTGTTTGTAAACTGTTCTGAGCAATATTACAGAAAGTTGAGTATTAATAATACAGATCAGGTATCAAAATGATCCAACCTAATCTTTACCTATTTTTGTGTCAGAGAAATAAAATGGTTCAGAGCCATAAAATACACTGGGGGACACATCCATGCCAAAAGTTTTGTCATCTGAGACCTTTGATTTCCTTTCCAATTTGTTGAGGAACTAATGAAAAAACCACAAGTTTTCTGTTCCCCCTCTCTTCTATTATTTATAGATCTTCCAAAGGTTCAGGAATGCTGACACTGTTGGGATTTCTCTTCATGGGTGTGGATGAACCTTTCAGTCCTGGGTGGGAAGCAGCACAAAGCCTTGTGAGTACTGATTTTGCCTGTTGGTGTTACCTTTCACAGTGAACAGCTCCCATTTAGCACTGCAGAGAAGAGTTCTTTGGTGTGAGATAATAGAAATACTCTTTGTTTTGCATCAAATGTATCAGACAAATCCTCACAATCAAATTGGATGAGAAGATGGAAGTTCTTGTTAAATTCTGAAATGCTTTCGTGGGATTAAGTGATGAAATAGCAGACCAGAGAGGAAGAAAAATTTTGGTCTTTTTAAGACTGATTTTTTCTTAATCATGAAGTTGTTGGATAGTTTCACCTTCCATTTTCTTGCAAGCTTGTAAGGCCAATCTTGAAGAACTAAACATTATGTCAAATTTCAGTCCAAGAGCCAGACTGCCTTAAACTCACCTGAAAATCTCAGGACAGCCCACAAAATGTTACTGTTTCTCCTGTTTATTCTCTTAAACTTAATCTGCAGTGCCTGAAGGCAGAGTAGGTACAATAAGCCCATCCATTAAATCTCCACAAAGTTCCTGGGCACCCTGACACCTCCCCCTTTCAGTACCCTCTGCCAAATCTGCTATCTCTTGGCTGGAAGACCAAGATTTGTTAATAAAATGCTCCAGCAAGGCCCAAGGTTGAAGAAAGCAAAGCTATCAATTAAGTTTGATTACAATCCCAAGAGTTGGTAGTTCATAGAGAATACTCATAACTACAGGCACTGCAGGACTTTGTAGGTACAGCAAAGGGAAGCCAAGACCTCATTTCCATAAAGCAGATCTTGACACTGTGTTAAGCATTACAAAATAATTATTGTGGAATGCCTTGCTCAGCATTTTATCAGCAGTGGTCTTGCTGCTGAGACTGAATGAACTGGATGTGTCCATTTATCAATGATAATGTTTTTCCTTTTTTCCAGCCTGGATTCCATCTTGAGGACATTTGTTTTAACAGTAGAAAGAATATTAGACCCATAAGTGTGAGTGCTGTGGTGCAGTGGGTGACTCCTCAAGATTTATCAAAGCAAGATAATTAGGATGAACAATAAGACTGAGTTCCTTGGTAATAACTTTTGTCACAGAACGACTCTGCATTATGCCATGTTAATCCACCTTGAAGTATGGGCTGGGAAGTCCAAGAGGAGGATTCCTTTGGGCTCCTGGCCTGTGAGTCTCTGTGCTACACTTTTGTTGAGGCAATACCAGTGAAATTGTGACAGTAACTGAGAGCTGTCTTAACACTACCACTTCATTTGAAAAGCAAGCAGTCAGAAAGTGTTGGGCTGTGTGGTGTGAAATGGGGCTGGTTTGCTTTTTAAACAGCTGTAGCTGCTGAAGTAGCTGGGGTTTGGAGGAAGGACTTGTAATGGAAATGAGAATTGTCACATTCATTTTCAAAAAGCTTGTGCCCAGCTGCATCACCACGGGAGACTTGTGCTCTCAGACACTTAGCTACAATGTTTCTACCTGTGTTGAGTGCACTTACCATTAATATAATTTTACTGAAAATCCAAAAGGTATCCTAGAAATTTACCCTTTATTCTTTTCTCTACTTCCCATATCTAGATGTCATTCCACCTGTCACAGACATTGCCATTTGATACCAGTCTGTTCACAGATTCCCAGAATGGTTTGGGTGTGAAGGGACCTTAAATCCCATCTTGTTCCAGCCCCTGCCATGGCCAGGGACCTTCCACTGGCCCAGGTTGCTCCAAGCCCCATCCAACCTGGCCTTGGACACTTCCAGGGATCCAGGGGCAGCCACAGCTGCTCTGGGCACCCTGTGCCAGGGTCTGCCACCCTCTCAGGGAAGAATTCCTTCCCAGTACCCCATCTATCCTTGCCCTCTGGCAGTGGGCAGCCACTGACCCTTGTCCTGTCCCTGCAGTTCCTGATGAGGGGTCCCTCTCCAGCTTCCCTGTAGCCCCTTCAGCTCCTGGAAGGGGCTGTGAGGTCTCCACACAACCTTCTCTTCTCCTGGCTGAACAGCCCCACTATTCTCAGGCTGTCTCCATAGGGGAGGTGCTCCTGTGCCCTGAGCAATTTTGTTCATTTTTGTCCATTTAGATTTCTTTTCTTTGTGATTTTCTTACTGTTAGCAAGAGCCTGCTCAGATGTTCACAGAGCTCTTATGTATTTATCCTACCATAGAAATACTATTTCTGATTTTCCAAAGATGGCCTGGAAGCAGTTTGGGCTCTACAGCAGCATTGTTGTTCTGAGTGTTCCAGTACTCTGCTATCCAGCCTTCACTTCTGCTACAACAACCCCATGTTCTGTTTGACAAAATACAGCCATGTGCTTAAGAGTTATTAAAAGCATTAAAACATTAACCTCTTGTAACCCCATTTTTCACTTTGTACACACACATAAGTGTTTAATCGAATTGAAGTTAAACACTAAAAAGTTTGAGAGGCCAAATTTATACATTCTATTTAGTTTACACAGAATTGCTGTGATAAGCCAAAGGAATTACAAGGCACCCCTACTCAGAAATGCTCATCTGTTGATTTGTTTAAGCTCTGTTGCTACACACTTGAAGTTTTGGTGACAAGCATTCCCAGCATTTAAACCAAGGAGCTTTGTCCTGCTGGGATCCTCTCTGTATCCTGGCGCCACAGGAACTCACTCTGCTGTCCCTTGGAGCTGGACAAATGATTCTGTGTCCAGATCTGCTGGAGAGGGGCTGAACATGGGCTCAGGGCAGTGTAGCAGTGGTGTCGGAGACTCTCATCTCCCTCATCCTGGAATTTTATTCCTAGAAGCCAGAATGCCCCAAGGAAATGAGCAGATCCTGAAATGACAGTCTGGTACAGCAGTGCTGCTCTCACCTACCCCTGCTTGTCCCTATGGGCAGGGAAGGCCAGGATGGCACCTCTGACAGCAGGGGGAAGTGAGTGTTAAATCAGAATTATAAACACAAGAGCAGAACAGGCAGCTCAGACACATCCTGGTGCAGCTCCTGTGGGGATGAAATGATCCCACACACTGCCCAGACCATGGGTTCCTTCAGCTGATTTCCTACGGATGTGAACTGGAATTGCCAGTGCCCCATCTCTAAATGGCTCACTGAGTGCCTGAATTCAGTGGAACCTCTGGGACTGCAATTTTGGTTTCACAGAAATCCCTGTGTTGGTTAAAGTGAAAAAGGAAAGATGGCTCTGGCACACAGAGCTCATTCCATGGAGCTGTGTCAGGCCTGCTCTGTGGAAATGGGTGCTCTGGGAGAGGCTTTGGAGGCAGGCACAGAGCTGGGAATGGGAGCAGAGGGAGGCAGCAGCAGGTGCTGAGCTGCACACAAGGGTCATGCGAGGATGTGGGAGTGGGACAGGGGAAACCAGCACTGGCCATGGCTTAGGGATGATGTGCCCATTTTGGGACAGGACCCAACTGTCCCAACCTTTATCCAACTTGTTCCATAGCCAGGATGGTCCACAGAGCAACATTTGTCAGTTTCCCAAGTGTTTGTGACTTGCCTATTAGGAAAAAGGAATTCTGATAAACTGTCCTTTCCAGTATTCTCTGATAAGATGAAAAATAGGGAAGGACCAGAAGGTGAAATATGCTATAACCATGGTCTGGGCTTTTATTTCCAAACTAGCGGAAGGATTACATTTCCCAAATTTGCAGAATAGCTCTCATACTTTACTAATTAATCTGATTCTGATGAAATATTCCAACTGCAGCTGCTTGCCCTGTTCTCTTTTGCATTGTGTGCATGTTTTGAGATTGTTGCTTTTATAAAATTATCTCATTCAGCACTTCTGCACCAGGCTTGATTATCTCTGGGATCATACAGAACCTTCATCTGATAAAGCATCCTGGAGTTTTCTCATGTGTCTGTGTGAATAGGGATTTAAATTCAAAAGATGATTCAAATCAAAGGCAGTCCTGCTAAAATATTATTGTTGAAAACATTGTTAATGAAGTCGGTGCCATTGAACAAAACTTTGTGACACGAAGCCTCAAGGACAGCCCGGATCACCAACAGTAGCATCAGTTAGCAAATAAGAATCAAAGCAGCGAGTCAGCATTGCACAGCTTGTTATTTTGAGTGGCGGATGTTTACTGTTGGAAGGGACAAACAGCAGGATCAGATAAGATGGGAGCCCCGCAGATCCCAGCCGGGATTGATCGCGCTGGGAGGGAGCAGCCGCGGAGATAAGCGGGACCCGGGGTCAGGGCCGCGGCCCTCCGCAAACAGCCCGTGCCTCCCGGAGCCGGCCTTGTCCCGGGCTCCCCCGACCGCGCCGGGGCCGGGCCGCTGCGGCCGAGCCCGGGGCTCTCGGGGCACGGCGGCTCGGACTCGCGGGACTGCGGCGTGGGCGGCTCGTGGGACGGGGGCACATCCAACTGGGGCAGGCGGCTTTGGGACGCCGTGTGCCGGGGGAGCGCCGTGTGCCCTCGCCCCAAAACGCCCCCAAACACCCCAAAATGAGCCAAAGCTCCAGGGCTGCGAGCACCCCCCGGGAACGACGGGGGCAGTCCTGGCCCCGCCCCCTGCGCTTGGCCCCGCCCCCAGACCGACCAACCGGCGTCCTGGCCCCGCCCCCCGGCCCGGCCGTGGCCCTCTGGCGCCGCCAGGCGAGCCCGTGGCGGATCGGCGGGCTCGCGCCGGCTCGCGCCTGCGCACTGGCAGCGCCGTGGCCGCGGGCGGAAGCGGCGTCCCGGCCCCGCGGGTTCGCGTCCGCCCGCGCCCGGCGGCGGGGCCGGTGCGGGGCGAGACCGGTGCGGGGCGAGACCGGCTGAGGGGCGAGAGCGGCGGCGGAGCCGCGAGGGACATGGGCCCGCCACGGGGGTGAGCAGCGCCGCCCGCCATGAGCTGCACCATCGATAAGATCCTGACGGACGCGCGGACACTGCTGGAGCGGCTGAAGGAGCACGACACGGCGGCCGAGTCGCTCATCGACCAGTCGGCCGTGCTGCACCGGCGCGTGGCCGCCATGCGGGAGGCGGGCGCGGGATGCGCCGACCAGGTGAGCGCGGCCGGGGCCACCCCCGCGTCTCGGCAGGGCCCGGGCGGGGCGGCCGGACCGACCCCTGCGTCTCGGTAGGCCCGAGGCGGCCGGACCGACCCCCGTGTCTCCTCGGCAGGGCCCGGGCCCCGCGGCGGAGCGACCCGACCCGTCCCGGCTGCGGCCGCACGTGGTGCTGGCGCAGGAGAACACGCAGATCCGCGACCTGCAGCAGGAGAACCGGGGTGAGCGGGGCCGGCGGCGGGTCCTGGCGGGCGATGTGCAGAGGGGCCCCGAGGGATGTTGGGCGGTAAGCGGGGCTGTCCCGGCGGGAGGGTTTTGTGGAGGAGAGCAGAATCGCTGGATGCCCGGTGATGGCGGGTCAGGGAGTCTCCTCGGCCGAGGGGATGCGGGCAGCCCCACCGCAGTGCCAGGGAGCGGCGGGGCAGCGCCGGTCCCGCCCGTAGCCGGTACCCGGTGAGCGCCTCGGGGCTCCTGCTGTGGCTGCCGGTCGTGCCCTGACGTGCTGTGCTCTGCAGAGCTGTGGGTCTCACTGGAGGAGCACCAGGACGCGCTGGAGCTCATCATGAGCAAGTACAGGAAGCAGATGTTACAGCTGCTGGAAGGGAGAAAACGTGAAGAGGCAGAACCAGTCTTGAAAGTCCATCAGGCCAATTCTGGGGTAAGGTGGGATGGGGACAGGAGAGTGCTCAAGACCCCTGTCCCCTGCTTGCTGTCACGCAATCTTTGTTTCCATTCCTATAATGCCTGTGCTCCAAAATACATTTTCTCCAAGTCTTGACTGTCTTTGTTGGTGTTTTCCTCTCTGTTCCTTTCAGAGCACACAGGTTGTAACCACTGTCCCAGAGGACACTGAAAGGCACAACCCCTTCACTGCCCAGGTGGAGGCTTTTTCTTTCAATCAGGTGGTGAATTCCCTGGCTTAAGCTTAATGTGCCTGATCCTCTGTAGTAGAATCAAAGATGTCCAAGTTGTTATAATTCCTCTTCAGTAGCTGTAACAAAGGGGAAAAAACCTCCTAAACTCTGTGAGCTGTATATGTTTAGTTCTTAAGAGATTTCACTCCCTAGTGTTTTTGAATCCAGGTACTCTGTGTAGTGGCCTGAAGTGTCCCTTTGTACACACTGGGCTCAGTGACTTCAGAACTCAGATCTGGCTGCTGCTAACTGCTGCCTGTTTCATATTTAGGTATTCAGTAACAATAGAATGACGTTAAATTTCCATTTAAAACTTAGGAATTGTGTTAGGCATTTTTAAAATGCATTTTTATCTGACTAGAGAACAGGAGGTTGTTTTAACCCAGTTACATCTCATATCTTGTAGTTTTTTCATTGGAACTGGAGCCAGCCCAACTCTTCTCATGTGTTTCTGTGCACTGATATGTGGCAATTCACTGCTTCTCTTTTCTGAGTTGCTTAACTCCTCTGAAGGTATTTGGTTTCCAGTGCCTCCCTGAGCACACAAATTGCTGTTTATCAAGGTTTTACATTTGAACAAAACTTGACAATGCAAAGCTGAAAGTGCAGGAACCCTTGAAGGGATGTCCCTTGACTGTCTCAATGTCTAGGCAAAGTCTTCTGTACTTCAGGTGAAGTCCTTGAGTTTTTCCTCCTCACCATTTGGAGAAGAGTAACAAATTGCTAATGTCTTTAACAGATCTATGTTCTTAGTATAACCATCTTCCTGTTTAGAAAAATAATCGCTTAGAAAAGTAACAATTTTCTTCCTGGAAGTCTCTTGTGTTCTCCAGCTGTCTTCTGGAATCCCTAATTTGTTTACATATTTTCTGAATAATGGAGTTCAAAACTGAATTCTCTGCTCTGTGATAAATTTATCTTCCAGAGGCAGTAGAATAACTATGGGCACTTAAAGAAACCCCACCCTGTCACCTGTCATGTCAAGTGATGTATTGCTCTTCAAGCAGGAACTGTTGCTTCATACTGGAATTTGTCAGTGTTTATTCCATGTGTATTTCTAAGCTTCAGAAAAATGCATTTTCCAGAGGATTATGGCTGTATCTAGTCAGATTCTGTAAAATCTGCCTCAAGAGGCTCTGGTCTTACTTGCTTTAGTTTTGTTGCTGGATGTCCTTCTGAGGTAAAGTTGTTTACTCCACACTTGAAATCATCTTCACTTTTATTTTTGGTGTCTTAATAAATTCAGTCAGGAAGCTAAATAAAATTTGCTGCCTACTAATCATGTTCACATGAACCTGAATCTGTTTTCTCAGACCTTGGCACACTTGGAAATTATTTCCCTTTAAGTCAGGGTGCCTTATCTTGCTGGCTGCTGTGTCTGTCTTCACTGTTTTCACTGATAAAAGAGTGCTGATAAAGGGCAATAAGGTACAAGTTCTTATCCTTAAGGATACAAGGCAGAAAGGTTTGCAAGTGCTTGGGAGGAAATTATTAAAATTCAAAACAGAAAGAGAATCCAAAATCAGGAAAATGGAAGTAAGTGATTTAGAAGGGATAAATTCTGACTGTTGCTTTTGCCTGAACTTATGGAATGTAATAATTTTATGTCTTTCAGGAAATTGAAAGACAAATAGACAGAATATGTGAGATGGGAGAGGTGATGAGAAAAGCTGTTCAAGTGGATGATGAGCAGTTCTTTAAAGTTCAGGAGAAACTGGCTCAGTTGGAGGTAAGAACAGAGCCAGTTGCTGAAGATAAATCGAGCTTTGGGAGTCTCCAGACTTTCTCTGTATTTTCTATGTTTGTGTCAAGGACTTAAAACACTAAAAATTTGGGTGTGGGATCAGGAAATGTAGAACATGATTGTTTATTTTCAAGTTATTAATATTAATATTAATATTATTTTTATGTATCTATATATAAATAAACAAAGCCAGAAGAAGAGAAGCTTTAAATTAAGTGGTTCCAGTGTGCCAGCACTGAACTAATGCTGGCATTACAAACTGTAATGTACAAACTTTATGTTTCTCTGAAGGAGTGGGACTGTTTAAATATTAGCATCTTTTGACTACAAATTAGCAACTTTCTGTGATAGTCCTTTAGTTGTGAATTAGCTAATTTCTATTTCAGCATAAATGTTGATTTTGCAGCTTGAAAACAAGGAGCTGCGTGAGCTGCTGTTGATCAGCAAGGAGTCCTTCGAGGTGGGGAGAGATCTGCCAGACTGTGAAGCCTAGGCCACACCAACCTCATCTCCAAGCCTTCAGGGACTGTTATGAAACTACCTGACAAGGATTTGTTGTTTCAGGTGTTTCCTTGTATATTTGTTTTATCTATAAAGTGTGTGGGCTGTTTTCTCTGCATTTTTCTGAAGTATTGATGGCAAAAACTTGCACCCTGCTCTGTCTTAGTGCCTGCAGCACTCAGATGCTTAACACTGAAGTATTTGATGTGTCCTCCCTTGTGATGGCTCATTTCCTCTCCCTTTGTTATTTTTTATGAGCTTTAGTTGATAATTCTAGCTGTGCACATGGCTCTTAAATCCACCTTGTCTGTAGCTAAAGAATGTAATGCAGGTTGTGATTATTGTGCTTGATAGAAGGAACAGGAGATGATTGAGAAACCACAGTGTGAGAGGCAGGGATGTGATGCTCTGGCTGCACAGGGCAGCTGGGCTCTGCAGAGTGAGTGACCCTCAGTGTCTGGCTGGCCTGACTTTGTCACCTGGCCACTGCTGAGAGCAGCTGAGAGAACAGCAGATGCCAGCAGAGCACTTGAAGGAGCACTCCTATTCAGAGCAGACTTTCCCTTGTTCTAGGGGTGAAGATTGGAGTTAATGACCCTTCCTGGCACACTTTTTTGAAGGATTACTCTTTTTTGATTGATAGACCTGTCCCAGCCTTCCCAGTGCTCCCAGTTATCAGAGCCTGCCAGAGCACAGCACCTGCAGATCAAAGCTCTTTGGCCTCCCACAAATTTGGGTTCAGGCAGAGGGAGCTCAGGTCTGCCTCAAAACCAAGCCAAACCAAACTACCGTCATACACAGAATTTTAATGTCACATCCCAGGTGAGTCTGGTGCTCCATAGTTACTCCGGGTCCTATATTGAGGGGAATTAGAGGTGCAGTGTTGGGGGAGTTTCTCTGTACTGTGGTATTTTTAATGACACTTTTATATAAAAGATCTCTGTCCTGCCTGTGATTGAAGAATAATCACCCAAGAATGGTAAACATCTCATGTCCACTGTTAGCTGAAATTTTTAATGGCCCTTTTTCCCAAGTGAGACTTTTGATAGATGCGGAAGGTGTCTCGTTCCTGTGCTTACCGAGGGACAGTGAACACTGTGACATTGTGAACATTTGGAATACCCAGCAAGACTGGTAGATATAAGGGATTTCTGTACAGGAGTGCTCTTGCATACAGTCCTTTTCTATTAGAAATTGTTCAGGAGGGAATAAAAATCCCAATGGGAAATACTTTCTCAAGTGTTTTGTGAGTCCTGGGGGAATTCCATGTATTCTGCATATTGCCAAGCCTTTTGCACCTGAGTGAAATACTACAATGACCAAAATGTTTTTAGATTAACATCATCTGGAATGCCTGTGATGCTTTTTTATCTTCCCTTTCTCGGTGTCCAGTAACATCCCTCCCATTGGGTCCTAGCTGTGCAGCCAGAAAAAAAAAACAAACTAAATAGCATTTGCTTTGATTGAGTTTATTGTTAATTAGTAGCAGGCAAAAATAGGCAAGGAAAGTTCAAATATGTTCACAGAACATCCTGAGTTAAAAGGGACCCACAAGGATGGACTCCAACCCCTGCCCTGCACAGACACCCCAAAATCCCAGTCTGGGCATCCCTGGGATAGCATCCACTCTCCTGGAGCTCTGGCAGCCCAGTTCCCTGGTGAGCCTGGGCAGTGTCCAGCAACCTCTGAGGGAAGAACCTTTCCCTGATTCCCAACCTAAACACCCCTGCTACAGCTCCATGTTCCATTTGCTCCTGTCCCGTTCAAGATATGTAGCTGGAATCTATGGCTGTAAATGGCTGCTTGTACATGTTTCCCAAGGGCTGATGGTCATTTTCAGAACTTGCTCCGTTTCTGTTAGAAACTGGACTGGAGCTTCAGGACTGGAAATGCTCTGCCTTGTCCTCAAAGCATCTCTCCCTGATGCTCTGGTCCTTCAGGGAGCGCAAGGCTCGTGTCCCTCCCTGGAGCTCTGCCTGCCCAGCACGGAGGTGTCCCCCTAAAGGGGGTTCCTGAGGGCCTGGGGTGTGCCCGCTGCCCTGGCCCGGGCCGAGCTCTCCCTCCCTCACTCGGGGTTCTCTGTGTACTCCTCAGCCGGGGTTCTGTCCCCCCTCAGCTGGGGTTTTCTCTCTTCCCTCAGCCAGGCTCTGCCTCTTGATCTCTCCCCTCAGCTGGGATTTTCTTTCTGTGTCTCTCTCTGTGCCTATCTCGGTCTCCCCCCTCAGCCGGGGTTTTGTGCCTCCCCTCAGCCGGGGCTCTCGTTCCCCTCACGGGGTTTCTCTCCCCTCCCTGAGGTTTTCCCTCTCCCCTCAGCCGGGGCTCTGTGCTATAGCCGAGGCTCTCGTTCACCCCATGGGGTTCCTCTCCCCTCCCTGAGGTTTCCCTCTCCCTCTGCCGGCGTTTTCCGCCTCCCCTCAGCCGTTTCTCCCTCCCGGGGCCGCAAGGGGGCGCTGCCACCCTCACCGTCCCCCCCATCCCCTCTGGCGCGTGCCCGCGAGCGCCACCCGCCGGGCTCCAGGCACGCACGCGCGGCCCCACCCCTTCCCCCCCCTGTCCGCGGGCGGCTCTCGCGAGAGCGCCGTGATTTCTCTCCTACGTGCCGTGCCGTGCTGCTCATGGCGGCGCTGGAGCGGGGGCGCTGAGCTGTTGGGGTGAGTGCGGGCCGGGTGCCGCCGCCACCCCCGTCCGCCCCGGCGGGCTTCGGGCGCCGCGGGACCTGCGCCCGCAGATCTCCGCCCGTACCGGGGCAGCGCTTCGGGAGCCCCACCGGGGTTGCGCGCGAGGTGGGGGGGGGGTGGTGGTTGGGGGGTGCGGCCTACTAGGCCGGCTGAGCGGGGATGGAGCGGCGGCCGCGGGGCGCGGGGTGCGCGCTGCGCTCTGCGGGGTTCTGGGGGCGGCGGCGCCGAGGCCGCGCTGGGCCCGGCCTGGCCGGGATCCGCCGGGGCTCGCGGGCCTCGCCGGGAGGGGGCGGCGCCACGGGGGCTCCGGGCCCCGGCGGGCGGCGGGGCCGTGCGGGCGGAGGGGCGGCGGCGGTTCCCGGCGTGCCGCGCGCGGCCCCGCCCGGCGCAGCGCGGCCGCGGCCCTTTGTGTGCGGGGAGCGGCCGCCATCGCCCCCCTTTGTGTGCGGGGCGAGCGCTCCCCCCGGCCCGTCCTGCCCGAACGGCCCTGGCGCTGTCACCGGCCGGAGCCGCCCGCCCCCGCGCACGGCGGCCCCGCTGGCGGCGGCCCCGGCGCCGCCCCTCAGCGCGGCCGCCCCTCGCTCCGCCGCCTCCATCTTGGTGCAGCGCAGCGAGCGGGGCCGCGGCACGGACCGGGCCTGGGCGGCTCCGTCGGTCCGGGGCCGGTTGTCTGCTGTCCGCACCGATACCCAGCGCGGGGCTTGTCTCCGCACCGCAGAACCCTTAAAAAAGCCGGATATTTCTTTTAACGACTTTTTGGGGTTTTTTCTCCAAACATTCTTTACAGATGTCCTTGGTAGTTCTTTAATTCTTTTCCCTTCTATATATGTATTTTTTCCTGACATGAAAAGGACTTCATTGCTGTGGTGGTGGCTCGTCTCAAAGCTGTCACGTACTGGCTGGGGTGCCTGAGAGCTCAGTGCTGCTTCCAATATCCATCTGAAAAGAGATGGAAGAGCCTGATCTCCACGGATCTGTCTTGTATGTGCACACTGAGAAGACGAAGTCTTATCTTTATCAAATTGTAGCTTGCTCACATCATAGAGGGCTGTTTCTGGAAGCACGTGCTCTGATCCACAGAATGCACGTCCTTGCAGTTGCCTCTTTTTGTGAAGAAAATGGGAAGCAGAACAATGCTGTCATCGGGCAGGTTCCATGTGGGGCTCTGTAGGTGATTTCTGGCATGTGACCCGCTGTCATTCAGCAGGATCTGCACAGGAGAGGCGTCAAGAGCAGGGCCCAGCTCTTCCCTGTCTTTGCATTAAACCTTTCGGCTGTAAATACAGAAATGCAGAAGGCACTGAGACTTGGGGGCTGGGCAGCTGCTCAGGGTGTTTACCATTTGGAGGAGTATTTATAGTAGCTGAATTAAAAACTAAAGAATTTGAGGCAGATGAGCACAGTGAGATTTCTTTTTGCTTGAGTTATGCTTGCCTGATGAGCTTTTTTTTTGAAGAACTTAAGTGTAGTAAACCTATCTTGTTATCAAATCAGACTGGATTTTAATGGAAAGCCTTTACTCCACAACTGATAAAATTAGCTTTAGTCTTATTTGATCAGATGAGGTGTTTTAATTATTAAATAAAAAAGTGATATATTTTATGGCCAAAAAATTACAAATGCAATATGGTAAGAGTTACATCTCTAGGAGAGCTCTAATATCAATCTTATTAAATGAGAGAGAAGTACATGAGAAGATTCTAGGTGTGTCTGTCCAGTTCCTGGGATGCAGTGTGCTCATTTGAGAGCTGAAATGCTGCCCCAAAATAACTTCTTCCACTGTCCTGGAAGATTATGGTAACAGTTGCCCCAGTGTAATGCTGAGGTGAGGGAAAAGCAGTGATACTGTTAACTTTGCAATAGCTTTGTGTCTTCTAATTTATGATATTTTATTATGGAATCTTTCAGTGCAAACCTTTCACACCAGATATGGTCAGCCCTCACCCAGTTTATTTAATCTATTTCGTGTGTGTTTGATGGTCTGACAGCAAAACTCATTTCAGCTGGAAATTCTCAGTGGTGGTTGAAGGAGATGCTTCAGCTGGGGAAAATCACTGAAATACAAACTTCAGTAAAACTGGATAAGAGTTTGCACATTTGGGGCTCTTGCAATAGCTGCCTTCACTCAGCATTTTCACTGGGCTGAGGGTGAGACTTTGAAGTGTCTTTGCATTCAGGTTTCAGTCACTTAAAATGATTCTTTCAAACCACCAGAGGGAATTCAAAGCTCAGTAGAAGTTGTGAAATACACTTTCCTGCTACATTGGAGAAATGGGCTTTGTCCATATTTTTTCTCCTTTGGTGTGGGACTTGTGGAATGATTTGGGAAGAGTTGTGCTCTGGTGCTTCATGTCTTTGATCACTGCAGAACTGCCAGTGTATCTCTGAGGTCAGAGCTCTGGTGCTTCTCACCCGCTTTTGTCCACAAAAATATCCTCCCTTTTTTTTGTCCCTCCCTATCTACTGAGTAAGCAACAAATTCAAAACTTGTTTTCTTCTCAAG
Source organism: Serinus canaria (assembly GCF_022539315.1). Classification (NCBI taxonomy): domain Eukaryota; kingdom Metazoa; phylum Chordata; class Aves; order Passeriformes; family Fringillidae; genus Serinus; species Serinus canaria. Next base: position 2,727,938 of record NC_066339.1, read on the forward strand.
GAAGGCTTCTATTTCTGTGAGGTTATATTTTGTGTGGTAGGTGGCAGTTTGCTGAACATGCTTATCTCATGAAAAGACAAAGTGACTCTGGAAAACTTTAGGAGGGAATTAATTGCTAACTAGTAACTGGTGCAGAAAGGCCTCTCCTGATGTTAGCTACACAAATACACCACATAGAATCAACATTTTACAAAAACTGTTCTAGAAGTCCAGAGAAAGGCTCTGTGTTCTTGTACATGCAGTGTCTGTACACATAATTGAGAAGTTTGTTAATTTTTTTACAATTCTGAATGTGCTTCAGGTATCACTAGTGCAAAACTTAACCTCTGGAACAGAAGTAATCAGGAAATTTTAATTCCCTTGTATATATATACATCCAGTTGCTCCTCTGAGGATCTGTGTGAGCACTTATATAAATTATGCTATAATTTAATAAGCACTCGCATAAAGTTGTTGATGGGAGGACTAAGGTTTGCTAATGGATCAAATACTAATGATCAAAATGAAGTTGACATTTAATGGTACACACTGGGACCTTCCCTGAGATGCCTAAGTGTGTCTGAAAAGTTCAAAATTACAAATACCATCTCACTGGCTTGGAGTCAACCAATCTTCTGGAAAACAAAACTGGAAGTGGGAATGCCAAATGTGTCTGTAAACAGCTTTTATTAGTGGATTAAACCTCCTGTATTAAGGTGGAGGAAATGCCCCTGTCATTATTAAGACCTGGAACTGATGTGCAAGGGGGTTTGTTAGTAGATGGTTTTTAAGGCCCCATGCGAGCCAATCCATTCTGTGATTTGATGAGAATTTCCTTCAAAGTGATACTTAGTGTGTTTGTCTTTCTCCTTTTTGCAGTATGAAGTGGAACAGAACAGAATTTACCACCTGAAACTGCTGCTTCAAGTTCAGATCAGGAAAAGAATCTAAGTATACCACATTGTAACAACTCAAGACCAAAGAAGAGGCAACTTACACTGAAGAAGATACAAGGCTTGATCTGAAACAAGAAGTTTGTGCCTACTCAACAGCTTCAAAAGAGCACGTCCCGACGCTGCTATAGTAGTCTTTGTTTTCTCCAGTGCTGTAGTGAAACTGCCCAGGGCAGCAGCACTTGTATTCTCTAGAGCTTGATAGATCACCTTCTTTTGCTATCTTTTTCTTTCTCTTTTTGTCTCTTCCTTTTGTTCCCTTTTTTAAGATAATAGCAGTCTTCATCCTTAGAAACTTGTGCTGAAACAGAAGAATCGGCAAATACTACTGAAAGTGCAATATTTGAATATCACTGCGAGGTTGGTGCACGTGGTGGAGAAAGAGTTATATCTGTATTTTTGAGCTTGGTTCTTGCTAAGTTTTTAACAGAAGAGGGTGGGGTTGGTTAGGGTTTTTTTTAATAGTTCATGATAATAAATTAATTTATTAGTGAAATTCTCAGGGTGCCCAGAGAAGCTTTGGCTGCCCCATCCTGGGAACTGCCCAAGGCCAGGCTGGTCAGGGCTTGGGGCAGCGTGGGATGGTGGAAGGTGTCCCTGCCCGTGCCAGGGGGTGAAACAGGATGATATTTAAGGCCCCTTCCCACCCAAACCATTCAGTGGTTCCATGACTCTTTGCTGGTATGTTCATTTATTTTGGTGAATTCATAGGAGCTGCATGTAGTTCTGTTTAACAATACTTGTAACCTTGAGAGCTGATTACTGGTGTTTCTCTCTTCTAGTTACAGTAGGTTTGTGGTTCCAATCCCTTTTCTCAAATAACTTCTCTTTAGTATTTTAATCTAAAATACTAAAAAGTACAGGTGTTTTTTTTCTTTCTCTAAATACTTCTTTTGATGGGGTTTATAGTTCATATTTCTGTTATAAGATGTAAGAATTTTGACAGGTTTCTGGAAAAGCTGATACTTTGTAGTATCTTTGTACAGGAAGTTTCAGTGCCACCTGAGGAATCTCTGTTTGAACTGAAGTTGTCAGGCTTTAGAGGACTGATGAGGAGTTCTTTGTGCTGTGCTGCTACTGCTCCTTTAAACTCAGACAGTTCAAATGATGTCATGCAGTGGTAGTCTGAGCAGGAGGTGAAGCACTGTGGCTTTCTAACCCTAAATGAGGCTATTCTGAGCTAAATTTTAAGCTAGATTTTTGTCATTTTCTCTCTCTGATGTAACTTGAGTTCATATTTCAGGCAGGGTGTCTGCTTGTTGCTTCCCTTGTATCAGAGGTGAGGTGGCCATTTGGTGACTCATGGAAGCCTTTGGCAGGCTCATTCCAGCTTCCAGAACGGGTTAATGCTCTGGCCTGTAATTCTGCTGGGAGAAGGTATAATAACATATCATTTTCTCTTCTCCCAGTCACCCTACTTGCAGGACCAGTTTATTTTTGAAAAGTATTTCAGGCTCTAGGATAGCCTAAAACACTTCAGCTGTTGTGTTCCCACAAGGATATTTTCTGATGTGCAGTGTCCTGGGGTTGCCTTCCTCAAAAGATGAGGATTGTTATCTTGGCATGATGCCTGACAGGAACTAGTCAGTAAATCTTAGCAGCTTTATCAAGTGCATTTTGTAAATACTCCAAGAAAATGTGTCCTTTAAACATAATTCAGTGCATAAAAAAGTTGTGACTGCTGTGGCTTTTGTCATTTGAGCAGCTTAGGCTGAACAGGAGGGGAAAGAGATCTTTGCTGAGGCAACAGTTACCCCAGGAAGGTGTGGAACCTCTGTCCTTGGAGGTCCCCAGGACTCAGCTGGACAAAGCCATGGCTGCCTTTGTTGGCAAGAGGCCTTTGAGGAGGGATGGGCTGGAGCTCTCTGTGTGTCTCTAACAGGGTCTTGGTTCTGATTCATTATTTGCTGGCATGGCAGTATTTCATGACTTGAACATGTTAGGGATATTGATTTATTCCACTTACTGCAGGTTGGTCAGGTAAGAATAAGAGGGCAGCATTGATTGACATGAAGAGATTGCTACTAGTTTTTAAGGGAAAGAAAAGTGAAATGCAGAGCAAGGAAATAAGCAGTGCATGTTACAGAAATGATATCACAGCAGATTTAGCAGTTCAGTGAATTCTTAGAGAGCCTTGGGTGGTAACAGTGTACCCTGGAAGTGCTGACCAGTGCTGTGGGATGGAGACCATTACACAGTGTCCTGGGATCTTTTCCCCTCTCAAATCACTCCCCCACCTTCTGTTACTTGTGTTTTTCATCTACATCTACCCCATGTGGGTCTGAAGCAGAAGGGGGGAGAAGACCTCCTCCTCTTGGAGGTCAAAATACTGTCAGTCTTTACTTTGTGTGCTTGTTTCCAATTTATTTTTTAAATGTTAGTCTCCAAGACCAAAGATTTCTGCCCAAGAACTTCACAGCAGGTGTTTTTTGATGCACTTTGATCACCTTTAAACTGATTTCCAAACAGCAGAAGGAGAATGCTGTGCCTTCTAGTACATGGAGTAACTAACTGGCTGTGTTAGAGTGAGAAACATGACCCTTTTATAAGTTGCTCAGGTGTCTTTTATCTCCACTAAACACATTGCTGAGTAATTTTTAATCTCTCTGCTTGTTGCAGCAAGAAAGCAGAGAACTGATATGATCTCCCTCTGTTTCCAAATTAAAACCTCTAGAAACTAACAAATAATCCTCTATATTTTAAGATGTTTGGAGGGAAGAGGGTTGCTTCAGTTGTCTCTTGAGTTGCAGTGTTCAGTAAGGTGTAATACATTTCATCTGATTTAATTGTTAGCCTGTAAGTCCAAGTGCTGTGCTTTAAAAAGGAGACATCAAAAATGCCAATGAGTTGGTAAAGGGATTGGAAAAGTTTCAAGGGTGAATCTGTGACTTGAAAAGAAAAAAATGCCCTATAAAATAAAATGTTTTAATAGATGTCAGTTAATTTAGGAGTTCATAACACCTTTAGTGCTATTTTCACATTTTCTGTATCTTTCTAGCACTTGAGCTTCTATGCCACAGGAATGTTAAATTCTGGTTATTAATTCCATAACTGTTTAATTACTTAACAGCACTTTTTAGTATGAAAGACTGAACACATGAACTAGGGAGAAACTATGCAGGGATTTGAACCTAATTGTGTTGATTCAGAACTGTTGCATTTTCCTAATCACCTGTTTATTTGGAAGAGCAGATACTTCAGATATTTCCTGGCTCTGGCATGAAACAGTGAATGTGGGAGTACTTTGAGGTGTAATACTTGAAAAATGCCAGAAGTCTGTTTTGTTCTAAGCAAGCTTTGTTTTGGTGTTACAGTTCTGGCTTGTTTTATAAATATGTTTCCTGTATAAATTTTAAGGATTACTGTGTTAAAAAAGCTCAACTCTTCTGGTGGTTTTAAAGCACATTTTAGGAACATTCTTAAAAAAGATTTTAGGAAGGTGTCAGTAACTACACAAGCTCTTACTGTGTTGTGGGGATGTGTCTTGGTTTGGAAAGACAGATGTTTGCTAAGGAAGGCAGGAGCCTCCCCTGAAATGGAACATGTGAACCCCCTCCCTCTGAATTGTTATAAATTTTAGATTCAGGGGCTCTCAGGCAAAAAAACATGGGAGCAGGAATAGCAGTTCTTTACTAGGGAAGAAAATAAAAAGATAAAATAAACAATGCAGTGACCCCAACCCAGCCCTGGCAGAGGCAGAGCACAGCCTGACACCCTGTGGGTCAGGGGGCTGGCAGCAGTGCCACTGGAATTGTGGCTCAGCCCTCCTGCAGTGCCAGGGCTGGTTCTGCTGGAGCAGGGATCCTGGAGAAAGGTGCACTCTGCCTCTGAAGGGCCAGGGGCAGAGGCAGCTGCTGCTCCTCTGGGAAATCCAGTGCAGAAGCCGTGCTGGTGTTCCAGAATCTCCAGATTCTATCCGGGTAGGAATGCTTGGCTCCTCCCCCTGGGCTCACATCTCCCAATGGGTGCTGCAGCTCTTATCAGCCATGCAGGGACATTCAAAAGCCTGGTATCAGCAGGTAATTATTATTATAATATCAGCAGGTAATTATTATTATAATATAATACTATTATCCCTCCCAGAGGGAGGAGTGGGTGTGGAAGAGATAAAGAAAGCTGCCCCCTGAACAGAAGACAGCTGCCATAGAGATGGCAAAGAGATACAATTTGCTTGGCAATCCAGGACAGGTTGTGAAGTAAGGAAGCTGATGCTCAGTATTGTTGTTTGCTTTGTGTGGCCCAGATGAGCTTTGATCCAAACCTGCTCCACAACAATGGACACAACGGGTACCCCAACGGTACTTCGGCAGCGCTGCGCGAGACCGGCGTCATCGAGAAGCTGCTGACCTCGTACGGCTTCATCCAGTGCTCGGAGCGGCAGGCCCGGCTCTTCTTCCACTGCTCCCAGTACAACGGCAACCTGCAGGAGCTCAAAGTAGGAGGTACCTGAGCTTTGGCAGAAAATACCCTCTGCTGCTTCTGGGGTCTGGTGGTTTTGGTTTCATTTCAGTTTTTCCTGATTTTGATATTTCCTCATTAATGCGATGATGAGTGTAGTGAGCTTGTGTTGGTTAATTATTAAGGTATTTATTTCTTGCTGAGAGATAGGATTAAGTGAAAGGTAAAGCAGGTTTATAATTTTAAAAGAGTATAAAGATTTTATTAAAAGTAACTAAAAGAAAAAGAAGCCATAGAATCAAAACAAACTCTTTAGTTCTCCTCCCCCTACAACCTTTTCTTTTTCACTGACAATGTAAAGAAAACACCTGTGAATAATTCACTGCTCCTGGTGGGAGCCCTTTCCAGCACTGTGCAGCTTGTGGTACAAACTTGTGAAGTGTTAGGTCAAACTTGTCTAGGTGAGACGAAGGCAAGTACTCAGACTGTGAGAGAATTTACCTCTTGTGCTCCCTATTTCTTTGGTTAGAGTTAGTTTGAGGATGGCCAGGTGTTTTTTGGTTTGTTGATTTCATTTTTTCCTAATTTTGAGATTTCTTCATTAATGCAGTGATAAGTGTAGTGAGCTTGTGTTGATTAATTATTAAGATATTTATTTTTTGCTAAGAGATAGGATTAGGAGAAAGGTAAAGTAGGTTTAAAATTTTAAAAGGGTATAAAGAATAAGTAAAAGAAAAAGTGGTAAGAATCAAAACAAACTCTTTAGAACACTTCTCCTCCCCCCACAACCTTTTCTTTTTCACTGATAATCTAAGGAAACTGCCTGTGAATAATTCAGTGCTCCTGGTGGGAGCCCTTCGCAGCACTTTGTGCAGCTTGTGGTACAAACTTGAGGAGAAGGAAAAGGTGCAGTGTTAGGTCAAACTTGTCTAGCTGAGGTGGAGGCAAGTACTCAGACTGTGGGAGATTTTCCCTCTTGTGCTCCCGATTTGTTTGGTTAGTTTGAGGATGGCCACGTGGTTTTCAGCATGAGGAGGCTACAACTTCATGCTGATAATCACCATGAGAGTGAAGTTTCTAAACTGTTTTGTGACCTTTGTTGTGTTGTCTGAACTTCAGTGTGGAGTCTGCTGCACAGCGAGCAAGTCAGGGGGAGGAAATTGCTGTGGAATTACACTGGAATTGTTCATTGGCAACAGGAGATAATAAGCAGAATAACCAGAAAATATTTGCAAATCGTGTGTAACAAAAGGACCTGAGTTCTACTTGACTGTGTTTAGCTACAGCAGTGAATTAAACTCAGCCATTGAATGATTTTTTACAAAACCCCAATCCCAGCCAGAGCTCTGACAGATTGCAATGTTTGCTTGTGTTGCAGACGATGTTGAGTTTGAAGTGTCTTCTGACCGCCGAACTGGAAAACCCATTGCTATTAAATTGGTGAAGATAAAGCCAGAAATATTACCTGAAGAACGAATAAATGGACAAGTTAGTGCCTGTTTTCTATCTCTGCATCATTGCCATCCTTTTCTCCAGTACAGAAAACTGGGTTAATTGAGCATGGATATTAATTTCCTTCAGTATAGTTACACTAAAAAATATTTCAGTGTGCTCTGGTAAAAATTCAGAGGTTCAGTTTGAGCTCTTACTTGGCTCCAAACACTTCTTAGAGCCAAGAGGGGTTCTGTGAGATTGAAAAGTTGCAGTGTGGCATTCCCTGCTGAGTGTGTAGTAGAGATTCATTTTGTGTACAACAATGCCACTCCTGAAATGACTAGCAATGGATTTTTTTTTTTTTTTTTTTTGACTGGTAGGTTGTGTGTGCTGTTCCTCACAATTTAGAGAGTAAATCTCCAGCTGCCCCGGGTCAAAGTCCAACAGGGAGTGTTTGCTACGAACGTAATGGGGTAAAGCTTGCGTATTTTACTTGAACTCTTCACTGGTCCATCACTGTGGTCTATGACAAAAAAAAAACCAGAAAAAACCAATTTATTGTAGATAATTGGCACTGCACTGAACTGTGCAGTTTTTGGCAAAAAAAAAAAAAAAAAAGCATGCTTTGGTAATTACTACAAAAAATAATGGTTTTTAGACAGTTTGCTTGCTTGTATCTGTGGAGAACTTCTTAGAGTCAAATAGTTGTTCTCTTTTAAACTTGATGAAGTTCATGTATCCTTCTCTTGAACTTCTAGCATTTAGAAATTGGCCTTTAAAGATGGTCATGTACAAAACCTTTCAACTTAAGCTGCTTGTTACATACTCACCAAAACAGCACGACAGAAAAGAATGTTTTGCATGCCATGTTTATTATTGTTGATTTTCTCACTAAATTAAGCAGATATTGTTATTACAATTGTGTTCATCTTTCTTTGAAACAACTGTTCTGCAAACAGAGTAACTTTAGTTAATGTTAATTTACAGGAAGTATTTTACCTGACTTACACCCCAGAGGATGTTGAAGGAAATGTACAGCTGGAAACGGGAGACAAAATAAACTTTATAATTGATACAAATAAACAGTAAGTTGGTATTACTTTTCTGGCTTCATATTTTGCTTGAGCAGTCAGGCAGAATTTATACCTATTGCAAGAACTATTATATGAAATGCAATCTTAGTTATTGTTTCAGTTTTGAGTTTACAGATTATTTTTTTTTTCTCTAGTACTGGTGCTGTAAGTGCTCGTAACATTATGCTATTAAAAAAGAAACAAGCCCGCTGTCAAGGAGTAGTCTGTGCCATGAAAGTAAGTAATTTTAAGTTTCGTTTGAAAATTAAATGCTATTTTGAAGAGTGCTGTTCAAAGCAATATTTAAGCTGTTTAGAGCTGTTAACAGCTTGGGCTGCGGGTGTAAATTGTGTGAAATGGTTTAAACAGCTCATCTTTGCTACTGATACTCCTCTTAACAGAAAGTTCCATTTATTGCTGTTTATATATTTCTTGTGGCAGTCAGTTGTGTACACCTGTAAGTGCTGTGCTGGGATTCAGAGATTGTTTTGTGTTTACCAGAACATGTCAAATGATTTATTGGTATGTTCCAATAATGAACAATTAAACACTCTCTTTTTTTCTGTTGACAGGAAGCCTTTGGATTTATTGAGAGAGGTGATGTCGTGAAGGAGATATTCTTTCATTATAGTGAATTTAAAGGTGACCTAGAAACCTTACAGCCTGGTGATGATGTGGAGTTTACAATCAAAGACAGAAATGTAAGACGAAATCCAGTAAAACGAAGCAAAGGTCCTAGGGAATAACTGCACAGTTCTCTGCTTTCCCCAGCTCTAAAAAGGGGGGAGGAGGTTCATTGAGGTTCATTGGGAAATGTCTGTTACTTTCTCTCTTCTCTTTGGGTGTTTGACTGATTTTGTGCTCTTAGGGTAAAGAAGTTGCAACAGATGTTAGACTGCTGCCTCAAGGAACTGTCATTTTTGAAGATATCAGCATTGAACATTTTGAAGGAACTGTAACCAAAGTAATTCCAAAAGTACCCAGCAAAAACCAGGTAAATTTCAGTAACTAAATGAATCTGTGTAATGCTGGTTTGATTGTATTGAATTCCAGTCAATAACTGGAAACAGTTGTTCCTATTTCCCAGTACCTCTTTGCTGCATAAGCATCATGTCAGAATAAAGATTTACTCTTAATTTCAAATCCAAAGAAGAAGAGTTAGGGTAGTGGTACATCATGGAGTGTGTGTTTAATGTTTCAAATACTTGCTATAAATTTTTGTGGAGTTAGACATATCCTTGAAGCAAAAGACTAGGGAAAAAGGGAAAAATACTTGCTGGGATAAGCCGGATCTGTGGATTCTTGTGAGCATTAACAGTTAATGAGGCTTTTGGGCTGTAACGTTTGACTTGGAGGAGTGTTCATGAGCAATTCACTAAGGTTTTAGGTGAGTCTCTGTTAGTGTGGGAAGGTTTGGGATGTTTTGAAGACTTAATAAGAAGGAGCCTGCATTTTAGAAGTGTTATGGTTATAAACTTCATTCTTGAAATAGAGAAAATTCCTTCAGCAGGATATGGCTGAGGCTTAAAAAACCTTCAAGTCAACCAACAGCTCCAAAAGCCACCTTGCACTGGGCAAGCTTCAGATGTGGAGTGGTGGTGATGGAGCAGAGCCTGGGTCCAGCAGGACTTGGCAGGACCCCCTGTGCTGAGCCCTGCAGGTGAGCTCAGCTTTCCCTTGGCTTTCTGTCCCCAGAGTGATCCATTACCTGGCCGCATCAAAGTGGACTTTGTGATTCCTAAGGAGCTTCCCTTTGGGGACAAGGACACAAAATCCAAGGTGACCTTGCTGGAGAGCGACCACGTTCGGTTCAACATTTCCACGGACAGGCGCGACAAACTGGAGCGAGCCACCAACATCGAGGTTCTCCCCAACACTTTCCAGTTTACTAATGAAACCAGAGAAATGGCAAGTATCCATCTCTGAACATTTCCCGTTCTTGAGGGGAAGTGAAAGAAAAGCATGAGTGTGGGGCTGTGTTCCACAATAGATACAAAAGTCACTCGTGTCTTCCATTGCCTGCTCTGAAATCCAGCTCTAGGACCAGCACTGCAAGCAAAGCAGAAAATTCAGAATTAATGCTCTGCATCTTTGCCTTAAAAGAAAAGAGTCTTAACTACTTTTTAACATTAAAGTGAAATTACATTAGGAAATTAGACCTTAACTGGCCCTCCTGGATGGGATTGCTGACTGGTTATAGCAGACACAAGTGATGTAGTCTTGAACTGACAGTTTAAAATTCACATACTTGAGTGTTAAGAGGAAACTACTCATCTTCCTTTGGGAAACTGGAGACCCTGGGACTGCCCTGGGTCAGGTAATGAAAAATGTAAATAATTGGAGGAGGGACTCTGAGCAGCTTTTGTATTTCAAGTTTTTTGGCCAATCTCTGTCTGAGGGTCAAGAGATGAGGGATGGTAAAGAGCAGAGTTCTCTGAGTACAAGAAACTCTTTGTGGATTACAGGGACTAAGATGGATGTGCTAATGAGCATTACAGAATATCTTTCATTCCTGTAACTTGGAATGTTGGTTCTGTTCCAGCTAGACTGTAACTTTGCTTTCCTTTGCAGTTTGGAGTTCAGTTACAGTGTTGTCACATCAGTGTGCTGTGAATTATTGTCCCTTAGCTTTAAGAAAACCTTGAGTTTTGATTTCATCCTTTGAGATTTTGGGTGTCTATCCTATAGACTTCTTGTATTTCTGCTCTGGCTACATACACCTACTTGAGTTGAGCTGTCTTGTGAGTGATGAGTTCTGGCAGCTTCTAGGAAGGTTTCTTGGTTTGCTGGAGTTTGTGAAAGTTGCTTAAGAGAAGAATGTTCCTAAAGGTGAAAGGTACCTTTGCACTGTCATTCAGAGCCTCTGAGCTTGTCCTGAGCCTTGCTAAACTCTGTATTAACTGGGTGAAGGCAATATTTTAATGAATTCTACCTTAATTCCGGCAGCATCTGGTACTAGAGTTTGGGTTTTAGTCAGTATATTCTGTTTATCACTCAGCATTCCATTCCTAGTGGTTATCAGGAAGGCCACTAAACTCCTGTGTCACATGGGAGTGTGTTCCCAAAACACACCCACGGGAATGGGAGTCTTGTTTAACAGCTTCTTTATATTTCCTTTCTTTGGGACTAGAAATCTGATGGTTTTTCTCTTAAACTTTCCTCTGAACACTGATTTTATTTCCTGTTTTTATAGATGGTTGTACTTTTAGTGTGTGTTTCTATGTTTAATATTCTCCTATAGATGATAGAGTGTTTGCAGAGCTGCCCCATTGTGTTCCCTGTTCTGACAGGTTCTTTAGCTTCAGTCCTTGAATTACTATTCTCCACTTCACTCTTTATCTCAAGCTGACTTCAGGAATGAGGTGGGAAGAACTTTCAGGTTGACCAGGGCTCTGAGCACCTGGGTTTGCAAGGAAGGACATTGCTTAAACCCAGTGTTTTCCCAGGATTCAGGTCTTTCTGCCAACTCCTGACACATGGAGCAGCTGGACAGGTGTCACATAGCAGGGATTGAACTGCAGTTGTTGGTTTGGCTGTTGCAGGGTGTGATTGCAGCAATGAGGGATGGCTTTGGCTTCATTAAGTGTGTGGACAGGGATGCTCGGATGTTCTTCCACTTCAGTGAGATCATGGATGGAAATCAGCTCCATATTTCTGATGAAGTGGAGTTCACCGTCGTTCCTGTAAGTGGGATTTAAACTCTCATAAAATCTCAGCATTTAAGGAAATTATGCACAGTCTGTCTATAACCTGGTGGATTTCTTTTCCAGGATATGCTGTCTGCCCAAAGGAACCATGCCATAAGGATTAAAAAGCTCCCCAAGGGCACAGTTTCCTTCCACACCCAGTCAGAGCATCGCTTTGTGGGCACTATAGACAAAGAAGCCACTCCAGCCAAAGCCACTAGCCCAAATAAAGGCAAAGAGAAGGTAATGCTGCTCTTCTTCATTCCTGCCATTGCAGACCGAGGCTGCTCCTTTAAAATCTCTAGTTCAGCTGGGTTTGAAGCACTGTTCATTCTGTATAGATGTGAATTACAGCTGATGAGAGCTGTCAGTGAAAATTAACTGCTCTGAACAAGATAATAAAAGTATTGTTAATAATCATCAACAATCATATTGTTGTTGAGGATAATTTCCAGGAGACTGATGGGGAGTTTCTTTCTGCCTCTCAGTACACAAGATTCTAGATAGAATTATTAAATTTCCTGGGAAGCATCTCTTACTGTTTTGTTCTGCTGTTCTAAACAATGCCAGAATACTTAAAAGTTCCAATAAATGCTTCCTGGAACTGGTGGCAATACTTCATTGCTTTTTAAAAAACTGTCTGGCATCATTTAAAGCTCCTTACCCAGAGTTTAGTTGTGGTTTTGAGCAGTTATTGTAAAACCACTGAGACTCCAATGATCAGTGCTTGAACTGTGTGTAAGAAACTGTTCCTAAAGAGACATTGCTGAATTCTGACCTCTTGTTTTCAGGAAGCTGAGGATGGAATAATTGTGTATGATGACTGTGGAGTAAAACTGACCATTCCTTACCAGGCCAAGGATGTGGAAGGATCTACTAATCCCCAGATAGGAGATAAGGTGAGAGAATTAAGGGTACTATTGGGAAATGCTGTTCTGGGCATTGTGGGTGTGAGCTTCTCTTTGCCTTTACTTGGAACAAAGGGAGGACAAGGCATCTGTGTGGTATCACCTGGAATGTTGTGTTTAAATGACTTAATCTTCTGTAAGTAAAAAATACCCTCCAACCTGGTGATATATAGGTGGGGAAATAGTGTCTTATTGTGTAAATGGTGCTTTTTAAACAAAGAATTCTTATCACTGAGTGGACGCTGCTTGTCAAGAAGAAATTAATTAGCGTGGAGAGTAAGATTGATATTGAAGAGGGAGAATATTCCCTCATGAGCATATTAGCCTGAGAGACAATGGAAAGGGAAAAAACTTGGAGATCAGGAAGAGCAACAAAACCCTCAGGAGCCATTCTAGTTACTGGTTATTGTCTCTAAAAACTGAAACAAAGAGTGGAGTGAGGCCCATCCCACTGTGGTTCACTGGTGAGCAGTGTAGGGAGAGGAGGTGATCCCCATGGGCAGAAAGGTTCTCATGTTTAAGTGGTGAAAAGGTGAGTGCTGGGGGCTGGCTTGCCTTGCAGGTATCCCAGGTGTGGTGCTGCTCCCTGGGATGTAGGAAATGTCAATGACAGATGGGGTTAGGGGAAAGCAGTGACCAGGAAATTACTTTCCTGCAGAGACTGGTGCTGCTGCAGAGCTGCACAGCTTCAAAATTTGGGGATTTTTTTGTCATCATGGTTTTCTTTGCATTTTTCTGTCTGGTATTGAATGTGTTTGGTTTTCTTTGCCTCTTTCTGTCTGGTGTTGATGGCCATGTCTCCACCAGGTTGAGTTCTGTGTGTGTGAGGTGAAGAGAACCGGGCTGCAGACGGCTGTTTCTGTCAGGATGCTGGGACGCAACTACAGCTCCAAGAGGCTCTTGGGATACGTGGCAGCCCTGAAAGATAACTTTGGGTTTATTGAAACAGCCAATCATGATAAGGAGATCTTCTTCCACTACAGGTGAAGGACAGTTTTATTATTTGATTATGTGTCTGTCTGGGGGGAGTGGGAGGGTGTGGGGTTTTGTTGGATTGAGTGTTGAACTCATTTGCACTTTACACACACACACACAGAATATATCTATATTTATATGTAAGCTTAGATATCAACAATTTGATTTATCATCTCTGCTGGACTGGTTCAGGCTTTTCTGTTAGTCAGCAGTCGTGGTGGTCTGTGCCTCTAATTCCCAGGCCAAGAAATCCAGTTGTGTTATGTATTTGAAATGCTTCACTTTCCTGGATGGAGATTCCTTGTGAACTGATGAGGGATTTACATAATTTCTGATAACTGATGTGGATGTTGAGTGAGCATCACTATTGTCATGTAAATAAAGAAAAACTGTTTATCATTCTGTTCCTGTAGTGAGTATTGTGGTGATATCGATAGCCTGGAACTTGGAGACACTGTGGAATACAGCTTGTCAAAAGGCAAAGGAAACAAAGTTAGTGCAGAGAAAGTAAACAAAACACATGCAGGTAAGGCTGTACCTGGTGTTTTCTGTCTGCAGGGCTCTTGGCACATGCTGGGGGGTAAAGTTTGTTAATGATCCATTTACAATTGGAGCTGAGAGCAAGAAGATACTCAGTGTGGGGTGATCTTTGGTTCCCTGAAAGCTGCTGCCTGTGTTTGCAGAACAGACAAGCACAGGCCAACAGTTCTGTGCACAGTTGCAATTCTGTGGACCTTTAGTGTTCTCAGTCCTCCTCACTTAAAGGTTATGAGGAGAGGCTGAATGGCAGAACTGACCATTTCTGCACCTGCGCTAATTGTGCTGTACCTTACAGGGGAAAAGATGGCAAGAGCAGGGCAGATGGAGGAGGGTATTGAGGACTTGGGGTGTGGGGGGGAATGCATACTTTAAGGTTATTGGGTGATTAAATGAGTAGGGAATGTGGAAGAGAAAGGAAGGCAACACTTTGGTTTGCTTTTCAAGCTTCCTGACCTTAAGTTCTTGAGAAAAATTTTTCTACTTCCATGTATGGTATGTCAGTGTGATTTTGATTTGTTGTCCTCTAGTGCAAAATGTTGACTCCTGGTTAATCTGAATCACTTATTTAAATCAATTTTAAAATAAACTATGATTAAAACATCCTATACCTCTATTCTGTGTCTCTTTTCAGTGAATGGTATTACTGAAGAAGCTGATCCAACTGTTTACTCTGGTAAAGTAATTCGTCCCTTGAGGAGTGTAGATCCCACACAGACAGAGTACCAGGGCATGATTGAAGTCATGGAGGATGGTAAGATTGGTTCCTTTTAATTAAGGGTTCTTTTCACAAGTGCAGAAGTTGAATGCACTGTAAAAAGAGCTGTTGAGGATTTTATTCACACTACAAACTGTATCCACACAGCTAAGCAGATTTGTAATATTGGAAATGTGACATCAGGTGGCAAAGGCCTCTCAGTTCTGTCTCCTGCTTCCCCCCCTAGGTGAGATGAAAGGAGAGGTCTATCCCTTTGGAATTGTTGGCATGGCAAACAAAGGTGACTGTCTGCAAAAGGGGGAGACAGTAAAGTTCCAGCTGTGTGTGCTGGGTCAGAACGGGCAGACGATGGCTGTGAACATCACCCCCTTCCGCAGGGCCACCGTGGAGTGCGTCAAGGACCAGGTGAGTGACTCTGGCACCAGGGCATGGGGATGGGAAATCACTGCTCCAGCTGGCACAGAGCAGCTCAGAACCACTTCAGCACTGGAACTCAGGCAGCTGTACCCAAACAGATTGCTCAGGACTCCAGCTCTAGGGAACTGGAGTGGTAACCCAGGTTATGCCTGACCCTGGTGTGACTTGAGGAAAGGTGGGCTCAGAGCCTGGTTTGGTGCTGAAACATCAGAACTGCTGGGCAGCAGATAATTCTGGAAGATTTAGCTTTGAGATGTCCTAGAGATTGCTCTCACTGGTTTCTGCTGCACAGAGCATTTAAAAAGTGTTCAGAAAAACAAAACATGCACATACTTTGCTTCTGGAAGAAGCTTCTTCACAGCATTAAGCAGTCAGTGATTACAGCTCATCCAAAATGCAAAGGCTGATCTTTGCCCTCGTTGCATCTTGGAATGATTAAAAAGTTAAATGTTGCAAATGCTGTCTTTACAGATACCATGCAGCACTAATCTCCAGTCATTTATGGAGAGGCTGGATGAGTATTCCTGGCTTGTACATGAGTAGAATGGAAAACAGAAGCAAATGGCTTCTTATCCCAGTGACAGGCCAAAAATTGAGT
The DNA here is from genome assembly GCF_022539315.1 of Serinus canaria. Taxonomy (NCBI): domain Eukaryota; kingdom Metazoa; phylum Chordata; class Aves; order Passeriformes; family Fringillidae; genus Serinus; species Serinus canaria. The sequence goes on from NC_066339.1 coordinate 2,743,614, forward strand.
GATTGCTGCTGTGTAACTTCAGGGTGGAGTCTCAGAGCTTGGGGCACTGCTCTTCTCTGTTTAATACAGAGGACTACCAGGTTAATACTGCCAGGACTTGGGGGCAGTTTTCAGAACTTGTTCTGTAGACTTCAGGATTTAAATGTGACTTTACAGTGCCAGGAAGAGTGCCTGGATTTCCAGAAGTGTTGTTTCCAGACAGAATGTTGTGATCACTGCAGAAATTGCATTTCCACTTGTATTAGGCAGCACTGTTTTGAAGTTTTATTTAAAAGTAGTTAAATTACTGTGATAAATAAGTTACTGCATTTGTCTGGATGCAGAACAAATCAATAACCTTGTGATGTATTGCTTTTCAGTTTGGTTTCATTAACTATGAAGTTGGTGACAGCAAAAAGCTCTTCTTCCATGTTAAAGAAGTCCAGGATGGTGTGGAGCTCCAGGCTGGGGATGAAGTGGAGTTCTCCGTAATCCTGAACCAGCGCACAGGAAAATGCAGTGCCTGTAACGTGTGGCGTGTCTGGTGAGGCCCTGGGATGGAAGGGAGTGACCCTGGCACAGTGTCTGCATCCCAGCAGAGCCCAGCAGCCTGGCTCTGCCTGAGCTGGATTCCTGCAGCAGGAGCTCTGGGTTCCATCTGCCTCCAGGGAGAGCCAGGCCTGAGAGCTCCCAGCTCTTCCAGGGGATCCAGTGCAGGCAGCAGCAGCACTCCCAGCTCTTCCTAATTACAGATGGCTTGTTCCCTTTTTAACCTATTCTTAAACTCCCCCTGTAGCAGGAATTTGGATACAGGCTTGCAAGTGGAAGTTAATGATAAGGAAACTGATGGCTTTCCTGTGTGGATGCTGGCCTCTGGCCAGCACACTCCACTGCTGCCATCTCTTTCTTGAAGAGCAGCTTAATTTTTAAATAGAAAGCTCATTTTTTAGAGAACCTTCTTTTTGGCATGGCATTTTTTACAAGTGATGGCTTTGGGTTTTTTTAACTATTTACACACTTGAGGGAGACTGTATAATTTGTATTTTGTTTAAGCTTGAGATAACTCTTCAGTAGTAACAGAAAGCTAATGTTTTTTTCTCAAAATTAGGTGTTTTCATCATCTTCAGAGATGTTAATGATCTGCCATGATATGCTGGCAGCTTGCAAGCCTTTATTATTGCAGTTTAATCGCAATCACAGAATGAATTGGGTTGGGTTGGGTTGGGTTGGGTTGGAAGGGAACCTAAAAAACCATCTCATTCCACCCCTGCCATGGGCAAGGACACCTGCCCCTATCCCAGGTTGCTCCAAGTTCCATCCAGCCTGGCCTTGGAGATTTCCAGGGATGGGGCAGCCACAGCTTCTCTGGGCAATAGAAATGTAGTAAACACTGGTTAGGTGTGCATGAGAGTAAATACAAGACCTCTGCTCCCTAAAGAGCACCTCCAGAGATCACTGAGTCCTGCTAGTGCAGAGTCCCGTGTGGACAGCAAGGTTTGGGGCAGGGCCAGGCCATCAGAAGAGTCTGCTGTCACCCAGCATCAATCCTGTACAATAAATGACTGTGCTCAAGGCCTGGCAAACCTGGGGTGCCTTGCCCAGCCTGGGGTGACCGTGCCCTGTGTGTGCTCTCTTGCAGCGAAGGCGCCAAGGCCGTGGCTGCTCCGCGTCCCGATAGACTCGTGAACCGTCTAAAGAGCATCAACCTGGACGATGCCAACGCCCCGCGGCTCACGGTGCTGCGCCAGCCCCGGGGCCCCGACAACTCAAAGGTACACCCAGGGCAGAGCCCTGCAGGGGAACACACTGCTGCCTCTGTCGGGGGCCTGAGCTCTGTCTGCTGCTGTTCTGTAGAGAGCTGTGCCGTGCTCTGTGCCCTGTGTCAGTGCCGTGCGCTGTGCCCTGTGTCAGTGCCGTGCGCTGTGCCCTGTGTCAGTGCCGTGCTCTGTGCCCTGTGTCAGTGCCGTGCGCTGTGCCCTGTGTCAGTGCCGTGCGCTGTGTCCTGTGTCAGTGCCGTGCGCTGTGTCAGGGCTGTGTGCTGTGAGCTGTGTCAGTGCTGTGCCCTGTGTCAGTGCTGTGCCCTCTGTCAGTGCTGTGCCCTGTGTCAGTGCTGTGAGCTGTGCCCTGTGTCAGTGCCTGTGCCCTGTGTCAGTGCTGTGCTGTGTGCCCTGTGTCAGTGCCGTGAGCTGTGCCCTGTGTCAGTGCTGTGCCCTGTGTCAGTGCCATGCTCTGTGTCCTGTGTCAGTGCCGTGCGCTGTGTCCTGTGTCAGTGCCGTGCGCTGTGCCCTGTGTCAGTGCCGTGTTCTGTGCCCTGTGTCAGTGCTGTGCCCTGTGTCAGTGCCGTGTGCTCTGCCCTGTGTCAGTGCCGTGCGCTGTGCCCTGTGTCAGTGCCGTGCTCTGTGCCCTGTGTCAGTGCCGTGAGCTGTGCCCTGTGTCAGTGCTGTGAGCTGTGCCCTGTGTCAGTGCTGTGCCCTGTGTCAGTGCCGTGAGCTGTGCCCTGTGTCAGTGCCTGTGCCCTGTGTCAGTGCGTGCCTGTGCCTGTGTCAGTGCCGTGAGCTGTGCCCTGTGTCAGTGCAGTACCCTGTGTCAGTGCCGTGAGCTGTGCCCTGTGTCAGTGCTGTGCCCTGTGTCAGTGCCGTGTGCTGTGCCCTGTGTCAGTGCTGTGCGCTGTGAGCTGTGCCCTGTGTCAGTGCAGTGCCCTGTGTCAGAGCTGTGCCCTGTGTCAGTGCTGTGTGCTGTGAGCTGTGCCCTGTGTCAGTGCAGTGCCCTGTGTCAGTCCTGTGCCCTGTGTCAGTGCTGTGCCCTGTGTCAGTGCTGTGCCCTGTGTCAGTGCTGTGCCCTGTGTCAGTGCCGTGAGCTGTGCCCTGTGTCACTGCTGTCAGCTGTGTCCTGTGTCACTGCTGTGAGCTGTGCCCTGTGTCAGTGCTGTGCCCTGTGTCAGTGCTGTGCCCTGTGTCAGTGCCGTGAGCTGTGCCCTGTGTCAGTGCGGTGAGCTGTGCCCTGTGTCACTGCTGTGCCCTGTGTCAGTGCCGTGAGCTGTGCCCTGTGTCAGTGCTGTGAGCTGTGCCCTGTGTCAGTGCCGTGAGCTGTGCCCTGTGTCAGTGCCGTGAGCTGTGCCCTGTGTCAGTGCCGTGTGCTGTGCCCTGTGTCAGTGCCGTGAGCTGTGCCCTGTGTCAGTGCAGTGCCCTGTGTCAGAGCTGTGCCCTGTGTCAGTGCTGTGTGCTGTGTCACTGCTGTGAGCTGTGTCAGTACTGTTTTCTGTGTGAGTGCCATGCCCTGTGCCAGTGCCCTGTGTCAGTGCTGTCCCTGTGCTTTCAGAAGAGCACATGGGAGAGAAGCAACCCACTGCTGCCTGTGTTGGAGCCTTTCTGTCATGGTTTGTCTTGGCTGTCATAGTTTGCTCTTCATTTATAAACCTCAGAGGTAGCAAGTGAAGTCCATTTACCTTTACATGGCTTTCACACAACATTCTGCTGTGTCTTGATGAGCAGGAGGAAAGTGTTTGGAATCTCTGTTGTGTTTGGACTACAAAGAGCACCCCAGAGAACCTGTTTTGTTGCTGTCTCTGTTTCTGAAGACAAACATGACTAATTAGAAAGGAGCTCCTTGGGTGGAACAGACCAGGCTCTGCCTCAAAGCCCAGTGGCAGTGCCAGGTTCATGGCTGGACTTGATGATTTTTAAAGCCCTTTTCTAAAGGAATGTGCTTCCTGTTGATGGGGTGACAAAACTATTCTTTGTCTCCTTAAAAAGGAAAAAAGCCCAGAAGGTTCTTGCTTCAATTAGCAAAAAAGACACCTCATAGGGCCTGGGGGACTTCACCTCAAACTTAAGGATAGCCAATTGGACAGGAGCTAAATTGCCTAAGCAATTTGCTAGAAGAAAAAGAGCACAAAGAAATTAATCACTTTTGTGAGGTGTTTTACCTTGGTTTTTCTCTGTAAAGAGTTTTGTTATTTTGCCTTTTATTAAAACTTTTCTGTTTCCAACACTGCCACAGAAGCCATCCTGCTGATTTTATTCCTTCTAAGGTAGCTGAGCTATCTTAGGTGTGATACAGATCTCCAAGAGATCTTATGAGACCTGGCTCAAGGAGACCCTTATATCATTTTCCAGCCTAAATGACTCCATGATTATGTGATGCTGGAGCTAAAAGTGTGTTTTGTTTTCCTTGCAGGGATTTGGTGCAGAGAGAAAGATCCGCCAGGCTGGTGTTATAGACTGATCCCAACCCACGGCGACGTTGGGCCGTGCGGTGGGGCTGCCGAAGGGTACTGAATATCTCCCTGTTCACCCCTTCCTCCAAATTCTCAGAAGCTATTCCACCAGTTTTAACACCTTCTCATGTTATGTTTAAAATTAAATTTACGAAACCATTTTAAATTTCTGCACAGTTGCATTCTGGAGAACTTTAAGGTGGCGCCTTATAGTATCACATTTTAGAAGCTTGTTTTGAATGGTGCATTTAACGCAACTGGTAACTGCAATCTCCATTGCCTCTGTGAGTAAACATAGACAGCTCTGCTCGGGCAGACCTTGTGGAATTCTGCACTACAGTTATTATGCTTTCTCCTTGTTTTTGGCCAAGGTTTATTATGCCTTAGTGCTCAGTTGCATTATCTTCCTTCCCAAGTGGAAGGGAAGACTCACTTCAGCTCACTCTGCTCAAATTCTGAGGAACATGTGAGGGTGGAATAAGTTCTGTTTCTATCAGATCTCCACAAACATTCAGATACCTTGAGTTGATGGCCAAATGTTACAGTGTTTTTCTAGTTCATTTAACTTGACTCCTTTTAGCCAGTCCTTAGAGCTCAGTGCAAGTCTCTCCCAGGGTCGGTGGATTTTGTAGTGTTCTGGAACAGACAGTGCAGAATTTCATAAGGCTGAGGTGTGCCATCAGTGTGGTAATTTAAATATATTTAAAACAATGCACAAATCTGCTGCTGCTTAGAACACTGCAGCTTCTAAACCCGGTTTCTTTTACTGATTTAAATTTAAAAAGAAAGAAGTTGTGCCTGAAGTGGATACATTTTTTTGTTCTTTTTGCAGCCGGCACCCAGTGTACTGTAAGAGAATAAATACTTAGGCTTTCCATAGCTGTATTGAGACTTTCATCAAGGTGACTAGTTGATGTCTGTGTGCTTTTTTTTTGTTTGGTTTTTTTTTGTTTGTTTTATTTTGGTTTTATTTTGGGGTTTTTTTTTTTTTTTTTGTTTTGTTTTGTTTTGTTTTTTTTCTTTCCCCTGCCCCCCTCCCTCCATTTCCCCAGTCACACTTTATCAAGCAAGAAAACTGAATGATTGGTCTAAGTATTACTTTAACCAAAAAGATCAGGAGTTACTTTTTGGAATAGAGGACAGTACTGTGGTTTGGTTTGGGTTTGTTTTGTTTTTGTTTGTTTTTATTTTATTTTATTTTAATTTTTTTGGTTAATATTTTTTTTTCTTTTTTTTTTCTTTTTTTTTTTTTTTTTCATGTTACCTCTATTCTCAATTTAGGGTTTTCTTCTCTGGGAGATGCATTATCTTTGTAAAACAAAACATTGCTTTCTCCAATTTTTTTTCTGTTAATGGCAAAGAATGGAAATAGAATAAAGTTTTACTGATTTTGAAAAAAGCCTTGCTGTGCTCAGCCTCTTCTTTCCTCAGCAGGGGCTGTGTTAGACCTGTGTTGTCCCCATCACAGGCTCCGTCCTGGTGTCTCCAATTCTCACACTGCCCTGAGGGATTTCTGTCTTTTATTCCAGTTTGCACAAAGCAGGGAGTTCCCCTGAAAGACCCCATCACCAACCCTGCACTGTTTATACATAATAACAACAGCAACATTCATTGGTTACAAATTACATCACTTCTAATTAGTGTCCAACCCCATTTATGAGCTGTCCCTGTGCTCATCCGTGCCCAGCTCGGTTCTGTTCCCTGGCGGCCTCTGTTGGTAGCAGGGTCAGTGCTGTGTTCCCCCTGCTGCCATTCCCTTCCCAGGGGCTGAGCCAGACCCTTCCTCGGCATTGTGCTCTCTTAAATCTAAAATCGATCCGAGAGCAGGGTGCTCCCGCTGCAGAGCCTTACCCAGAACCGCCCCGCTCCAGCTATTCATCAACTTCCGAAAGAGCACAAAGCTTGACTTCAGTCCCTTCTCAAATCCCGAGAGCTCGATGTCATTCCCAGTTTAAAAACCACGGGGGCTGGGTTCGGTGGCGTTCCCCCTCCAAAGCCCCGGGATCCGGGCCCGGTGCCGTTCCCCGTTCGGGGCCGCGGGCCCGGCGCTGTTCCCCCTTGAAAGCTCCGCGAGGCGGGGCCGGTGCCGTTCCCCTTTTAAAGCTCCGCGATGCGGGCTCGGTGCCGCTGCCGGTTCGAAGCCGAGGTGCCGGTGTCGCCGTGTCCCGCCCGTGTCGCGCCCGTGTCGCGTGTGCGGAAGCGGCGCGGGCGGTGACGCGCGGGCGGGAGGCGGAAGCGGCGCGGGGCGATCGCGGGGCGGCGGCGGCGGCGGGGCCGGGCCGGGCCCGGCGAGGCCGCGGGGCCATGACCGAGTACAAGCTGGTGGTGGTGGGCGCCGGCGGCGTGGGCAAGAGCGCGCTGACCATCCAGCTTATCCAGAACCACTTCGTGGACGAATACGACCCCACCATCGAGGTGCGCGGGGCCGCGGGAGCCGGTGCGGGCTCGGGGCCGCGGGACGGGAGCGCGGGGGAGGCTCCGGCGGGCCGAGAGCGGATCCGCCGCCAGCTCCGCGCAGCCCGGCCCGGCCCGGGGCTCTGGGAGCGGTTCCTCCCCCGTTCCCCTCGGGCTTCCTAAAGCAGCCACAGGCAACCAAAAAGGCCGGCACGGGGCTGGGCAGGGCGGAGGTTCTGCTCGCAGGGAGCGTGTTTGTGATCGTCTTTTATTTTCGTCTCCTGTGGAGGAATTTCTTTAAAGAGACAAGAGTTCTGGGTTTTGTAACAAAGGACGAGAGGGCTTAGAGTCTCATTTAAAATGGGGTCGTTTGGGCATGGTTTAAAATGTGATTGTTCCGGTAATATTTAAAATACTGTAGCTTTAGGTGTGATGGTTTTTCATCAGAGATGGATGAGAATCACATGGGTTGGAAGGGACCTTAAAGCTGATCCAGTTTCAACCCTGACACCTTCCACTGTCCCAGGCTGCTCAGAGCCCTGTCCAACCTTGGGCACTTCCAGGGATCCAGGGGCAGCCACAGCTTCTGCAGAACAGCTGGCAAAGCTCCTCCTGCGTTTTGATGATGATATTTACATTTCCCCCGTGTCCCTGGGGTGGCAGGAGCAGTGCGGGGCTCACGGTGCCCGTGTGTTGCAGGACTCGTACCGCAAGCAGGTGGTGATCGATGGCGAGACGTGCCTGCTGGACATCCTGGACACGGCGGGGCAGGAGGAGTACAGCGCCATGAGGGACCAGTACATGAGGACAGGGGAGGGATTCCTCTGCGTCTTCGCCATCAACAACAGCAAATCCTTCGCCGACATCAACCTCTACAGGTACAGCTGGGCTGCCCCAGGGGCAGGGAGCGCCGGGACAGGGGGACAGGGCAGGGACACCGGCTGAGTGGAGCACTGCAGTGCCTCAGGGAAGGCTCAGGAATGGACAAATGTTGAATCTCCCACTTTCAGGAAGTTTTGTCACTCTTCTGTGCCAGTGCATGGAATCACAGACAGGGGTGGGTTGGAAGAGACTTTAGATCTCATCCAGTTCCACCCCTGCCATGGGCAGGGACATCTTCCATTAGTCCAGGCTGCTCCAAGCCCCATCCAGCCTGGTCTTGGGCACTGCCAGGGATCCAGGGGCAGCCACAGCTGCTCTGGGCACCCTGGGCCAGGCCTCAGCACCACCTTTAGTCAGTTAAGACTGGGATGATTTTTATTCAGGTTTTTTTGGGCTTTTTTTTTTTAATCAATCCATATAAATATCTCCAAGGGGTGCCAGGAGAACAGTCTCAGACTCTTTTCCATGATGCCCGGGGACAGGACAAGGAGCAGTGGCCATAAACTAAACCACAAGAAATTCCACCTCAACATGAGGAAAAACTTCTTTCTATGAGGGTGGCAGAGCCCTGGAGCAGCTGCCAGGAGCTGTGGAGTCTCCTTGTCTGGACACATTCCAAACCCTCCAGGATCTGATCACCTGTTCCAGGTGATCTTGCCTTGGCAGAGGGGTTGGGCTGGGTGATCTCCAGAGGGCCCTTCCAAGCCCAGCTGTTCTGGGATTCTGTGAATCAGATGTCACTTGCAGCTAGAGAATATCATCTCTAAGGAAATGGGTGAGAAATCCAGACTGAGTTATACTTGAACAGAAAATGAAGTGTACAAAGTGCTTGGCCATCCTGCTGACCCCTGAGGCCCTGCTCACCTTTAATGTGTTTTTGTGGCACAAGGTTGTTTGAATACTGAACTAAACCAGTTTTTCTATTTAGAAAATACTTCATAATTTTTTTTAATAATTTGTCTTCCTAAAGAGAACAGATCAAGAGAGTGAAGGACTCAGATGACGTGCCCATGGTGCTGGTGGGGAACAAGTGTGATCTGCCCACGAGGACAGTGGACACAAAACAGGCCCAAGAACTGGCAAAAAGCTACGGAATCCCCTTCATAGAGACCTCTGCAAAAACGAGACAGGTGAGGGCTCCCCCAGGGCCTGACTTCTTCCTGGGAAATGCACCAAGGGCATTTTCCCATCTGCTTTTGCCTTATTTACAGGAGAAGCATTTTTTCAGTCCCTTTACAGTTTTTTGCTTTTATTTCCCTGCTCTCTCTCAGCTTGAAAGAGTTCTGGGCTGGGTCAGTACTTCAGACTCACCCTGGCTTCCTTTCAAGTGGGTCATGCTGATAAATAACAGTGAATTAAAAAAATTCAACTCCCCTGAAGTTACTCAATAAAACTTTAAGACTAACTAGGAAAAAAAAATATTCAAAATAATAAACGTAACTGGTACCAGTAAATGTAGAGATAAAGAGACCTACAGTGGTTTTATGGAAAATTATGTAACTAGAAAAAATAATACATGCCCCAAAAAATGTTAAAATTCACCTTTACTATCAAAACATTCAAATACAACCACCAAAAACCCCTCTTAATAAACCTCCAAAACCATAAAAAGGCCTCCCAATAAGAAACAAATACCTGCCAAATAATTCCTAAAAAAATAATACTTATGTCTTAAATAAAAACCACATTTTAACCATAATAAATAAAAAACCTTTTTATTATAAAGTCTCACAAAACACACAGAAGAAAAAGAAACCCAGCTACTTTCTACTGCTTCAATTGATGTTAAAATTTTGATTCCAGCCAATTTCACACCGTGCAGTGCTGGCAGGAGGAGCAGCAGAGTTTCAGCTGCTCTCCCTGGGGAGTGTCAGAGGCTCAGCTCACTCACCCCAGACCTGCTGGGTTCTCTTGGCTCGTTAATGAAAGCCAATTAGCAGATTATGATTGCAGACAGAATTCCCCAGACTGGACTAATGGGCTTCTCCAAAGCCTCCTTGGCCACGTGGGCCTGGCCAGCCAGCCCTGGAGCAGGGACCAGAGCAGGAAAGCTGCAATTATTGAGCAGCAGCCAGAAAATTCTGAAGAGCTGAATTCTAAGAATTCTAAAATTAGGCCAGGAGTGTCTGGTTTCCTGCATGGAACCTCCCTGAGATCCAGTTTTCCATGTTTATTTTAGTGGCTGTTACCCCAGGAGGGGTCAGGCTGGGACCCATATGGGATTCCTCCTCTCAGGAACCATGGGATCAGCTGGGTGCTGCTCTTCCTGCAGAACTGTGTCCTAAATCCATTCAGGGGTTCTGGCATGGACAGATCAGTGATTTCAAAAGCTTGAGGGAAGAAAATCCCTGACCTTGTGTTTGCATTCAGGGTGTGGAAGATGCTTTTTACACCCTGGTGAGGGAGATCCGGCAGTACCGGATGAAGAAGCTCAACAGCAGCGAGGATGGGAACCAGGGCTGCATGGGACTGTCCTGCCTTGTCATGTGAGAAGGTGAGCTGGAACCCCACTGTGCCCGGCCTCCTCTGCCTTCCAGCAGCTGCTGAATGTCCCATAAAAGGGTTTTCCTCTTTTAGAGAGCATATTTGTGGGAATGTTCCTCACTCGGGGTCACCAAATGGGGTGGTGTTCACAGGGGTGCCAGGAGGAGGGAAGAGATGAGGATCTGACTCCATGGTTCAGAAGGCTGATTGATTATTTTATGATATTTATTATATTCAAAGAAAATGATCTATTAAAACTATACTAAAAGAATAGAAGAAAGGATTTCAGCAGAAGGCCAGGAAGGAATAAAAAGGGATGGAATGATAATAAAATCTTGTGACTGACCAGAGAGTCTGAGACAGCTGGGCTGGATTGGCCATTAATTGAAAACAACCACATGAGCCCAATCCCAGATGCACCTGCTGCATTCCACAGCAGCAGAGAATCATTGTTTACATTTCATTCCTGAGGCCTCTCAGCTTCTCAGGAGAAAAAATCCTGGCAAAAGGATTTTCTATAAAATATATCCGTGACACATGCTGATTCCCAGAGAATTGGATTCTGCAATGGATCCTACAATGGATCCTGCAATTGGATCCTACAGTGTTTAATGCTCAAAAAAGAAAAATTCCCCTCCAAGTTGGTGGCAGAGCTTAAACAAAGGAATTTTCATTCATGTCACCCTTTTGGCTGATGGGTGGATGGAACAAGATGATCTTTAAGGTTGCTTCCAACCCAAACCATTCCATGATTTCCAATTCCAATGGTGTGATTTGCTGTGTCATTCCTTTCTGGCTCCTTCTTTTGGGAAACCATTTGGACTGTTTGGAGCAGGTGTAATTTCTGAAGAAACCCCTTGAAGAGGGGTGTGCCCAGCTGAGTGTTTGACTCCTGCACAGCTCCCCATGAGCTGTGTTCCTCTGGAATGTGCTGATTCCAGGATTAACCAAATAAAATGGTGCAAATTATGGAATCTGAGCTCCCAGCTGAGGGAAATGCCTTTCAACCATTCCCTGAAAGATGTGAAAACAGCCAGACCAGCTCAGGCCTTGCACTGCTGCACTGCACATCCACCCCAGAGCTAATTAGTGCTAATTGGAGGTGCCTTTTTGTTCCAGATGCCAAGAAAACGTGGTTCAGGTGCAGCTGCTGGACGAGCCTCGATCTGTGCTGCCTCTCCTGCTGATCCCTGCAGTGTTTGGGTGCCAGGGACAGACTCTGGGCACCAGAGTTAATTAATTAGCACAAGGTCCTTCTCCATGCTCCATCTGAAGAGAACATCCATGGCATCTACCTCCCTGCTCAGCTCACGGGGCAGCAGCACCTCGGCATGTGCTGGGATTCTTCTCTCACTGTGTCACCTGCCTTGGTTCCAGAAGAAATCCAGTCACAAAAGTGAACTATAGAGACTAAATGCTGTGAAAAAGATGACACTTTACCTCTAGAGTAAGAGCTAGAAGTGCTGTGTGTCCCCTGTCTGTTGGAATCCGTGCAGTGCTGTCAGAGGAGTGGCACGGTTGGTGTCACACGGGGTTGTGCCACCAGGAGTGCCCCTGTCCCCTCTCAGCTGGGTGTCTGCTCTCTGTGCACCTGTACAGCAAAAGTGCTGCAACATCTCCAGTGCCAGGAGTGCCACCTCCCTGATCCTCCATTTCTGTAATAAAAAGGAAAACCTTTCCTAACTAAGTGCCTGTTTGCTACGAAGATTTGAAGTTGTCCCTTGGGTTGAGGAAAAGCCCAAGGACTGGAATTTCTTGGGAGCTCATTGTGTCAAGCAGGCAAGTGTGCTGTGGGTGATCTGGGCCTGACAGGATCCTCCAGCAGCAATTTGGAAGGTCCAGCAGGCACTTGAGAGACTCTTGGACAAGGGAGGGGACACACTGCATCTGTGTTTTACTTTCTTTGTGGGTGGAACAGTTTATATTCTGTATTGTTTTCCTGCAGCATTCAGATCTCTTCTAAGTTGGACCAAACCTGTCAACTGTTCATTTTTAACATGAACTGCCAACATTTCTGGGCAGCTTCTCACTCATTTATCTGGTAACTGGAGGTTGCTTTGGACAGCTGCTATTCAGCTCTCTCTGTAACTTGCAAGTTGTTTTATTCTGAATTATTTTCTTACCACAGACTGTAAAAAGTCTCTTCAAAATGTCTCTAGACTCTAAAATTGGAGTTTCCTTGCCAGGGAAGGAGTGTGGGGGGTTGAGGTTGACTCTGTCAGGGGTGCAGGACGTGGCTGCTCCATCCCTGGAAGTGCCAAGGCCAGGCTGGAGCACCTGGGGCACTGAAGGTGTCCCTGCCATGGCAGGGGGGGATGGGATGAGTTTTAAGGTCCTTCCCAACCCAAACCATCCTGGGGTTCTGTGATGGAGGGGAGGGGGCTGAGAGCTGCCACAGGCACCTGAGCCAGCTTCTGCTTGCAGCATCCTTGCACAAAGAGGAAGGAAATGAGTTCAGGGATGGCTCCACAGGAGCTCTGGGGCAGACTGGTGGAATCCAGGGCTGCTCTGAGCGAGGGAGTTGTGAGAGCCCTCCTGTGAGCTGAGCCAGCTCTTCCCAGAGCAGAACACCCTCCCCTGGTGCCCTGGAGTGCTCACTGCTCTGTCCTTGTGCTGCTGGGCTGGGTTCTGCCCTGCTCAGCTGAGCTGAGTTCAGCTCGGAGGAGGAGGAGGAGGAGGAAGGAGCCCTCAGCCAACAGAGGGAGCATTTGGTCAGAGCCAGGCCAGCAGAGCAGGGCAGTGGCAGGAGGCTCAGTTTCAGGTTGTTGGTGTCAGTCACACATCTTAATTTGGAGTGTTCAATTTCAAATGGGCAGTGGAAAGCAGCAAACAGAGAGAGAAGAATTTTTTCCTTTTACTGTTGCTTCCTTCACTACTTACAGTCTTAATTCCCTTCTTGGAATGAAGAGGATCAATCTGCATCACATTTGCTTTATCTCTGATAATCTTTAGAAATACTTTTTTCAATTTATTTTAACTTTGACTGATGTGACTGATAGGAACTAAATCCACAAAAAAATTAACATAAAATATTATTTTCCAGCACCATACACACAATGGTGGGCAGAATTGTGGGGACCATTGGCTCCAGTTCAGTTTGTTTGATGTTGCCCAGAGAAGCTGGGGCTGCCCCATCCCTGGAAGTGTCCAAGGCCAGGATGGAGCAGCCTGGGACAGTGGAAGATGTCCCTGCCCATGTGATGAGCTCTAAAGCCCCTTCCAGCCCAGAGCATTCCATGAGTGCAGGTTAAACCTGGCAGAGCTGCCACCCTGCAGAGCCAGGGCTGAGAAAGCTTTGTCAGGAGGATTTCTGTGCAAGCCTTCCCTGTGGGTCTGCTCCTGAAGGGCAGCCAGTTCAAAACACCCCTGGGAGATGGGGAAAAGCTTTTGGGATACACACAGGACCAGCAGAAGGGGCAGTGTGGAGTTTGTGAGGGCCCTGAACGGTGACATTCTCTCATCCAGGTCCATGGGTGGGGTTTGATTTCTTGGGAAATGCAGGAATTTGTTTCCTGGCCAGAGCTCAGCTGCCTGTGGCCATGGGAAACCTCTGGCATTTGATGTTTGAAGGGTCTGTGGTCAGCCTGGAGAGTCATTTGGATGGAGGTTCATCCCAGCAGTGCTCCACAGGGCTCAGCAGGCTCTGGCTGGCAGTAAAATGCAGCAGCTGGAGCTCCAAAGCTGGGAATTCTCAGCAGTGTGTGGGAACTGACTGGAACATGCATCTGCTGCTCTTTGCTGTTCCCTTTCTCTTGGGCTCTGTAAAACCTGGAAAGGGACAAAGCCCTGGTGAGGACAAGTCTGTATTTGTGTCACCTTTGGAACCTTTGGAATGGTTTTGAGGAGTTTTTCAGTTGTTAGGGTGCTGCAGAGCTGACCTGCACAGGTGATACTTCCAAGTCCATAAATGCAGTTCCAAATCCAGCAAAAAATATAAAATCAGGGTGTTGTACTGGTCAGGAGTGAACTGAGTGGTTGTGATTTGTTTCCAGCTGCCTCACAGAGAACCCTGGGCTTGGTGGCAGCCAAGAACTGGAAGGACAAAACCCTGTGAACTTTGGGGAGAGTTGTTTAGAAGATAAGCACGGAAGGTTTTACCCAAGACAGGTCCCTGGAAAAATTGGTTTAGTAGATTTGGTCCAAATATTGTTATTGAAACAGCACAACTCTGCACTAGTGCCAAGCTGATTTCACTGCCCTGACTGGGCAGAACAGACAGGAAGAACTTTTGAGGTAAAATATTAAAAATATTGAAATATTAAAAAAGGGTAAAACTTGTTTAGAACCTCCAAGTGCCAATGACTGGAACAAATGTTTCTGTTTCTGTGGCTGAGCTCAGCTCAGTGGAGCCAGGGGAATCCTGGGGGTGTTTCTCTGTGTCCTCACTCCGTGTTCTTGCTCAAACAACTGCTCAGATTCTGTCCCTGGCCTTGCTGGGACTTTGGATTTTAACCAGGATCTTTAAGCTGCCATCATTTTTAGTACAGCTCAGCCTCAGAATTGGATTTCAAGCAGCCTCAGGCCTGTGGGGGATCACATTCTGACCTGTCTGTGCTCCCAGAAACCCCAAACCTTGAGTGTGTATCTGTGGTAATCCTCAGGATGGTCAGGAAATGTTGGGATCTGGACTTTTAACCCAAGGGCTAATTTGTTGTTACTTTGTTTAATTCTTTGCTTTCAATAATGCATCTCTTTTGGTTTGGATTGAAGTAAATTATTTTGCTTCCTAAATAACTTTTTTAAAGAATAAACTTTGAATTCTTTGGTTGTTTTCTTTGGGTTCTGGGTGCAGGATCCATGAGTTACAGGAGGTTTAGCACAGAGCCCTCTGCCTGTGGGTGGGATTTGCTCCATTCTGTGCTGGGACAGGGGCAGCTCTGTCACAGATGTGCCCTGGAGCATCAATGAGCAATGAGAGTGACCTTGAGACTGCCACAGCCTTGGTCCTGTCCAGTTTTAATCTTGCTGCTGCTGAATCTCTGTTTGCACTGGGGTCTCTCATGCTGATTTACATTAAAAAATGTAAGTCAGTTCTTTACTTGATACTCCAATGGCAAAACCAGCTGTTAAATCACTGCTGTGCCCAAATCATGCTCTGTTAGCCTTTTACATTGCTTGATTCAGTCTTCTAAAAAATTTCCCTGTTGCCTTCCCTCCTGCAAGAAGGCAAATTTTGTCAGAGCACACAGTCAGAGAATGTTCTTCAAGGGTATTTCTCCTCAGACCTCGTGTCAGGCATCTGAAACCTGGAGTCCAACCAGGGGTTTATGCCAGGAATTTAAAAACAGATCCCCAGGAGCAGGGACACCCAATTCCTGCCACTGCAGGTCCAGCCTGCGGCCAGAACATTCCCACCCTGAGCTGGGGTGCCTGCTGAAAGCCCCGGGGGTCCTTGGCTTCTGCAGAGGTTTCCCTGCAGTGGGTTTGTTCCCTGACCCTACAAAGGAGCTCCCTGCAGAGGAGCTGGTTTTGGTTGTGCCCTGGAACAGATTGCAGCAGCCTGGGGTCTGTGCAGGGGATGACTGACAGCAAGGTGGTGTCACCTGTGGCACTCACACTCTCTGGAAAATCCCTTCACCCTGGATTTTGCTGCTGGGAAGCTGAGAAGCCTCAGAGAAAAAGGAAAACAATTCTTATCTCATTTGCTTCTCCTGTGTTTTGCTGCTTTCGAATGAGTTTGGAGATTGTTCACCCACAGGTGATTGTGTCATTGCATTCTGCTGGGAGTTGTTTTCACTCTTGGGCCAATCAGGGCCAGGCTGTGTCAGGGCTCTGGAGAGAGTCAGGAGTTTTCATTATTATCTTTCAGCCTTCTGTCTGTGTCCTTTCTGCATTCTTTAGTATAGTTTACTTTAGTATTCTTTAATATAATATAGTATCATAAAATAATAAATCAGCCTTCTGAGAGCATGGAGTCAGAGCCATCATTCCTGCCATGGGGCACCCCACAAATACAGCAGCCACCAAAGGGGTGTTGGGGACAGCCAAAGGTGACACAGAGACTCATCAGAAGGCAGGAAAAGCACTTTATTATTAGAAATCCACAGTTCTCACAGAAACAATGGTGGACCTAAGACCTGATTGGCCTTTAGGAATCTTCTCTCACCTGGTGGTCAAAACGGACGACTCCTTCCTGTAAACATCTTTGACAAACAGAGATTGCCTGCCAGGTGCAGAGATTGAGATAATAATTGGTTTAATTCTTTCTCTGAGCTTTCTCACAGGAAAATCCTGGGAGAGCTCTGTCTCTGTTCAGGGCATGTGTGATTACCCCAGGCTGGGGAGAGGAGAATCTGCTGAGGCTTTCCCCAGTGCCTGATCCAAGCCCCAGCCCAGCCAGGATGCCCTGGTGGGATCCCCCTTGTCCCCTCCTGTTCAGACTCCTCCTCTTCAGGAATTTAAACATTTCCTAGCAAAGTTTGCCCCTGGCCTCTGTGGGTGCAAGCTGGAGGAAGATCCTGCTCTGTAACCCAAATTTCTGGTCCAACCATTCTCCCTTGGCTGGACCTGGGTGGAACCAGGGCAGCTCAGAGGTAAAAGTGGGGGGGTTTAGAGGCACTCCAAAGCCTCTGGGTGGGAATCCCTCACTTTCCAACTGAAAAAGAGTGGGAAGAGAGGCTGTTTTTGTCAGCCCTTGAGCTTGCACAGGATCTAACTTTAGCACAGCATGCCCAGGCTTTACTCAGATTTCCACCATGAGCCCACCCAAGCTCACCCTGTGATTAAAAAAGCTGAGGGATCAAAAGACCAAGATTCTCTTGAGGAAGATGACCTCTGTGTCCTAAAGGTCATTTTTGGTTTCAGATGTGAATCCCAAGATCCCAAGGAGGGTTAAGGGCTGATTTAGTCCTTGTGGGAGAGCAAACAAGAGGAGACAGATTTTATGGGCCTTGAATGAACCAGTTAAACAATAATGTGGTGTGGAGACTCTCAAACTTGGGGATGGGTGAGAGCAAGAAGAATTCAGAACCTGAAAATTTTATCAGCATGAGGGGGAGACCAAACTTGTACCACCATCCCAGCTTTACCCTGGTGCTGCCCCTCTGCACTTGGAGGGAGGGAAATTTATATTTTCAGGGAAGGGGAGGGGTAAAATTCCCTAAATTCTGGAGAATTTCTCAATTGTCACCCAGCTTGTTTTGAAGTTGTGCCCATCAAATAATGGGAACATCTCTTCCAGAGAGTTTCTGGTTGTTGTGGAAATGATCTCAGCTGGAGAAGCTGCTCCAGGTCTCACCTCACTGGATTCCTGTGCTCCTAAGGACAAAATCCATGGCTTCTTATTTCCAGCTCTGTATTTTATTTTATTTTCCAGCTCTGTATTTTATTTTATTTTATTTTATTTTATTTTATTTTATTTTATTTTATTTTATTTTATTTTATTTGTGCAGGTGATTCTCTCACCTATTCCAGCTTTCTTCTTGGACAAGAGCTTTCCATAGCTGCTCCTGCAAAACGTGGCCCAGGAATCCCTTGGATGGACATAGAAGTCCAAACAATGGTTCTGCTCCAGGTGGTTTTTCTGTTCCCTTCTATGCTCTGACCAAAGCCACCCTTTGAACCAGAGCCCAAACGCTTTGTCCTATTCCAGGGCAGCTTTTCAAATGCCATCAAGAATAGAAGCACAAACAGGGAAAAATTCTTCTTCACCTCAAAACTCTTTTATCCTCCTGACCTGTTCAGTTTCACCACTTCCCACCAGGAATCTGAATCAGGAGCTCAGAGTTGTCCTGGCAGCAGGCAGGACACAACAAATTCTGCCCTCTCTCTTCACACAGGAGGTGATTTCCAGCTGCAGGTGAGATCTGGAGCAGGTCTGAGGACACCCTGAAGGAGGTGCAGCCCCCAAAGCCAATCTGCTGGAAACAACCTGCTTCAGATGGAGGCAGGAGGTGCCTCCCAAGGCCAGAGCTGCTGTGCCAGACCCAGGCTGAGGCAGGAGCTCCCTGACCCACCCTGGCCTTGACTGAGAGCTGCTCTCTGTCAGCTCCACCTCAGCTGTGGCTCACCACATCCAGAACTGATTAGCAGATCTACATTATGGCACAAAGCTTGGAAAAGACAGTTCCTGACAAGCTCAGGAGCAAACTGTGCCTCCTTGCACCTGTGAAGAAGTGAGGACATCTGGGCAGCCCTGGGGGTAAAATCCAGGCTTTCAAACACATCCCTCCCTCAGGAAAAACCTCTGAACAGCTCAGGTGAGAGCACATGGTTTGTACCTATGCACAGCTCCTGTTCTGATTGGGAATTTCCTTTAAACCTTTGGTTCAGCATGGAAGGAATCAGCTTTTAGTCTCTCTCTTTAGTCTCTCTCTTAAGTCTCTCTTTTAGTCTCTCTTAAAAGACTGAATTCCACAGATCACATTAGAAAGGAGCAGCTGCCCTGGAAATCAGAAATCTGGCCAGACACCAGGTGACACTTCACAAAATGAAAAATGCAAACCTGACTTAAAGAAAATGATTAATTAAATTTGATTAATTAAATGAAATAAAATTTAATTAAATTTGAGCCCTGCTTTCACCTGTTTCAGTGCAAGTGCTTGTGGCTGCACTTTAAATAGTCCCACAGTTGATCTCCACTCTCCTTTTAGAGTGGGAGAGTCTGATTACAGGGAAGGGAAAGCAGTAAAATTAGTGTTGAGCTGCCAGGCAGTCACTTGGCCCCTTGTGCTCGGGGACTCTGGGGTGTTATTGAGGCTCTGCAAACGCTGCTGAGATGTCTCGGGTGAGAATTCCAGGTAGGTCTGAAATCCAAGTGTGAGCCAAGGGGCCACAGGGCAGGTTCCAGGCCCACAGCCTCAGAGATTTGGATGTGTGGTGTCCAGGGAACCTCCCTGGGGCCTTTGGGCATTTTTCTTCCCGCTTGGAGATGGTTCTGGATAGTGCAGTAAAGAAGCTGTGTTATTGTTAAAACCTTCCTCTGCTTGTACTGAAGGAAAATATTGTCTCTCCTGGGTGTGATGTGTCCTGGTGTGACATCACTGAATCCCTGGGAAGGGCTCAGAGGGATTTCAGGAATCTCTGGGCACCCTGGTGAAGCTCAGCTGTGGGGAGCTGCAGCCCCAAGGGGATGGCAGCAGGAGCAGGGCCAGCCAGGCTCTGCAGGGTGTGCAGAGGGACATGTGGCAGGTGACTGCAGAGCCCTGGGTGATAACAGCCCCAAAGAGCCCTGATAGGAGCATGTTTGGAATTGCAGGGCTGTGGTGTCAGAGACGCTGTCCCAGCGCATGAAGCTGGTGCTAAAACCTGGCCCTGCACAATCAGGGGGAGGTTGTGAACCTTCCTGAGTGTAATTTCCATCCACTCAAGAGATGAAAGGTCAAACTAAACATTTCTGGGATGCTTTGTAGGCAGATGAATGCGTGCAGTTCCACAGGCTGGGCTTTGGGCAGTCAGCAGCTGTGATGCCAGAGCTGCAGCCTGAACTGCTGGGTCAGAGGGAAGGGCAGGGGCTGGGCCTCAGAATGCTGCAGAGAGGCTCTGTGGGACTGCAGTGTCCCAGCTGTCTGACCCTGCTGGGGAACAAGGGGAGCTGTGAGCACAGGGGGATGGAACTCAGCATCTCTGAAATGACCACCCATGCTGAGGGACACAGAGGAGGGCACTCAAGGGCAAAAATTAGCAAAGCCTGGTGCTCTGAGTCCCTGGAATATCTGCTTGTCTGGTCAGCAGAAGGCTGTGCTGCCCTCCCTGTGTCCCTCTGCAGCCCTGCAGGTGCAGGGAGAGCCCTTCCAGGCCAGCTGGGCCTCAGCACAGGGCTGCTGCCTGCCAGGAGTGGAGAGAGAGGATCTGGGTTCCAAAGGATGCTCCACCTTGGGCACTGCAGGGAAAGCAGGGACTGTGCCAGGCAGAAGCTGTGCCAGAGCCACACTGGGCTGGATGGGAGGGAGGGACCTGCAGGGGGGTTTGGTTCCAGGCTGAGGCACCACCGAGGCTCTGCCGTGGGACAGGCAGTGCACAACGTCCCTCTGTGCTCCTCAAAGGGACAACTTCTGCTCTGCCTTTTCCTTCCAGTGCCTGAAGAGGCTACAAGAAGGCTGGAGGGACTTCTCACAAGGGCAGGGAATGACAGGATGAGGAGAATGGTTTTAAGCTAAAGAAGGGTGGGTTTAGGTGGGATATTGGGAAGGAATTCCTCCCTGTGAGGGTGGGCAGGCCCTGGCACAGGGTGCCCAGAGCAGCTGGGGCTGCCCCTGGATCCCTGGAGGTGCCCAAGGCCAGGTTGGACAGGGCTTGGAGCAACCTGGGATAGTGAAGATGTCCCTGCACATCAGGTGAGCTTTGAGGTCTCTTCCAACCCAAACCATTCTAGGATTCTATGATTCTTTTCTAAGTGGAAGGATTTGGCTAAACTTGTACTTTGCTAATCCCTTTTTTAAAGACTGATGAGGTGACGAGGCTAAAAAGGCTCAGATTTTGAGGGGTTGATCACAACAGCTTTTATTTTGTCTCTGTTTTATCTCAAACAGCAGAACAAAAACGTGAGTATTGCTGGGTTTCTCTATGCTCTGCTGTGTTACTGCCTAGACGTGATCACTGGAACCATGCAGCAGATCATGAAGATCATGATTGTGTAGATCATGATCATGGTGATCCTTCAGCAGCTGGGAAATGCAATTTCCTGGCAGTGCCAGCTCTGCCCATCGGTGTTACACAGAATGGTCCCACTCTTGATCCTTTGATACAGCACCAAAAGATGCAATTTGTTAAATATCATTCTGGCACCCTGAGTGCTGTTGAGAACGCTCTGTCTGTTCTGCTTTGGTCCTCACCTGTGACCATGTCCTGTGTGACACTCGATGGTGAGGTCCAGCCTTGGGCACTGATCTTTACCTTGCTTCATGTCCAGCTGCCAAAACCCGCTGTCAGAGCCCCTGTGCTGCCATGCAAACATCTGCTTCTGGGAGCTGCTGCCAGCAGAACCCTGGGGTTCTTGTTTTATGGTGTTCTGTTGGCAGAGGAAGGCCTTTTAACCTTCCTTCTCCTCCTCCATAAAGCTCCAGCCAGCCCTGTGGCAATGCTGGCCCTGGCACCTTTGCAGCACAATGCACATGGTGGGCTGGGAGTGCCCAGCTGGGAATGCCCTGGGATGGTGGAGCTGAGTGCTTGGGCTGCCAGCTCTGCCCCCATCCATGCCTCTGTCTCCCCCTGACTGCTTTACCAAGTGGATTTTGGGCTCCCTGGAGCTCTAAGGGCTCTGCCAACTTTCCCCTCTTCCTGCCAGTGCATGCTCCCAAAACTGCCCTTCCCAAGGACCTGCTTCTCTCTGGGCCTTTTGGCAGCATTCTTGGACTGTGTTTACTTTTCCTGCTGTGCTGGGGGTATCAAGGATGCCTCCAGCCCACCAGGTGTGGCCCAGCCTCGCTGCAAATTTGGGAGGTGGCTCAGAGTCTTCTCTAGAGTGTAGGGGCCACGAGGAAATGGCAGCTGAGCACGGAGCTGCCTGCAAGGGGCACCTGCCTGTCCCAGTGGCTGGGAATCCCCTCCCTGTGGGACTCTGAACTCCTCTTTGCAGAGCTGGACGAGTCCCTGCGCTCCTTCGCCGAGAAGGTCTTTGCCTCCGAGGTGAAGGATGAGGAGGTCAGGGGGGAAATCTCTCACTTTGATGTGGAAGATGTCTGCCCCATCTCCCGGACGGAAATGACAGTGCACATGATGCTCCAGGAGGCCAGCTCCGCCGTGGAAATGCGGTGAGTTCCCAGGAGAGAGCAAGGAGAGGAGCACAGCCTGCACCTCCTGGCCACAGCAAACAGGGGGATGTAAATCAGGCCCTTGGGCACAGCTCACCACACCTGCGGAATAAATCCCTGATAATCCCAGGGCATCTGTCAGGTACTCCAGGATTTCCTCTCCAACTGCTTCCAGTGTTGGACAGAAAGACACCCTTGGCCCATTCCCTGGGTGCCAGCACAGCCCAGGCCACAGAGCTGTTGGGGAGGGAGACTTGGGGACTCTGGAAAGCTGCAACTTCCAAAGCCTGTGGCTACTTTGTGTGCTGTGGCCTTCAGGCAGTGCCTGTTTGAGGTGCCCAGAAATCACCAGTGAGCTGCATCATGGTGTGCACAGCTGGAACACAGCTGGGGGACCTGTGTGTGACCCTGATCCTGGCCTTGCAGCTGTGTGTGACCACAGAACGGGGCTGTTTGCCTGAGCCTTTCCTTGCAGCAGGAAGAAGCTGATCCGCATGAAGACCATGAAGACGACAGCGCTGGCACCGCCCGTGGCCCCGGGGGCTGTCCCCAGCCTGCCTGCTGCCACCGAGGAGGCCACCTCCATCTGCCCCCAGTACCAGGCTGTGCCCGACTTCCAGCGGGTGCAGATCACTGGGGATTATGCCTCTGGGGTAGGTACTGCCATGGCTGCTCCCTTTGCACACTGGCCACCCCTCTGCTCCCTGCCTGTCCCTCAGCTGTGCCCAGTGCCCCCTTTCAGGGTCAATTACAGGAGTCTGTACCTGCTGCAGTGGGGAGGGTGTCTCCCACTGTGCCTCACAAGCATCTGGGGGTGCCCTGCTGCATCCCTGGGGATCCAGAGCTGAATTCCTTAGCAGGAGCTGTGGGGTGCTGCATATTCCCGTGGGATCCTCCAGAAAGGGCCTGGCAGAACAGGCTGTGCTCACTGTCACATCCTCTCTGCTTGCACACAGCTCTGTCTGAGGTCTGTGCACTTCCAGGGATCCCAGAACAGCTGAGGGAAGTCACCAAGCCCCTGGTACAGGCAGGGTCACCTAGAGCCATTTGACCAGGACTGTTATCACATCCCGTGCTAATCCTGCCTCCCTCTCCTCCTCATCCTCCTATTACATTTGTGCTGCTTCTAAGAACCTGCTGGAAGGTTGCTCAGCCTGGAGCTGCCCAGCAGAGGGGATCTGGAAATCCCTCCCTGTACTGAGCACATTCCCCCTGCCATGACTGTCCTAGCTGGGAGTGCTGTTTTCCTGACCTATTCCACTCCAGTCTCTTCTGACTGCCCAAACCACTTGTTTGTGCAGTAAATCAAAAATCATTGACACACAGGGTTAGTGCATCTTGTTATTCCTGCTTCAGTTTCAGCCTGGCCTCCAAAAATAGCTTTAATGTTTTGCCCAGGTCTGGCTTCCATTTCAGGGTCCATTACTGATTGCAGTGAGGAATGTAAGAGGGGGTGACATCAGAATTCCCTGTTTCTGCAGCCAGGAGCTTCCCTTTGCCATGCCTGGGTCTCTGCCTATCATCCCTTCCTTGCCCTGCTCAGGCAGAGCAGTGGGACATTGATATGATATGATTTGATACATGATATGATGAGATAGATGATTATATGATATGATCATGATATGATTATATGATACAAGAAAGTTGGAGAGGGACTTTTTACAATACCATGTAGTGACAGGACAAGGGGGAATGGCTTCCCACTGCCTGAGGGCAGGGATAGATGGGATATTGGGAAGGAATTGCTCCCTGTGAGGTTGGGGAGGTCCTGGCACAGCCTGCCAAGAGCAGCTGCGGCTGCTCCATTCCTGGAAGTGTCCAAGGCCATGTTGGATGGGGCTGGGAGCACCCTGGCACAGTGGAATGTGTCCCTGCCCACAGAAGGGGCTAGAGCAAGATGAGATTTAGGATCCCTTCCAGCCCAAACCATTTCTGGACATTTATCTTGCCGTGACCAAAATCTCCCTCCACCTGGGTGCACCAGGGTGTGTTTCTTGGACACACCTGTGTTCCAGCTGTGTGACTGCCTTCAGCATCACCTCTCCTGCAGGTGACAGTGGAAGACTTTGAGGTGGTGTGCAGGGGCCTGTACCGGGCGCTGTGCATCCGGGAGAAGAACATGCAGCAGTCGCTGCAGAGGTTCCCCAAGACGCCCTCGCAGTACCTGCGCTCCATCGAGGGCGAGCCCTGGAAACCCAGTGACCTTGGCCCAGGTACATCCAGGCACTCCAGGGGGTGCCTTCAGCACAGGGCAGGGCTCAGACACTTGCCCAGGCCCTCTCCTTGGTGTCACAGTGGTGGGGTGTCCTGGCCTGCTGTGTGGGGTGGGGAAGCAAGGTAGACCTGGGAGGTTTGGGCTGGCAGCCTGATGGAATTCTCCTTTTGCTGCAGTGTTCACTCCACCAGTGAAGGAAGGACAGGACCCCCTCGACAGCGGGAACCTCCCTGAGGACCTGGGATACCACGTGCAGATGAAGGATGGGATAGTTTATGTCTATGCAGACAAGGCAGCAGCTGACAGAAACGAGCCAAAGGACCTGCCCTACCCCATCCTCGAGAACTTCGTTGATGACATGAACTTCCTCTTGGTCCTGATTGCACAGGGGCCTGTGTAAGTGCACAACCCACCAGGTCCTGCCTTGGTGGGCAGAGGGAGGTGAGGGCAGCCCCCTCCCCTTCCAGGGAAGAGGGAGGAACCTGCTGGTGACACACTTGGCTGCACAAGTGTCCTCTGTGCTTGTCAGCCCTCTTGGCTTGGGTCTTAAGCAAAGCAGCACTCAGGGGCTGGAGGCAGGACCTGCAGGTTGTCTCCCAGCTGGCCAGCCTTCCTTCAGAGCTCTGTGATAGAGCCAGGGGAGGCATCTCAGCAGAGCAGGGCTGGCCAGCATGAGCTCCTCCAGCCCAGGTGGAATCTGTGTCCCCGTGCTGAGGGGTGAGGAGCCCAGTGATTGTTCTCCCCTTTGCTCTCACCAGGAAGACCTACGCTCACCGGCGCCTCAAGTTCCTCTCGTCCAAGTTCCAAGTGCATGAAATGCTCAATGAGATGGAGGAGATGAAGGAGCTGAAGAACAACCCCCACCGTGACTTCTACAACTGCAGGAAGGTAAAAGGCAAGGCTTAGAGGACCCTGGAGAGGAGCAGTCATGGCGCCTGCCCCTCCCTGGGAGCTGGATGTTAGAGTCCACGTGTGTAGCAGCAGCATTGCTCCTGTGAAGGGGATGTGCTGCCTTTGATCTCTTGGCAAAGCTGTGCCCTCTGGCTGTGTTCACCTGCTGGGCTGAGCCCTGCTCACACACAACCTGAGGGGTTTGTTCACACCCCTGGGATGGTACCTGAGCAGCCCAGCCTGAAGCTGTCCCTCTGTTTTCCCAGGTGGACACACACATCCATGCTGCAGCCTGCATGAACCAGAAGCACCTTCTGCGTTTCATCAAGAAATCTTACTGTGTGGATGCCAACCGCGTGGTCTACAACGCCCAGGGCAAACAGCTCACCCTGAAACAGCTTTTCCAGCAGCTCAAACTGCACCCCTACGACCTGACAGTGGATTCCCTGGATGTCCATGCTGTAAGTGGTAGGACATTTAATACAAGATCACTCATGGGCCACCCTTCCCCCCATGGCTTTTGCCTTCCCTGTGCACCCACACTTGTTGCGTGCATTAATATTTGTGTCAGGGTGCAGCAGCTCCTGGTGATGCCATTTTGGGTGGTTTGGCTCAGTCCCTGCTCCCTGCCAAGCTGTGAGGGCAGTGTTTGAGCCTGAGCTCCCTGCTGCAGGGCCGGCAGACGTTCCAGCGCTTTGACAAGTTCAATGACAAGTACAACCCCGTGGGGGCCAGCGAGCTGAGGGACCTCTACCTGAAGACAGAGAACGCCATCAACGGCGAGTACTTTGCTACCATCATCAAGGTATGGAGAGAGGGCAGGAGAACAGAGTGAAGCTGTGCTGCTGCTCTGGCTTCCCTTGCCATGGTGTGCTCTGGTTTGCAGGAGGTTGGCTCTGACCTGGAGGATGCCAAGTACCAGCACACAGAGCCCCGGCTCTCGATCTACGGGCGGTCGCCTGAGGAGTGGCCCAAGCTGGCCAGGTGGTTCAACACCCACCGGGTCTATTCCCCCAACATGAAGTGGATGATCCAAGTGCCCAGGATTTAGTATGTGCTTGGGGCTGAGGGGGCACTGTGCCTTATAGATCCCTCATCCCTGAAAGGGTTGTGGGGACAGTGGGCTGTGTTGTCCCTCTGGTAGCAACTAATCCCTGTCTCTGTCCACAGTGATGTGTTCAGGTCTAAGAATTTCCTCCCCCACTTTGGGAAAATGCTGGAATACATCTTTGTTCCTGTGTTTGAGGCAACAGTCAATCCCCAAGCCCACAAGGAGCTGAGTGTCTTTCTACGCCACGTGAGTGTCACCTGGTGATGTTGTCAGGTGTGGGGAGAAGTCACATTCCTGTTTGTGCACAAGAAATAGGTGCTGGCTCTGATATGGGAAATGGCATCCGTGGGCCAGGGGGCTCTGCCTCATTCCGGGGAAGGGGGTGTGGCCACAAGGGCAGGAGGGGTCAGACTGCTTGGGCTGGCGGCTGTGGGGCTGGGAATCGCTGTGCATCCACCTCCTGGGGACCTGTGAGCTGTGCACCCATCTCCTGGGGACGTGTGAGCTGTGCACCCATCTCCTGGGGATGTATGAGCTGTGCACCCACCTCCTGGGGATGTATGAGCTGTGCACCCACCTCCTGGGGATGTATGAGCTGTGCACCCATCTCCTGGGGACGTGTGAGCTGTGCACCCACCTCCTGGGGACGTGTGAGCTGTGCACCCACCTCCTGGGGACGTGTGAGCTGTGCACCCACCTCCTGGGGACCTGTGAGCTGTGCACCCACCTCCTGGGGACGTGTGATCTTTACTCCTGGTCGTGGACAGTGCTTGGGGGGGTGTGAGGAGCGAGGTCTGCAGCCTTGCCCAAGCCTGCCCTTGGGGGGCACAGGGGCAGAGCCAGGCTCTGGTGAGCTGTGGTGAGGCAGAGTGAGCCCACCTGGGGGAGTGATGATGTGGGGAGTGTGAGATGCACCTTTTTGCTCCCTTGCCAAGCAGATCACGGGCTTTGACAGTGTGGATGATGAATCCAAGCACAGTGGACACATGTTCAGCACTAAAAGCCCAAAACCAGAGGAGTGGACTTCCCAGAAGAACCCATCCTACACCTACTACATCTACTACATGTATGCCAACATCCTGGTGCTGAACAACCTGCGCAGGTGAGGCCTGGGCCCTGCCAAGGGCTGCCTCGTGCCTTGCCTCAGTTCTTTGATTGTTGGTGTGGAAGAAGTGGGGCTCTCCTCGCTCTGTATTTGGAGCATCACATCCCAGGGCAATCCAGACCCCCCTGGATAGGAGGGGTGATGGACTGGGGAGAAAGCTCAGGGATTGCAGAGATGCATCTATTGCACACACAGAGGAGAAAATAGGAGTAATGTGCTCCTAGGTCAAGCTGCATTCCTGGGGACTCATGGTAGGGGCAGAGCTGGGCCTGAAGTTGGGTTCAGCCACCCAACCCTGCTCTTTGCCTGCTCTGAGTGCTCCTTCCCTGTGCCCAGGCAGCGTGGCATGAACACATTCCTGTTCCGCCCGCACTGCGGCGAGGCCGGGGCCATCACACACCTGCTGGCAGCCTTCATGACAGCTGATAACATCTCCCATGGGCTCAACCTCAAGAAGGTACGTGGAGCAGGCTGCCAGGAGCAGCCCAGGAACGGCAGAGCGGGAGAAGTGCTCACAGCTGCCTCAGGTAGCTGGCAGTGACCTGTGCCTCTGCTTTGCACTGACACAGCCTGGCTTCAGGCAGATGTTAAATGGTTCTCTGGGCTTCTCCAGGCATGTTTGGGGATGTGGCTGAGCAGTGTATTAGATTTTGGGGGTTTGGCCTCACAGACCCATCACAGAATATGTTTGCCATCACTGCATCCAGCTGAGTTTGATATCAGAGAGCTCCTTGGCCTCTTGTGCTCCTTAGCCTGAAGCACTGATTGCTGGCTGGCCCACCTCTCTCCTTGCACACAACTCCCTGGCTGGGACCAGCCTGATCTGAGGAATGACCCTGGAGAGGTGGAAGGTGCAGAACTTTATTCCTAAAGTGGTACCTCTGCTCCTCTCTGCAGAGCCCAGTGCTGCAGTACCTGTACTTCCTTGCCAGAATTCCCATTGCCATGTCCCCGCTGAGCAACAACAGCCTCTTCCTGGAGTACGCCAAGAACCCCTTGCTTGACTTCCACCAGAAAGGGCTCATGGTGTCCCTTTCTACAGACGACCCCATGCAGTTTCACTACACCAAGGTACAGAGTGAGCTGAGCACTGGGGCTGGGACTGTGGGGCTGGCACTGTGTGGGCCTCAGTTTTTTTGGAAGCCAATGGCACTTGCAGGAGGTCCAGCACATGCTGGGCCATCTCCCCCTCCACCAGCAGATGTCCAGGTAGGATAGTAGGAAAAATTTCTTCACTGAAACAGGGGTCAAGCATCTGAACAGGCTGCCCAGGGCAGTGGTGCCTGGAAGTTTTCAAAAAATGAGAACATGTGGCTCTTTGTGATATGGTTTAGTGGGCATGGGGGTGTTGGTTGAAGGCTGGACTTGATCCTGGAGAACTTTTCCAGCCCTAAAGATTCAGTGAGCTGTGGGACAGCCCCTGCAGGGCTCAGGCTGTGCTGGCAGAGGCTGCTGACCCCTAACCCTGCACTGCAGGAGCCTCTCATGGAGGAGTACGCCATCGCTGCCCAGGTGTTCAAGCTCAGCACCTGTGACATGTGTGAGATCGCAAGGAACAGCGTCCTGCAGTGCGGCCTGTCCCACGAGGTGGGTGTCCTGTCCCCTGAGGGGCATCCTGTCCCCTGAGGGGCATCCTGTCCCATGAGGGGTGTCCTGTCCCATGAGGGGTGTCCTGTCCCATGAGGGGTGTCCTGTCCCATGAGGGGGGTGTCCTGCAGAGTGTCCTGTCCCATGAGGGGTGTCCTGTCCCCTGAGGGGGGTGTCCTGCAGTGTGTCCTGTCCCATGAGGCGGGTGTCCTGCAGTGTGTCCTGTCCCATGAGGGGTGTCCTGTCCCATGAGGGGTGTGTCCTGCAGCGTGTCCTGTCCCATGAGGGGTGTCCTGTCCCATGAGGGGTGTGTCCTGCAGCGTGTCCTGTCCCATGAGGGGTGTCCTGTCCCATGAGGGGTGTGTCCTGCAGCGTGTCCTGTCCCATGAGGGGGGTGTCCTGCAGTGTGTCCTGTCCCATGAGGGGTGTCCTCTGCCACATCGTGGATGTCCTGTCCCACGCAGGGGGGTCCTGCAGTGTCTCCTGTCCCACGAGGTGTGTGTCCTTCTGGGGTGGTCCTGCCCACGGCCTGAGAACGGCACCAGCTCCGCTCGTGGGCTCAGGGCTTCCCTCGGGCGCTGCCAGCGGGGCTTCTGAGGTCGGTACCGCTGTCTTTCCCTCTGGCAGGAGAAAGTGAAGTTCCTGGGTGAAAAATACGAGGAAGACGGGCCCGATGGCAATGACATTCGGAAGACGAACGTGGCCCAGATCCGCGTGGCCTATCGCTACGAGACCTGGTGCTACGAGCTCAACCTCATCGCCGAGGGGCTGAAGAACGAATAGGCGGGGGCCGGACCGCGGGGCCGGGGCCGTGCCGGACTGTGAGGGAGGCCGGGGCAGCGCAGTAAAACCCCGTCTGTGAAGCGGCTCCGAGCGACAGAGTGAAAGGGGACGGGACTGTGGCCTGAGTGACAGCCACGCCAGCCAATGGGCGATGGCTCTGTGTGCCTTGGGGCAGGGTGAGGGTGGGATCTCGGTCTGAGTGACAGCCACAGCAGCCAATGGGCTGAGGCTCCGTGAGCGCCGGGAGTGTCCTGCGGGAGCGTCCTGCGGGAGCGGACCGGGGCTGCGGAGAGACGGGACGGGGCGCGGTGGGGGCGGGGAGAAGGCGGGATCACAGCTTGAATGATGGCTACAGCAGCCAATGGGGGGTGGTTCCGTGCGCGCCCGGAGCGTCCTGCGGGAGCGGGGCCGGGAGCGGGCCGCGGCCGCGGTGAGATGGGGCCGGGGGCTGCGGGACCGGTTGGGGGCTACGCCGGGAGGGCGAGCGGGTGGCCCGGGGGTTTGGGACTCCCCGCAGTCGCGGCCGGACTCGGCGCTGCAGGCTCCGAGGAGTCCCCGTGTCCCGGCTGCGGACAGGCGGGCAGCGGCCGGTGCAGCATCTTGCCCGTGTCTGACGGGCCGGAGGAAGCAGGTGCTGCTCCCGCTGCCCGGAGGAGACGCAGCTCGCCAGGGGAGCCGGGGTTGGGGTGGGTTCGTCTCCCCCACTCGTGCAGATGCCTGCGGGGAGGGTGCCGGAGGAACCCAGCCGGGGGTGTCCGGTGCTGGGCACAGGCGGGAGGGCCCCGCTGGCCATCGGGGAACGCTTCTCCCGTGAGGGCGATGGAGCGCGGGCTGCCCGGGGCTGCTGCTGCGGGTGTCTGCCCGCAGGGATGGCCAGAAGCCATCGTGCTGTCGGTGCCCCTGTGTGAGCAGAGCAGGTCACACCTGCAGAGGGTCTCTCCCACCGCCCCGTTCTGTGGCTCTGTGCGGAGCTGTACGCGCTGCTGGGCTGTGCTGGGTTAGGGCTCACTGGGTGTTTGTGCTTTCTTGCACTGAGGTGCGTGGGGCTGGATGGGTACAGAGCTCCCTGGGCACGCTGGGCCAGTCTCCCCTTGCCTTCCCCGGCTTGCTGCATGCACACAGCCCTCTGTTCTAGTGATATGGCCTGGCTGGGAGGGTACCTGGCTGTGACAGAGCCCAGGCTCTGCTGGAGAAATTCCTCCTCGGAGCTGGGAGTGATGGAAGAAAAGTAGAAGAGAAGTTGCAGGAAAACCAGCCCCTGGAAATGTGTATTTGAGCACCGGTGGCTGGAGGATCTGACCTGGATGTGACCTTGAGTCCTAGTGCTGTCCATTGCTACTTGGCAAAGTTTTTATCTCAGTCTTCTCAGTTGTAATAATCTAACATGGATATGACTCAGTGGGCAGCTCTGGAACACATTATCTGAATGGTGTCTGAGAGGTTTTCTGGTGCTGCCTTGGTCTGCACCCTTTGAACCTCCTGGAGCAGCTGCCTGGGTGCTGCTGAGACATTCCCAAAGGAATGAGTGGTTGGTTGTGGCCCCACACAGCCTGTCTGGTGTGGCCCATGTAAAGCCACACAGGCTTTGTGACTTTCCTTTGGAACCTCACCTCTGATGGTGGCACTGAGGAAGTGCTCCAGGATAAATTGTGATTGATTTTTAACTCCATGCCCAGCTTGTGCCTCATTTCTGGTGTGCAGCTGCAGCATTCCTGGGGCTGGCAGCCAGCCTGGGCTGTAGGGGCTGAGTCAACTGCTGTTGTCAGTATTGCTACCCTGGGCATTCAGATCCTGTGAGTCAGGTCAAAACCCCACGACTTTAAAAATAGTACATTGTGGGTTTTGTCCATGGGCACCCTGGTGTAGCAGCCTTCAGGGCTTACATGTTGGAAGTGCTCTGGTTTGGGGTATTTTTATAACTTGCTTTCAGGAAGTTGAATTTCATTACTTCAGAAAAGAACAGTCAGTAGAAAATTCATAGGACCCATGAGGGTCAGACTTAACCTCCTTTTTGCTTTTGCTGTGTAATTGGGATTAGCAGCACATTTTCTCTGTCCAGGGGCTGTGGCCATGGATCTAATGAGGCAGAACTGCTCCTCAGTAGGAGATGCAGCAGCATGGAAGGAGTTAATACCTCGTGGTTAGAGTAGCTTTGTATCGAGATGGAAATGACTAAGCACTCTGCATTCCTGGAGAGTTACTTATTTTGATATAAAATCTGCTCGTTTGGTACTGCCCATGTCTTTGAGGCATCAGCATGGCAGAGCTGTTCTGAGGAGCATCAGGATTCTTCTGGAGAGGAGCAGGATGGGAGTAGCTGAGAGCTCTGGAAGGGCTCCCTTCCCTCCAGGAACGAGCTGCCAGCTTCCCTAGGCTGCACAAGACCAGAAACTGCTTTTTATTTGGCTGCTAACACAGGAGGCTTGGTGACAAGGGCTTGGGGTGGTTTAGGACAGCACAGCTTTCACAAAAGGACTGAGATTGCCTCAGAGCTGCACGGGCTGGTCCAGGCAGTGTTTGTGTTCCCAGGAGCAGGACAAGGTAAGGTGCTGTGTCAGTGCCTCTGCTCTCTCTGTGCCTCTGCTGAGGGTGCTTGGGTGCTGGGGGTTTCCAGCAGCACAGGAAGGGGGGGGCTGACCTCAGCACTAGGCAGGGATTTATTTTGGAACAGCAGAACTGGCAGCTTTCTCTCCTTGGGAATGTGGTTTCAGGAAATGGAATTGTCTTGAGGCTTTGCATGGAAAATGTGTAGTGTGCTCTCTGGATTTCAGGGCTGGAAAAAGAGTCAGGGCTACCTGTCATGTGCTGGGAACGTGCCTTATTCTTCTGCTTTGGGAGCTTCCAAACAGTGTGGATCAGAGAGGCAGTCTTTTGGCAGAAATGGGTGGTGTTTTGTCTAGAAATTATGTAATTTCCCCCCAAACTGCTGCTTCCAGTGAAATAATTCAGTATTCTTAACTACACTGATCTCCTCTAAGTCCTGGTGCAGTAAGGATGATGAATTTGGCTTCTCTGGAAATACTGGGAGGCACACTGGGGCCACTGAAGGAGTTTGGAAGGGGAGGTCAGGATGGAAGCAGTCACAAGTCTGGTTATTCTGTGTCAGGAATGATTTGTGCAGTGCTTGATACAAGTGCTGGCTGCTGACCCAGGTGGTCTCTGCCAGCTCTGTGTCCTTGAACTGTGTTTTATCCTGTCCTGGACTACATTTGAGAGTTACTTAACTTGGATCACACCACCCCAGTGTGCTCTTTCTTCACCAAAGATCAGTCTCTGCCCTTGCCTGGGCTCACGTGATGAGCTGAGATCCAGTGCCTGGTTCTTGATGGCAAGCCTGGGCAGGTGAAAAGCTGCATTCCTCTCTTCCTTGGATGGATATTTTGGAAGAGACAATCCAGGGGTGCAGCACTGAGCAGGGAGAACTTTAGGCTTGTGCTCAACTGTCTGTGGATCCCATTCCTGCATGTCCAAGGCCGTGTTGGACAGAGCTTGGAGCAACCTGGGACAGTGGAATGTGTCACTGCCCTGGCAGGGGGTGGAAGGAGATGAGCTTTGAGGTTCTTTCCAGTCCTGCCCAACCCGTTCTGGGATTCTGGAGTTCCATGTGCTGGCCAAGGCTGAGCTTCTCCTCCACATTTCTCAGCTCCTGGTTGTGCCTTACCATGGGAGCAGGGACCTGGGCAGTGGGAGAGGGAAGTGGATCTGTCTGTCTGTCTGGCTGGCTGGCTGTGTGTCTGGCTGAGGAAGCTGCAGCACAGGCAGTTTTTGTTGCAGCCATGGCAGGAAGGATGTGGGGCGGGCTGGCAGCCAGCATAGCTGCCCAGCTTGGGCACAGCAAGGGTGGACCCACCTGGAAAGCTGTGCAGGGCTACTCACCCTCCTCTGAGCAGTCATTTGTCCCCATGGATGGTGGAGGGTGTCAGGGAAAGGTTCTTCCCCAGAGGGTGCTGGCACTGCCCAGGCTCCCCAGGGAATGGGCACAGCCCGAGGCTGCCAGAGCTGCAGGATTGTCCTGTGCAGGGCCAGGAGGAGTTGGACAGGATGATCCTTGTGGTTCCCTTCCAAGTGTGATCCATGATTCTCTGCCAGGCTGCTCCCAGAGGAGCTCACAGCCAGAGCATTTAGGAGGAAGCAGCCAGTGCTGCTGGAGTCAGTGCAGCTGTGGGCATGGGCTGGACTGGGTCAGTGCTGGGATGAACCCCTGCTGCACACCATGAGATCCTTTGGGTTCTGCTCCCTGTGCCAGCCCTGCATCCAGCAATGCTGGGCTTGAAGGTTTGACAGCCCCTGGAGGATCCTGGGGTGAAGCTGGGCTGCTGGGGAGGCTGTTTGAGCCCTGTCCCCAGGCAGGGCCTGTCCTTTGCCAGCTGGGTCCTGAGAGTGTCCTGGAGCTGCAGCAGTTGAGTGGCACAGCAGAGGGAAAGCTGCTTTCCTGTCTGCTAATCAGGGCTGTGCAGACACACAGAGGGGAAGGATGGCTCTGCTCTGGCTCAGGATGTTTTGGCAGCAGTGCCTATTTATAGGAGAGGGCAGGGGCCCCTCGCTGCAGTGGGAAGAGGGTCTGCAGTGGCTAGGAAGCACTGGCTGGAATGCTGATGAGGGACAGAGGGCTGATGATGGAGCAAATATGCCCAGCTTGGGGCTTACCCAGATTGTCCAAGTTTATCCCATTCACTGCTGAGTGGGAGAGTTACCAGCAGCTGTCTGGGACAATGGGCTGAGCCATTCCAGCCTGCAGGAGCCCATGCTGTGGAGACAGGGAGCTGCTTCCCACAGCAACTGTGCTGCTTTGGTAGAGGGGGAGAGTGCAGCAGAGGCAAGGCTTGGTGCCATGTGTGCCCAAACCATGCCTAAACTGCCTGGCAGCCCTGGGATGTCCTTGACCAGTGAGCTTTCTCACTAGTGCTATCAAGGAGATCTGCCAAGGGCAGTTCTTTGCTTTTAATTGCACTGCAGATGCCTCTGCCAAGCAGATCAGCAGCTCCAGGATAACCCCGAGCCCTGGAATTTGAGGTGTGGTCCCAGCAGTGGGCAGGGTGTGGGTCTGCTGTGGTGGGGCCTCTCCACACCCAGCCTGGAGAGTGGGACATGACCCTTTGCCGGGCAGGTTTAAGCTCCTGTGTCTCCCAGCGTGGTTTGCTGCCCATCCCTGGCTCTGCCCACTCTGCCAGGCTGTGGTGACTCAGTGCTGGCCGGGTGTGGTGGCAGTGGCTGTGGAGGACACGTGCCCAGAGTGGCAGTGGCAGCTGGAGCCTGAGCACAGGCTTGGTGTGACTGTGGCCCCTGGTCCCACCTGGAGCAGGTCTGGCTGCTTTCTGCAGGGATCCTCTGCTTTTGTGCATGTGTGGGATTCTGCTGTTTCCCTGCCTTTGCAGGGAGATTCTTGGTGCCAGGGGAATGTTACCAGAGGCAGTGTGGCCCCTGGCCTGAGCTGAGCACTTGTCTCCTGCTGCAGAGGGAGGTTGTTAAATACAGCTGGAGGGCTGGAACTTCTGAAATGGGATAACTGCCCAGAGAAAGGGAGGAATGGGGCTTGTTAGAGCCTCTGAGCTGCTGTCTTCTGTCCAGGATGAGTTTTCACCTGTGCTGGCATATTTGGGAATATTGGGGATGCCTTGTGAGCTCCAGATAGAGCCAAAGGGCTCCAAGGCTGAGGATTCCACTCATGAGATGTCTGTACTGAGGCCGTGCTGGACCTGCAGGTGCTGGCTCTGTACAGCCACCCCAGTTCTCCCTGGTGGTTTCCCCACATTCCTTGCTGGATTTTCTGGAGGATGTGTGCTGTATCCTCTGGATTACACATGTGGGAAGTCTCAAAGAGCACAGCTCCTGTTTGTGCAGGCTCTGCTTGGCTGGGAGAAGCCAAGGGTGTTTCTTTAGCATTCCTTCTCTGCTGGTCTAAACATGGGGTGATTTTTCACATGAAGATGAAAACTCACCTGTTTCTTTTGCCTTTTGAAATTCCCCTGGCTGCAAGCCACAGGCTGGGCACCACTGCCCTCCAGTCTCTTGGATGGCAAATTTAGGTCAGGTGTTGGCAAACAGAGAACAAGGCAGGTTTTCACTTGTGTTGTGGAGCAAGAGAGCACTTCTGGGAGGAGGATGCACTCTTCCCCAGCCACCACAGCTCTTCTCATCCTGTGTGAAGCAGCAGCTCCTCTCTGGAGAGGCAGATGTGGTTCCTTTCTCCTAGAGCTGTCCTGGTGCCTCGTGTCCTGCTGTGTCTCTGCTGAGTGGGGAGCTCAGGTGCCACAGGGATTTGTCTCTGCTGCCTGGGCATCAGGAGGAGCTGCACTCCTGCAGGAGGGCTGGCTGAGATCCACGCTGCTCTGTTCCTCTGCCATTAAATAATTTCCTTGAGTTTGCATGCCTGGGATCCCTCAGGGTGTTCTGTGCCTGCTGTGTTTGTTTTTGAAGCTGGTGAAGCCTCAGCTCCCTTTCCATGTGTGCACAAACAGCCCCTGTGGGGAGTGAGCTCTGGAAGCCTGTCCTGAGCACGTGGTGGATGTGATTTGGGGAGGAATGTTCTGCAGCCACTGCCAGGAGTTGCTGGGACTTTGGGGAGGGGAGCATGGCTGGGGTGCTGACACCCAAGGGGACAAAGGTGATACAGAGACTCCATCATCAGAAGGCATGAAAAGCACTTTATTATTAGAAATCCACAGTTCTTATAGAAACAGTGGTGGACCTAAGACCTGATTGGTCTTTAGGAATCTTCTCTCACCTGGTGGTCAAGAAGGGATAACTCCTTCTTGTAAACATCTTTGACAAACAGAGATTGCCTGCCAGGTGCAGAGATTGGGATAATAATTGGTTAAATTCTTTCTCTGAGCTTTCTCACAGCTTCCCAGGAAAAACCTGGGAGAGCTCTGTATCTCTCTGTTCAGAGGACATTTTCACCATTTTCCCCATTTTTGTGATTTTTCTCCCCAGGAAGTGACATCTGCCCAGTGAAGGTGGAGGAGCTGGGTTCAGGCTGGGTTCGGGATCAATTTTGGGTCATTTCTAATCCAATTTTCCTCATTTTTTCACCATTTTAAACCAAATTTTTCACCATTTTCTCCCCATTTTTCCCATTTTTGTGATTTTTCTCCCTAGGAAGTGACATCTACACAGTGAAGGTGGATGAGCTGGGTTTAGGGTCCATTTTCTCCATTTCTAATCCCATTTTCTCCATTTTTAGACCATTTCTTCACTCATTTTCTCCATTTTTTCACTGTTTCTTCCCAAATTTTCACCATTTTTTCTCAAATTTTGTGATTACCACAGAGTGCAGCTGATGGCTCTTGTTTTTGCCTGCAGGTGTGAGCTGCCAGCCCCGACTCCGTGACACCGCCGGGCACTTGGGAGCGTGGTGCCAGCTTTGATGTGTGCAGGGCACTGCAGGACGTGGCCAGGGTTGGGCATGGGCTGTGTGTGAGCCCTGTGGCCCTGCCATGCACCCCGTGGGGGCTGGGGACAGCAGCTTCTCCCGCGGGGCCCTGCAGAGCCAGACCCTGTCCCGCAGCCACTGCCGCAACATCAAGCAGAAGATCTCGCAGTGGGAGGGCAGGACACGGAGCTGCCCCAGCAAGGACAGGCCCCAGCCCAAGGACTTTGGAGTCAAGTATGAGCCCAGCTGCAATGCACTACCCAAAGTGAAGGCAGAATGCACAGAGAATGGCAGAAGGGCTGGCTCCAAAGATCCAAAGAGCCTGGGGTTGGATTTCAGGGAAGGTGCACGGAGCTGCTGGCAGACCGGGGGCTGTGGTGGCCCAGCCAAGGAGAAAGGAGAGGGGCAAACAGGCTTCCTGAGCCCGGGGGTGACACTGCCCCCAGGGAACTTCTATACCTCACAAGCTCTGTGGAGGAGAGCAGATCCCCCCCTGCCTGGCAGAACCTCTCCTGTTGCCTTGGACCTCCAGAGGAAGCGAGGCAGCTCTGGCTCCACGGAAAGAGAACTGCAAATCAAAGGAGTGGACACTCTCTGCAGGGCAGAGAGGAGCTTGAGAAACATTTACTCTGAGGTTGAGGGGCAAGAGGAGGAGGCAGCTCCTGATCCACCACCCAAACCCCGCAGGACTTTCCGCTACCTGGCAGAGAAGGGTGCTGGTGGTCGTAGAGCTGCCAGTGCCACCAGGGAAGGTCCCCTGCAAAAGCAGTGTGGAAGGGACTTGGTGTCATCCTCCAACAACCCTGAGAAGAAAATAGCCAGCAGGAGGATCAGAGGGAGAGCCCAGAGGTACGTAATCCATCTCTCATGTCTGAAACATTTCCTTAAATCACTTTCTAGATGGGTTTAAGGAGTTTGCTTGGCATGATGGCCTTGTGGAGTGCTGCTGGTGGTGATGCCTCTTTTCATGGGGAAAGGATGTTCCTGGGTGAGAGTATCCTGCTTTTGCTGCTGACAGTCTTGCAAGGAAGGCTCCAGGTTCCAAACAGAAGTCAGCCCACGCCTTAGAACAGAGTGGAGTGACAATATGCTGGCCCCAGGGAGAGCTCCCTGCCTGCTGCTTGCCCTCAGCTGCAGTTTGGGGATGGCAGAGTAGCTTTCTCTTGGCCCACTGTGGCTGCTGAGTGTTTGGCTTTTCTGGGAGTGAAAGATTCTCTTGTTGCTCAAGGCTGGAGGCTGTGGGTACTTCTCTTGCAGTAGGTTTGGCTGGTTCTCCCTCTTTCCCATACCCTTCTGAGGTGGCTTGATGCAGATCCTGCTCAGAGATGAGTGCCTGTGCTAGAATGGTGTGCACAGTACCAGCAGAGATGTGACTTGAGGTTCTGAAACCTTCCACTGTGGCAAAGTGTGCAGCAAAAACCCAGATTTGTGATGATGATGGGCTAAATCCTTGCCAGCTCTTCTGTGACCTCAGTGCCCTAATTTCAAAATAGTGGCCAAGTGGATGGAAATGCCAATCCACAACACCTTGAGCACCAGTAGGAGAGGCCAGTAGGAAGCAGTGCCCTGGTTCTGAGCTGCTGCAAGTCTGTAAAACATGGTTTGGGTTCTTGCCTCTGACAGAATGGGGCTGGCCATGCCTGCTTGGAGTGTGCTTGGCCACGGAGCCTCCAGCTCCCTTTCTTGCTTAATAAATATCCCAAAGTGAGCAGAACTCACTTGGTGTGCTGGCTTTCACTGGGATAATTTTCTTCTTGGCATGTTGGGTGCTGCTGTGTTTGGGGGTTGTGATGAAAATATTGGTAACACAGCAGTGTGAGAGCTGTGTTCCCCCAGAGCTGGGAAGGAACACAGCAGGGATGGCTGATCCCAAGGATGTTCCAGACCCTGTGATGTTCTGCTCAGCAGTAAAAACTGGGGAAGAAGCAGAAAGGGGGGAAATTTGGGGTTTGTGTTCCCAAGTCACCGTTACACATGCTGGAGCCCCTGGACATGGCCAAACACCAAGGGAAATAGGGAATTAATCCCTTGTTTTGCTTTTCCTTGCTTCTGCAGCTTTTGCTTTACCTTCCAGACTGTCTTTATCTTGACCCATGCACGTGTTTTCTCTGTTTACCCTCTGATTCCCTCCCCCATCCCACGGGCTGGGAGCGAGGGGCTGAGCTGCTGCCTGGGGTTAGACCTCAAGCATTGGAAATGCGAGCCCAGAGTGGAGCATCCGTGTGCTGGAGGGCCACACTGTGTGTGGACTGCAGACAGCAACTCCAGCAGGTGCCTTTAGAAGCAGTCACCCTGGTTTTCCTCTAGGAAATCTTTTGAGTTTGAGGACATCCAGGGCTTCCGCAAGCGCTCGGCGGGCGGCGGCTCCCACAGACCCCGGGAGGAGACAAATGGCACGGCAGGATCCAGGCTGCTCTGCACTCAGTCTGAAGACAACATCTACGAGGACATTATCTGTATGTGCCTGGGCTTCTTGGGGTGTCCTCACTGTGGTTAAGGGTGGCACTTGTGCTGGGGAGGGAGGAGTGAAGGTGAGGATGCATCGAGGCTCTTTCCAGCTCTGGGGTTTTTAAGGTTTTCCCCATCTGGGGTTCTTTGTTGGTGTTTGTGACATCTGTGTGTGAACAGCCTGATTTCAGATGTCATGGGAGGTCACTGGAGTTGGCCTGTGCTGAATTGGTTTCTTTATTAGCCCTTGGAATGCTTTGCTTGAGTTGCACAGAGATCAGTGTGAACACTGCCAAAATGAGCTGCTTTGCAATAGAGCTGCTTGCTCTGCAGGGGAAGAAGTGTTTTGTTCTGCTGAGTCCATGTACAGTTTGCCAAGTTGATGGCAGTGGGTTAGAAGGATGTGGTGGGAGCCTCATCCAACTTTAAACAGGTCTCTCAGACCCTGTTATTGTCATGTTCTCCCCACTTATAGCCCTGGCTGAAATTACAGGGCTTTATCTCCTTCATAAATCCCCATCCAATGCTTTTTCCAGGTCCTACAAAAGACCATCCCTATGAAGATATCAGAGCACTGCCCTTGCCCCTGTGGAAGGTCCCATCTGTGTGGAAGCTGCCCCCTCCCCGCAGCATCAGCAGGGCTCCCAAGGTAGGGTGGGGGGATTGAAGGGTCAGGTGTTTGCAGAACCATTCCCACAGGGCTCTCATTTGTGCTCAGCCTCACATTCCACACTGCAGTTCATTGGTTTGCTTTATTGTTTTATTGCTTGTTATCACTGTAAATAATATATAATGTAAATAATGAACAGCCATGGCAGCTGATTAAGCTGCTAAGGAGCAAAAGAGTGGGAACAAGAGAGATTTGGTGAGAGGCTTGAGTGGGGAGGTGGGATGGAGACTTGGTAGAGCAGATTTACCAGCTGTAATCTGACTCCTCTGCCTGTGACCTTGGACCAAAGCTGGATCTCATGTTTAACTATCTCTTCTGCTTCTGTTTTCCAGCCTCCCCCAAAACCTCCCTTCCTCAGCCGTAAGTCCCTGGAGCTGAAGCCCTCCCAGACAAATTTCCAGGGGAAGGTGGGGAAGGAGACCTCCCTGCCTGTCACTCTGTCTGAGTGGAAGCTGTTCCAAGCAGTGGAGGCTGCCAGCAGGAGAAAGAACCTGCCCTGGGTGAGATTTAAATCTAAAACTTCACTTCTTGCCTGGCATTTCAAGCTCTTGCTGCTTTACAAGTGCTTTGTGAGTGGCCACAGAGCTGTGGGCCAGGCAGGTGATTGCTGCTTGGCACTGCTGCTCCAGCCATTCCCTCTCCAAGTGGCAGGGCTGGTGTTTGGGGGTCTGAGTGCCAGTTCTAGCTGGGACAGTGGTGGTTTTGTTGGTCAAGAATCACAGTGGTGTTTTTGTGGGCAGACAAAAGTGCTCAGTGTTGGCCTGGAGGTCAGGGCTGTGTGTGAGCACAAGCCCTTCCTCGTGCTTTGTCACCTAAGCCTTGTTCCCAGTGTTTCCATGGAGTGTTGCTGCTGGGTTTGTGCTCTTGAGAGCTCCAGGGGCAGCTCTGCAATGCTGTATGCACGTGTCCCTGCTCCCAGTGACTTCCCAGGCTGATCCTGGTGTTCCACTGCAGGCCCTGAGCTGTGGGAGAGTTGTGGGGCCCTTGGTTACTTGGAATGTTGGCCTGGAGTTCTGGACTGGCACCAGGAGCAGCTGTTTCACAGTTTAAGGGTGCAGAGGAACTCTCAGGGATAAGAGCATTTCACAAAGCCTTCATCCAGCTGTCCCTTCTGGCCTCTCCCTCCTGCCTGGCTGCAAAGTCAGTTATGCAGCTGAGGCCAGAGGGGTGAGGAAGGCTTTCAATGCACATTCAAACTGTTCAGTTTGGTGCCTTGGGAAGGCTTCTAGATCCTCCTGTTGGTTACCAGCTCACATCCCTCTGTGACAAAAGGCACCACGTGCTGTGGAAGGACAGCTGCAGCTGCCACTGTGGTGGCACTTGGTGCATGGGACTGAAATTCCAGTTGTGGTAGTGAGAAAGACTTCTTTTTGCTGTGCTAAAATCATTTCACTCCAGCAGATCTTTATTTCATCTGAAAATCACGTGTATTTGCTCAGATTGCACAAGACTGTGAGGTAGAGTTGGACAGCTGCAAAGGACTTTTCAAACCTTTAAAGTGCTTTGGAGTATCAAGTAACTTCTGTCTGTGTTTTTAAACAAATTTTAGGTCTGGAAAATCAGGAAGGAGATGGCAAGATTATAAAAAATGCTGTGATGGAGAGTATCTCTCATTTGGAGAGGGAAAATAAAATGTTCTCCAAAAGCAAACCTATTCCAAAAATCTGGTAACAATTTACATGCAGGAAGAGCACTTTACTCTCTTTGCTCAGGAGGAATTGAGCCAAGATTGCTTGAGAGGTTGAGGAAAGGACTGGGGTCTAAAAAGACAAAACCTTTTGCCTAAGAAACGCATGGCTGCCTTAAACACACCCAGGGTGGTGACTCAGCTGCACAAAAATCAGGACAGAAATGAAGATCTCCTAGGTAAGGCTGGGTAAAAAGGAAAGAAGGCAGGTTTGGCAGGAGGAGCACTGCTCTCTGCAGTGGGCTGTTTGTTCCCTGCAGCCTCCTCATGCTGGGAGGGCTGGCTGAGAAAGAAAATGGGGAGAAATCCGTTGGAAAAGGATTCCTAAGCCTGGATTGCTGATCTGGGGATTAAACACTTGAGCTGAACAAACAGGTTCTCTCTAATATATTTCTTTTTATGCTGGATTTGTGATGACAAATGGCTGGGCCCCACCCTCCTGTGTTGAGTTTAATGAATTCTTGAGGCAGGAATGAACTTGACCTGCTCCCTGCGTTTAGGGTAAATCCCTCTTGCCATGAAGTCGCCTTTGATGTGGGGAGTCAGGAGCCCCTGGGGCAGTGGCAGGTGAGGGGAAAGCACAGAGCAGGCTGTGACAGGGACACAGAAAGTGTCAGGACTTTGGCTGTAAGGCTGCTGTGACCAGTGGAAGGAGGATTAGCAGCACCAATGCAGTGTCAAAGTGCTGACCCTTCTTTCATGTCTGTGCTTAGTCTGCACTGGGCTGGGCTTTTACCCAGCTTTTTTCTCCCACTGGTCCAGGTGTGTGGTCCTGCAGCAGAGCCAGTGTTCTGTCCCACTGTCTGTTTTCATTTGTGCAAAATCACAGAATGGTTTGGGTGGAAAGGCCCTTAAATTGCTCCTCATTCCACCCCCTGCCATGGCCATGGACACCTTCCACTAGAGCAGGGTGCTCTGAGTGCATCATCCTCTCATTCCAGCAAACACCTGGGGCAGGGCCTGTGCCTGGAGCAGCCTCCCTTGGCCTTTAGGAGACTTGAGCTGACATCAACCACAGCAGCAAACTCAAAACCCAACCCCCAAGCTACAGTGAGAGAGCTCTGCTTTTTCTGGGCTTGGAAGGAGTTGGGGTGCTGGGGAGCATGTTCTGAGTGCTCTGTGCTGCAGGGTTTGAGATGTTCTTGCAAGTGCCTTTGCATAGAAAATGGAGATCTTATGCCAGACAGTTTGTCACTTCTATTTGGGAAGGCAAGTGTGACAGTTTGCAGAGTGCTTGTGCAGTCTGGTGCCAGCTTTGAGCTGTGCTGACAGGGATCTCTCTCTTGCAGCAGAAATCTGTGCTCATTCTTTATGCAGTGAGCTGGGCTAGAAGGAACCTCTGAGCCGGGGTTCCTGCAGGGTTTGGGCAGCTTTCTCCAGGTCCTGGGTGGTGGCTGTTGGGCTGCCCTCCTGTTGGCACCTGGAGCCTTCTCTGGACCCTCACATTAACCTCTGCTTCTGCTTTGGATTTCAGCTGGTACTAAAAATACAGGAGATCTTTGATTCCAAGCGTGGAAAGAAGAAGGTGAAGCTGCTCAGTCCTGCTGGGAGAGAAGCAGCTCAGTGAAAGGTACTGGGGTCTCCAGCACCACTGTCTGTGCTCTAAACACCTTGAGTGGCACAATTCCTCTGCCCCTGGCCTGGCACCTCCACCTCATGCTGACTCAGCAGTGCAACCCCCACACCTGTGGCTGGAATTGAGCTTTCAGCTCAAGGAGCACCTGCCTAACCCCAATTTAACACTGTCACAAGGAGGGGATTCTGAGCCTGGGTTAAAAGTGCTTTTTCAAAAAAAGCAGGTTAAAGCAAAAATTCTTCAGAAAACCACTTGGCATGAGAGCTACCAGTGACTCCTGCACTCATTGTGTGCCTTGTTCTGACTGTGTAGGGTCTTTATTTATAGTTATTCTGTTCAGCAGCTCTGTTAAGTTTTGTAGCAGCCTCCACCAACCTGGTTTGTGTTGTCTGCCCATGTTCAGCCGACCTGCAGGTCACTCACTGGCACCTCTGGCTTGATATCAGCTCTGCTTTCTGCAGTTTGCTGTTGGAACACATTTTCCAGCTGCCCTTGGCTGATGCTTTGGGCAGGCTTGGTGGGCAGCCCTGAGGGATGTTGATCTGATGAGTCTCAGGTTGTCTCTCTTTCCCAACTTTGGGTGTTGCCCATCTTCCTTCTGCATGGCTAATAAGTGAAAACTGTGTTTGTTTCAGGTGAAACCAGCGGGAATGAAAGCGATACGGAAAATCAGCCCAAAAGTGAGTGAATCACAGGGCTGGTCCTGTCCCACAGCACTGCACCCTTGGCTGGGGCCCTGCTGGGATGAGCTGACATGTGGGGATCTGCTGAGACAGGGCCAGGGAGCCTCTCAGAGGCCACAGGGCCAAGTCTGGGAGCTGCTGCTGTGACAAACCAGCCTCTGTTTCTGCCCTTTCCCCTGAGCTCTTGAGGTTTAATGCCATTAATCTGTCAGTCAGCAGAAGCAGGGTCATTTCTGGGCTGGTAGGAGGTTGTTCCTGATCACCTTTGCTGCTG
This sequence comes from Serinus canaria, assembly GCF_022539315.1. NCBI lineage: Eukaryota > Metazoa > Chordata > Aves > Passeriformes > Fringillidae > Serinus > Serinus canaria. The sequence goes on from NC_066339.1 coordinate 2,787,601, forward strand.
CTGCTTGAGGTTATTTCCCTCCTGATTCCTTCCTTTGCTTCTGTTTTATGTAATGCTGTGAAATGCCCTTTCCTCTGGGGAGAATTCACCTGGGTATTTGTCTGGTTCCAATGTCCTGAGCTGGATCATAGACCCAAAGTCCAGACCTGAAACACCTACTTGGTTTTGGGTGCTTTTAGCTTCCATGTGAAGGCAGATTAAACAAAAAGATCTGGCACAGGTGCCCAGAGCAGCTGTGGCTGCCTCTGGATCCCTGGCAGTGCCCAAGGCCAGGCTGGATGGGGCTTGGAGCACCCTGGGACAGTGGAAGGTGTCCCTGCCCATGGCAGAGGGTGGCACTGGATGAGCTTTGAGGTTTCTTCAACCCAAACCATTCAAGGATTCTATGAATTCTATGATTCTATTCTATGATTTTATTTTAGGTGTTTCATTTACTTGGAGGGAAACATTCAAAAGGCTTTAATTTGGAATGAAAAGTGAAATTCCCATTTCTTTATGTAAATGAGAGTAGTGGAGAGTGAAGAACCTCAGCAGAAATACTGAGATTTCTTCAGAAAGATTGAGTCACTGCCTGATGGAAGAGTTGTTTGAGAGTGTCTAGAATGTGTCACAGGAATTCTGACATCAGAGGGCTGTGCCTGTGTGAGCCTGTGCTGCCTCTCAGGACAGCCCAGCCTGGGGGTGCCTCTGCCTCTCCTGAGTGCCCCTGGTGTTTGGAGTGGCTCCCTGAGTCCTGGCAGCTCCTGACCTGCATGGAGCAGCTGGCCTTCACTGCCTGGTACCCCGTTGTGCCACTCTGAGATGTGTAAGAACATCAGGGTAGCAGGAGAAATTTCAGTTTCTGTCAGGGGGGATTTGCAGAGCTGCAGATTTGCAGGGTTCTGGATTTGCAGGCCAGTGCTCCCATTCTGAATCACAGAATCCTGGAATTGTTAAGGTTGGGAAAGACCTCAAAGGTCATCAAGTCCAGTCATCAACCCAGCACCACTACACCACATCCTCAAGTGCCACATCCACACAGTTTTTAAACCCCTCCAGGGATGGTGATTCCACCACTGCCCTGGGCAGCTTGCTCCAATGATAACAACCATTCCAGTGAAGAAATTGTCTCTAATATCCAAACTAAACCTCCTCCAGTGGAATCTGAGGTTATTTCCTCTCCTCCTGTCATTGTTCCCTGGGGGAAGATCAGCTCTGTGCACGAGGAGCTGACACAGGTTTTATATCCCATGAGGAGCATTTGGATATTGGGCAAATCCCTTTCCCCCCTCTGATGGCAATGCTGAGTCCTTTCTGTGCCCTGTAGGTGTGTGGCAGTGCCAGCCCAGGCAGCTTTGGGGTTTTTTGCTCTCCCCAGGTCGCCACAGGTGCCTGAGGCGCTCGGCCTCCAGGAGGAACCCGCACTACCAGACCTTGGAGAGGGATCTCATCGAGCTCCAGGAGCAGCAGCTCTTTGAGCTCTTCGTGGTGGTGTCCCTGCACAAGAAGGCATCTGAGGTCACCTACACACCACACATCATCCAGCAGTTCCCCAGCAAGGTAGGAGCTGTGTGGGAACCTGCCCAGGGAGCTGCTCAGCTCTGTTTCCCCTCCTGAGCTGCACTGGTCAGGACCTGAGTTTGGGATGTGTGACACCTTGCTCCATTACACACCTAATGTGTGGTGTCAGGAGGTTGTTGAATATGTGTCTTGATAATGAGTTTATTGTCTTTTTTGAACTGCTTTTTTCCTACTTAATTCCAAGTTCATGAAGCCATGGGGTGTTTGATACCAGCTGAAGGAGAGGAAGGAGTGCAGAGCTCTGTCCCAAAGCTGGCAGGAACCTCATCCTGGCAGTCTGTCCTTTACAAACAAGGAGTGAGGCACTGATGCTGCACAGGAATCCCAGGGCTTTTATGCTTATTTGTACTGTTTGGAAAAAGAATGATAATAAAATGGCCAAGCTGTTTGTAGAAGCCCCCAAGACCAGGAGAGCTGTGGGAGTTGAAGCTAAACCAAGCCCTTTGAAATAAGCTGTTCAGCCCAAATGAGTGACAACACCAGGGTGTGACTGAATTATAGCTCAGTGAGCTAAGCTGGGAAGCTGAGATGGAACCTTGGTGTTTCTGTGGTACCAGATGGAGATGAATATTCAGTTGTCAGTGTCTGGGCTCATACCTGCTGCCTTCCACTGAAAACAGAACAGAGCCAGCAATTCTGGCTGTGCCTTCAGAAAGCCAGGGATGATTGAGGAATCTGCATGTCAGATCCACTCAGGGAGGTTGTGTGGGACCCCAGCAGGCCCCACTGTGTCCCAGCTCCTGCTGCCTGAAGGATTTGTGTGCAAATAACTCCAGTGTCTTAAATGTGTAAATGCCTTGGGTTCACAAGAGGAATAAGGAACTACAGCCAGAAAGAGTGCCCAGTGTTCATTTAGTGGGTAAAACTGAACACACCCAAATAACATCTGCTAAAAGTGCAAACTCTGGGGTGTTGGGAGGAAGAAGGGAGTGCAGCAGATTTGGGATTTCCCTGGTGCAGCCTCTCAGTCTGTCCATTGCCTTTGGGAAGGGCACTGCAGGGTTCCCCTCCTGCTCTTTGCTGGCTTTTATAAAGGCACTGACACAAAAAATTATTTTCTCAGATTTCTTTATCTTCTGCTCAAGGGAAAGTGTTTTGGTGAGTGACTTAGATGGGACAGTGGGTCAGACTGGGTGTCTCCCTTCTAATATTAGCTTTGCTTCCAAGTAATCTGCTGTCACCCTCTGCTTTGGGCTGTGTGCCCAAGGACATCTAAGCTTTTGTACAACTGTTACTCTGTGAAAATGCTGTTCTGCTTTCCTAACACCTTGTGCTGTCACAGTTGGGACACTGGAGTAGCCTGGATGTGCTGAGTGCCTAAAATCAACTTCATGCAATAAACTTTCTACTTCTCAGGGGCTTTTCCTGCTTAAATGTGTAAAATTTCCTTACATTTCTTATGGAGCCTCTTACCTGAACACCTTTCTTTTGCCCTTTCTGGGCAGTTTTGAGCATGGAAAGTGTCGTGGAATCCTTGAGGGATTTGATTTGAACCCACATGTGGTGTGGCTGGAACATGTGATTCAGGGACAGTTTTTGCATTTCAGTTATGAGTGATCTGCACATCAAAAGCAGAACACATTCCTGCTCCTATTTGAGAGTTTTCAAATCCCCAGAGGTAGAACCAAGGCAGGCTGACCCAGCCATCATTTGGGAGCTCGTTTCTACATTCATTTCCCAATAAACTTACCCATGCTTGTAGATCCTTACTCCATCCTCACCAAGCTGGGCCATTTTACAAAGGCCTAATCAGCTGGAAAAATGCAAGAGGGAACTGGGAATCTGCTAATGCTCAGAACATGTTCTCCTGTACCTGTGCTTTAGCTATGGGATGGGTCAGCCTTTGGAAGTGTCAGGAAGATGCTTTCTGTATTTTAAATGCACCAACTTCAGTGACTTCAAATGCATCTGTTACCCCTCCAGCCTGACCATCCCTTCAGACCATCAAAGGATACTGAAGAGAGGCTAAAGGTCATTCCCAAATTCTGCTTTCCAGATCCCAAAGACTGGTTCCCTTCATCAGACCTTAAAAGGTAAAGACTTGGTTTTGAACACTTGTGACTGAGACAGGCAATGCTGAGAGCTTTGGGCTGTGCCAGAGGAGCTGCAGCCAGAGCAGGGGAAAGGGGGAAAGGATCCAGGAAATCCCTGTGCTAGGAGGGAGGATGAGGTGTGGAGCTGGGCTAGAGAGCAGCTGCTGCCTTTCCTGTGAACAGGAAGAATTTATCCAAGGCCAGCTGCTGGGGCTGGAAGTGCTTCTGCTGCTCCTTGGCTGAATGGGGAACAGCTGGGAAGGAGGAGAGCTGGAAAAGCTCAGTGAGAGGAGCTGGGAAGGAGGAGAGATGGAAAAGCTCAGTGAGAGGAGCTGGGAAGGAGGAGAGCTGGAAAAGCTCAGTGAGAGGAGCTGGGAAGGAGGAGAGATGGAAAAGCTCAGTGAGAGGAGCTGGGAAGGAGGAGAGATGGAAAAGCTCAGTGAGGAGCTGGGAAGGAGGAGAGATGGAAAAGCTCAGTGAGAGGAGCTGGGAAGGAGGAGAGATGGAAAAGCTCAGTGAGAGGAGCTGGGATGGAGGAGAGATGGAAAAGCTCAGTGAGAGGAGCTGGGAAGGAGGAGAGATGGAAAAGCTCAGTGAGAGGAGCTGGGAAGGAGGAGAGATGGAAAAGCTCAGTGAGGAGCTGGGAAGGAGGAGAGATGGAAAAGCTCAGTGAGAGGAGCTGGGAAGGAGGAGAGATGGAAAAGCTCAGTGAGAGGAGCTGGGATGGAGGAGAGATGGAAAAGCTCACGGGGTGCAAGTTTTTACCCTGAACAGATCCCAAAGTCCTTGTAATCATGCCTTGGCCCTTGTCAGCATGACCAGAAGGAGTCTGTGTGCCTTGTCAGTCTGTCCCCTGAGCTGTGTGGGGAATTTAACCCTGACTCTGCCTTGTTCCTCAGTGAAACCTTTTCCTTCGTGCTGACGGGGGAGGACGGCAGCCGCTGGTTCGGGTACTGCAGGAAGCTCCTGGTGAGCATCTCTGGGAGGGCTAGGGGTGCAGGGAGCACTGTCAGGACATGACTCAGGGCTGCTTTCCCACGTGGGTTGCCCATCCTGTGCTGCTGTGGTGGTGCCAACCCTTGGGATGCAGTGGGAAGGGTCACGATGGTGCCCAGAAATAGCGAAATGGGCTCTGGGCATGAACCAGCTCCTGGAACTGGGTGTTCCTTGAGAACCTTCATAGTTATAAGTGTAGGGGGGGCTGCAGCAGAAGGAGCTCTGCAGATCAGCTGCAGTGTGGGTGCTGGGTTGTTCCTTGCCCCTCTGTTCTCAGCAGAGCTGTTGCTGTTGCCTTTCAGCCAGAAGGGAAAGGGAAGCGCCTGCCCGAGGTGTACTGCATCGTGAGCCGCCTGGGCTGCTTCAACCTCTTCTCCAAGGTGAGCTGGCACAGCCTGTCCCTTGAGCCCTGACAGCCTGCAGGCTCCACAGAGTGACTGGTGCTTCTGTCAGGCTTAGTGATTGCAGCTCATCCCAGGAGAGTGGTGCTTCCTCTCTGTCTTTGCTTTGAGCAGGGAAATAAAATCCCAGTGCTGAGCCTTGTCAGCCAATGCACAAATCCTTCAGCAATTACTGCCAGGTAGGGCCTTCTAATACTTGATGCTACAGAGGGTGCCCCTTCATCCTCTTCTTCTGTGACTTGGAAATGGAAAATCAGTTTGGGATGGGGTTGGATCTCCCCTGTCTTTTTGTAGCACCATGAGGAGGGGAGATAAGGAGGTAAGGACTGGGGAAAGCTGCTGCAGATAAAGGGCAGTTATTGCAGCAGGGACAAGCTTTGATGGAAGATGGTTCTGATTTGTTGGAGCACAGAGTTTCTAGAACAGCATTTCAGGGAGGTTTCTTGGCGAGGGGGATGGGTGTTCCTCCTCCTAACTTCTCTAAATAATGAGAATTTGATTACTACATACAAGACATTTCCTTCCAGTAGCAGGAGACTGGAGAGTTGTGCTCACAGGAAGCTGTTCCTGTTTGACTGTTCAGACATTTGAGATGAATTTCACAGGGGTCCCAAGTGAGGTGGAAGAGAACAGTGGGTCTGTGCTGGAGCCTTCTCCATGGGAGTGATGGATTCTCCCTCTGCTCAGCAGCCATTGTATTTGCTGGGAATGCCCTGACGAAGGCAGGAATGATGAATCTGACTCCATGTTCTCAGAAGGCTAATTTATGACTTTATAATACTATATTATATTAAAGAATACTACACTGTACTAAAGAATATAGAAAGGATACTGAATGTTAGAAAGATAATGATGAAAACTCGTGACTCTTTCCAGAGTCCTGACACAGCTTGGCCCAGATTGGTCAAAGAATGAAAACAACTCACAGCAGAACCCAATGAAACAATCACCTGTGGGTAAACAATCCCCAAACCCATTCCACATGAGCACAACTCAGGAGAAGCAAATGAGATAAGAATTGTTTTCCTTCTCTCTGAGGCTTCTCAGCTTCCCAGGAGAAAAATCCTGGGCGAAGGGATGTTCCCAGAGAATGTGAATGCCACAAGCAGCAGCAGTGACCTGAGGCTCTGTGTGTGTCCCTGCAGATCCTGGATGAGGTGGAGAAGAGGAGGGAGATGTCCCCAGCCCTGGTGCACCCCTTCATGCGCAGCGTGATGGAGGCGCCGTTCCCCGCCCCGGGCCGCACCATCACCGTCAGGAGCTTCCTGCCAGGAGCAGGAGATGAGGTAACACAGGTCAGGCTGAGCTGCCTGCTCTCTCTGGGGCACAGAGGCTCTTTGCAAACTGCACAGTGGTGCCTGGAAATAGTTAGTGTGAAGAAAACATCCTGGGGTTGGAAGGGAGGCTGTCCCAGGGATGTGTTTGCTGTGGAATCATCTGCCATGGAGGTGATTCCCTGCTTCTTGATGAAGAGCTTCTGGGGCTGCCCCTTGCCAGCTGTCTGGGCCATGGGATTCTATGTAAAATCATGGATTCAGAGAATATCCTGAGCTGGAAGGGACCCACAAGGATCACTGAGTTCAGCTCCTGGCACCCCAACAATCCCATCCCTGAGAGCTTTCTCCAAATGCTCCTGGAGCTCTGGCAGCCTCAGGGCTGTGCCCATTCCCTGGGAAGCCTGGGCATTGCCCAGCACCCTCTGAGGGGGGAAGAACCTTTCCTTGATACCCCACCTAAACTTCCCTGGCATGGCTCCAGCCCTTCCCTGGTCCTGCCCCTCAGGAGGAGCTGCTGAGCTCCCTGCTCTGGGCTGCTCCCCAGCTCTCCCTGTGTCTGTGTGCTCCCAGGTGATGGAGCTGTGCCGCCCCTTGGACTCCAGGCTGGAGCATGTGGACTTTGAGTGCCTCTTGCAGTGTCTGAGTGTGTCCCACACCATCCGGGTGTTTGCCTCTCTCCTGCTGGAAAGGAGGGTCATCTTTGTGGCTGACAACTTAAGGTAAGAGATGAGTCTGAGTAGCTGCTGCTGAGGGAGGCTCTCACTGGATGTTATTGTTTGGGCCTGTCCCATGTCCAAGCTTGTCTAGTTTTGCAGTTAGTTCCACTTGAAAACCTTCTGCACTCCCCACACAGCATGTGCATGCCTAGGATTTGGGTTATGCTGTTTACACAAGAGGAGATAAGGGAATGTTTCCTTTTTGCCTCTTTAGCTTGGCTTGATGGTGGTTTTAGCTCCCCATAAGTGAGTTCAGAAGTGGGTGCTTGGGGCCTCTGCTGATGCACAGGCTGTACACGAGTGACACCTGCCCTGAAGGAGACACTGACCACCCTCCCTGTGCTTCTCCCACCTCTCCAGCACTCTGTCTAAATGTGGGCACGCTGCAGTGGCAACACTTTACCCCTTCACCTGGCAGCACACCTACATCCCTGTCCTGCCAGCTTCCATGATCGACATCGTGTGCTCTCCGACCCCATTCCTCATTGGCATCCTCTCCTGCTCCCTGCCACAGCTCTGGGACCTGCCCCTAGAGGAGGTGAGGATATGTGAGACACAGACACTGTCAGTGGGATGAGGCTGACATCTCTGGAATAATCTCTGGATTCTGTCTGAGTATAAACTCTCAAAGTTCTCTGAGCCGCTTGGTGAATTTGCCAGATAAATGTCAGGATGTTCCAGCACTGTCAAAAATAAATAATACTCACTGTTCTCAGAGACAGGCTGCACCCATGCAAAACTTGTGTTTTGTGTGTGACAGCCCTATTTAAAAAACATCCCACATCTAAAAAACAAATTAAAACCTGGGGTTTTTTTCTCTACAGCAACATACCTGGTTATGAGTCAGTGTGTTTTCTGTCTCCCCAGGTTCTGATTGTTGATCTTTGTGCTGACAAGTTCTTGCAAGAGGTGAGTGAAAAAACAGTACCAGTAACTTGTGGGTTCATGCCAGGAAAAGGCATTGATGAAAAAAAAAAAATAAAAAGAAATCAGGAGAAGCTGGTGTTCATGTGGAGAGTCCAGTGGCTGAAGAAATACCTTGGAATCCTTTTGAACTGACAGAGAGGGGAACAGGCTTACAAATCCTTGCTGCAAGGTTGAGGTTGCATGAGGTGGAGAGCTCTGCAAAAACAAAGATGCTGCTTATCTGAGCTGAGTTTAAAAACTGTTACTTGGTTTCTTACGTGAAGGGGTCCCTAAGATTCTCTGCTGCTTTTTGTCTGTCTCTCCCTGTTCTGTGCAGCACTTTCTCCTCTCTCCTCCAGCTGGGGAGTGTTTATTGGTTTGGGTTCTTGTTTTTCCCAGGAGTGACAGTCTAGGGAACAAATTATCACAGTTCCATTGGGTTTCTCTGCTGAACTTCTCCAAAAGTGCTTCTGCAACCCCAGAGCAGTAGCTGTAAGAATGCTGGGATTTCATTACTAGCTCAGGAAATTTGCTTCTCCTTTTCCTTGCCTCACTGTTCTGTTTTGCATTGCAGCCTGCAACTGGAGAAAGGTATTAAAGGAATGGGGGATTTTTAAAACCATATTATTGAGACCTGTTGTGTTTTCTCAACAGACTTTTATTGGGTTTGTGTGATTTACTGGTGAATTAAGCCTGAGTCTGTGTGGTGGCCAGTAGTGTGTGTGACTCTAATCAAATCTTGGGGCATGCTGAGCAAATGTGTTTAATTTCTGTGGCTGCAAGATAAAGATATTATCTCCCTTAAGATTTATCACAGAATAACTCCTCTCTAACTGCTTTAGGCATGATATGAATATTTCTAATCTACCCCCTGGTTCTCCTGCTGATGGGAATAACACAGAATCTGTCTGTAGGTGTCAGATGAGGATGAGATCCTGCCCCACAAACTGCAGGCTGCACTTGTACAAATCCTGGAAGAGCGGAGTGAAATCCTGTCACACGAGCAGAGTGACACACAAGGTACTTTCTGTGGAAAAATGTTTTCCCATTAGCAGATCTCCATCACAGAGTTGATAAAATGAGCACATGGAAATAAATGCTAAGAAGTGACATTTTAGCTCTTTCCCTGTGATCTTGCTGAGAACATCTTGTGAATGTGTGAGAAGTTTGGTGTGCTGGCAGTTCCTCTTTTCACAATTAGTGTGTGCAGAACTGTAGTTTCCTTTGGGCCAGCAGCATCAGTTCCTTTGTGCTTTGAATTTTTTATTCTCTTTTTCTAAGTGGCAGAGACAATGTTTTTCTCAGAGAATGTAGAAAATTTCTGTATTTTAGAGGGTAATCTGGCTGATCATTTTCAAAGTTGAACTGCTTTATACATGATTCATCAGATAAGGAAGTGTGAGAAACTTAAAAAACTCTGAGTGGCTTGAGAGAATGGAACCAGCAAATTATATAATTCCCTAAAAACAAAGTTTGTTTTTCAGAGAGTTTGTCTTCTGTAGTTTGCCTAATTCTTGAAGAGAATTAAACTTAGTCTGTTATAAGCTGACAGCTCATTACATACCAGATGTTTGCAAGGGAAAATGAAATTATGGATGTTTTAAATTCTGGAAAAGCTTTGGAACCAAACCTGTCCTAACTGCAGCAGAAAGTTGACATTGGGAGATTGAATATTTGAGCTGAGACTTGTTTGATATCAATCACCTGCAATCTCCTAGGCTGGGACAGCCACTACAAAAAGTGACTGAGCTCTCTAAAAAAGCCACTCCTCCTTTAGGAGAGGGTCAGATTATGCTCATTCTGACCCAGAGATGGGGCAACTGAGAGGTGTTTTAAACACTTTTATTCCATTTTCAGTCTCATGAGAAGGGTGAGACAGTACAGATGTTAGAATTCACACCAGCACAATCAGAAGTTAACCATTTCCTAATTACAATGCACTATAAGTGTTTCTTGGCCTATCAGCTTTTGGAGAGTGTCACCACTGAGTCAGGAAGGGTAATAAGGTCAGAAAGCTAATAACCACTTTATTAAAAACCCATTCCTTTTTATACTCCAGTTTGCTACAGGTGGACTTGATTGGTCCTTTAATTAAAATACATCACTATTGCCTAATTAAGAAACCACCCTTTTGGTAAACATCTTATGAGGAAAACAACTCATTACAAAACACAACCTGCAGATTGTTTTAATTCTTTCTCTCCAGCTCCCTCAGACCAGTTCATGGGAAAGCTTATCTAGTGTTGGAGCCCTGGATGCTGAGAATTTTAAACTCTCTGTGCTGAAAGGCACAGACTCACCAGAGAGCACTGCATTTGATCTGAGGCTGTGGAGAAGGTGTCCAGAATTGATTGATAGCACTGGGATTGTGGGTGTGGAGTTGGTTAGAAGTGTGTCATGTCACAGGGTGGAAAACTTAGAGTTTGGGGTTTTAGAATATAGAAACAAATATGAAGCAAGATGGAGGTTTTAAGGGGAGAGACAAATTGTTCTTGTTTACCTTCTTCCTCCTTCTCCATGGGTTTGGTTGGTATTTTGTAATTGGACAGAAAAGTCCATACTGTGGGTTCTTTGGGATCAGTTATTGGGTTAAAAGGGAAAAAGGTGTCATTTCTTATTTGGATAATTCAGCCTTAAAAGACCTTGGAACAAGAGATAGTTGTCCATTTTTTGCCTTGCTAATGAGACTGCAGAACTCAGGCTGTGAGACTGTGACATTGATAGAAACAATGAACACCTGAGTGTGAACGTGAACTGTCATCTCAAGTGCCTTCAATCCAGACCCAGAGAAACTGATAGAGAGTGTCTTGGTTTGAAAGCCAGGTGTCTGCTGAGGAAGGCAGGAGCCTCCCCTGAAATGGAGAATGTGACCCCCCTCCCTATGAATTGTTATAAATTTGAAATTAAGGGCTTTCAGGCAAAAAAATAGGGGAGCAGGAAATAACAGTTCTTTACTGGAGAAGAAAATAAAAGGATAAAATAAACAATGCAGTGACCCAACCCAGCCCTGGCAGAGGCAGAGCACAGCCTGACACCCTGTGGGTCAGGGGGCTGGCAGCAGTGCCACTGGAATTGTGGCTCAGCCCTCCTGCAGGGCCAGGGCTGGTTCTGCTGGAGCAGGGATCCTGGAGAAAGGTGCACTCTGCCTCTGAAGGGCCAGGGGCAGAGGCAGCTGCTGCTCCTCTGGGAAATCCAGTGCAGAAGCCGTGCTGGTGTTCCAGAATCTCCAGATTCTATCCGGGTAGGAATGCTTGGCTCCTCCCCCTGGGCTCACATCTCCCAATGGGATGCTGTAGCTCTTATCAGCCATGCAGGGACATTCAATGGCCTGGTATCAGCAGGTGTCTCCATGAGAGAGGAGTGAGTGTGGAAGAGATAAGGAAAACTGCCCAATGGACAGAAGACAGCTGCCATGCAGATGGTAAACAGAATCCATCTTGCCATCTTGCCTTGCAATGTGGGACAGAGAGGAATGACCAAAGTGCCACATGTCCTCCCCACAGGTGCCATGAGCCTGAACTCCCTGGTGTCGGAGGCTTTTGTGCAGTTCTTTGTGGAGATCGTGGGGCACTACTCGCTGCACATGAGCGTGACGGAGCAGGGCCAGCGCGTGTTCCAGCGCGAGCCCTTCCGCAAGAGCCACGGCTCGCGCACCGTGCGCCACTTCCTGCACTGCTTCATGGAGACCCAGATGTTCGCCGGCTTCATCCAGGACCGCGAGCTCAGCAAGAGCCTGGCCAAAGGTGACGCCTTGTGAAGCCTTGCTGTGGCTTTGGCTGGGTTCGGGGTGTCCCCAGCAGGCTGCAGGGTCCTGGATGGTGCAGCTCCCAAGCAGGGCTCAGCCACAGGCAACCTTAGCAAGCTTAAGTGATCTCAGCTCTTTAGTGATTATCAGCTCATTGCTGTTGTAGTGTGTTTTTATTGTCTGTAATACTTTGTAAGAGTTTGGTTTTGTATCCCCGTGTTTTTCCCAAGTGGTTTATTCCAGATTGTACCCCCCTCCCTTTACCTGTGTAATCCCTTTCCTTTGCTGAGATCATCCCCAAATCCCCACCCTGGCTCTCTGTCAATCACTCAGCATCCCATCCCTTCTATCTAGAAGTTTCAGTCCAGGCCATTGAGTGATTAGCCAGAGGCCAGGGGTCAACCCCTCAGTCATTACCCCATATGCTGTCCCAAATGTCTGTCCCCCAGTACCCATCCCTCAGGGTCACTTATTGGTCAGTAAATGTTATCTCCTTTAGGTTTCCAACTCCCTCTAAATGTAACCTTGGCACATCTCCCAGGGCTCTCAGCAGGAGCCCACTGAGGTGTAGGAGCTCCTTCAGGACTCCTAGAATGGAACCTTGGATTAACCCCTGCTAAGAGTTGGCTCTTTTATTTTCTGCCATGGCTCTAGTGTCTCTTCTGCTGCAAAGGTCACTGGCCTAGCTGCCCTCAGCACCCTCGGGGCACAAGAGAGTGTTTCCCCACTGCACATTGTGATTTCAGCTCTCAGCTTGCTGGGTGCCTAGGCAGGCAGACACAGGGAGAGAGAGGAGAAGGCTGTGTGAGGTTCCACTGGAGTGTCTTCATTGATTCTTCTGTGAAGGTTCCCAGTGACAGCTCTTCTGCTGAGCTGGGCAAAACCAGCTCTTTATATAGGGTACAGGGATATCAGAAATTGTCCAATAGCAAGGGTCCAAGGAAAGTGACCTATAGGGTTACAGGGAGATAAGCAAGGGTCCAAAGGCAGAAGAGAGGGGCTTCTAGCCCAGTCCCCATGACCTGGAATTCCTGAATGCCATGGAGGCATTGCAGGACCTGGGCCTGCTGCAAAGCCTCACCTAGAACAGAGGCTAGATGTGGTAATCACATATCCTCTGAACAGAGAGAGACAGCTCTCTCCCAGGGCTTTCTGATGTTGGGGAAAGTGAAACAGGAAAGCCTTATAAATGTGATTGTCTGGCAAAAGATTTTGAGAATATGGAAACTCTAAGTGAGATTGAAATGAAAGCAGCTCTGAGATGCCTCAGTTACTGAACACCTGGCAAACAATGGTGTGGCTGGCTGAAGGCAATCCCCTTTGGCTGGAACAACACCCTGTGCTTGCAGACAGCTCCAAGGGGCAGAGCAGACCCTGCTGGCCTGGCAGAAGGGCCCAAAGAGGAGTTTGTAGGGTTTAAAATGGAACACAGTGTGGTAATGTAATGATTCTTATAGGCTGTATGTAAATGCTGTAGGATTTGTGTCTTGGACTAGGTTGCTCAGTGAGAATGTCACCTGCCCTGTGCCCTTGTAATTACTCAAAATAATTCATTTTATGAAGAATTTCTTCATATCTCTCCTTTCTCCTTCATCCTGCAGCTTGCACACACTACATACAGGATTTGCTTTTGTGGCCTTGTTAATCATGATGCCACATGCTAAAAGATGGAGTAACTCATTTGGTGAGTGATTTTTAATTTTTAATTGATTTTTTCTCTTTAGGCCTTTTTGAGGTCCGTGCCTTGGAGCATTTGGAGCGTATTCCAGAGACAGAAAGAACTGGAATGAACAAAATCCTTCGCAGCCTTGGTAAAGGAAGACCCCTTGCTTTTGTTCATTGTTAAAATTTATTTTATTAATTGTAGCTATTGAATAATTAATTTGTTATGGAGGAGAGAAAGGCTGCTTTGCCTTCTGCAAACTGTTTTCCTTTGTTTACATTTCCTTTGTGAAGGAAAATGTTCCCTTGTTTACATTTACTGCTTCAGGGGGCACTGCACACTGTGTAAGATTTTTCTTTTTAAGCTTTTGTATCTTTAGATAAACTTTGTGAGAGTTGCTGCTCTGAGTGCTTGTTCCTTAACTTTGGTCCTGGTTGAGCACATGCCCAGGGGACAGAAGTTGTGTCTGCTGGCAGAGGTGGCCATGTGTGGCTTTCCCACCTTAAGCTCCTCAGCCTTATGAGTCCTGGAGTGTCTCCAGCTCACAGAATCCCCCAATGATTTGGGTGGGAAGGGACCAGTTCTTCCATGGCAGGGACACCTCCCACTGTCCCAGGCTGCTCCAAACCCTGCCCAGCCTGGCCTTGGACACTTGCAGGGCTTGCCCACCCTCGCCTAAAGCTCCTAATGCTGTTTTTTCTCTGCAGGCAGTAAAATGAAATTCCTCCAGAAGAAGTGACCGGGCGCTGCTGCGGGACAGCGGCGGAGGGGGAACCACGGACCCCGACCGGGACAGACTGAGCCGGGCCCCGGGAGGGCCGGGCCGGGCTGGGGGCTCCGGGTGTGCTGCGGGAACAACCGGCACGGGCATCCGTAATGGCCCAGGGATCGATAACAGCCCATGGATCGATAACAGCCCAGGGATCCGTAACAGCCCATGGATCGATAACAGCCCATGGATTGATAACGAGGTCCATGGACTGATAACAGCCCGTGGATCGATAACGGGTTCCATGGATCAATAACAAGGTCCATAGACTGATAATAGCTCATGGATCGATAACCAGTTCCACAGACCGATAACCAGTCCCATGGGTCAATAACAGCTCATCGATCCGACCCTTCATGTGTCTCAGTTCCTTAATGGGGCGTGGCCTGGCGGGAGGGGCGGGACCGGGCAGGGAGGGGCGGGGCCAGAGCTCGAGTCACGCCGGGAGAGGCTGAACCGGGCAGGGAGGGGCAGGGCCAGGGTCGAAATCTCACCGGTATCGGCGGGGCAGCCCTGGAAACGTTCCCGGAGCGGCGGAACCGGGGCTGGAGTCACACCGGGAGGGGCGGGGCCTGGGCTGAGGGGCGGGGTTTGATCGCTGGGGGCGGGGCTTGGGCCGAGCCGTGTGCTATTCCACGGGGGGGCGTGGCGTGAGTGCGCACGCGCAGTGCGCGCGGCCGCGGCCAAGATGTCGGGCCCGGGGCTGGTGGCCGGGGATGTTGTGGTGGACGCGCTGCCCTATTTCGACCAGGGCTACGAGGCGCCGGGCGTGCGGGAGGCGGTGCGTGCGGGGCCGGGGCGGCGGCGGGGAGGGGCCGGGGCGGCGGGCGGGCTGCCCGCCTGCCTGACGCCCTGTATGCGTTAGGCCGCGGCGCTGGTGGAGGAGGAGACGCGGCGGTACCGGCCGACCAAGAACTACCTGAGCTACCTGCCCGCGCACGACTACAGCGCCTTCGAGGTGAGCTGAGGCGGCCTGGCAGCTCCAGAGCCCGGCCCGGTGCCTCCCCGTACCCCGACCGGGCTCCCGTGCCCCCAGAACCTGCTTGTCCCCACCCCGTAACCTGGCTGGGACAGACCCTGCCTGTCCCCGTCCTTCCCCCGTGCCCACCCCGCACCCCTCCTGTGTCTCTCCCCCGTTACCCGTTTGTGTCCTGTCCCCGTCCTCCCCTCCATACCCCGCTTGTGTCGCCTCTGTCCCATCGCTGCCTTCTCCACAGACCGAGATCATGCGGAACGAGTTCGAGCGCCTGGCGGCCCGACAGCCCCTGGAGCTGCTCAGTATGAAGAGGTGAGGGGGGCCGGCAGGGCAGTGCCCGGTGCCCCGGGGTGAGCCGTGCCCGGTGCCCCCGGGTCATCTGTGCCCCGGGGTGAGCCGTGCCCGGTGCCCCCGGGTCATCTGTGCCCCGGGGTGAGCCGTGCCCGGTGCCCCCGGGCCATCTGTGCCCCGGGGTGAGCCGTGCCCGGTGCCCCCGGGTCATCTGTGCCCCGGGGTGAGCCGTGCCCGGTGCCCCCGGGTCATCTATGCCCCGGGGTGAGCCGTGCTCTTTGCAGGTACGAGCTGCCCGCCCCCTCCTCCGGGCAGAAGAACGACATCACGGCGTGGCAGGAATGTGTGAACAATTCCATGGCACAGCTGGAGCACCAGGCTGTGCGCATCGAGAACCTGGAGCTCATGTCCCAGCACGGCTGCAATGCCTGGAAGGTGTACAACGAGTAAGGCCTCAGCTGCTCTGCTGGGCACCAAGTTCTGTGTTGAATTTCTGTGTATTTATTGGGTGTAAATCCAGTGGGGGTCTTTAGAACATAGGCTGGGATAGATGAACCCCTGGAAGAGAAAGAAGAGGCTGATCTCAAAGCCAAGAAACAGCATGTGTTTTAATACATCCCTGTCTTGAATGTTGTGGGTTGTTGTTGATGATAGTGGGTGTTAATTAAGGCTAGCGATAGCCTGTGAAGGAGCAACTCAGTAGTGGAAATGAAGATGAGTTACTACAGATCCTGGACTTAGCCTGGAGCTGTAATAAAGCTGCTGCAAAAGCCAAGAACAGGTTGTGGAGTGTGGCTGCAGGAAGCACTGGGGCTGTTTCAGACAGAGAATGTTAATGTCCATTTTGAGAAGGGTTGGTTTAGCCTTAGATAAAGGAGTAGGCCAGAGGAATGCCAAATGAGAGAGGGCAGGGGGTTCCTGAGCTCAGAGAGAAGGCAGAGGGCTCCTGAGCTCAGGAGAGGGGAAGCAGGTAAAGGATCTGCTGGCTGGGCCAAGGTGCTGCAGGGACTCGTTGAATCCTTTAACTCTGAGAAGTTAAATGTCAGATAAAATGGGGTGGTTTACCATTTGTGTACTTTTAATGCTTTGCTTGCTTTCTGTTGTCAGGCACCTGGTTCATATGATAGAACAAGCCCAGAAAGAGCTTCAGAAATTGAGGTGGGTCATTCTTATTTATATTTTTGTACTGAAATTGGAAGTGAACCTTTCTCTCTCCCCATGCTATACAGAGGAAGATGTATGTGCTGGCTGCTGCCATGGTCACAGGGAAAAAGACCCAGTAAAAACAATAATTAAGAAATGTGACCCTGCCCTCCCTAGGCAGTTACATTCATCATGTCTGTTCTACTCAAAGTTCTGTGTTTGGTTTGTTTGAACCTCTGCTCTGGATTTGTAGAATCCTCCCTGAAATGTAGCGATGCTTTCTTTTCACTCCTGATAATTTATTTATAATGTGCAGTTGTCTCTGTAAGGACATCTTCCCTGATGTTTGGTTTGACCTTTTATTTTGATTTATCTCAGGGTTCTCTGTGAGCCCTGTAGTGAGATTTGTCCATCTGGATGTTTTCATTACAGTCCTGGCTACACAGATATTTTCTGGCAGTATTTCCAGGGATTGAGTGTACTTGGAAATTAGCAACAGGTACTGCAGATGCCAAAGAAATGAGGAAATAAAAGTACATCTTTTTCTCCCCAGGAAAAACATTCAAGACCTGAACTGGCAGAGGAAGAACATGCAGCTCACAGCTGGGGCTAAGCTGAGAGAGATGGAATCCACGTGAGTATTGCCAGTTCTCTGTTAACCCTTCCACAGCTTTCTCCATTGCTTGAAATTCACCTTCCACTTGAAATTCAGTGATCCTTTGTTGCTGCTGTAGGATACTGTTGCTTTGCAGGAGGTGTTTTGAAGTATTTGTAGTTTGGTTCCATATTATAATTACTGAGATTGAGTGGATCAACGGGTGGGAAGAGGGGATATTTATTAGCTGCTTCAAATCTCCTAAGTTGTCTTAAACTCTTCTATATCTCAATATTGGCAGTTGGTGGATGAGTCAAGTGATTAATTTTTTTGTATTTTCAGGTTTAACGGTTAAAAATTACTCATTGTCACTTTGGTTGTTCCAATGACCATTGATGTCAACTAAGGATCGTCATGTGTTAGGAGGAATACTGCTTTATTTAGTGTTTCTGCTTGCTTTGGAGCAATGGTTGTCTTTGATTTTTTTCCAGAGTCTTGTTACATAACATCTAAAGGCTCTTTTTATTTCTTTTCCCTTCCAGGTGGGTCTCTCTTGTCAGTAAAAATTATGAGATTGAACGAACCATTGTGCAGCTGGAAAATGAAATTTCACAAATCAAGCAGCAGCATGGGGAAGCAAACAAGGAGAATATCCAGCAAGACTTTCAGTGAATTAATCCTGACTTATCTTAGTGCTGCATGTGTTAAAAGCTACAAACCAGACACACTTTGGAGATGCTGTGTCTGTAGACACCTCTAGTTGCAGTTGTGTGAGGTGGTAAAAGGATATTTCCATCCTTTCTTTTCCTTATTTTAAATTCTAGGAGGAGGCAGGGTGGACTCTTAACATGCTGTTTAAATGTATCACAGGCACCATTAAATGTACAGTGAATTGTTTCACTTTTTATACACTTGAAGCAGGAGCTCTTAAAGCAGGAGCTCTTGTGGTTGTGTTTTCCCCTACACCTTTAATAAATCCTGTTTTGCTATTTCTCTGGTTTCTGCTTCATGTCCAAAGCCCAAAGCTGTGGAGAGGAGATGGTTGGGCCAGATGGACCCTGGGAATCCCCTGCAGGGGGAATCTGGAATTTGGGGTGGGATAGTCTCTGCAGCACTGGGGCTGTGCAGTGCCCACAGAGGAGACTCTGGTGCCACTGCCACTGCAGCTGGGTAATAATTAGCATTGACTCCATGATTCAAAGAAGGCTGATCAATCTCTTTATTATATCATTAAGAAACCCATTGCTTTTATATACTCATAATATACAAATATAATACACAAATATCATATATTTATAATACAGGTTGACCTAATTGGTCCTCCAGTCCAAACACCACCACCATTGGCTAATTAAGAAACCACCCTTTGGTAAACAAATCTCACATGTTCACAATACCAGGTGCAGCAAGTGAAGATAAGAATTGTTTCTCATTTCTCTTTTCTCTATCTCCTCACAGCCTTCCCCAGAAAGGCCTGGGAAAGTTGTGTGTTGCTCTCTGTGGCCAGAGAGCTTCTGCCACGTGCCACCTCCTGCCCTGTTCCTCATGCCAGGGCATAATTCCTGATCTTCCTCCTCCCACTGGTCTGTCCCCTGTCCCCATCTCCCCATCCCAATGCACTGCTCTGTGTCCCAGTGCCCTTTTCCCTATGCTGGTGTGCCATCCCCCATCCTGCTGCTCTGCTCACCATCCCAGTGGGGTATTCCCAATCCAGCTCTGCTATTTCCTGTTCCTGGTGCCCTGTTCTCCATCCTGGTCCATTATTCCCCATCCTGGTGCCTGTTCCCCATCCCAGTGCTTTGTTCCCTATCCCAATGGGTTTTTCCCTATCCCGGTGCCCCATTCCCCCACCCCGGTGCATTATTCCCTGTGGGTTATTCCCCTTCCCGGGACGTTATTCCCCGTTCCGGTGGGTTATTCCCCATCCAAATGGGAATTCCCCACCTCGATGGATATTCCCCGCTTTAATCCGTTATTCCCCATGCCGATGAGTATTCCCCGTCTTCACGCGTTATTCCCCGGCCCGGTGGGTTATTCCCCTCCCCCGTGGGTTATTTCCCAGCCTGTGTGTGTCATTTCCCGTCCGGAAGGGTTATTCCCCACCTCGGTGCGGCATTCCCCCTCCCAATGGGGCATTCCCCAGCCCAGTGCGTTATTCCCCAGCCCGGTGCGCCGTTCCCGGTGCGTTATTCCCCCTCCCGGTGCGGAATTCCCCCTTCCGATGGGGTATTCCCCAGCCCAGTGCGTTATTCCCAGCCCGGTTCCCTATTCCCGGTGCGTTATTCCCTATTGCCGATGCCCGGTTCCCTATTCCCGGTGCCTTATTCCCTATTGCCGATGCCCGGTTCCCTATTCCCGGTGCCTTATTCCCTATTGCCGATGCCCGGTTCCCTATTCCCGGTGCGTTATTCCCTATTGCCGATGCCCGGTTCCTATTCCCGGTGCGTTATTCCCTATTCCCGGTGATCCGTTCCTGGGGGCGTTCCCGAGGGGGCATGGCCACACCCCCTGCCGCCACCACCACCCAATAGGCTCTCACCCCTGGATCCAGAGCCCCGCCTCGCACTGACGTCACGACCCGCCCCCCCCGGCCGCGCCGTTGCCGCGGGAGCGCGCGCGCGTGCGCGGCTCCGGTCCCGCCCGGTGACGCGGTGACGCGGAGCGTGCGCGGAGCGGGGTCGGGTTCAAAGGAGGAAACATGGCGGAAAACAAAGGAGGCGGCGGCGGCGGGGACGCGGCCGCCGAGGCCGCGCCGGGGGGCGGCGGCTGTCTGGAGCCTCCCGCCGGCTCGCCGTCCGCCGCCGCGCCGCCCGAAGAGCGCGAGAGCCCCGGGGCGGCGGCGGCGGAGCGCGGCGGCGGCGAGGCCGAGGCCGAGGCTGCGCCGGGGCCCGGTGCGGCGGCGGGGCCCGGCCCCAGCCCGGTGCCGCCGCTGACGCCCGCGGCGCCGGGGCCGTTCTCGCTGCTGGACACGTGCGCGGTGTGCGCGCAGAGCCTGCAGAGCCGGCGGGAGGCCGAGCCCAAGCTGCTGCCCTGCCTGCACTCCTTCTGCCGCCGCTGCCTGCCCGAGCCCGAGCGCCAGCTCACCGTGCCCGTGCCCGGCGGCGCCAACGGCGACGTGCAGCAAGGTGAGCGCGGCGAGCGCGGGCTCCTCCGGCACATCCCGCCGCCAGCCGCCCGCCCGCCCGCAGCGCGGAGCTCCCGGGGCTGGCCCGGGCCCGTCCGGGAGCGCGGGGGCTCCGGGGGCTGCGATCGGCGGGGCTCGGGAGCTCTTGGCATCGGGAGTGCGGATCGCGGCCGGGGCTTTCCGTCCCGGGAAGGAGGGACGCGGACCTGTTGGAGTTGGCGGGAGGCGTGGAGCAGCTCTGCTCCGGGGGGATTGGGATGTTCTGGAGGAGAAAAGCTCCAGGGGGACCCTAAAGCCCCTTCTGGTGCCTAAAGGGAGTCAGCAATAGAAATAAGGACAGAGTTTTTAGCGGCACCTGTTGCGATAGGACTGCGGGTAATGGTTTTAAACTGGAGCAGGATCGGTTTAGATTAAGTGTGAGAAAGAAATGTTTACCATGAGGGTGTTAAAACATCGGAACAAATTGCTCAGGGAGGTGGTGGAAACATTCAGTGTCAGGCTGGATCAGGCTCCGAGCAACCTGCTCGGATCTGAGATGTCCCTGCTCGTGACAGGGGGGTTGGTCTAATGACCTTTAAAGGCCCTTTCCAACCCCAAACCTTCTGTCATTCTCTCCTCCTGTGTGTTTTGTGTTGGCTCTCAGCGGTGACACAGGGGTGGGCAGCTGCTGGGTTCTCCGGCGCTGAGGTAAAACGTGTCTGGTTCAATTGAGATTCACTCTTGTTGCAGCATTACCTGCCCAGGTGGGAACGCTGTGTGCACTGCCCCTGCTTTGCTGTGTGCTGAGATAAAACCTTGCAGTGCTGTTTGTCAGCTCTGCCTCTACAGAACTTGGACCAGGGGACAGGAGTGCACTGCTCCTTCCACCTGCTCTTAGCAGAACCACAGCTTGGGTTTGATTTTTCTTTTCTCATCTCTGTGCAGGGATGGAATTGAAAAGGTTCGAGTGCTTTGGGTGGGGTGACTCATGGGCTGTGTGTACAGAGCAAAGTAGGGCCCTGGTAAGTGGTTTTGCAGGTCCTAAATGGGCTCTCTGGTCAGGGAGACCTTGTTTGGTGACATCTTTGCACTCAAGCCCTTCCTGTGTTCCCCAGTGAAGGAATTAACCTGGCTTGGTAGGGATTTTTTCATCCAGACTGTTCAGAAGTCCATCTGGGATGTGATCCTAGGAAGTTCATTGGTGGTAAAAAGATGATGTATTAAATACAGTTTGCCAGTGCACTCAGTAGAGCACTCAGATGGTTTTGTGATCCGTGTTTGTAAATTCCAGATTCTACATTTTGTGTTATATCATAGAGTGACAGAGTGATTTGGTTTGGAGGGGACTTCAAAGCCCATCCAGTCCCACCCCTGCCCTGGGCAGGGACACTTTCCTCTATCCCAGGTTGCTCCAAACCCCATCCAGCCTGGCCTTGGACACCTCCAGGGATCCAGGGGCAGCCACAGCTGCTCTGGGCACCCTGTGCCAGGGCCTGCCCACCCTGCCTGGGCAGTGATGTGCCAGTGACATACACAGAATTTGGGAAGCAGGGTTTAGTTTGTTAGGATTAGCAGAGTTATCTGAGTCCTGCTGTGTCTGTGGGAGGTGTCTTCCCCACAGGTGTGGGAACCACTGGGTACAAACTGGAATATCACTTCTTGTTGTACACATTTTAAGAATGTTTGTTGGTGTGCTTTGGTGTGGAAAGAGTTCATGTTTGGAGTGTTGCAATAAAAAGTTTTAGGTGATGTGAGCAAGGTGCAGGAGCATCTTTCATGTGAGGAGAGACTGCAGGGCTGGGCCTGGTTGGTGTGGAGAAAGGAAGACTGAGAGGGGATCCCATCAATCTGTAAGAATATTTCCAGGCTGGGTCAGAGGATGGTGTCAGGCTCTTTTCAGAGCAGACCAAGGAGCAATGGCCATAAATTATAACACAAGGAGTTCCACCTGCATGAGAAAGGAATTCTTGCTGTGGAGGGTGGCAGAGCCCTGGAGCAGCTGCCCAGGGAAGGGGTGGAGTCTCCTTCTCTGGACACATTCCAAACCCACCTGGACACATTCCTGAGTCACCTGCTCCAGGTGACTGGGTGATCTGCAGAGGTGCCTTCCAACAGAGGTGCTGTTGTGGGATTGTGGGAGTGTCCTGTAGGGCTGTGGATCCAGCTGTGGATCCAGCTGTGGTGCCACCTCAGCCTGCAGGAGCACAGGAACTGGCAGCTACATCCTGATGTCTCTGGGTATTTAGTTTTAATCTGTTTCCTTAGGAAAGTAGGAAATGCTCTCTTGGGCCAAACTTTGGCTGGAGTCAAATATTTCCAATTTCTAGAGGGAATCTCCTTGAGGACTTACAAATTTGTTTCTTTTGTATTTGGTACTTTTCCAATTGGGATTACAAATACACCCTGAAATATGGCAGGACTGGCTCATCCCCAGCTGAGGATGGCCCATGGACCTGCAAGAAGCATTTTTGTGGGCAGCTCTCTGCACCTTGAGGGTGGAATCAGTTGAGTGGCGCAGGAGATGGTTACCAGTAAATCAGACAGAAAATGGACACTCTGAGCCTCCTGAGAGGCACCACAGTGCTTAGTCACACAGGTTCCTTCCCTCTTCTGGCAGTCACAGAGGGTGAAGTGTTACTTCCACTTCTGCTGATTCTCAAGTCTCCTTCATGACGAGCAGGTGCTTTTTCATGAAGGAAGAATTACAGAGAAGTGGCACCTGTAGCTGTACCTGGGGCAGGTTGCACTTTGCTGCAGGCTCTCACTGGATTGTGTCCCTGCTATCTTTCTGCATCTCTTCACATAAACCAGAAAAGTATTAAAAGTGATATTTTCATAAAAATTGCTTTCTTAATTAGTTTGAGAGTTTGCTCAGTGAGAGCTGTCAGGACTTAAAACAGTAGATCTGTGTATTTATTGGGTAAAAACTGTGGAAATGGAGGGTGAGGTTGGTGCCCCAGAGCAATTCTCTCAGTGCCAGCACCTCCTCTGTCCTCCTGGAGAGCTGGGTCTGGATCAGCATCTCTGCTCCTGCCAAGCTCCCACTCCCTTCAGAGCCACTGCTGAAGAGCACAGAAGAATCATCTCAATTCCTAAAACTTAGAGAACCCCTGACTAAAGCTTAAAAGAATTATCTGAACTTGTGGTTTGCTGCATTAAAAACAAGTTCTTGGTGGGTCCTACCTGTTTTGCTGGTGAAAAAGGTTTGTTTTGCTGTTGATTCCATTTATGTAGGGAAAAAATAGAAGATTCTTGTTTCATATATTTAAAATATGCATTTGTTTAACCTGAAAAGTAGCATCTCATATTCAGTTTAATTTCTACACTGGGTATGAGAATGTGCATTTTATTTGGTGGATGGATGATTTTGTAGTGGTCTGGACTCCTCCTTTCAGGCTGAGTAGGTCACAAGGAAATGCCTGCATTTATATCACAGTATTCTTAAAAACCCCCTGATTTCTAAGTTAGAGATTTCAGACTGAAACAGATTCTGTAAAACAACTTCTCCTGCACCCACTGCTGCCCCTGCTCCTGGAGCTGAGGTTGTTTTGTGGTTTCACTGCCTGGATGAGATATTTCCAATCTCTCTAAAGAAGATTATCTCAGCAGAGAGAGCGTGGGGCTCTCCCAGCTCCTTGGGAATGTCACAATTCCAATTAGGCTGAAAAACCTCCACAGTTGGTGGTTGTGTGTGTAAACTGAGGAACAACACATTTACTACCAGGGCTGTGATGTGTGGTACCAGAAATGGGTTTGAGATGCTGAAATCAGCTCCTGTACCCACTGTTGCTGTGTTGTATTAATCACACATGAAGTTTTTTTGCCTTTTTTAATTTGCTGTGAAAGGAGGACATAAAAGGTCTGGTGTGTATGAGGATGGGACATGTCCCTTACTCTGAGTTTAGTGGTAGTTACTGTATTTTCAGTCTAGAAGAATGAAAATTCCTGCATCAAATAAGGCTCTTTAAGCTGTGTAAATGCAGCATCTTAAGTTTTATTAAACTGGGTGTGAGTAGACATCCCCTGAACTCTCTTGATTCTTTACTTTTCTCCTGTGTTCATAAGTGAGACTCAGGAATATATGCTGGGTCCTGGAAAATGTTCAGTTCATATTCTGGATTTACTAAAATCTTGCTGTGAAAATTTCAGTCTAAATTAATAGTGTATTGTAAAATATTTCCATCATTAGACAACATTAAGGCATGTGTTATTTTTATAAGAATTAATAACTGTGGCAGCTGTAATTTTTTTATTAATAAATATAATGTATTGTCAGTTCAGTGTGTTATAATTGCAATATAGTCAAGGATTGTTCAAAAACCAAAAAGCTGAGCTAGGAATAGACCTTGAAAGCAGGTAATTTTTTAAAATGTATTTTTATTCTGACAGATTTCAATCTGATTGTATCACTCCCTTGACCTGTGAGGGTTTGTTTCAAGGTCTAATCACTGAAATTAGAGCAGGTTTTGATGTATGGCTGTGCAGAAACGTGCTTGGACCCTTGTAGTGTTAGAGAAATAAATATTATGCACAATATTATGGAGTAACTGCTACAATCAGTGGGACCTGGCAGAGATTCATTCCTGAGAGGGCTGATCCCCTGCCCAGCCTGAGCCCAGAAGGGAAGCTGGAGGTGCTGGATTGCACAAGTGCTTGCAAATATTTCCTGAACTGGGAAGTTTTGTGTTCATTGTGATGCCCTGAGAAGGCAGAGCTAAACCAGAGACCAGGCAGGGCTAAAGAATAAAACAGGGATTTATTAAAAGGTCTCAATGGATCCACCTTGGGCAGCACCAGAGCCCAGCCAGGGATAAACCAAATTTGAACCAAAATGGCCCCAAAATGGACAACTGGTCATGGGGTCTCTCACTTTTGTAAGTTCTGCTCCATTTGCATCTTGCAGTTCAGTGTCCCATCCCAGCTTTAGCCCATCCAGTCCCACCCTTGTTTTTCTCTCTCCAGCCCACGGGGTTTGTGCTCCTGGGCTGAGATTTGGATCATTTGTCCTTGGTGCCCAGCTGGAGCAGGAATTGTTCTGTCTCCCTGCTCTGTGCACAGAGCTCTCCATCCCATAATTTGAAGCCCAGACCCTCGCACTAAAGCCTCACAGAACCTAAAAAATAGAAAAGCTAAACCTGAGGCATCATTTGTAACAGTGTAAACATCTGAGAGGGCTTTAATTATTGCAGTCCCTCAGTGCATGTGTGGGCAGTCAGTGTGGGGCTGCCCCCAGCCCAGGGCTGTGTGTGGAGCCTGAGTCTCCAAGGGAGCTGCTTGCTCAGCAGGAGCTGGGCTTGGGGAGCTATCCCCAGCTGTCTGGGGGTGATGTGATAGTTCCAGGCTTGTGCTCATTGCTGTCTCCCTTGTATCAGCAGAGTTTGAAGCCATTCTTTGGCACAAAGGTGGTTGGAGTGGGCATCAGGTGGGGTGGCAGGGCCAGGTGTGCCCAGCCCCACCCCTGCCCAGAGCTGCTCTGGTGACAGCAGTGACAGGAGCTTCCTCCAGCCTGGTCCAGGAGGAGCAGTGCAGGACCATCCTCCTTGGACCCTGGGGAGCAGAAATCCCTCTCTTCTTGCTGGTGCTGTCCTGGGGGAATCAGAACAACAGAAACTTCCACAGACACTGAGGGATTTGATCTGCAGCCTTGGGAGAAGCTTGGGTTGATGTAAAAATACAACACACAGACATTTAGCAAAAAAATCATAAATTTGTATTTCTATAGTTGTAAGTAAGAATATACCTTAAGTAAGTGGGAAAATGTATTAATAAGAGGGTAAAGGGTTTATAATGTAGGGGTGGGGTTGTGTAGGTTAAGTTGAGAGTTTAGAAGTTATAATAGAAGCATCTGTGTGCAAGTGAGACAGAAGCCTTTTGGACAAAATATCCACAGTGCAGCAGAAGTGGGTAAAGGTGATAGGTGAGAAAATCAAAATAAACCCTGTAACAGCTGTCCATTGGGTTAGAAAGTTCTGTATTGCCTTGTAACAAAGAAACCTGTGACTACTCTTGAGCTATGGCAGACTGCCTGCTCCTCTGAAATCCCACAGCCTCTGAGACTGGTGTTCATCTCAGCCATAAATCATTTTAGCTTGAAAATAGCCCCATCCCTTCATTTTAGCAGTGACACTGATACTGTGATACCCTGGGCTCTGCCCCTGGCCCACAGGCAGTGCTCAGGTCTCTCCTCACCCCTGTGTGCTCCAGCCCTGAGCCCTTGGCTCAGCACTGTGGGTTTGCCCCAGTTTGGGAGCCTGTCCTGTACTGGGAGCCCTGTACTGGGAGCCCGGTACTGGCCCAGTGAGGTCCTGTACTGGGAGCCCTGTACTGGCCCAGTGAGGTCCTGTACTGGGAGCCCTGTACTGGCCCAGTGAGGTCCTGTACTGGCCCAGTGAGGTCCCACCCTGGGAGCCCTGTACTGGCCCAGTGAGGTCCCACCCTGGGAGCCCTGTACTGGCCCAGTGAGGCCCTGTACTGGCCCAGTGAGGTCCCATCCTGGGAGCCCTGTACTGGCCCAGTGAGGTCCTGTACTGGCCCAGTGAGGCCCTGTACTGGCCCAGTGAGGTCCTGTACTGGCCCAGTGAGGTCCCATCTTGGGAGCCCTGTACTGGCCCAGTGAGGTCCCATCTTGGGAGCCCTGTACTGGCCCAGTGAGGTCCCACCCTGGGAGCCCTGTACTGGCCCAGTGAGGTCTCCTGGAGTGCTGAGCAGGAGGAGGTGTCAGTGTCACTGCTGGTAATGAAGGGACTATTTTCAAGCTAAAATGATTTATGGCTGAGATGAACACCAGTCTCAGAGGCTGTGGGATTTCAGAGGAGCAGGCACTCAGCCACAGCTCAAGAGTAATCACAAGATTTTTTTGTTACAAGGCAATATAGAACTTTCTATCCCAATGGACAGTTGTTACAGGGTTTATTTTGCTTTTCTAACCTATCACCTTTACTTCTACTGCTCTGCAGATACTTTTATCTAATGGGTTTTTTTCTCAGAGGCCCACCTGTGTTTCTATTATAAGTTCTAAACTCTCAGTTCATTCTACACAACCCCACCCCTACATTATAAACCCTTCACCCTCTTATTAATACATTCTCTCACTTACTTAAGGCATATTCTTACTTATAGCTATAGAAATACAAGTGTGTGATTTTTCTGTTTAATATCTGTGTATTGTATTTTTACATCAATCCAAGCCTCTCCCAAGGCTGCAGATCAAATCCCTCAGTGTCTGTGGAAGTTTCTGTTGTTCTGATTCCCACAAGGAGGGATGGCTGTCCTTGTCCTGCTGGTGCAGCCTGGGACTCATTGCTGTCTTTTGAAGGATCTGCTCTTGGCTCCTGTTCAACTTGTCCATAACACACTTCAAACATTTTATTTTAGGGTATTGAGGTCAAACTTACTTATTTATCCTCTTTGGTGTTTTTTTTTATAGTTTCAGTACTCCAAATGTTATGAAGCATCTAAAAAATTGATAAAGATTTTTGTGCTGCACATCAGAGCTGATGTTAAAGGAGTTGTATCTTGAAAATAGGAATTGTAGTCTGTGAGTAGAGGTGTTTAGGAACACAAGTGTTTGAATAAACTTTGAATTTATTAATTTGAACTGCTGGAAAGGTTCCCTGCAATGTCCCAGTGATGGAGAGGATCCATTGGGTGCTGCTGAGGTGCAGAGGGATTTTTGGATCTTGTACATCTTGTCCATGATCTGCCCTCCCTTGTTCATCCAGATCAATAACTCTCTTAATTATTCCATTATGGCTTTTTGTTCTCTTGAAATCTCTTTTCACTTTGAAATCTTTGTGAGATTTTCAGTGTGGTGTGTTTATTTTAAATTGATTAAATCAGCTTGGACTTGAAGCCAACAAATGAATGTGGAGCCCTCAGTGTGGTGCTTCTTTTATAAGTTCCTTATTTTGCTGTGCTGGGTTTAGGCAGTAGATGAATTTCCTTGGCTCCTTGTGTGTGTTCCCCTTTCCTTTCACCCCACCTCCCCCTTCTCTCCCAGGGCTGGAGGCTTCTGTAGTGTTTGTAAACAAAAACTAAAAAACCAGATCAAGAGGATGGCTGTGGGTGGGTTTGGAGGGGGAACAGGTTAATTCTTACTGCCTCAGGCAGCCTTGTTGTAGAGCTGGCCTCAAACATCTGAGGGGATTCCAGAAGGAAATGCCCAGAAGGGTGGGTAGGGAGCAAAGAAGATTCAGAAAATTCCAGCTTTTTTCTGGTGCTAAATCAATGGGTATGAGTTGAACAGACTCTGATTCCTGAATATCAAGCTGGAATGGGGACATAGGGCAAAGAGGAGTTGACTCTTTGAGAGTCTCTGTTTTGATCCTACAAGAAATTCAGAGAAATCAACCATCCTTGAAATTTGGCAGTATTTTGGTATTGTTGGTATTGATATGTCAGCCTGGAGGAAGCAGTTCTAAGCAGGTTTTTAATACTTGCCTTATTGAAACTAATTCAAGATGAAACTGTTGAAAAAATTACCTGTTTTGAGATGCATTCAGAGGAACACAGTTACCCTTGGGAAGAGTTAAGTTGAAATATATAAAAGGTATTCACAGAGTTCTGAGGAACAATTAAGAAAAATAAACTGTGTTGCAGTTTTAGGTGTGAGTTGGGAGTGGTAGATTAAAAGCAGTTTCCACTAGAAATGTGAAGGTTTTTGCAGGGTTCCACAGTGATTTGCTGCTGGATTATCAGGCAGGGTTTTTAGCCCCCTTTCTGTTCCTAGGAAAACAAAATCAACTTTCCTCCTGAGTTTCCTTCAGTGTGGTGCTTTCTGACATGCTTTGATGTCTGGGCTCTGGCTCAGGGTGCTTTATCTCCACCATAAGCACTTAAAAGGATTACAGAGATGCTGCTCTCATTAGTGTTCTTAAAGTCTTGGACAAATCAGGAGATCTAATTTGCAGTGGAAGGAGATGGGCCTGCAGTTGTGTAACTGGCAGTGAAATCTGTGTGCTGGCATCTCCCTGCTGGGGCAGAACCTTCTCCTGGGCAGCACCTTCTCCTGGGCAGAACCTTCACCTGGGCAGCACCTTCTCCTGGGCAGAACCTTCACCTGGGCAGCACCTTCTCCTGGGCAGCACCTTCTCCTGGGCAGAACCTTCTCCTGGGCAGCACCTTCTCCTGGGCAGCACCTTCTCCTGGGCAGAACCTTCACCTGGGCAGCACCTTCTCCTGGGCAGCACCTTCTCCTGGGCAGCACCTTCTCCTGGGCAGCACCTTCTCCTGGGCAGAACCTTCTCCTGGGCAGAACCTTCACCTGGGCAGCACCTTCTCCTGGGCAGCACCTTCTCCTGGGCTGTTCTGGGCAACACCTTCTCCTGGGCAGCACCTTCTCCTGGGCAGCACCTTCTCCTGGGCAGCACCTTCTCCTGGGCTGTTCTGGGCAACACCTTCTCCTGGGCAGCACCTTCTCCTGGGCAGCACCTTCTCCTGGGCAGCACCTTCTCCTGGGCAGAACCTTCTCCTGGGCAGCACCTTCTCCTGGGCAGCACCTTCACCTGGGCAGCACCTTCTCCTGGGCAGCACCTTCACCTGGGCTGTTCTGGGCAGAACCTTCTCCTGGGCAGAACCTTCTCCTGGGCAGAACCTTCTCCTGGGCAGCACCTTCACCTGGGCAGAACCTTCTCCTGGGCAGCACCTTCACCTGGGCAGAACCTTCTCCTGGGCTGTTCTGGGCTCCCTTGGTGGGAAGGGCAGGTCCTGGAGCCTCCAGGAAGGTTCTTGTTGTGTCCTTGGTTTCATTGCTGCTGACTTGCAGTGACCTGGGCTCTCAGTGGGGCAGGAGCTGCCTTTCCCAGCACAGGGAGCATTCCTGGGATGTGCCAAAATTCCCATTGTCAGCAGTGTGGGCTCTGCTCCAGTTCCCAGCAATGTGCTGGGAGAGCTGCTCCTGGGGCAGGCTCCTGGAGCTCCTACAGATCCATCCCTGGGCACATTCCTGGGTTTCTGTCAGTGCTTTGTGCTGCTCCTCAGCTCCTGAAAGGCTCAGGAGGCTCCCTGGGAGTCTCCTCTTTCCTCCCTGAGTCACAGGTCCTGGCAGGGAGGAATGGCTCAGGTGAGGAGATGAAACCCACCTCCCTTAGAGCAGGCTTGGCAGTGCCAGGCAGGCTTTTCCTGACAATCCAAATCTCCAGATTGGAGAAAAAAAACCTCAAAAACTGGATAGGAAACTCTTCCTGCTTCTCCCTTTAGGGTGAAAGGAAAATCCAGAGTCCATTTGGGCTGGGTGCTGTGTGTGGCAGCAGATGGGGGACAGGGAATGGGTGTGATTGCAGAGATTTCTGCTGTTCTGCACAAGGGTGGGACCAAAAGCAGAATCTGGTCTGAGCTGCAGCATTAGTTGGGAATAGGAAATGAGGGAAGGGGAAATGTGGTGCAGAGAGTTGTGGAAGAGGGATAATGAGTAGTTTTGGTTTTTAGCATTATTAATGATTATTAATGTTATTTTTGGTTGGAGCTCATGGTTGTTACAGGTCTTGTGATAGAAACAAGTGGGAAAATGAGCAATATTGGTCCCCTAAAGAACAGCTAAAGAGGCCTGGAAGCCCACTCCTGTTATCTGCAGCTCCTGTCAAATAGTTCCTCATTTCCTGTGGCCTTTTAGGTCCAAAGGATGATTCTCCCTGAGTTTCTTTATGCAAGTGCTGGTACCCACAGCAGTGGTGAAGTTTCTAGGGTGCTGAATTGTTCTTTCTTGGGGAGCTGAAGCAGAGCTGTGCTGCTGCAGTTAATGCTGAGGGCAGGGTTTTGGTGGCAGTGCTCTGCAAGGCACAAAGGAACTGCTGCACCAAGGGTTTCAGCCCCTGTGCAGGGTTTCACGTGGTGTGGTCAGAACTTCCTGAAAGAAACTTCCCTTTGCTCACTTCTCTGCTCAGTGCTGCTCTTGACCTCTGCAGCAACAATTTACAGCTCAAAAATCAGATGGAGCCACCTCTGAGGACATTGGAAATCTGGAGGGTAATAATTAGGCTTGGGGGAGATCATAAACCAGTGTGACCTTCAGAATTTGTGTGAATGTGTCTTATTTTAATTCATCTGTGATTTGAAAAATAAAATTGATCTTTAAACAGTAGTGTTTGCTATGTGCTAATGCTTTTGGAAAGCAGAGTTACAGTGGGAATGTTTGTACCCAGACTAATGTGTTTGATTTGTTTGATGCAGAAAAACAACATAGTGAGTTCTGCTGGAGTATAAATAGGATGATACTTCTGTATTTACTTTTATTTTTTTTATATAAGATTTTTTAGAAATGGAAACTGACAGTGAAAACTTGTTTTTCACAGAGGTTATATAAACATTTGAATCTTAGTTTATCCTAAAATACATTCTCACTAAACTCTTTGCAATAAACTTTGTTAGCTCACAAATAATCTCAAGTTTTGACAGCTAAGAATCTTTTTTTCTATGTAAATGCTATTTCAGTGGGATTTTCTCTACTTTTCCCTCCTACCTTACAAAATGAGCCACATCTGTATCTTTTCAGTGCATTCAGTTTCTAGTACAAATGGTGCTGCAGTAATTTGGTTTTTATTAGATTAAAAGACCAGGATATGAGATGTTTAGTGGCTCATATATTATTGGAAAGCTGCTGTTGGAAATAAAGGGTGTTGAGATGTGAAAAAGGAGTGTAATGTGCCAAATGAGAATGGCAAAGCCTTGAATTTGAGTTTTGATCTCTTGAGGTTTGTGCAGAACACTGGGGGCGCTTTGTGTGCAGGTTTTATTTCAATGTGGAGGTGCAAAAATTGGGTGTTGGGTTACCCCTGGCCAGAATCCAACCTGTGGGCTCTCACTTGCATCAAAAGGCTTGATTTTATTCAAGATTTTATTGGTTTGGCTACTTTAAAACCAACCCAAAAATTGCTTTACAGGAAGGGGTTTTCATCTGTAGAATTTGACTTTTCTGATGTCCAGAGATTACAGATCTTGAGCTTCTTCTGTTTTGTTGTTTTCCTGAAATATTTTGTTTGTTTGACCCGAGGCAGCACTAAAAAGCAAGTTGAGGTTTGGTTTGGTTTGGTTTGGTTTGGATGGAGTAGTTTTAATGGTAAATATCTGAATTTTTGTTCTGTAAGTGTATACACATCAGCTGCTGGATGGCTTTCAGCTGGTGTTCCCTACAGAATTTTGTCTCTCAGTTGTCAGAAAACCTCAAAGTTCTGCATATGGAGAAGGTTTCACTGTGTGTGAAAGCTCTTGGATGTCTGCAGTACTGGTTATTTTTCATATCCTGCTCTTGAGATGTGTGTGGTTTGGTGAGACAGGGAATTTTTACTTGGATTATTGCTGCTCTGCAGTGAATCTCCTGTGTTCTGAAGCCATCATTAATTTTGGCACTTGAAAAAAATTAATGCTACTCCACTACTAATGTAATTAATCTCCCTGAAACAAGTCCTGCTGTCCTAATCGAGTATCCACAAAGGAGCTGAGCATCATTTAATTACACTTCTCAAAGTTGTTTTAGTGTGCAAAAATACCCAATGGCTTGGGAAGCTTCTTGAAGATGATATTCTCAATAAATTGTTTAGAAATTTGACTGAAGATCTAATGACACTTCTGTGAAGTGTCACTACCTAAGTTATAAATAGGTTTTCAAACCTTTGTGGGGGCTGTTCACAGACATCTTTAAATGTCAGTTTGGTTCATGGGGTAACCCCTTTGCAGCTCTGCTGAGGATTTCAAACTCATTTAGTGATTACAAAGGATAACAAAGCAGGATGCTGGTGTTTTATTGCTTCAGCTGCCTCCCTGACCTCATGGAAATAGATTATATGAGAAATCTTCCTGGGCTACCTGGGAGAACCCTGAGGGACACTTTGTGTCTCAGTGCCACTCCTGTGGCATTTTCAGGAGCATCCCTGGAGCTCTTCATCACTGAAGAACAAAAATTTCTGCTATCTGGGCACAGCCCTCTTAATGCTTGTCTCGAGTCAGGCTGGAGCATAGACTGGTCTAAAAAATAATCTAAGAAAACCAAGTGTCTTGGGGTTTGTTATCCGAAATCAACAGGGAAAACAAAATTAAATATTTGTTTAGGGACAGCAAATTGCTTTGCTGAAAAGATGGGATTTTTTGGGGAAGAAATAAGTTGGAAAAACTGGGTTTGAGGTAGAAATTAGGGAAATCAGGGAAGTCCCCAGTGAGGTGGGGCATCCTTTTCTGTAGAGGTCTGTGGGGGTTTTTGGGATTAGTTGAGGGAGTGTATTTTGGGGTGAAAACTGTTCCACACCTGTACTGGCTGTTTTTTAATGACAATGCCAACCTGGAATCCTTTACCAGGTGAGAGGGCAGTGTACTCTGTGTTTGGGGTGAGAGGGCAGTGTGCTCTGTGTTTGGGGTGAGAGGGGCAGTGTGCTCTGTGTTTGGGGTGAGAGGGGCAGTGTGCTCTGTGTTTGGGGTGAGAGAGCAGTGTGATTTGTGTTTGGTGCTTTGGGCAGGTTACTTTGTGAGTTTTGCTGCCCTGAGAGCCTGTGGCATATTGCAATACTGCAGGTGTTCTGTGGAAGGGGAGAGAAAATGATACATCTGACTCCCATGGATATCAGAAGGCTAATTAATTACTTATTATACAGAATTATTCTATACATCTAAAACTGAATCTGCCAAGCACTGAACCCTGCCCAGAGTCTTGTGTCTGTCAGTGACAGTCCCAACACACACACTTGGCCCTGATGGGAAACAAAACCCCATCACTGTGGGCAAACAATCTCCACATTGCATTCTGCTTTGGCACAAACACAGCAAAGGAGAATTGTGCTTTCTATCTCTGATGTTCACAGAATGTGAAACCCAGAAATATTCTCGGGAAGAATTGGGCCTTGCTTTTCTCTGTGAAGAGAAATGTGGGGCTGCAGTGGGGTGCTGTGTTTGGCTGCCCTGAGAGCCCGGGCTGGGCTGGGTTCTGCTGGGTTCTGCTGGGCTGTGCTGGGCTGGGCTGGGCTGAGCTGTGCTGGGCTGGGCTGGGCTGGGCTGTACTGTACTGGGCTGGGCTGAGCTGTGCTGGGCTGGGCTGGGCTGGGCTGGGCTGGGCTGGGCTGAGCTGTGCTGGGCTGGGCTGGGCTGGGCTGAGCTGTGCTGGGCTGGGCTGGGCTGGGCTGGGCTGGGCTGGGCTGGGCTGGGCTGGGCTGGGCTGGGCTGTGCTGGGCTGAGCTGGGCTGGGCTGGGCTGGGCTGGGCTGGGCTGCCCTGAGAGCCCGTGGTGTGCTCTGTTTTGCTGTGTTTTGCTGGGATGTGCTGCCCTGAGAGCCTGGGTTGTGCTGGGTTTTGCTGGGTTTTGCTGGGTTTTGCTGGGTTTTGCTGGGTTTTGCTGGGTGTTGCTGGATTTTGCTGGATTTTGCTGGGTTTTGCTGTATTTTGCTGTGTTTTGCTGTGTTTTGCCGGGATGTGCTGCCCTGAGAGCCTGGGTTGTGCTGTATTTTGCTGTGTTTTGCTGTGTTTTGCTGTGTTTTGCTGTATTTTGCTGGGTTTTGCTGGGATGTGCTGCCCTGAGAGCCCGTGGTGTGCTCTGTGTTGCAGTGGGGGTGATCCGCTGCCCCATCTGCCGCCAGGAGTGCCGGCAGATCGACCTGGTGGACAATTACTTTGTGAAGGACACCTCGGAGAGCCCCAGCAGCTCCGACGAGAAGTCAGAGCAGGTAGGGACTGTCCTGCCCCAGCCCCTGCTCTCTGGGGCTGCCTGTTCTCCTCAGGTGCCTTCTCCCCACCCTTCCTCTGCTCTCCGGGGCTGTCAGTGCTCCCCAGGACAATGCTGGGGCCTTTTCCCCACCCTTCCTCTACATTTCCCCTCCCCGTTCTGCTCTCTGGTCCTGTCAGTGTTCCCCAGGATGATGCTGGTGGCTTTTCCTCACCCCTCCTCTGATTTCTGGTCCTGTCAGTTCTCCTTAGGACAATTCTGGTGCCTTTTTCCCTCCCCTTTCTGCTCTCTGGTCCTGTCAGCTCTCCCCAGAACATTTCTGGTGCCTTTTCCCCAACCCCTCCTCTGATTTCTGGGGCTGTCAGCTCTCCCCAGAACAATTCTGGTTCCTTTCCCCCCAACCCTTTCTGCTCTCTGGATCTGTCAGCTCTCCCCAGACCAATTCTGGTTCCTTTTCCCCCTCCCCTTTCTGCTCTCTGGTCCTGTCAGTGTTCCCCAGGATGATGCTGGTGGCTTTTCCTCACCCCTTCTCTGATTTCTGGTCCTGTCAGCTCTCCCCAGAACAATTCTGGTTCCTTTCCCCCCAACCCTTTCTGCTCCCTGGTCCTGTCAGCTCTCCCCAGAACAATTCTGGTTCCTTCCCCCCAACCCTTTCTGCTCTCTGGTCCTGTCAGCTCTCCCCAGACCAATTCTGGTTCCTTTCCCCCAACCCTTTCTGCTCTCTGGTCCTGTCAGCTCTCCCCAGAACAATTCTGGTTCCTTTCCCCCTCCCCTTTCTGCTCCCTGGTCCTGTCAGCTCTTCCCAGAACAATTCTGGTTCCTTTCCCCCAACCCTTTCTGCTCCCTGGTCCTGTCAGCTCTCCCCAGAACAATTCTGGTTCCTTTCCCCCTCCCCTTTCTGCTCCCTGGTCCTGTCAGCTCTCCCCAGACCAATTCTGGTTTCTTTTCCCCAACCCTTTCTGCTCCCTGGTCCTGTCAGCTCTCCCCAGACCAATTCTGGTTCCTTTCCCCCAACCCTTTCTGCCCTCTGGGGCTGCCCAGGCTAATTCTGGTTTCTGTCCCCCCCAGGTGTGCACCAGCTGTGAGGACAATGCCAGTGCTGTGGGCTTCTGTGTGGAGTGTGGGGAGTGGCTGTGCAAGACCTGCATCGAGGCTCACCAGCGAGTGAAGTTTACCAAGGACCACATGATCAGGAAAAAAGAGGATGTGTCCTCAGGTGAGGGTTGGGTGTCACTTTGTCCTGCCTGCTCCAGGAGCCTTTTCTCTTTGTGTGTTAAAAAAAAGGGGCAGGATGGTGGAGGGAACAGCCAGCTCTGTGTGTTCTCCCCCAGGATTTGGGAAAAGTGCACTTGAAAGTTCCCAGTGCAAAATTAGTAGCTGTAAAAATAGAGGAAGAATTAATTTATGGCAGTGTTGCTTTGTGCAATTTATGTCCAATGCTTTTGGAAAGGATTTAGATCCATTCTTAATAATCTTTGTTTAGTACAAGTAACTAAATGAAGGGGGTGGAATCTGGAGATAATCTTACCCATTGTCCAAGGAACTGAAATTTCCCATTTTGTTGTATTTGGTTATAATTCTCCCTGTAGAAATTTATATATAAGTTTATAAAAAGTTATAGTTATATATTTTATATAGTTACCTTCAATATATGCTGTCACTCTGAATTATTACTGAGTAAATGTAGAGTTTGAGTCTATTTTAGGTTTAATCTCTCAGTGAGCAAAATTTCATTTGTGAAGTGAGTGTAGGGTTTGTTCAGGTGTGCAGCCTTATTAGAATGAAATTCTTGAGCTGTTGTTTGATCATTTATCATTTGTAGCCTGTTGAGGTAATGTGGAAAATCATCTCAGAACAGGTCCAGGCTAGCTGGATTTTATCATTTATGGCCTGGTGAGATAATGTGGAAAATGTTCTCCTAACAGGCCCAGGGTATCTGGATTTTAGATGAGAAAATTCTGTTTGTAGATGGGTTAAAAGTTCTGATTTAAAGACTTGTAGGTTCTCCACTTTGAGGAAGAGAGATGTCAACACTTTGCTCTCCTCATTTAAATTCATTTAAAATTAATTAAGATCTCCATAATTGTCTTGTTGTATCCTTTCAAAGGAACAAACATTACTTTTCTTTCTAAAAATTGTTCAATAGTTAAAAAGTTTGAGCTTTGTTCTGGGATTACACAGGGGTTTTATTTCATTTGCTCTGTCAAATAAACCTCATTTTGGAGAGGCTTCTCTTTGTGTCCTAATGAATATTTTTAATAAGAAATATTATCCATTTAAGATCTAATGTATTAAGCCTCATAGATAAGAAACCCTTAAATTCAAATTACAGGGCCCAAGAAAGAATTATTGATGTTTTTACAAGGAATGCTAAATTGTGACTCTCAGTGTGACATTCCAGCTCAGCTTTCCCTCTGATTCCTGCTGGGAAGAGGCTGAAAAGTGACTGCTCCAAAACCAGAAAGTTTATAAAGTTTATAAAATAAACTATTATTAAACTAACAAAGTTAGTTAACTAACTAGTTAGTTAAATACTTTTTATGTTTAAATTAAACTTTTAAAATATTTAAAACAAAAAAATTGTATTATAATTTAAAATATAAAAATATTTTATATTTTCAGTATAAAATATTTTTAAAAGTTTGTAAAATAAAGTTTATAAAATAAACTTTCAATTAGAAATTTTGTTGTGATTGTGGGGAAGGGCTGGTCATTGTTTTTTTTTTCTTCTTAGACTCAAAGATGTGCCCTGGAGACTTTAAATTTCTCTCAGTGAGTGGCAGCTGTAGGTTCATCAGCTCTTTCTTTACAGTAACTTGCATGATATAACCAGCTTCAAAAACATTTTAGAGTGAGGGAAATTAATTTAAACCCTACCTGCTGTACCTTCCAAAGGCTGCTTTCCTCTTTGCTAAGCTCAAAATATCTTCAGAACACTGTACAGAAAATTTTTAGTGAACCCAGAGCTGTTTTTTTGCCATTATTTATTTATTTATTTGGGGGTTTAAGTAACTTTTAACTCGGGCAACATTTGCTCTGCAGCTCCCACTCCAGCTGTGTTTGACTAAATGAGGTGTTGGAAGGGCTGAGCTGGAAAACCATGGGGTAAAAAGGGTTTAAAAAAAGGTTAAAAAGGTTGGAAAGGTTTGAGCCATCCTTCAGTGTGTCAGAGGAATGAAATGGAATTAAATCCTTACAAACACCGTGCTGGTGTGTAAGGATTTAATTTAATGCAGCCTCACAGGGCCTTTGGGTGCTCATGAGCAAGGATGAGTAAATGAATAAAGCAAAAGGAGTGAACCAGGTGAGAAGAGCTCTGCAGCAGTGGCACTGTAAATCACAGAGCCAGCAGGTTGGGAAGGAGCTCTGAGATCACCAGACCCACCCCTGAGCTGGTGTGCTCACAGTGATCCAACTGAGAACACCTCTGGAGCTGCTTTGCACTTCTTGGTTGGTGCTGGAGGGTACTCAGGTTGTTTTGCTCTTCAGATTGTCTCAATTTTCTTTAAAATGCACAAATGGTTTATTTTTAAAAACAGAGGCCGTGGGAGCATCTGGTCAACGTCCTGTTTTCTGCCCTGTCCACAAACAAGAGCAGTTAAAACTTTTCTGTGAGACCTGTGACAGGCTGACATGCAGAGACTGTCAGTTACTGGAGCACAAGGAACACAGGTACAAATATCCAAATATTCCCAGTGTGTCTGACCTCCTGTGCTGTGCTGTCTCAGGGCATGGAGTGCCTTTGATGGGAGCTGCTGGTGTTGGAAATTCTGCTGCTTTTCCTCCTGGGTGGACTGAAGAGAATTGTGCAGAGAATTGTGGTATTTTTTGGGTTCCCTGATGAAGGGAGGGGTGCTGAATCTGACTCTGTGTTCTCAGAAGGCTCATTTATTATTTTATGATCTGTAATATATTAAAGAATGCTGTACTAAACTATACTAAAGAATACAGAAAGCTGAAAGACAACAATGAAAAACTTGTGACTCCTTCTAGAGTCTGACACAGCTTGAAGTGATTGGTCATTAAGTTAAAATAATTCACATGAAACCAATCAAACAATGTCCAAACACATTCCAAAGCAGCAAAATACAAGAGAAGTAAATTAAATAATCATTGTTTTCATTTTTCTCTGAGGTTTTTCAGTTTCCCAGGAGAAAATCCTGGGCAAAAAGATTAAAAAAAAAAAAATATGATGGTGACAGAGAACCTGTGTGGAGTGATGGAAGCTTGGTCAGTTGAGGTTTGAAGCACGATGGGCTGGGGAGGTTTGCAGTGATTCAGGTGTTCATTTGCCTGGCAGTTCCCAGTGCTGTCTCTGGGGTCAGGACTTGATTGGAAATTCCTGCAGCCCTGAACACCTGGTGCTGTAAAAGAAGCAAAAGTGATAGAGTGAGTCATGGCTGAGGTAATGCAATTTCTGAAAGGGCATTTTTGGTTGTGCAACACTCTTTAGGGGAATTTTGTCAAGGAAAGTCTAAATTTTGCCTCTTACATTAATATATCCTTCTGGTGCAGAGGGGAAAAAGAGGTTGGGTTTAGTTGGTTAAAAGTTGCCTGATTCCAGGGAGAAGGAGATGCTGGGTTTGCCTCTGCTGGAAAAGGAGCTGGAACCCCTTGGAGACACATTCCAGCTTCCTGCTCTCTAGCAGCTCTGTGTAGCTGTTTGAATGTCTGAACAACATTTTGCAGTGTTATAATAGAGAATCTGGGGATAATACATATTTATCAACCACTGCAGCGCTGCTTTTCCTGAGCTCTTCTCTCTGAAGGTGTAATACTGAATTCAGTGCTCTGGCTTTCTTTTTATTTTAGGAAAAACTATTCTGTTTCTCTCAGAATAGTGATTATTCTCAGACTGCTACAGCAGCCTGTGGCAAACTTTTACTTTTGAAATAATTATTATTAAAATATTAACACCCTCAAATCATCCTGCTCTGTTCTTTCATAGGCAGAAATATCCTGGATGACTCCCTTGTCACCAAGGGTGCTCTCCTGGGATTTATTCACTAACTTGGTCTAGCTGCTTTCTTGGCATCTGTTCTGTGCATGTTGCTGATGGATTAACAGATGGATCTTGTCCTGCTCACCTGTGCTCCTCCAGAAGGAGAATTTGTTGGTATTAATCTGCTTTTTTTTTGCAGAATATTCTTTCCATCTGGTTCTGAGTGCAGGTGGGAATTACAGATGATTAAGGCACTGCTCTGTCTGCCTGAAGTACAGCTGAGCTTTTGTGGGCAGTCATGCCAAGAGAAAAAGAATTGATTTGAATCCCCTGTTCTCTTCTTACCTGAAATCCCAACAATTTACCCCAAAGGAGAGTGAATCACCATTTCAGGGCCAGTGCTCAGAGTCTCAATTTTAGAATTCCAGAGTGGTTTGGGGTTGGAAGGGACCTTAAAGATCATCCAGTTCCAGGCCTGGCAGGGCAGGGATTGCTGGGGATTCTGGTGAGAGCTGACAATTCCCTGGGCAGCCTGGTGCTGTGAGATTCCTCTAATTTGGGTCCTTTCCAGTCCACACAACTGGGAAACTGGGAGTGCAGTGCTGGAAAAAAGAAAAGGAGCTACAGCAACATTTTAGCAGCGCAAGCTTTTGCACTAGATTTTTCACTTCTCCTTCAAGTGGAAATATAATTTTGTACTTTATGAAAATAATTTCAGAAAATCAGCAGCTCCCAAACATTTCAATTCCTTGGGCTTTAGGAATGCTCCTTTTTCTTGTATTGTAGTATCTAAAATCTCGTGCTGCTGTCTGTCTGCAAGAACTTCAGACTGTTCTTAGAAAAAGCAAAATTCCAGCACTGAGACTGAAGAATTTGAACTCTTGGAGTTCAGATTTGTCTGTTGCTGGTACAAACTGAATTAACAGGAGTAGAGTTGTTTTTGTTGTGATGTTCTTTGTCTGAGTCTCTCTTATCTTGGCTGTGAGTCATTTAAATAAAAACTGTCTTGCTCTGGGTTTGCTGACAATCCAGAGTCTTTTCCTTTGGGTTGTGATGTTCTACATTGTGACAGAAAACAGCACTAATTTCTTCTTCATTCTCTTTGGAAGCTGGTGTCAATTGTTTCTAATGCACCTTATAGAATGCTTCATTAATTGCAGCAATTTTCTGCCAGTTTGAATATTGGGAAAACATTGCCAAGGTGTTCTGGGACATTAAGTTTTCCCTATTGTTAACAAATTACATTTCAGAAGCATGAGGTTTATTTCTTGCCAAGACAAGACTTAGCAAGTTAGGAATCCTGGATTTTGAGCAGTTGATCAGAAATTCGTGGAGCTGCTTTAATTTTAATTCCCCTTGGCCATGTTCAGCAGTGTGTTTCTGTGGCATTCTTAATTCCAGTATTTTAGGAGAAGGCACCAATCCTGTTCTTGTCCCTCAGTGCTGGTACTTCCCCTCTTTCAGATGAAGCAATGGAAAGTACCTGTGCTAGCAGCTGTTCAGTTGAAGGCCTTGGAAGGGAATATTCTTCACTTGGAAGCAGCAGAGGTGGAAAAAATTTGAAGTTTTTTTAATAGGGAAATTTTCTTCAGGTTAAACTAAAGCAGTCAAACATGATCAAGATCATCTCAGCTGAAAAACAGGGGAATTTGGGATAGTTTAGGGGCTGGTTTTGGTATCCTTTAATTGTGTTTAAACTTTTGGTGCATTTTCTTCATCAAACTCTGGGGATCCTGGGGAAGGAGGCACTGAGCCCTGTGGGGTTGGAATTGATCATTCCCACAGAGGCTCAGTCTCCTGGCCAGTACCAAAGGACTTTTTTCAACATTTTGCACCCTGGTCAGAGTATTCAGAGGCTGATTGTTCTCAGTGTTCTCTTTTCCTCAATGTTTTTTTTTCTCAGTCATATTTTTTCAAAATTCCCTGGCTTTGCAGCCCCCTGTCCCTTGGTGATCAGTGTCTTCTCTTGCCTGTTGAAAAGGTACCAGTTCCTGGAAGAAGCTTTTCAGAACCAGAAGGGTGCAATTGAGAACCTCCTGGCCAAACTCCTGGAGAAGAAGAATTATGTAAATTTTGCAGCTGCCCAAGTTCAAAATAGGTGAGTTCCCCCAAAGGATCAGCTGTGGCATTGCCTTTTAATGAGTCACAGCAAGATGGATGCTGGGACTAGAATAACACACTTAATTCTGTGTTTAATTCCTTTTCATAATGTTTATTTGCCCCTGCAAGACTCTGCATCTCTTGGAAGTTCTTACAAGAAATAAATGTTAAAGATTGTGTTTTTTGTGACAGCTTTGAATAGAACCAAAGTGTGACACATTCATTACCTTTTGGGGATGGGGGAGAAAAAAATGAATAAAAAAGGCAAGAAAACCCATCCTGTAATTTATTTAAATTAGCTCTAGGTGACAGAACAGTTGAAATATTAAAATATTTTTATATTTCATAGGAAGGCCTCTGATAACTATTAAAATATTAAAATATTTTTAATATTCATCTGTAACAGTTGAAATATTAAAATATGTTTATGTTGCATAGTAAGGCCTCTGATAACTGTGTAACAAAAACTTAGTGTGAATTTGAATAGGAAATTGTGGTTGGTTGTGGGGTTTTGATTGGGGTTTTTTTAGGTGGCTTCACTTAAGATCTCCAGAGTTAGCTGAAATTGAAGTCACATTAAACACCAGAAGAGAGGCAGAGGGAGCACGAGGTCCCTGCTGGCTCTGCTGCAGCTCAGGGAATTCCACCCTGACTCTCTGTGGTTTGCTGAGCCTTCTGCAGCTTTGAGGTCATTTGCAAGATGACACATCAGCTGGGGGTGGAAAGCACAGGGCAGGAGGAGGATGTGCACCCAGAGAGAAAGAGAAGCTCTGATGCAAATTTTTAACTCCTTGTGGTGCCATCTCTATTTGAAAATAAAAAGCAGTGGAAGGAAGGAAGAACAGAGAGCATGACAGAGGCAAAGGTGTGAAGAGGGAAGCAATGAAAATTGGGATTTTTATGTGCTGATTTTCCAAAACACAAGCCCACTGTGAAGCATGGAGATGTTACACACTTGAAGAGGCAGAAATTCAACTGGGAGCTCCAAAATGTCCCAAAACATTCTCTGGTAGGAATTCCAGGCCAGGAATGGGTGATGCAATTCACACTTTGTAATGCTGGGGTTTGGGGTTTTTGCCCAAGAGTTTCTGGCTTCAGTGAATGCAGTGAATTTCTGCAGCTGGGCTTGTGTCAAGATCTCAGATTTCTGCTGAGCCAAGTGGCTGCTGCAGGTGAGACAATTCATTCCACTGCTCTGCTGGTGTGTAGGACACAAAATCCACCCTAAAAACTTCAGGGAATGGCAAAAATGGAGGTAATTTCCCAAATTTGTTGGCAGATGGTACAAAATCACCATCATCTGTGGTGGTGGAGCCTGAGCTCTGCTGGAATAATTGTTGGGTGCCAAAGCCAAGGGTGGATGCCATGGACTTAATGAAGGGTTGGTTGGGTGTTTTTGGAGTAGGAGACCAGGCTGTGCTGTCACAAAATCCATGTGTGCCCCAGGTGCCTGCAGGGCTTTGACTCCAGCAGAGAGTGCTGGTCCTGTGCCTGAGGGATGTCAGATCCTTGATCTGGCAGCAAAAAAACTCTTCTAAAAAGGACAATTGAAGTTTTCACCTTGGCTCATGGCAAAGAATTCTGCTGCCATGTGGTCTTGTTAGATTGAGGCAGTGTAGGGTCAAATAAATCCAGATGTTCCATGAGTTTAAGAAATTCTGTAATTTCAAATTCTGTGGACAGAGCTCAAGATGATTTGTTTGAATCTGAAGAAGCTGAAAATGCACTAAAACTGAGGAAAAATGGCAGTGATGAAGAGGTATAAAAATCTGACAGTAGTAAACACAAATAATCTAAACTAATACCAGGCACATCATTAGTGAAATGTCTTTATTGTGGATTAATTACAGGTCTGTAATAACTTTTTTGTTACAAGGGAGGAATTAATTTGAAATTCAGGGTTGATTTCTGGTTAATATAAATTATCTTAAAAGTTGAAAGCATCAGCTATAAATTTTTCATAGTGGCACAATTTGGATCTGAGTTTATAAATGTCCATACAGACACATGTGGCTGTGGCTGGTGATTTCTCTGTATAAAATGTGTAAACTACAAGGACTTTTCTATTATTTGAAATGAAACAAGTCGTGAATTTGTATTTGGAGTGAAGTGTAAAGTGACTGACAATCCATTGCTCTTTTGTTGTTGTTGTTTTTTAGGATAAAAGAAGTAAATGAGACCAACAAACGAGTGGAACAGGAGATCAAGGTGGCAATATTCACCCTCATCAATGAAATCAATAAAAAGGGAAAATCTCTCCTGCAGCACCTTGAGGTACACCTGAAATAAAAAGCAGTGGTGGTGTTGAGTTTCCAGTCCCCTACTTGGGGGGAAATGTTTGAAAATG
Source organism: Serinus canaria (assembly GCF_022539315.1). Taxonomy (NCBI): domain Eukaryota; kingdom Metazoa; phylum Chordata; class Aves; order Passeriformes; family Fringillidae; genus Serinus; species Serinus canaria. Next base: position 2,831,801 of record NC_066339.1, read on the forward strand.
GTTTGTTTGGTGTGGCTGCAGCCCTGAAACTGCCTCTGAGGGATGTGCTGGAGTTCAGTCTCTTATTCCTCCTCTCATCAGAGCTCCTTCAGTTTTGTGGCTGTGCCTTGTATTCAAAACTGGGCTCCTTGTACAGGAGTGGCTGAAAATCTCCTTTTCATGTTCTGTTTGCCATATTCTGTATTTTAACATAATGCTAAGGTGTGGATGATGTAATATTTCCCTCAAATAGCTTTTTAATGTTCATGTAGAAACAGTCAGAGCAGTATTTCTACATGAAGGTGTAATGCTGCTGTTTAAAATTGTATTATAGAGCTTTAGAGACCATGGGTTCAAGCATCCTTTCCACATGGCATGTTCTGAATAATTACATTCTGACTTAAAATCCATGAAAATGTAACTTGTTATTGCCTGTTTTGTCTGAATAGAAGAAGTCCCTTGTAAGAAGTTGGCTCAGTGCATGTGGCCAGCCTGAATGAAAGATTTAAGATCAGATGAATCACAATAGATTTTTCCTGCTTAAGGAACAATGACTTGGCAAGGAAATCAAATGTTCCTGGAAGAAAGGAGTAACTTGATCATTAGTAAAAGAAATACTGCAAAATTACAAGAACTTTGGCTTTTCTTATTTACCTAGCATTCATTAAAATTTCCTTGGGACATTTCCCTTTTGATCCAAGCAGTTTGTGTTTTCCTCCTACATCTGAAAGCCCCGTTGTAATAAATTACAATTTGCAATTTACAATTCCTTTGTTGTAGTAAAGCCTCTGTTTCTTTGCAGAACGTGACAAAGGAGAGGCAGATGAAGTTGATCCAGCAGCAGAATGACATCACTGGGCTGTCACGACAAGTGAAGCACGTGATGAACTTCACCAACTGGGCCATTGCCAGTGGCAGCAGCACTGCCCTGCTCTACAGCAAGCGCCTGGTGAGGCCACCTGGGGCTGCCAGGGACCCCTGGGGGCAGCAGGCCCCTGATCAGCTCTGGGGGTACCCCCTGTGGGTGTCTCTGGGTCTGGCCTGAAGGCACTTGAGGTGATAGTCCATGCTCACACTCAGGTGTTCATTATTTCTGATCAGTGGAACACTCTCACTGCTGGGAGTTCTGCAGCTTTTCATCAGCAGGCACAAAATGCCCAACAATCTCTTGTTCCAAGGGCTTTTAAAACTAAACTATCCAATTTAGAACTGACACCTGGATTATTTCCCTTTTAACCCAATAACTGATCCCACAGAGCCCCAGTGGGGATTTTCCCACCCAATTACAAAATGCCACCCAAACCCTTGGAGAAGGAGGAAGAAGCAGCATGAAGAAGAAACCCAGGATGACAGCCTGTGCCCTCCATCCTGCTGCCATCCCCAACACACTAAAAACCCCAAACCCTCAATTTCTCACCCACTGACACACCCACACTGCTCTCTAGAATCCATTTCACACTTTTGTGGATTCCAGTCTATCTTGAACTCCAGGAAACTTTCTCCATGAGTGAGGGTCACAGTCAGAGCTCCCCTGGGGTCAGGGCACCCAGAGCAGACACAGAAACATTCCCTGGGTGCGCTGGGTTTGCACAATCAGGGAATAATTAGCACTGACTCCATGGTTACAGCAGGCTGATCCATCACTTTATTGTACTGTATTACACTGTACTTCTCAAGAAGCTCATCCCCTTGCAGACAGTCCAGTACAGCTTTGACTTAATTGGTCAATCAATCCAAACACCATCCAGTGTCCAGTTAAGAAATTTGGTAAACAAATCTCCATCACACATAGCCCATGTGCACAACAGCAGGTGCAGCAAGTGGAGATAAGAATTGTTTCTCATTCTTTTCTCTCAGCTTTCTCACAGCTTCCCAGGAAAATCCTGGGAGAGAGTTCTGTCTCTCTCTGTTCAGAGGATTTGTGATTGCCACAGGGGTCATCCAGTGCAGCCCTGCCCTGCACAGACACCCCAAAAATCCCACCCTGGGCATCCCTGGAGTGTTGTACAAACACTCCTGGAGCTCTATCAGCTCTGGGGCAGTGCCCAGCACCCTCTGGGGGAGGAACCTTCCCCTGAGATCCAACCTGAGCTCCCCTGGCACAGCTCCAGCCCTTCCCTCAGGTCCTGCCCCTGCTCACAGAGATCAGAGCTGTCCCTTGGAAGAAGCTGCAGCCCCAATGAGGCTCCCAGAACACAACGTTGTCAAGCATAGAAATGTTACACACTGGAAGAGGCAGTCACATAGGTAATAATTAATCTGAGAGCTCAAGAAATGTCACAAAACATTCTCTGGTAGGAATTCCAGGCCAGGAATTCCTCAGGCTCCTCTTCTCCAGCAGAACAAAGTGCCCTCAGCCTCTCCTTGTGTGACTGCACAGACCTGGCTGTGCCAATTCTGTCCCAATCCATGTGTGCAGAGAGGGCAAAAGTTCCAATATACCCAGAGGGAGGTAAGACACAAAGTCAAGGGTTGGTAACCAAAGTGTAATTCACTTTTATTGACAAGAATACACCCAGTTCTGCACCTGCAAGCCCAGGGGTGTGCTCACCACTGCTGCTGTAGAGCATCACTCTGCCACCAGTGTTCCCAGTCTGGGAACGTGTCCTGAGCCACAAACACAGAGGAGCAGGGGAATCAAATATCTCCAGAGTGAGACTGGGACACAAATGAGGTCAAATGTTGGTAATCCAAAGGATACACCCAGTTGTGCCATGTGGCTCCATCATGGCACCCTATCTTCAGCTTCAGATCTTCCAGCAGAGCCAAGCAATTGGGCAACACTTCACTCTTTCCCATCAGGGTTTAGGCAGTGTTAGTGCAGAAGGAATGGGGTCAGCTCTCTGAGGGCTCTCTGTTCCACTGGACTCATTGCAGTAATGTTGTGGTGTAAGTGCTGCTCTGCAGTCCTCAGAGTGAGGAATTGTACAGTGGGGGATTTTCCTGACAAATTGAGACTTTCCCAGGCTGCTGCTGCCAGTCCTTGTTGGTGCTCCATGGCCTGAGCACACACTGGTTTCTCATTCTGTGTTTCTCTGTCAGCAGCAGGCTGTTTCTGTTTGCTCTCAGATCACCTTCCAGCTGAGGCACATCCTGAAGGCTCGCTGTGACCCCGTCCCTGCTGCCAACGGCGCCATCCGCTTCCACTGTGACCCCACCTTCTGGGCCAAGAACGTGGTCAACCTGGGTGAGAAACCCTGAGTGTTCAATTTCTGATAGAGGGAAAACTCTCTTGGATTGGGGGTTCCTCCAGCTGGAGTGAGTGCAGTTCTCTCAATGCAGGAGACAAAAACTCTCATAACCCTTCCAGCCCTGATTATCCTCCTTATCTCCTCTGTTCTTTCTGTCAGCAAAGCTTTCTCTCAGTGGATATTTTTTCCAGGATGCAATGGATATTGTACTGGGACTGGTTCTAGGAATGGCCCTAAGCACAGAATCCCAGAGTGGTTTGGGTTGAAAAGGACCTTAAAAGTCATCTCATCCCACCCCCTGCCATGGCAGGGACACCTTCCACTGTCCCAGGCTGCTCCAAGCCCTGTCCAGCCTGGCCTTGGGCACTGCCAGGGATCCAGGGGCAGCAACAGCTGCTCTGGATTGAACCCTGGACCTGTGCCTATTCCAGTATATTAAATATGATCACTTAGAGTTTGCAAAGTACAGGTTTGGGATGAGGGCAGAGGGCAGAGCACAGTGAGACAGAGATACCTGTTAGCACCTCCTTGTGAGCTTCCCTGTTGGATAAAAATTTCATGGAAAATCTGATCAAAATACCAGTTTTTATGTGTACTCACTTCTTGCTCTGAGTCCACCATCCAGGTTGGGGTGTTCCTGTCTTCAGCCAAGAGTATTTATTGTCTAGGGTAGAGAGGAAACTGCCAACCTTAATAAAAAGGGACGTGCAGATTCTGCTGAGTACACATTCACAAATTGATTAAAAAATCAACATTTTGCCTTTCCATATAAAAATAGGACAGGAGTTATCTGGAGAGGCAGCATGGTCCATGACACTGGAGCCAGACAGGACTTGCTTGTAGCAGGGTTTGGTGTTGTGTTTGTAGAACCTGTTTGAAGTCACTCAGTGGTGGCACACTCAAATATCTCTTCTTTAGACACAGAAACTTTGTGCTTAACATGTTTTTTGTCTGGTTTATTTCTCATCTTGTCCATTTCTTGTGGAAGCAGAGAAGTCATTTCTGTCTGTTGTGGCTTTTGGGCTGTGCAGTTCCAGTTCTTTAACTCTTCCCTCCCAGATCATATTTTTAATTTTGCACTTAGTTCTTGCAGTCTGAGTTCTCTTTTTGCTTTTATCGTGTGTGGTATTGAAGACACAAAGAGCTTAAATTTTAAGTTTTCATTCTTAAATTGCTCTGAGAAAACTGCATTAAAAACATCTGATTATGCCACATATGTCAGCCTTTGGAGGATGATGAGATCTAACTGTTGATTGCCTCTTTGGGTTTTTATAGGTAACCTGGTCATTGAAAATAAACCAGCCCCTAGTTACACTCCCAACGTAGTGGTTGGGCAAACTCCTCCAGGAACAAACCACGTCAACAAAGCTCCAGGACAAATCAACCTGGCCCAGCTCCGGCTGCAGCACATGCAGCAGCAGGTGTATGCCCAGAAACACCAGCAGCTGCAGCAGATGAGGATGGCCCAGCCATCCTCTGCCTCTGTGCCCAGGCAGAGCAGCCCCCAAGTCCTGCAGCAGCAGGTGAGTCCTTTATGTCTTCTTATTTCACCTTCTTTCACTTCATTTCACCATAACACTGAGATTTAAAATTGCCCTGTCAGATCTAAACTTACAAAGCAGTTTATAAACTAAAATCTTTTGAGATTTGAGGTACTTTAATGTGACAGCTCTTGGCTTTGCTTGATGTTATGTTACTACTGCTGTGGAAAGAGATGGGCTTCTTTTCTCCATGTTAAAAACAAAAATTTTAAAAATCCCAACCCCTTGCAGCCTCCCAGGTTGATCAGCATGCAGACCATGCAGAGGGGTAACATGAACTGTGGGGCTTTCCAAGCACATCAGATGAGAATGGCTCAGAATGCTGCTCGGATCCCAGGAATCCCACGCCACAATGGACCTCAGTACTCCATGATGCAACCTCACCTTCAAAGACAAGTATATCCTGTGTACATGCTTCATTGTGCCATTGTGCCAGCCTTTCATGCCAGTAGATGGTACCTCCAGCTGTAAATGTGTTTTTCTGTAGCTCACAGTTACACACATTTATATGCTGCTTCTCCATGTTGCATTACTGTGCTGGGACAGTTTTGCTGAACGTAAGGAAATTCAAACCTTAGGGGTGGAAATGAAATGAAATGAAATGTTTGTGTTGCAGTTTAGTTCTGGGAAGTAAAACATTTCCTTTTGCTCTTTTCAGTGGCATTCAGCTGAAAAGAACATTCAGAGGTTTATTAGGGAGTAGTGAAGTTCCAAGTGATGTAGTTGAGGGGTTTTGATTAAATCAGCTGCTGAAGTGGTTTTAAATTCACACCTGAAGCATTGATGCAGAACTCTGCATGCCATTAAGAATAAAAATCCTTGACAATGCATGTTAATGTGACTGAAATACCAAAAGTGACTTTATATTACTTGAAACAGTTAAAAAACACCCCAGACATATAAACTCCAAAGCTATCTTTGGAGGAAGTAATTGCTTTAAGAAAACACCACTGTATACTTGGTGGAAGAAGTGCTGTCTGTTTAAAATCAAGGCCCATCAAGTATTTTTTACTTTCCAAGAGAGGAAGAGGAGCAGTTGCTCTGCCCTCAGTGCTGTGCTCGGGGTCAGGTCTCTCTCAGGGCAGCGGGAGCTGCGGTGTCCCCGTGCCCAGGGCGGTGGCCCCGTTGCCCAGGGTGGTGTCCCCATGCCCAGGGCGGTGTCCCCGTGCCCAGGGCGGTGTCTCCCTGCCCAGGGCGGTGTCCCCGTTGCCCAGGGCGGTGTCCCTGTGCCCAGGGCAGTGTCCCCGTGCCCAAGGCGGTGTCCCCGTGCCCGGTGTGGTGTCTCCCTGCCCAGGGCGGTGTCCCCATGCCCAGGGCGGTGTCCCCGTGCCCAGGGCGGTGTCCCTGTGCCCAGGGTGGTGTCCCCGTGTCCAGGGCGGTGTCCCCGTGCCCAGGGCGGTGTTCCCGTGCCCAAGGCGGTGTCCCCTTGCCCAGGGCGGTGTCCCCATGCCCAGGGCGGTGTCCCCATGCCCAAGGCGGTGTCCCCGTGCCCAGGGTGGTGTCTCCGTGCCCAGGGCGGTGTCCCCATGCCCAGGGTGGTGTCCCCGTGCCCAGGGCGGTGTCCCCGTGCCCAGCACCATGTCTTTGTCTCCCCAGCACTCCAACCCCGGCCACGCCGGGCCCTTCCCGGTGGTCTCGGTGCACAACACCACCATCAACCCCACCAGCCCCACCACGGCCACCATGGCCAGCGCCAACCGCGGCCCCACCAGCCCGTCCGTGTCGGCCATCGAGCTCATCCCGTCCGTCACCAACCCGGAGAACCTGCCCTCCCTGCCAGACATCCCCCCCATCCAGGTCAGTGCTGCTCCTCCTTCGCTGCTTTTGGGCTTAAATGCCAGGACTTGGTCGTGGAATGGTGTAAAGTTGTACAACTCAAACTCATTTCACCTCTAAAATATTGCAAAAAGTTCTCCATCACCAGCATGGAGAACCTGCCTTCCCTGCCAGACATCCCCCCCATCCAGGTCAGTGCTGCTCCTCCTTTGCTGGTTCAGTTGGGTACCAGGATTTGGCCATGGAATGGTGTAATTTGCATTTAAAATTGGCCATGGAATGGTGTAATTTGCATTTAAAGTTGAAGAATTCAAACTCATTTCACCTCTAAAATATTGCAAAAAGTTCTCCATCACCAATCTGGAGAACCTGCCTTCCCTGCCAGACATCCCCCCCATCCAGGTCAGTGCTGCTTCTCCTTCTCTGGTTCTGTAGTTGGGTACCAGGATTTGGCCATGGAATGGTGTAATTTGCATTTAAAATTGGCCATGGAATGGTGTAATTTGCATTTAAAGTTGAAGAATTCAAACTCATTTCACCTCCAAAACAGTGTAAAAAGTTGTTCTCCATCACCAATATGGAGAAACTGCCCTCCCTGACAGACATCCCCCCCATGCAGGTCAGTGCTGCTCCTCCTTCTCTGCTTTTGTGGTTAGGTGCCAGGATTTGGCCATGGAATGGTGTAATTAGCATTTAAAATTGTAGAATTAAAATCTTCAGCCTTTCTCTTAGGCATGCAGGTAGGGCTGACCTGATCCACCTGGTAGCCTTTAGATTAATCAATATTTAATGTGTCCTGTAGTCCTGCTCCACTCAGCTGCTCTGCTTTTGTGGTTAGTTGCCAGGATTTGGCCATGGAATGGTGTAATTAGCATTTAAAGTTGTAGAATTCAAACTCATTTCACCTCTAAAATATTGCAAAAAGTTGTTCTGTCACCAGCCCAGAGAACCTGCCCTCCCTGCAGGACATCCCCCCCACCCAGGGCAGTGCTTCTCCCCCCCTCTGTTTTGTAGTTGGGTACCAGGACTTGGCCATGGAATGTGTAATTAGCATTTAAAGTTGGAGAATTAAAATCTTCAGCCTTTCTCTTAGGCATGCAGTTGCTTTTGTAGTTAGGTACCAGGACTTGGCTGTGGATTGGTGTAATTTACATTTAAACTTGCACCATTCCAACTTGTTTCACCTCTAAAATATTGCAAAAAGTCGTTCAAGCCCTGGGAGTAAAATGGGAATTTTACTCCATGGCATCCACAGAGTTGTGGTTGTGTGGAGAGGATGAATCAAACCCTTCAAAGAACTCTGGTTAAGCTGGTGGTTGAAACCCAGATGTCATGGATCAGATGTCTCCTTTGGGCTTGTTAAGGATTGGAACCCAGCCCTGGGGTCTCACCCTGGGGGATGTTTGGGTTTCCCTTCCTGACCTTGCCCCAGAAGGTTTCCACCTGTGAGGAAGTAGAAGCCAATGCCAAGAAACATTTTATGTCTATAGCCCAAACCTTAGAAGGACCTGCTCCACCTGGGAACCTTTAGATTAATCAATATTTGATGTGTCTTGTAGTAAAATTAAGACTTTAATTCATGCCAAGTACTGTGTTCACTTCCTTTCTTCCACAAGACCATCATGTGGGAAGATAGAATAATTAATGGAGATGTATTTTGAGTGCTCTGAAGGGTGATTTATTCAGGCTTAAAGTGCCTGGAGTTTCTCTTGGATGTTCCTAGAAGGAGGCACAGAGGGGACATGGGACATGAGAGGGGACACAAGCTGAGGTAGACTCTGAAGCTCATTTGGAGAGGTGAAAAGCACAATGTAATGTACACATGGAGGCAAGGAAAGTAAAAGTCATGTGTTTTCTGCAGGAGTGTTTGGGAGGGGAGGAGAGTGATGGCTTCATCCTGAGAACAGGACCTTTGCCTTGAAATGCCCCTGTGAAACCCAGGAGATTTGGTCACCCTACAGGAAACAAAATAAATTTCATTCAAGATGGTCTGCTGGAATGCAAAATAAATTTCATCCAAGATGGCCAGCTGCAACTTTGCAACTCTTAAATGTTCAGGGCTGGTATTCAGTGTTCTCAGGAGGCTGCAGGTCATTTTTAATGTGAGAATGGGGGGAAGGAGGAATCCCATCCCAGTGTGAGCAGCCTGCAGTGCTGAGGCTTTAGGACAAAGCATCACCATGCAACTTCCAGGTGCACTGAAAATGCAGAATTCTGCTGAGATACTCTTCTTTTTATACCTGTTCATGCAATAATGGAGTTTAGTTGGGTTTGGTGGGTAGGAGGTGTTAGTCCTTCAAGCTGCTGGTGCAGTCATTAAACCCCACTTGGAATGCAGAGTGTTTCAACCACATTATTGCATTTTACACATTGAAGCAGTTACAGCAACAGGGTCACTGCTTCCTTGGGTTTAACAAGTACCAAAATCTGTTTGGAAAGTGAGTGGGAGATTTCCCATCATGTTAAGGAAAGACAAGATTATGGCCTCCCTTAATATCTTAATTATGGAATGACTTCTGCAGCCTCAGGAATCTGGTATTTCATGGCTAACACAGCACCAAGTGTGTGACTGACACACTGAGCAGCTGGCAGCCAGAAAATTTGCAGTGACCCTGTGTATGTGCAGCCCAGGATCATACTGGAAAAAACCTCAGATTTAGGAGCTTTTGAAAAACATTACTTGTTTGAAAGCCTGATTTCTGCATGAAACTGATAAAAATATTTGCTGTGTCCTGAATCCTTGAAGGGAGAGGGAACAATTCCAGTAAAGACAGTGATCACAGTGTGAAGGTGGGAATGAGACCTCTCTGATTCAGGTTTTTGTTTTTCCTCCTTAGCTGGAAGATGCTGGTTCCAGTAGTTTAGATAATCTGCTAAGTAGATACATCACAGGCAGCCACCTCCCCCCACAGCCTACCAGCACCATGAATCCCTCCCCAGGACCTTCAGCTCTGTCTCCAGGGTCATCAGGTAAATCTGATGGGTTTTTCTAGAGATTCCAGAATGTGATGGGTATTTCTGGTGTTTAAGTTGAAAATAATTGCTTAGCATTTCCTGCTAGAAGGGAAGCAATGTTCTATTTAAAATTTGGTTTTGCTCAGAAATAGATTCTTCTGGAAATTTAAATTTTACCCTCCTTTAGAGATGTCTTTATAGTAACAAACTGCCAGCACACATGGATGCAGTATTCCAGATATATATGTATATGTATATTTATATATATCCATATAGAGACACTGTCAGGGTCATTCTGAGTATAACTCATTAATGGTGGAGCTTTTCTATGCACATGAACAAATTAAGTACCTAATACTGAGGTAGTTAAACATTGAAAATGTTCATTTTTATAAGTAAGAAGATTATTTCAGTCAATAGGAAGAAATCCTTCCCTGTGAGGGTGGGCAGCCCCTGGATCCCTGGCAGTGCCCAAGGCCAGGCTGGGCAGGACTTGGAGCACCCTGGGACAGTGGGAGGTGTCCCTGCCATGGCAGGGGTGGCACTGGAGGGGCTTTGAGGTCCCTTCCAACCCAAACCACTCTGGGATTTGATGTTTCTCTTGGTTTTCTCTACAGGACTTGTAAGGTCCTGTCAATGAATGGGTGCAGAGCGGGGCTTCCTGTGTTTCTCCAAACCTGCATGCAAACCATCAGAGGCTGCTTTTCTGACTTTATTGGTGGCTCTCAGGGCATAAAATTTGAGGATGTAGTGGTCTGAAGGCTTTAGCACTGTTTGGATTAGGTGAATAATTATTGGGACTCTTAAGAGCTGTGTGTTGTCACTTTTTAATTTAATGTGATGTGCCTGATTTGTTGTGATCACAAGACTGAGAGAAGAGCTGGCTTAGGTGACTTGGTAAATTGGGATATTCCTGCAGCATTTCTGGGGCTGCTCAGCTCTACTCAGTGAATGTAAACTTGTGCCAGATCAGCTTCTGTGCTGCTTCTTTGCAGGTTTATCCAACTCCCACACTCCTGTGAGGCCTCCCAGCACCTCCAGCACAGGCAGCAGAGGAAGGTGAGTGTCATATTAACAATGTCAGGCTAAAAGAATCAGATATGAATAATTCCATTAAAAATCTGGCAATTGGCAAATTGTACTTTGTCATGACTGTGACCAAGGAATGGAAGAATGCTTACATGAAGTTTCCCATTTTTAATTTTTTTGCCTGCTCTGTGATTCTCCTGTGTTGTAAACTGGAGCTGTTATAAATGTGCTGACACCCTTTGCCTTTCTTTAGGGAAACACTCACCTGAATCTCTTTGCCTTGTTGATTTATCCTGATATTTATCTCATGCTGTGCTGGTGTCTCTGCAGCTGTGGCTCCTCAGGCAGGACTGCTGACAAAACTGGCATTGGCTTCAAGGCCGACCAAGTGAAAGTAAAGCAGGAGCCAGGCACAGAGGAAGAGATCTGCAGCTTCTCAGGAACAGTAAAGCAGGAAAAAACAGAGGATGGCAGAAGGAGTGCTTGCATGGTAAAGTTAGTTTATGCTCAATGTTTTCTTGGCAGCATGTTTAAGAATTTAGAAAGGAAAACAATAAAAGCATTTTTACTCTGAGGCTTTATTCTAAGAGGCATTTTCTCCTTGGTAATGCTCTGCCAGGTACAGAGTGACCTGTAATATAAATTTCATCTTTAATGATTGAAATGAAGTGTAATAGGGTGTATTTGCTGCTTTTAATCCCTAATTATTAAAAGCTGTGAGTCACCCATTGCTAGTGGACAGTCCCACATAGGTGATTGCAGTCAGGAACCCTCCAGTCAGTCAGAAGTTCTTACACCAAAGTATAAATCAAATAATTAGCAAATTAATATTTTTCAGTGTTTCCCAGCTATGCTTGATTGAACAGGATTGTGTACAGGGAGCAGGGTGGTGGAGTTGAGGAGTTTTCCTAATGACAATCAAGTTGTCATTAACAGCTTTTAATGACTTAGTGTGTTTGGCTTCTTGTAGCATTTCTCATGTTATATATCAGAAGAAATGAGAGTGTTCTACAAAGAAAGGACATGTGAAAAAGCAGTTATCAATACTGTGTGCAACTCAGTCCTCCCTCATGATTTCCCATGGTTTTTGTGATATGGTGGGAGGATTTTGAAGAAAGATCCTGCTGTGAAATCAACTCTGATTTCCCACGTGCTGCTTTCATTCCAGCTCAGCAGCCCCGAGAGCAGCTTGACACCACCACTATCCACTAACCTACACCTGGAGAGTGAACTGGAGGCTTTGGGAAGCCTGGAAAACCACGTGAAGACAGAGCCAGCAGATCTGAGTGAGAGCTGCAAGCAGTCTGGGCACAGCCTGGTGAACGGGAAGTCGCCCGTGCGCAGCCTCATGCACCGCTCGGCCCGCGTGGCAGGAGAGGGCAACAACAAGGATGACGACCCCAACGAGGACTGGTGTGCTGTGTGCCAGAATGGGGGGGACCTGCTGTGCTGTGAGAAGTGCCCCAAGGTGTTCCACCTCACCTGCCACGTCCCCACGCTCCTCAGCTTCCCCAGGTACCCCCAGCAGCAGCAGTGGGGTGGGTGAGGTTGGGCACGGAGCCCAAAGTGGTGTTTCCTCCAAAATCAGCTCCTTCTGGGTGGTTTCTCATACCACAAAAATATCATATTCTTATTCTACAAAAATATATTTCCAAGGCCTTGCCTGAGTTATTTATGTGTAGCTGATCAGTGTTTATCTGGTCACAGAATCCTGTTTGTTTATCTGTTTGTGTAAAGTCTCACAATGCGATTCTGTTGTATAGAGTTCATTTTAAGGCAAGGTGAGAAGGGTGTACTATAAAGTTAATACTTTATATAAAGTATTAAAGCATCATATGAGGGCAGGGAAAATGGCCTTGACTGGCAGAATTATTGTGAGCATGAAGGGTCAATCCTTAGCTTTGGGTAAGGTCTTTACTGCAGTAGAATGTGAATCTTTAAGAGTGAGTAAAAACTATTTGTAGTCATCACTGGTGAGAATTTATCCCTGGATGTCTGTGGTTAATAATAATAATAATAATAATATTGATAATAATGATAATAATAATAATTGTGGTTTTTTCTTTAGTGGAGAGTGGATATGTACATTCTGCAGAGACCTGAGCAAACCTGAAGTGGAATATGATTGTGACAATTCCCAGCACAGCAAGAAGGGCAAGACAGCACAAGGCCTGAGTCCTGTGGACCAAAGGGTGGGTGTCAAACCTGCAGGAATCTGCTTCCCAGGAAAATGCTTTCTCACATCAGCTGCCCCCACTGACTGGAGATGCTTTTGCTTTGGCTGAAGCAAATTAAATGTAATTATGGCTTTGTAAAACAACCCAAATGAGATTTTTCCTGCTGTGGCCACATCTCCAGGTGTTGGTGACCATGGGAGTGCCCCAGTGCCTTGGGACTGTGATCATTAAGGAGCTAAAATTCAGCATGAACACAAATTCTGTATTTAAATGCATCATTTAACTTGCACTTCATTAAAAGTCCTTTGCATTTAGCATTGGTGTCACCTTGATAAAATATTTCTGGGAGCTTGGTGTGTTGAAGTGCATTCTGTGAGAGGTGCTGGGAGTATTCAGGTGCTTTCTTAGGGAATTTTAATGATCCTGACAATCAGAATTATTTTTAGCTTTATCAATCAGCCTCTGTGTTCTGTTAGGAGTATTATCAAATCAAATTCCTCTAAAGGAATTACAAACAAAGCAAGGAAAAATATTTCAACAGGGAATTTATAGAAACACTCTGGCTCTGCTTTCAGATTGTTCAGTTTTATCTTGTGGGGAGAAGAAAAGTCTGCAGCTCAGTCCTTTCCTGTTACAGGTGGCTGTGATTGGACAAAAGCACTAAAAGTGGTTGTTGTATTTTATTTTTTAATTTGCAGTATATTAGCATAGCTCTCCATGACTGACTTCAGCCCTTGGCTTTTGGTAGGAGGGAGAAAACAAAGAGGAAATTTGTGAGCAGTAAATGGGGTTTTGCCTCTCAACTCTGCCCTCCTAAGAACTTTACCTTTTTTAATTAAGTTCAGGGGGTTGCATTTAAATTTTCTAGTACTATGCTGTTAAATTGGAAGCCTATTTAAAGTATGGATGTGTGAATTTCTGGGCTAGGGATAAATGAAATATGAATCTGACCCTGTTTGTTTCTTTCTAAGAAATGTGAACGCCTCCTGCTTTACCTGTACTGCCACGAGCTGAGCATTGAGTTCCAGGAGCCAGTCCCAGCCTCGGTGAGTGTCCTGAAAAACACCTGGGGATTGCTGTGTGGTGGGACAGCCCTCAGAGTCTGCAGCTGAATTTGGGAAGGAGCTGACTGCTTTCACCAGGATCAGTCTGAAAGTTCTGGCAGTCATCCAGCATTTCCTGGGGCTGAGAGGGAGAGCAGCTGATTCTGGAGCTGCTCCAGGCCAATTCTTCACTCCCAGTCTCAAAACCAGATATTTAAAAATACTTCAATTAGCAGTTATTGAATTGGAACAAGATGTCTCAGGCTACCCATGAAACTCAGAATGCTTTAGGAGGGCTTTTTGTTGCTTTTTGGACAAACTTGTGAATGAGAGGAGGGAATAAACTGCTTTGACTCTGGTGTTTTCAGCTGGAAAAGAAGTAACTGTAATGAAAAGCTTTGCTGTTCTGTGAGAGACACTGAAGGTTACAAAGAATCCCAGAGTGGTTTGGGTTGGAAAGGACCTCAAAGCCCATCCAGTGCCACCCCTATCAGGGCAGGAACACCTTCCACTGTCCCAGGCTGCTCCAAGCCCTGTCCAGCCTGGCCTTGGGCACTGCCAGGGATCCAGGGGCAGCCCCAGCTGCTCTGGGCACCTGTGCCAGGGCCTGCCCACCCTCCCAGGGAAGGATTTCTCCCCAATATCAACTCTAAATCTACCCCCCTTCAATTTAAAACCAATTCCCCCTTGTCCTGTCACTCCATACTCTTATAAAGGACTTTTTAAAGTTCAGTTTGAAGAAAGGAAATTGTTCTGCTTTGCTGAACATGCCTGAAATGAGATAAGGGATTGATACCTTCAGTGTGGAAATTCAGCTGTGGGCTCTGTAGCCATTCAGTGCTAAATCACTGTTGGTTTTTTACAGATACCAAACTACTATAAAATCATAAAGAAACCCATGGATTTGTCCACGGTGAAGAAGAAACTGCAGAAGAAACATTCCCAACACTACCAGACCCCCGAGGACTTCGTGGCCGACGTCCGGCTGATCTTCAAGAACTGTGAAAGGTTTAATGAAGTATGTTAACTTCCAATCTGAGCACCATCTGTCCTTTCCATCAAGATTTATTTCAACCTGGTTGTGCAGTTTCTCCCATGAAAAGCTCTGCTTCCAGCTGTAACTTCTGCTTTTGGAGCAGATGCTGAATCAGACACTTAAAAAGCAAACCAAACTCGAGGCAATTGCAGAATAACTTCTCTTTTTTAGTTAAATTGGGAGAGCAGAGGGAACTATTAAATGCATTCAGTGGTCTCTGGGAATGAGGAGCAGGGTGACCTGGTTACTGAGCATCACATTGGTTGTAGAAGTGCTTAGGAAGTGCCCTAAAGACAACCAAAGAGTCCTTAAAAGTGTCTCAAGCTGCCCTGGTAATTGTTTTACACTCGTGGAACATGGTAGAATCTGTTGAGAAACTTCCTCTACTGAGGAGAAATCTGCCTTTCTGAAGTTATTGTGGTTTTTGTACCTCACACAAATTCAACAAAACTTTGTGGCCATTATGGCTCTTGTTAACCTTCCTGCTTGAACTCCTTGGTAGCTGGGCTCTCACAAAAATCATTTTCAGTGCATAACTTGGGTATGGGGTCATATTTTTTACTAATTTTGCAATGATCCCAGCTGATAATGAAATATCCCTTATACCTGAAATGTGACATGGGGAGATAAATGACCTGAATGTTACTGTTAGTGGAGCAATGGAAAAAATAATCTGAATATCCAAAAAAAAGGTGATATTGTGCTGAAACTCAGTAGGAGCTATGGGGGTTCCTAATCTTTGAGATGCTTTAAAGCAAGAATGACAGAAGGCACCACAGGGAATGGCTTTCTTCTGACCTTAAAATGCAGAATACAGCCATTATTTCTTATTTCTCTGCAAAATATAACCTGGACTTGCAGTGTTTGGGCTGCATTTCTGGCCCTGTGCAGAAGGAAACTGCAGGAAGTGCACAAAGCTGCAATTAAAAGCTCCCTAGGAAAAATCAGGGTCAATGATGTGATGCTGGAACTGCTCACAAGCATTTGGGATTTTGACAGCCCTGACTCTTTTATGTCCCTGCATTAGGGGAGGTTCATGAGGTAATTTAATTATGTGAACTTCTCAATCAGGGGAATTAATGAAGCATCCACTCTAGAGGAAAACATGCTGCAGCTCTTAGAGACCAGAGTACAACAAGGCAGGAAGGACTGGGAGATGTGGTGATTTTTTTTCTTACTTTTTTTAAAAAGAAAAAAAAAATGTGTTTCAGCTTGCCTGGCTCATGGCAAAAGTTGAGTCACTCTGACCTCTCACAGCAGCATCATGTCGAGTGCCTCTAAGCCAAATGCTTTTCCAAAGCAGAGTTCCAAGTGGGGTAATCCCCAGGAAATCTCCTGGAGCTCCTCCCTCCCAAGGAGAATTTCCCACAATCATGTCCAGGCAACTCCAGTTGATTGAGGAAAGCAGTCCTGAGTAGGAAATGGCTGGGAGCCACTTGTACAAAAGTTGTGTGTTCTGTTGAAGGTTTATTTACCACCTAAGACTGTTTGAACCCTCTGCCTCAGTTTGGGAACTAAAGCTAACAAACCATAACAAACTGTGTTGTTGTTATGGCTGACTTTAGTCATCCAACCCTGTGCGATCTCGTAACTTTAGAAAGGATTATAATTTCATTTTTTTTGACTCTGGTATCCTTTTTAGATGATGAAAGTTGTTCAAGTTTATGCAGAAACACAAGAGATTAATTTGAAGGTAAGCGTTTCAGACCATGCACACTTGGTGAAGGGATGTGCATTTCCAACAGGTGAATATTCCTGTCTTCTTTCATCCACAGGCTGATTCAGAAGTAGCACAGGCAGGGAAGGCAGTTGCATTGTACTTTGAAGATAAACTTACAGAGATCTACTCAGACAGGACCTTCCAGCCTTTGCCTGAATTTGAGCAGGAAGAGGATGATGGTGAAATAACTGAGGACTCCGATGAAGATTTTATACAACCACGTAGAAAACGCCTAAAATCAGATGAGAGACCAGTGCATATAAAGTAATCTAATGAGATGGACCTAAAATTTATTGTAAAAACTGTTATTTAAGTGTTCCTGGAATATTATCATGCCTACAGTGGCCATCTTGCAGAAGCTGATAGCTTTTTAAACAGTATTAGATAACAAAAAACACTTGTACAGAAAAACATTCGCATCAAAAGGGGAAAAAACCTGTATTGTAAATTTTTGGTGGTTTGTATTTTTTTTTTTCCTTGATTACTTGCTATATTCTTTCTTTTCCTGATGGAGGGGACACACTCATGCTGGTCTCACAGACAGAGGTGGAGGAATGTGGAAGAGAAGCAGATTTGATAGGAGGTGTTCCATGTGCAGATGAGACTGCAGTGCCAGGACCTGGGACTGGACCCACCCAGTGACTGTGTCTTGCATTACACTGCAGTGTAAACTGTGAGCAGAGCTCCTGAAACCCCCTCTGTGTCCACTCAAGTGTGTGTTGGTCGTTGCTTTGATCATCTCATTGAAGCAGGACTGTGAATATCTGATCTTCTGTGTCCATCCAACTGTTGACATTTTGCTTTCTTTACCCCATTTCATGTATAGCAAAAGGAAGAAGAGATGAAAAATCATTAAACTGTTCTGAATGGGCGAGTGCAGGAATGGGAGGCAGATGAAAGGCTAAGCTGGTGGCTCCAACCCCTTTCAGTAGGACAAGGTGTATTTATTAAACTCCTGTTCCCAGAACATTTTAATGGCATCCATGGCAGAAGTCTCAGCATTGTCATCTGTCCCTGACCCCCTGACGAGGCAGAATGTTCTCTCCAGTGTTCATGCTCTACTTTTCTGTACTTAAAATATAGACTGAAGAGGTAATAACTGGTTGGGGTGTTTTTCCAGTCTTCCTAAATATCAGTTTCTAATAGACCACTCGGCAAACAATAACCTATTAACTACCAAATGTGTAAAATTTCCTGTATTCACTTTGTCTTATTTGTAAATAGTGAATTGAGATTTCTTGCAGGTCAGCAACATTTGCTGAACTGTTTTTAAGCTAATATGTATTCTTATTGATTGTTCCTATCAAGAAAAGATTTGTAATATATGCTATTTCTAACATTGCATTCATTTTGAGGTTCTGTCTTATTTTTCTTAGAGTACTTCTCAGAACTTTCTTCAGAAGCAGCTTGTGAGGGAAATGTGCAGGAAGATTGGAATCAGTCTGAGTTTGGCTTGCCTGTCCATCCATTGAACAAAGCACTTGCACAGGGTTTGGCCTCGAGTGGTTTTTGGTCAAAGAGTGAGAACAGAACAATTTCCCAGTTCCCTCAGTACCCCCTGGGGCACCTCTGCAGTGCCTTCCCTTGCACTGCCTCCATCCCAGCATTCCTGGTTAGAAATCATGGAATCACAAGGAGTTACAGCTCCAGGAGTTGTTTTCTTTACTGACACAAGTCAGCACTAGAAATAAATACAATTTCTGCCCTTCATATTGATCTTGTTCAAGGAAGTTGAAGAATTCTTGGAAGCAATGAGCTCGAGGTGGCAGACTCTGAGTTTGCCATCCTCTGTGTGGATCCAGCAGTTCTGTGGGAGATCCCTGGGGCTTTGGTGTGCTCAGCACAACAATTCCTGTGACATTGTCCACGCTTTACCATCATGGTAAAGAGAAATATTTTAGCACAATATCAAATTGAGAAATGCTCTCAGCAGTTTTTATGCAAATCACTGCAGATTTGGTTTCTTTTATAAGAGCCAGGTCTGTGTACCTTGGGATTCTCCCTCTTGCAATAAATGAGGGGACTGAAGATGTTTTTACCCTCCAGCTCACTTCTTCACTCAAATGTTACACTTCAAACTCAAACTGGTTGTTTTTTTAAATTTCTTAGACATGAACAGTGCTGTTTTAAGTTTATTTTTTGCCAGTTTGTATGTGAAAGGAAAAGGAATTCCACTTCAACATGTTAAATTGACAAAGAGCAACAACTTTGCCTGTGGAAAAGCTGATGTGTGAATAGGACACTGGTAGTGACAAGGGATCATTTCATGGCTCTGTGTATTGCCTATTTATGCATTTCTAGTTTCTCAGCTTCATTTTGCAAAAGGAATATTATTAAAATTATCATGAAAATAAGATTCTGTGAACTCTCTTCACTCGGGCCTCCTGTTTTTGGGGCACTTTGGTACCTTCAGGCTGTGCCTTTTGAGCTCTTCCCTGGGCAGCAGCTGGGGATTGGATCCTGCAGAGACCCTGGGGATGAGCCAGAGCATGGGATGGGCCTGGGGGATCCCCAGATGAAGTCAGGGGATCCCAGCATAAGACAGGGAGATCCCAGGAGTTCAGGGGATCCCCAGATGGAGTCAGGGGGATCCCACATGGAGCTCAGGGGATCCCAGGTGGAGCACAGTGGGGAGGACTCACCCCAAACCCTCCAGAGAAGCTCATGCCCCCTGGCTGCTGCAGGACCAGAACCCTCTGCTCCCCTCCCAGATCCCAGAGCAGTTCCCAGTGTTTTGGGACAGCCTTTCCTTTGAGGTGGCCTCTCCAACACTTCACTGCAGGTGGAGAACTTGGCCAGCTCATGCTCAGCATCTTCTGCCCACCAGGAGTGCAGCTGAGCTGGACCTGGGACCCTCCAGAACTGCTCCTCCCATGCATCCCCAGGGCTCAGTAGGATTATGTGGAATTTTGAATGTGTGCAAGAAATCTCAAGTGCTTCTTTTATACAAAGAAACAAAACATTCTCTTCTTCCCCTTCATTTTTGAACTCCCAAAGCAGCAACTCGGTGATTGTTTTGAAAGCATCAAAGTTCTATTTGAAATTATTTGGAAGGGTAGATAAACTCTGCTAATCCCTTCCCTGACCCTGTAGGCTGGGTGTTCATCACAGGACTGGGAAGGGTTTGCTCAGTGGGAACAATTTTGGTGTAACTCATTACTGGGTGTGTGTTAATGAGCCACATTAATTCACTGGGCATCTTCTCCATGCCAGCTGCTGGGTGTGCAACGTGTCACTGGCTTTGCCTGGGGAATCAGAGCACACTTTACATCAGGAAATCTGTGAAATTGGGGTGGCAGGAGGAATCTGGCACTTGGTGCAACTCTGCTCTCGTTTAAAATACTCCCAAAATTTTTTGTCATCAGTTTGGCTGAGAATTTTGGTTGTCCCTGAAGTTTTAAGTTAATCCAAAGAAGGAAAAGGCAATTTGAAATGAGGGTGCAAAGTGCCCAGTGTGAGCAGCTGTCCTGCCATGGATTCCTGGTGATGAGAGGAATTCAACAGCTGAATGGGCTCAGGGCTGTTCTTTAGCTGTGCCCTGCAATCAAGAGCACAATCAGGCAGAGCTATTATTCCAAAAAAGGGGATTTTCTCAACTTCTGCAAACAGAAATGCTCAGTTAAGGGTGGAGAGGCTGCTCCTCAGTGGGGAATGTCACTGTGACACTTCACTGTGACACTCTTCATGCTGGATCGAACATTTCAAGAGACTGGAAAAGTCCCTAAAATGAGCCCAAATTTCTGGTTTATCACCTGGTTTTGGCTGACCTGGAAAAGTTCAGGTTATTGCAACAGTATTTTAAATCTGTTTGTGTGGTGTACTGGGAATTGGCTTTTCCCAGTTGGCTTTTCCCTGTTTTTCTCACTCTCTTCCTCAGAAAAAAGCAATAAAACTGCTTTGTCATTTGCCTGTCAGCATGCCAGGAATCCTTTCCTTAGGATAACGATTTTATAGGGAAGTTTGTATGCAAATTACAAAGCCTAGCTTTTCAAAACGAAGTCTGCAGCCGTTCCTGACAATATAGAGTGTGGCATTTTATTTTAAAACGTTGGGGAAAGTTCCATATTTTTTTAAGAAGTAGCTGTTTGAGCAAATAATGGAGGTACTTTTTTAAAATAAAAATGTAAATGCCACAGTTTACAGAGATGGCACATATGGATTGTATCTTTGGGTATGGTGATTTATTTTGTCTTCTCAAAGTGTGTGTGCAGTAACTCTTCCATCTACTTCCACTTGGCTTATGGGGATCCTTTTTTCTGGGCTTTCTGATGCATCAGGATTGAAACAGCTTTCCAAACTTGCAGTTAATTTGGGAATCTTTGTTGTAAGTGGACTGTGAGATGTATGAAATGCAGTTTGGGCCTTTTCTGTTGGGTCAAATCACAGCTGGAGGCTGCTGCTTTAGAATTTATGGGATTTCTACAAAGAGAGGTACTGGAATATTTTGTAAGCTGGACTTTGGCAGGATTCAGGCTGGAGTGAGCTCCCCTGGCACACCTGTGCTCACCTGCACTGGGGGAATTTTAGGCTCAGAACACCAGGACACATGTAAATAATCCTATAGAGATTTGTGCAGTGCAAAGCTTGTTTTACATGTAAACATCCTCCTGGAAGGGTTCAATCATGGCATTCTTTGATTCTTCAATTATTTCCTGCTTCCAGTACTGGAGCTGGCTCATTTTGCACATCATAAACTTGCCTCATCTTTTAATATGATTCTTCAAAAAAAAAAACAAAAAACCAAGTGCTGTTTCTGTGATATTGTATTATCTGAATCATCCAATTTGACTTTTTTTTTAAGAGTTATTGTTTCAGATTGTTCTGTTCCTGTGTTTTTTTGATGGTGTGTAATTAAAATCAAATTTTTCTTTCCCTGGTTATTTAATACTTTAGCTGCCTGTAAATATTTCTTGTTAAGTGCTCTGGAATGTGCTGTAGAAGTTGTATTAGCTCAGTTTAAAGCATTGTTTGGAACCCATTTTGGTTGGTTATTTCTATTAAATTAGAAAAATCATTCTTTCAATTTGAGTTTCTTTCTTGCACGTCATCAGATACAGATCCACACCTGGCATAAGACTTTCCTGACAACACCTGCAGTGAGAAATTGGGTGAAATTTGGGCTGCAGGAGCCCAGGTGAGCCCAGCTGAGGCTGCAAAAAATGATTTGTCACATTTATCTACACCTGGGCACGGGACACAAGGGTTGGGAGGTCTCTGGACCTTTTGCATGCAGTGAAAATCTGCACACCTGCAATTCTGCTGTGTTCCCTCACCTGGAGCTGCTGGATGTGCCTTGAGCTGCTCCCACCACTGTAAAATCCCAATTTTTGTGGGGATGTTGCTGCTGGAGCAGTGTCCTGGCTTCCTGCTCAGAACCAGAGGTAGAACTGAGCTTTGCAGGTCTTGGGCTGGGCTCAGCTCAGCTCAGCTCAGCAGCTGGAGCAGGGATGGCTCTGCCAGGAGCCAGGAGTGATTGCAGCTCCAGGAGGAGGAAGGGGAGTGAGTTTGCACCTGTGAAAAACAGGAGAAAGAATTTTTGTAAAGTTTAATCATGGATAAAATAAGAGACAAAACTCCAGTGTTGGATTATGTCTTTTTCTGACCCACAGATAGGGCACTGAGAGGTGTTTTAAAACATTTTATTCTATTTTTAGTCTTCTAAACCATCAAAGAAGTTTTTTTTTTCCATTTGAGAGAGAGGGGGAAATGTGGGAAATGGATTTGTAGAAAATTCTCCAAACCTGACAGGAGGCGCACACAGTGTGCATCTGTATGCAAACACTGAGATAAGAAATGCTGACTGAGAAATGCCAGGGAATGAGACAGAGTTTGCTGAGAGAGAAATGGAGCTAGAAACAAGGTTCAAAAATTATTCTACAAATCCATTCCCAACAGCCAAAGAACACACAGGTGCATGCAGACAGTGTTATCTTTATAGCATCACATGCAGATTCGTGTGTTTCATGCATTATTCAAACATTCTTGTGAATTTTCTGATGTTTTGGGAACTCCTTTGTTTGACTTCACACTGCATGATGTCCTGGCTGTCAGGTCAATTTATTTTATTTCTTCTTGTGTCTCCATCCTGCTGTTTCACATCCTCCGATAAGGATTTAGTGTGTCCTCCTTAAATTTACCATGGTGTTCTCTAATTGTCCTCCAGTGCTCTGCTTTGTGTCACAGTTATCACTTGGACAGTGGATGGACTTACACTGGTTGTAGTTTCACAAAAGCCTTTGTTTTTAAATCTTATCTTTTGCTAAGTCTATAATAAAATACACTCATCACACTCTTATTTCCATAAGCAATACATAGATATTATATTCATTACACTACATTTCTATGAGCAACACAGTGCATACTTAAGCTGATATTTATATATTATATTATATTATATTATATTATATTATATTATATTATATTATATTATACTTATATTATATTATATTATATTATATTATATTATCTTACCTTATATCCCTGTCATATCATATTATAATTATATTTATTATCTAAAAAGAGTTATAATTGGTACTATTTCTAAATATTTATAGTCACTAACAGCATGCAAAATCCAATACATAAGTGTGAAAGCCAATATTATCTGGTCATTTTTCCCACACCTCAGCTAAATTCCCCTGAAATAATTTTTCTCAGCCAGTGAGGGAGAGCTCAGGTACCCTGGAGTGCCTCCCAGCCTGGGGGTGTCTCTGAACTTCCAAAACCCAGCTGAAGGCTCTGATCCAGGCAGCTCCCTTCAGGCTCATCACCAACTCCGGTTTTTCTCTCCCTCTGTGTTTATTCTTGGAGTGCCTGAGGTGGCTGAGTGTCACAGAGGCTCCTTGATGAGAGCTGTGTTCTGGGAAAAGCTTCAGTGAGCTTCACTGGAGCTTCTGTTCTTGCTGAAACAAAGCACACCTGCGTTCTCTGCTGCACCTGCAGCGCTCTGCTCCCTGCCCAGGGGAACAGCCCTGCTGGAATGCATCAAAGGAAATCCTTCTGAGGCCCTCAGAGAGAGAGGAATGAACTGCAACCTTTAGAGAAACTGAAACATATCAAGCCTCACAGACATGAAGTAGGAGTGTAACTTTTAGTTTTAAATAAGTAGAAATATATCTTCAGTGCCTTAAGAGACTGTGGTAGCCAGTAACAGCCCTAAAGCTCAGTAATGTTACATTTCACAAAAATAACTTAGCTCCAGACATAACAACAACATAGCAGAACATTGCTTGCATTTCCAGATAGAACAGATAGAACCATTTGAATGAACAAATGGAACTATTTGCATGAACAGATAGAACCATTTGAATGAACAAATGGAACTATTTGCATGAACAGATAGAGCTATTTGTGTAGAATCTACACAGATAGAACTATTTGTATAAGAACTGACCCTGCTTTCTCACAATGGAATTAAGCTCAGATTGGTGTAGGAAAAACGTTGTAGAATCATGTTTTTAGCTGAATGGATGATTTATGAATAAAATCCCCCTGTATTGGGGTGCAAAAAAAGAAAAAAAAAAGGTGGCAGTAGTTTCTGCTGCTTCTGCTCAGAACATCAGGACTCTAGGGCAGAAAACTTAGGGTTTTTTAGCCCAGACTTTAATAATCTGAACTCCTCGCCTTGGAGGCTGATGTATTCATGCAATAAACAACTTTACACCAACCAACAACTGCTCCAGTCTCTTTGCAGAGCCAGGACCCAGGCAAAACTGGGTGGTTTGCACCTGAACCACTGCACTTTCAGCCCAAACCCTGGCAGCACAGCTGGTGCTGGCTCTGTGTGGGCACAAGGGGTGGGAGTGCCCTGCTCAGCCTCCCTGGAGCTGCCAGAGCAGCAGTGAGGAGGCTGATGTGTTATGAAAGCTGAGCTAAAACAGAGACCAGACAGAGCTGAAGAATAAAGCAGGGATTTATTAAAAGGATCTCCTCAATGGATCCATCTTGGGCAGCACCAGAGCCCAGCCAGGGCTGCACCCAAGATGAACCAAAATGGTCACAAAATGAACCCAGGATGAACCCAAATGGTCCCAAAATGCATGACCAGTCACCAGGTCTCTCACTTTTGTAAGTTCTGCTCCCTTTGCATCTTGGAGTTAATTGTCCAGTTACAGCTTTAGCCCATGCAGTCCCATCCTTCTTGTTTTTCTCTCTCCAGCCCATGGTGTTTGTACTTTTGGGTCTGAGATTTGGATTATTTGTCCTTGGTCCCCAGCTACAGCAGGAATTGTTTTGTCTCCCTGCTCTGTGCACAGAGCTCACCATCCCCTAATTTGAAGCCCAGACCCTCACACTAAAGCAGCACAGAACCTGAAAAATAGAAAAGCTAAACCTGAGGCATCAAGGTCCCGGGAGGGGGTTTGTTTCTCTTTGCCAGGTGCTGCCTGGCTGTGTCCAGAGCACTCCCAGCTCCACCAGCCCATCTGCTGCAGCCCTGCCAGCCCATCTGCTCCAGCTCTTTGGGTGGCTGCAGTTGGCCTTTATGGCTGGGCTGGCATCTGGCATTTGCAGCTCCTCTGTTTGACTCCGCTCAGGCTTGCTTGGATTTTCTTTCTCCTAATGCCCTGGGTTTAATTCTCCTGGCTTTAATTAATTCTCCTGGCTTGCTCCAGTGACACTGAGCTGTTCACTCCATCACACAATTGCCAATTTTCATTTCATCCCAGGGTGAAAAATCCCATCCCAAAATCCTACCCAGGATTAGAAACGGCTGCTAAACTGTTCAACCCCTTGCTGCTACTGTAGAATTCACATCTGTTACAGAATCCCACTATGGTTTGGGTTGGAAAGGCTTTAAACTCATCCAGTTCCACCCCTGCCATGGCAGGAACACCTTCCACTGTCCCATCTTGCTTCAAGCCCCATCCAGCCTGGCTGTGGACACTTCCAGGGTGTGGATATCTCTGTAGACACAGATGATTTTGGAGTTACTGCTGTCTGAGGGTTGAGATGATGAGTCTGGATCTCCTCCAGAGCACTGGCCTTCCTTCCCCTGATTAATCTCCCTCCCCATGTGAGCTCTGGGTCACTCCAGTGCCTGAACAGACTGAGAGGGGCTGAACTGCTCTCCTGACTGTTCCTGTGTCCTTTGCTCAGTGTTGGTGGAGCAGATGGAGCAGAACAAAGCACTTAAGGCTGAGCAAACAGCTCTTGGCCAAATTACCTTCCACTGCTTCCCATGGGCTGAAGCACAGTGCTGGCTGATCTCCACCTGGGTTAATGCTTAGGAACCTGGATAATGTTTGCTAAATTAGCAGGGTTTAAAAACCTGGGATAGAAAATCCTGCTCCTCTCATTGACACATCAGATGAACACGTTTAGCACAGAGCCTCACTGAGCAGATGGCACAAGGCTGGGTCACAGTGGCTGGGGGTGCTGGGGGACCCCTCACCAAGGAGCAGGCAGAGTGTGCTGGGCTGTATCTGCTGCTTCATCCTGGCACTGATGTTCATCTTCCATCCCTGGGAGTGTCCAAGGCCAGGCTGGAGAGGGCTTGGAATAGAGGAAGGGATAGTGGAAGGTGTCCCTGCCCAGGCAGGGGGTGGAATGGGATGAGCTTTAAGGTTCCTTAAAAACCAAACTCTTTTGGGATTCTGTGATCTGCTGACTGGCCCATTTTGTACCCCCAGCAGTGCCCAGGAGCAGAACTTGCTGCTGTTTGTGCAGCTCAGCCCCTGCCCTGCCTCAGACACAACCTCTGGGGCTGGGCAGGATGAACCATCCCAAGTAAACCTGTCCGGCAGCTGACTGGCTCAGAGTATCTTTAATTTTTTTATCTTGTGTATCAGAGACAAAACCAAAAGACTTTGTTGTGGAAGAATTGCTCTGAGGTGTTTGGAAATGACATATTTTGAAGATTTACACCACTGTGGGAATATGGGGCTGGGATACACCTTTGGGCTGTGCTGTGGACAATGGGATCTGCATTGCAGTGTGCATCTGTTTCAGATCACCTTCCTGTCAGGAAAGAGAGCACTCTGAAAGTGCCTGGAACCCCCACTCCACACATTTGGAATTTTCTTTTGGAGCTGTGTTTGGTGCAGTTCTGCCACTGCCACCAGGCACAGCAACATGGTCTGTGCCCCGGATCTGACAGGGGTTTGCTGCTGACGGCAGAATGAGGTGCAAAATTCCAAACGGAGTCGTTTCCTCTCTGAGTTTGTGTCTCCAGGGAATCCCAAATTTAAGTTCTTCACCCTCTCTATTTGCCCTAAATGTTTTCAGAGGAAGCAGATGTTGCAACCAGCAGTGCCCAGGCTCAGGGTGAATTCTGCTTCTAAACCAGAGATTTGGAGACAGATTTGGAGCCAGCCTTGGGATTGTTCAGCTCAGGAGCTCAGGGAAGGTGCTGCTGCTTCAGGGATGGGGTGGGAAGCACAGAGAGCTCTGGACAACCATGAAGGCAGGGACCACGGTGTGTAATTCATACACTATCCTGCCAAGAATCCCCAAATTAACTGCGCATTCCTTAAAATCCGCTGCCAGGATAGCGGCAGCAGGTGGTGCTGTGAGCACAGCGCTCTGCAGGCCGGGCTCGGGGGAGCAGGAGCCGCTCTGGGGCAGAAACTCTCGGCTTTGGGTTCTGCAGGTGGGGAGGGCCCTGCTGAGGGCACCTGTGGGCGACCCCAGAGATCCCCCAATGCTGCTCAGGGAATGGCCAGGAAGGAGCTTTGGAAAGGGAGATTCCCTCGGAGTGAAGAGCTCGGCCCTGCTCCATCTGCCCCCCTCACAGGGCTCTGAGGGAACCTGTGGGGTAACCCTGGAGATCCCTCAGTGTGGCCCAGGGAATGGCCAGGAAGGAGCTTTGGAAAAGGAGATTCACTCAGAGTGAAGGGCTTGGCTCTGCTGAGGGTACCTGTGGGGTGACCCCAGAGATCCCCCAGTGTGGGAATGACAGGGAAGGAGCTTTGGAAAGAGAGATTCTTGGTGTGAAGGGCTCTGCTCTGCTCCATCTGTCTCCGTCACAGGGCTCTGAGGGAACCTGTGGGGCGACCCCAGAGATCCCCCAGTGTGGGAATGACAGGGAAGGAGCTTTGGAAAGAGAGATTCTTGGTGTGAAGGGCTCTGCTCTGCTCCATCTGTCTCCGTCACAGGGCTCTGAGGGAACCTGTGGGGCGACCCCAGAGATCCCCCAGTGTGGCCCAGGGAATGGCTGGGAAGGAGCTTCGGAAAGGGAGATTCCCTCAGACTGAAGGGCTCAGCCCTGCTCCATCTGCCCCCCTCAGAGGGCTCTGCTGAGCTGGTGCCCTCCAGAGATCCCTCAGTGCTGCCCATGGAATGGCTGGGAAGGAAAAGGAGCTTTGGAAAGGGAGATTCAGAGTGAAGGGCTCAGCCCTGCTCCATCTGCTCCCCTCACAGGGCTCTGCTGAGCTGGTGCCCCTCAGAGATCCCCCAGTGTGGCCCAGGGACTGGCCAGGAAGGAGCTTTGGAAAGAGAGATTCAGAGTGAAGGGCTCGGCCCTGCTCCATCTGCTCCCCTCACAGGGCCCTGCTGTGTTGGTGCCCTCCAGAGATCCCTCAGTGCTGCCCATGGAATGGCTGGGAAGGAAAAGGAGCTTTGGAAAGACGGATTCTCAGTGTGAAGGGCTCGGCCCTGCTTCATCTGCCCCCCTCACAGGGCCCTGCTGAGGACACCTAGAGATCCCCCAGTGTGGGAATGACAGGGAAGGAACTTTGGAAAGAGAGATTCTCAGAGTGAAGGGCTCAGCCCTGCTCCATTTGCCCCCCTCACAGGGCTCTCCTGAGCTGGTGCCCCCCAGAGATTCCCCAGTGTGGCCCAGGGAATGGCTGGGAAGGAGCTTTGGAAAGGGAGATTCCCTTGGAGTGAAGGGTTTGGCCCTGCTCCATTTGCCCCCCTCACAGGGCCCTGCTGAGCTGGTGCCCCCCAGAGATTCCCCAGTGTGGCCCAGGGAATGACAGGGAAGGAGCTTTGGAAAGGGAGATTCCCTTGGAGTGAAGGGCTTGGCCCTGCTCCTTGCTCCTCTCACAGGGCCCTGCTGAGGGCTCCTTTGGGTGACCCCAGAGATCCCCAGTGTGGCCCATGGAATGGATGGGAACCGAGACATTTTGGCTCTTCCTTCCTTACTCACTGGCAGAGCTGATGGGGCTCTGGGTTCCTGTGTGTGATCTGGGTCTCCCGATGAAGTAGCAGCTTGTTCCTGGCTTTTCCAGTCTTGTGCCATGCTCTCCTGCCCTCTGGAAAACCTGATTAATCAGAGTGTGTAGTCAGCATTCAATCCTCTGCTGTGCTGTCTGGGAGTCTTCTTTTCCAGTTAGGTGTCCAGAAAAACCTCAGTCTGCTCTTTGTTAACTCCTCCACTTCCCAGTTCCCTTTCCCAGCAGGAGATCTGGTGCTGATGGTTCAGGGGGTGACTGTGGACATGTCAAACCAGTTTAATCTCCTGCCTAATTATAATCAGCCTAATTCTCCTGCAGATACAGACCCAGGGTCCTTCTAGTGGCTGAGCAGAACATCAGAGTGCCAGGCCACCTTATTTGCTGCTGGCTGTTGAAAACTAAATTCTGTTGAAAATAATTCAGTTATGCTGGTGGGTCTGGAGACTCTGTCCTGCCCTGTGGTTCCAAGGATCTCTCTCCTTCTTGCCTTTCCTGGGTGATGGGCACAGCAAGTGGCTTCACAGGAAGGATTTCTGGCTGCAGAATCATGGCTGAAATGTGATTTATTGGGTGCATATTTGTAAGATGGCAGAGCTTCATCCAAATCAAGCCCTGTATCTTCAGTTCCCTGATGAGTTACTTGATCCTTTTGACTCAACAATGTTCTTTCCTGTTTGTTCCTGAGTTCTCAGAGTCACAGAATCACAGAGTGGTTTGGGTTGAAGGGACCTTAGAGTCCATCCCATTGCAGCCCTGCCCTGGTGCTGGGCTCTGAGGCAATGCTGGGAGGATGTCTGACTGTCAGACAGCAGATGAACTCAGCAAACAACTCTCTGCCAAAGCTAACAGCAGGGTGCCCTTGTCTCTTGTCATTTAGAGCCTTGGGAAATAATGTTATCAGTAAGAAAAGACACTTGAACAAAAAAAAATTCCCAGTGAACTCTTTTGACCTTGGGATCTGCTGCTGGCAGGAGCAGCCAACACCCCACAGAGAGTCCCCCTGCACCATCCCCTTGCCCCCCATCCCAGCTTTTCTCCAGGGTGAGCCCTCCTAGGCTGGACCCTTTGTGTTTGGGAAGGCAGCCTGTAAATCTTCTGGGAGTGCCCCAGGCCAGGCTGGACAGGGCTTGGAGCAGCCTGGGGTGGAGGGAGGTGTCCCTGCCATGGCAGGGGGGGCACTGGGTGAGCTTTAAGGGCCCTTCCCTCCCAAACCATCCCACTGCTCTGCCCATGGCACACACAGCCTTATTGCAGAGGTGCCCCTCTTTTGGGGGGTATGGAGCTCTGGGAAAGCAGATGCAGCAGGAACCAAAGCTGGGAAAGGCCCACGTGCTGCATGGCTCAGCTGAACCCGATTATTTCTCCACGAGGGTCCTTGGGGACATGATTGCCAGCACATCTGTCATTTAGGATTCTGTCTGTTGTCACCTGTGGAAGGAGATTATTAAGTAGTGAAGTGATTGACAAGGGCTTTCTCTTTTTTCTTTTTATTAATAGGAGTATTGCAAATGCTGCTCTGGGCTCCCAGGGGAGCTCCCTGCAGAGGAGGCTCTGAGGGTGAGCTGGATGTGTAAACAGCTCCTCCACACACATCCACATTCCTCAAACCAGGAAAAAACACTGGGACTGCTGGCTGTGGGTCTGTGAAAGAGGTTTGGGATGGTTGGGTGGGATGAGCTGTGACCCACACCACACTCCCAAGGGCTGGAAGGTGCCTGGGAGAGCAGGAGAGACAGGGGTAAGGAGACTTGGTCAAAGACTTGGCTCCTTGAAAGTGTTGGTGGGAAGCAGCAGCCCAAGAAAAGCAGCTCCTGCACATTCATGCTCCTCTCTGGAGGCTGCTGGAGCAGGTTAATCAAGGAGCTCTCAGGTTTCTTTTCACATGTTAATATTCTCCTGAAATAAAAACATTACAGCGTTTTCTCTCCGAGGCACAATTGTGCACCATAGGTTTTGTTTTCCCTGTTATAAAATACTGCTATTTTTATTACTTGTATTTCCACTGGGAGAGATAAAAATAACCAGAATACAGCAAATACTTTGTTAGCACACTGGGGGAAAAAAACCAAGCAGCTTATAACTCCTTATTTCTCATTACAGACAGCAACTTAGAGTGGTTCTTCCAGAGGGTTGAGATTAAGGATATCCTGCTTTGCTTTTTGGTTTCCATGAAAACACTCTTGGTTTAAAGCCTGGGTTAATTCCAAGGAATGTGGGGCTTGGGACCTCCTGCCCTCCCTTCCAGGTGTTACTGGAAGGTGGCTGCAGATGGATGTGTTCAACTCTGACTGTGCAGACACATGGAATTTATCCAGAGCCTTTTATCCAATGCCCTCTTCTTTCCTGCTGGAAATGGTGCTGAGATAAAGCCATATGCTGTGTGGACTGGGGATGTTTCAAACCTAAAGATCCCTCATTTCATGGCTGCTGGAGCTGGGGATCAATGGCCAAAGCCTTGTGCTGCTCTGGAAACCCTGGATGCCACCTGGAGCCTGCCGGGATTAAATGTCAAAGGGCTCCTCCTGCTTCCCTGAGCAGCAGTGGCTGAGCAGGATGTGAGAGCAAAGGCTTCCCAGGGATCTTTAGCACTTTATAACCAAGGACAAATTTTAATCTCTCTTCTGGGTTCTGACACCAGCATTTTATTGGCCTTCAAAAAGGTGCAGTCTTTTAAAAATAAATTATGCAGTGATACTGATAGAGGTGTCCATGGCACAGAAGGCTGAAATGAGACCCTAAAAGCAGCAGTTTTTCATCTGCTCTCAGAGAAAGGATGTGTTAATATTGATCATTAACATTTAGGCAAAGGCCAGCTCGAGCTTCTGACAGCCCTGGACGAGCAGCAGCCACTCTGACCTGGGGAGGTAGGATTAACTGAGCCAGGGAGAGGAACTTAAATGGCTCTAATCCCCGCCTAATGCTCATTCCAGGGATTTGCTGCCATAATCTTCCTGAAATTTATGTCCTAAATCAGCCCAGCTTGCCAGGCTGACAGAGGCTGCTGACAGGGTGGCACCAGGCTTCCAAGTCATGGAACCATGGAGCCCCCTGAGCTGGAAGGATCCACCAGGACCATCCAGCCCAGCTCCTGGACCTGCACAGACACCCTCAAATCCCACCCTGGGCATCCCCGGCAGTGCTCTCCAAACTCTCCTGGAGCTCTGGCAGCCTCAGGGCTGTGCCCATTCCCTGGTGAGCCTGGGCAGTGCCCAGCACCCTCTGGGGGAAGAACCTTTCCCAAAACCCAACCTAAATCTGCTCTGGCACAGCTCCAGCACTTCCCTGGGTCCCTGCTACCTCAGCCAGGCCAGGCTCTCACTTCATCCATTTTATTGAGGCTATTAAAGGCAGCTGTGGAAGGTCAGAGCTCCCTGAGCTCTCTGGACAATGGCCTTGAGCACAGCTCATCCTCTGCCTCCTGAGCCCAGCTCAGCTGATACCATCAGCCATCTGATGCTGCTGGAGCAGAAATGGCTTTTTAGAGCTTCCAGCCCTGCCAAGTCAGGCTCTGACTCTTAACCTTGAGGATATGCAAAGATTCCAGGTCAATAAAATGTATTTCAGAAGTCTCACCACCAGGAAAGAGCTTTTGGTGGTAGTCCTGCCTCTGGAACTCTTCCTGCCTGGATGCACACAGCTCCAAATCCCCCCGGCCCTGGCTCCAGCTTTGTGTGCTACACAGCATATTCCAAGATGCCTCTTGGAATCAGAGCTTTTCAGGACACAGAGCCACATTTCCTTGCCCTGAATCCAATGAAGCCAGCCCTGCACAGAATGCCTTGCTGGCACTGCAGGACAGGAGCTGGCAGCAGGGACTGCCACCCCCTGCCACTGTGGCCTTTGGGCTGAGCAGTTTCCTCCCAGGCTGTGCCCAGGAGGGAAATATGTTATTTATCTTTAAACTCCTCATCTCAGAGAGTGCTCAAGCTGCAGTCCAGGGATTTTCATTTTAGGCTACAAATTCAGCATGATCCTTCCTTCCTTCCTTCCTTCCTTCCTTCCTTCCTTCCTTCCTTCCTTCCTTCCTTCCTTCCTTCCTTCCTTCCTTCCTTCCTTCCTTCCTTCCTTCCTTCCTTCCTTCCTTCCTTCCTTCCTTCCTTCCTTCCTTCCTTCCTTCCTTCCTCCTTCCTTCCTTCCTTCCTTCCTTCCTTCCTTCCTCGCTTCCTTCCTTCCTTCCTTCCTCCTTCCTTCCTTCCTTCCTTCCTTCCCTTCCTTCCTTCCTTCCTTCCTTCCTGTCCTTCCTTCCTTCCTTCCTTCCTGTCCTTCCTTCCTTTCTTCCTTCCTCTCCTTCCTTCCTTCCTTCCTTCCTTCCTTCCTTCCTTCCTTCCTTCCTTCCCTTCCTTCTTCCGTTCCTCCTTCCTTCCTTCCTTCCTTCCTTCCTGGTTCCTTCCTTCCTGCCTTCCTTCCTTCCTTCCTTCCTTCCGTCCCTTCCTTCCCTTCCTTCCTGTCCTTCCTTCCTTCCCTTCCTTCCTTCCTTCCTTCCTTCCTTCCGTCCTTCCTTCCTCCTCCCGCCCTCCCTCGCCTCCCTCTCCCTTCCCTCACACGCACCTCCCGTCCCTCCCTCCCTCCCTCCCTCCCTCCCTCCCTCCCTCCCTCCCTCCCCTCCTTCCTTTTCTTCCTCTTCCTCTTTTTCCTCCCTTCCCCCCTCCCTCTTTCCCTCCCTTCCTTCCTTCCCTCCTGGATACTCAAACAGTGGAGTGTCTATAATCAAATAACTCCTCCCAACCCCCAAATTTCCACAGGGAATGAACAGCCAGGAGAGACTCAGAACACACAAGGAGGGAACCTTTATATTTCCTTTCTATTTCTGCTGTTGCTCTGTGCAGCAGATTTGATACTTAGCACAAAGTAATTGTTTTTTAAACTAATTGTATTGGACTTCAACTAAATCTCCCTCACTGTCTCCATAGGATAAAGTGCTCTCCTCCTCTGTGCAGGCAGGAACGAGGTGAAGATTGTGGGTTTCTCTCTGTTCACACACCTCCACCACCCTGGAGAAGTGTGTGGAGGGGCACAGCAATCCCAAATGTTGTGTTTATCCACAGATGACTCGGCGCCGTTGCCAAAGGATCCAGATTCACGTCATTTTTCCTGGCAAGAAGCTCTGGATCCTTTGTGAGCTGTTTCCAATTATTATATTAACTGGGAAAGTAAACAGTGCCATGCTATTAGATAGAGCTGGCACAAATAAATGCTGCTGCTCCCTCTCCAGACTTGGTTATTATTAAGAAATAAAAATAATGGCTTCAAATAGATCCTAATGTGGATTAAATGAACAGCATGTTCTGTCTCAGCTGGACAAATATATCTGGGATTCCAACTTAGTGCCACATTCATGGAATCATGGAATGGTTTGGGTTGGAAGGGATCTCAGAGCTCATCCCCTTCCAGCCCCTGCCATGGGCAGGGACACTTCCTCCTAGCCCAGGTTGCTCCAGCCCTGAAATAAATCCCCTCCAGTGGATATGTCTGGAGTACACCACCCTCATTAATCCAATTGCAGCATGTTGTAAAACCTCCCAGTTCCTCAAATGTTTGTGCAATGCTGTCTCTGGTGCTTGGCTTCTGCTTTATTGCAGGGAAAATGATGGTCTTTCGTGCCTCTCAGATATTAGGAATTTCCCCACTCCCTGCCTTGCTCAGTGAGCAGCCTCGAGCTGCCACAAGCTGCAGTTTTCCATCTCTCCTTGCAGTTTTCATTCATTTTGTGCTCCTGTCCTCAGGGATTGTGTCAGAGGTAATTCAAGAACTGCTGTGCTGCAGCTCTTGTTGCTGTTGTTGTAATTTATTTCTTTGTCGAGTCTGTTGAGCCTCTTTCTCCCAAAGTTTACTCCACTCCCAGCCCTTCTGGGCCAGCTGCTGCTGTGTTGAGCTGTTGGCTCTGCCTCTCCAAGGGTGACACCAGGCTACTGGACAGGAGCAGGGGGGAGATAAATGCTGCCCTGTGAGGGAGAGGCATCCATGCTTCCCTACATGCCAAGGGCAGGCAGCTGCAGGGAAAGCTCTGCCAGACACAGGAAACACAAAATGCCAGGGGGGATGTGGATGAGACACCACCACTGAGCCCCTGCAGAGAATCAGCTCTGCCAGCTCCCTGGGATTTGGGGAATTGTCTCTTCTTCTCACGCTGGGAGGTGGAAACACAGCTTGAGGAGCAGTTTGGTCTCCAAGTGCTCAGCTCAGTCTGAGGCAGCTGGAAAAAGGAATTTCTGGCCAGCCCAGAAGCTGCCCTGAGGAGTGGAGGGAGCTGCAGGGTCTGGGGATGGGATCTGACTTCTCCAGGGTTGCTCCATGGGGCAAAGTGGGATCTTCTCAGCAGGACATGCGAGGGAAAATCTGTGCCCCAACTGCTGGGTGTGTGTGGGGCTGTGGGAGAGGAGAATTGGGAACCAGAGCTCCTGCTTGGGAAAAGCAGCATTTGGATTTTCAGCTGCCACCCGGCTCTTTCTCAGCCTTCTGTGATGGACAGTAAAGAGTGTGTGTGACATAAATTCAAAGGTGTAAAAAAAGTCTGGTTTTTGTTCTGAAGGAATATTTGTTGGGAGTATGGATGCAGGATCTTCTGGTTTTGGTATTGAGCGAGCCTGGAATCCTCTGATATGTAAATCAAGGTGAATATTTGACCCAAGGTGACTTTAAATTTAAAAGTAAAAGTTCTTGCTATTACCCTTGTAATAAAATTACCCTTTTTCCCCCCAAATAATTGAATTTTATTATTGATTTCCTTGTTGCAAGCTCTCAATTGGGCATTAACCTTTTTCAAAGAGTTTAGCTGTGGTGTTTTTTTGTCTCTTGAAATCCCTTCAAGATAAATTCAAATTTCAAATGCAAGACTTGACTGATATATTCCAGGAACTCCTCTCTTGGTGCCAGTTTTGGTGGCTCTGGCAGAAGCTGTTGCTGTGCTGGAGACATGATGTGATGCCTGGGGCTCATTGCATCCCCTTGGGCACAAATCCTTTGGTTTTGGGACTCAGGGACACAAATGCCCCAGGGCAGGCAGTGAAAGGAGGAGCAGAGAAGAGGAGCTGTTCCCTCCCCAACCAAGCAGATGTTGTATGGACCCAAATCTCAGGTTTGAGGCACCATTTGAGCCTCTAGTTTCTAAAGAAAAAAAAATGCGTGAGTGGCTTTAGGGAGTTTGTCATCTAAATGTAAAGCAAACTCTACCTGAGCTTCATCTCTGGGAAGTTTCTGGTTTAGCTCTGAGTTTCTGAATCTCTCCCCAGTAAACACAGACCTTTGGGGCTGCTGGTGCTGGCTGCAGGTGACAGGTGACAAACACCTTCAGGAGGAGTTCTCAGGGTGCACTTCTGCCTCAGCCTGTCCACAGCAGCAGCTCCTGGAGCACTGGCCAGGCTGGTGACTAATTAAAAGTCTCTCTTTGTGACCAGTTACTGGGTTGATAAAAGGTTTCACTCACGTTGTCCTGGCAACAGAAGTTTTTGGGAGAAGCAGAGCTTGGCTCTGCCAGACACAGCTGCTACATGGGGACAGCAGGGATGTGCTGGTGAGGCGTCCAAAAAACCTTGGGCTGGCCAAGGAGGGACCAGGGTGGCCAAAAGGGCCCTGATGCAGCTTTCCAGGGCTGTTGGAAACTTTGTGCTCCTCAAGTGCCAGCCAGACCCTTTGTGTCACACCAGCCCAAGAGCTGGAGGAATTGTCCAGCCTGGGAATGGGGTGTGGGACAGGTTCTGTGCCCAGGGCAGCCTGTGCTGTCCTGGGTGCTGGTGCCACCCCTGGGACACTGCTGTGACAGCTCCCAGTGCTTCAGCAGGTCATTAACAAAAACACAAACAGCATCTGAGCATGCCCTGCTGTGCTGTGGGGCTGAGGGACCTGTGCAGCCTCAGCCCTGGCTCTCCACAATGCTCATTAGGTTTGTACAAGCTGCAAGAAGTCATCCTGCTGTACATAATTTTAATTGCCTGCTCCACAATTGCCTGTCAAATATATGCTCTGTCATGTGGCATGACCTGCCTGCTAAATTGCATCAGGAATAAAAAAATACTGCAGAAAGTAAAAGGAAAAAAATCTAATTATGAACTAGAATGGCGTTCTCAATCTCTATTGCCACCTGCAGCCTGGTGTGTTAGGACAGCACAAACAAATCAATAAAACCTGCAGCTTTTCTTCTGCTGCCTTTGGCAGTTGTGAGTAGTTTGTGCAGTGTTTGTGGGAGCACTCTGGTACCTCCTCTCTGGTGATGTGCTGTCCTCAGCCAGGAGCTTCCACCACTCATTTTTATTCACAAAATCCAGGGTTGGGACGCCCAACTCCGCACCTGGAGAGAGGGCAGCAGAGAAAGGGTTAAAAGGAATTATCTGGGCTGCAGCTTTAATGCGTCTCGTGTGGAGGGCACGAAACTGAGTTTGGTAGGAGGTTCTTTGTCTGGAGCAGCCTTGGCAGTAAACAGAGCTGTGATCTCAGAGGCGATGAGGCACCGGGAGCGCCGGGGGCTGCGGGCTCCGGCTCCCAGCAGCGGCCCTGGGGCAGCTCGGCGTGTCCCAGCAGGTGCTGCCACGGCAGAGGATGGAACTGGAGTGAAGCTGCTCCTGTGCTGAGCCCCGAGCCCAGCCTCTCCTCCTGCTGAGAGTTTCCTAGAGAGCAGAGGGAGCGGAGGATGCGGACGGGGCGATGAGCGGTCCCAGGGAGGATGGCCGCTGTCGCAGGGCCATCAGCATCCTCACCGAGCTGTGCCAGAAGAAAAGCCTGCCCAGCTTGGACCTGGACACCTGCAGGGAGTTTCTCCTGCTGCCTTCTGACCAGAGCCTGATTATCTCCGAGCCAGGTACGGCCCCTGCTCCCGTCTGCTGGAGGGTGCTCGTGGAAGGCAGGAGGGACATCCATCCCCTACAGGGGAGGAAAATGTTTGGGAGCCCCGTGTTGGACCCAGGGGTTGATCCTGGCACCCCTCTGGGAGGGTTCCTTCCCTTTCCACATGTTCCATGGTGAAGTTTTGGGTCAAGTCCTGCCTCACCTGTTGATGTGGAACGGGATGGCTGCAAGGGGGTCAAGCTGGGATAAAGTTCTGAGATAAAGTTCTTGTGAAAGTTCCTTTTCCATAAAAACACAGACTCCTGTCCTGTATGAAACAAACCCAAACTAACAAAAAGCAGTAAAGAGCCTACTGAAGCCACTGGGGTGGCAGGAACTGATTGGTGTTTGAGAAATGGAGGGAATCCCATGGATTGCATGGATTTCTGTTGGTCAGTAAGGAATCTTGGTGTGCTTTCATGTGTGTGTTCTACCTTCCCTGAGAATTACCTGAGTTGTTCCTGGTCAGGTTGTAGAGCCAGGGAGGGACTCTGGTGTGCCAGGGATGAGTCAGGAGCAGGAATTCTGCTCTAGGAGCAAAGGGGCAGCTCTGTGTTGCAAAGGGGGGGATTTTCCCTCCACCTGCTCTCCCAGCTGCTCACCCCAGAGATCTCCTGCTGTCATTTCAGAAGACATTGGCAGGGGCAGTTGGAACTCAGGCTCATGTGCTGAGGAGCAAAACTCCAAATCTCTTTGCTTTTAGAAGTAGTGGTAACCTGCTCAAAGTTGTTTGTTTGTGTAGTTCAACATTTTCATAGAGGGCTTCTTCTGAGGTTCCTGTAGGCAGTGATCTGTAAATCCAATGGATTTGACAGAGTTTTTTACACCATGGGTTTTCACAAACTCTCCTCCTCTGCTGAGCACACTGTGCAGCACAGCTGCTCATCAATCCCTGCCCAAGGCTTTCTGTGTCACCTTCCCTCCCTTTCTCCTGCCCCTCTCTGCCAGGATCTCGTGCTGGGGTGCAGCTGGCACCCCCAGGGCACAGGGCACCAGGATTCTGCCAGCCCTTGGTTTGCAGTGGTGCTTCCAGCTCAGCTTTGCTGATAGCTCCAGGCAAACACCCTCCTTCCACATCCCACTTTGCCTGTAACTTAATTCTCCTCTTTAAATGAGTTTGTTTTATACCTGCCTGTTCTGGAGGCCTCTTACCATGCCTGGTTGTGTCCTTACACATCACATCCCATGCAACTATTGCAAACAGAGCAAACAGCTTGCAAACTTAGTGCATCAATTTGGAATTCTTTACCTTGCACTAAAATTAGCATTTTCCAGACTCTGCAGCAGAAATACTCCACACTGCTCTTGTTCTGTCCACCCTGATATGACAGATCTGCATTTGTTTGTGCAGCCTGTCCAGGACCTCGTGTTCATGTCAGGATCACATCATCATCATCATCTGCCTTTAGCAGGGGGAATGTCTGTGTGCTCTGAGCTGTGCTCAGCCCCAGTGCCCCGGGCGAGCTGTGCTGGGCTGGCTGCACGAGCAGCCAGGGCTCTTGTCTCTGCTCTGCACGACTGGGCCCATTTTCATGTCTAGACAGCACAGAGGACACAGTTTGGGCCTGACATGTACCAATATTTCTCAGTTCCTGGCTGTAAAGCTGCTCCAGCAAGGGGGAAAAATCTGTTTGCATCAAGTGTTTACTAACACAGTCACAGTCACCAAGCCTTCCCCATCAGTGTCTGGATGTTTATCTAATTATCTGCATTGATGCTTTGTCCATTTTATCCTGAAGTCTCACGTGGAGCAGATTTGCTCTGGGCTGGCTGCAGTCCCGTGTTCAGACCCAGCAAACCTGTCCTCACAAAGGCAGGCAGGGGAAGGTGGGGCTGTGTGCAGGTGAGCAGATGGCACCAGGCAGGAGCTGTGTCAGGAGCGGGGCAGAGGAGCCCTGGCTCCTGCTGGAGTTTACCCGTGCAGGCAGCACAGCCCCAGCAGCCAAACACCAAATTTGCTGGAGTCAAACTGGCCTTATTTGTCATCTTCATGTGGAATCTCCGGCTTCTCAGGCAGTTTGTTGCCTCCTGGATAAATCTATTAACTGCTGGCTGGATCAGCCTGGCTTGTGGAGTGTCCTGCTGTAGTTGAGGTTGAAGGAAGCACTGCCAAAGCTGGAGGCAGGCTGCTCCTGCACAGCTCAGCACAGGGGCACTTTGGTCTTTTCTGCTGTTTCATGCGTGGATGGGGAGCAGTATCCTCAGGGAATGTGTGGAGCCAGGTATCATCAGCCTTCCTGAACTGCATCCAAGAGTGGAAAAAACCTGTGAATATAAAAATAATATTACTGTATCGTTTATGTAAGAGTAAGTTTTTGTGCGGTGATTTAATTTTTTTTTAAACCATTGTGGACTGAGAGGCTGAAAGGGCTGCTGTGGATGGAGTGGATGCACCTCTACTCCCTGGTTATGTAACAGCTGAATCTCCTCCTCACAGCCAACAAGAGCAGCCGAGCTGCAGCATTTCTCTGTGCACACCCAGCAGAGGAGGATTGCAGGCTGCTGCCTCGCCCGCAGCCAAACCTGTCAGAAAAATGAGGAGTTGGGCTGGGGAAGGTTTTGGTGCTGCTGTCAGGGGGGCTGTCAGGGGGAGCTCTCCCTGCAGTTGGGCCCGTGGCAGTGCCAGGAATAGAGCTGAGCTCCTGGCTGGCCCGAGGTGGAGCGAGCTGCAGCATCCCTTTGTTGTGCCTGTCTCCAGTCCTCCCCCGGAGCTGCCTCCATCTGATCGCTCTCTTCCCTGCCAGGCCTCAGCTGCCGGGCAGGGATGCTGGCAGTGTCATCTGGGCTGTGGGGACAGCATTAACCATAGGTGATGGTCCTTAAGAGGATGGGACCATCCCTTCTGTGCCCTGGAGGGGCAGCGAGAGCTCTTGGGTGTAGCTGGGAGGGTTTGTGGTGCAGCTGTACTGAAGGGCAAAGTCCTTGGCCGTGGAGCAGGGATGTGTCCCCTCTTCCTGTCCCTCCTGCCTATGGGAGTGGAGCTGCAGCAGGTTCTTTGGGACACAGGGTGCTGTGCAGGCCCAGAAACTGGGCTTCAGTGCTCCTGCTGGGTCCCTCCCAGCTCAGGAGGTTCTGTTGTTCCCCACAGCCTGCTCTGAGCCCCCCTGAGCTGGGTCCTGCTCGCCCTGGTTCACAGAGCCTGGCTGGGACAGAGGCTGCCAGCCCAGCCCAGCCCAGCCCAGGAGATCCTGTGGGGGAATGGGGAGCTTGACTCCTTCTGAAATGATCCTGCAGGGCTGAAGAGAGTTACAGAAGAGAGTAGATTTTTGTGGGATATTGGAAGGAATTCTTCCCTTTGAGGGTGGGCAGGCCCTGGTTCTGCCTAGAGAAGCTGTGGCTGCCCCTGGATCCCTGGAAGTGTCCAAGGCCAGGTTGGACAGGGCTTGGAGCAACCCGGAATAATGGAAGGTGTCCCTGCCATGGCAGGGGTGGCACTGGATGAACTTCAAGCTCCTTGCCACCCAAACCTGGGATTCCATGATTCTGTGACTGGAACCAGCACCTGGTGATGTTGATTTAAAGGGTGGTGCCTGGCTACAGGAAGGAATTTATTCTGGGATCAAAGAACATCCAGGAGAAAACCTCTGGGTTTGATTTCTATCTTCAGCCCTCCTGTCCTGAGGCTTTCTTTAAACAACCTAAGTTGGTTTTTTTTTTGCCTTAGTGATCCATTTGTACAAAGCTTTGCTGCCCAGTGAAACCAGGGCAGGAGGCAGAGGCTGATGTGCAGAGGGGCTGCAGGTTGTGCCCAGCAGACCCTGCTCATCTCAGCCTGCTGAGACCCCTCCTCAAACCCTCCCTTGTGCACTGATCCACCCCAGCAAAATGCTCCTGTGCTTTCCTGCTGCAGGAGGAGAATGCTGGAGTGAGAGGAGGGAACAGGACAGCTGGGGAAGGCACAGAGTCAGAGAGACCTCCTGATAATCCCAGCACACGGTGTCAACCTGTGTTCCAACCCCCAATAATTCAGAGCACATTTACTGCTTTGCCCCTTGTGTGAACTGCTCTTTGTGAAGGTCCTGGTGCAGGCAGTACAGCTTGTACAGTGCTGAACACCCTCCTGGCACTTGGCAAAGACTATTAAAATGTTAAACCAAGCACAGAAGTGTTCTTGCTGCAGGCAGGAAAAAGTGGGGAATTTCTGGGCAATAAAGGAATTTTCATTGCAAGAATGGTGGTGCAGGAAGATAATTTTTTTATCGAGAAATTGATTCTGGAGTATTTTCTGAGGAAAAAAAACCACTTATCCCCTGATAGATTAGCTTGACTAATGGGAGAACTGATGACACCCTCATTCATGGTTATGGGATGCCTTCAGCCACTACCTGTGAAATATGGGCATGTCTTGAATTTACTCACTAGGCACAATAACACACTTTTCTGAATGGCCTTTCAAGTGTATTTTAAATCAATATAACAGTAAACATGCTCCAAGCCAACCAGGCAAAGCTAATATTAATCACTGAAGCTTGAGTTTCCAGAGGCCCAGCATGTGAGGAGCAGCTCCTTGGGGCAAATATCTTTTTGATCACAGAGTAATGCACTTGCAAAATGGATCTTGCCTTTCTTCCCAGCAAAGAGCCAGCCAGAGCTACGTGCAGCAAATTTGCTCTTTAACCCAACTAAACCAGGCTGGGATCCTGGAGGTATCAGATTCAAACCTTGCTGCCAGAGGAAGGTTTGTAAAACTGTGTTGAAATAAGGTTGAAACCGGCCGAATAAATGGAGGAAAAAACGGATTAAATCGCCTGTCTCCTGACATGTGTCTCTGCTCGTGCATTGTGTGCGGATCCGTGGCTCTCCAGCTGCCTCTGGCTATGCTCTCTGATGGTCCTGGCAAATAAAAAGCCCCTCTGGAGCTGAGTGGAGTGTGCGTGTTCTGTGAGCCCCTCTCTGCATAGGCGCAGCTTTGCAGCCGCCTAATTGCCGCTGCTCGCTTCATTCCCGAGGCAGAGCAGGGAGGCTGCTGGTGTTTGTGGATGCGTGCGGACCCGGAGCCTGCTCCGATGCAGCTGCAGCAGCCTCATGC
The DNA here is from genome assembly GCF_022539315.1 of Serinus canaria. Lineage (NCBI taxonomy): Eukaryota > Metazoa > Chordata > Aves > Passeriformes > Fringillidae > Serinus > Serinus canaria. The sequence goes on from NC_066339.1 coordinate 2,874,210, forward strand.
ATAGTCAGGGCTCAGCATCCCCAACTCCATAGAAACAGCAGCGGGATCGCTGCCGCCGCTAATTGATGCTCGAGCAGGGACCGCGCTGAGGAGCTGCCGCCGCTCTGGTGAGTCCACGTTCCTCAAGTTACTTTAATCATTCTTTGCTTTTTCTTTTCATAACATAAAGCATGTTTTCATCATTTCAATGAAAATAATTCCAGCAAACCGCCTTTGCTGTTGAAACATTTTCCCCCTGCTCTCAGGATTCTCCCGGCGTTGCACTGAGAGGCAGCGTGTGCTTTGAGCTGGTTCAAACCAGGGCACAGCCCGATCTTCCCCGTGGTTTTTTGGGATGACTCCGGGAAGGTGTTTGGTCTTTCTGGGTTTGCAGGTGTTTGTTGCTTGGCATCCTGGCTGTGCCTGGAGTTGCTGCACTCGCCGTGTGCTCCTGGTGGCCGGATCCTCTCCCGTGTGTGTTTTCATTGTGCAGGGATAAACCGGACCCAGAACGGGGCTCGTGTCTGATCTAATTGTTTGATTTAACTATAGCTTCAGCTACCCTTGGTTTTCACAACTGTTTCTTCTCACTGCTCACATTTCCAGCTACAATCAAATATTCTTTCTCAGGACCCTAGGTTTCCATCTCATCTTGGTTAGGCAGCTTTTTCTACCTTTAATATTTGCTGTTTCTCCATCAAAGATGACAATCTATATTTCCCCTTCCCATCTGTGTGTTGGAAAATTGGGGATCTTGTCTGTGAGTGTTTCCATCCAGCGGACTCCCTGACAGAGCAATCGCCCTGGCAGTTGTTCGGGAGAGATGCAATTAAATCCCTCTGCCATGTATTGTCTTTAATTATATTTGTACCTTGCAAAATGGCATCCTGGAGGGTCAGGGAGGAGATTTTTGGAGTAATTGGCTATTAAATGTACATTTTCCCTGCCTGGGGGAAAAAAGAAAGTTCTCCTGCGGGGAGCCCTGCGCGCGGCGGAGCCGCAGCTGCTGACTGAGGGTGTCTCTCTGTTTAGTTCAGTTTGTTGTGCTGTAGCAGGTTCATGTTTGACAACATCACAGCAAACTGTGCAGTGAAGCCTGAAGGCAGCGTGCCAGGAGCTCCCTTCACACCAGCCCTCTCCAAACCATCCTTGAGGCACATGGCCCTGGGCCATTTGGAATAATGATTGCCCAGGAATTCTAGCCCCTGGCCCTGTAATAATCTGATTTTCTGTGCGTTTGTAGCTGTTGCAAAGAAATGAATACAGCTGTGTGGCACAGTGTGAGGTGCCACCTCCTCAGTTTCTCTCTCCAGATGCAGCACTTCATCTCCTGGATGCTGGTGAGCGTTTACTTGGAGTTGTTTGATCCCAGCTCTGAATCTGAGCTCTGGGCAAGATGTTCGTGCTGAAAGAATTGTGAGCTGCAGGGGATGGAGTGGTTGGAGCTGTTGGAAAAGGGCATCTCAGAATCCATTTAATCAATGAGTAGGATCAGGCAGCCCAGCCTGCTCACTGCAGCACATTGGAGGGCTTCAAGATCCCTGTCTCTGCTCCAAGCTAATGGAAGCAGCAGCAGCAGCAGCAGCTGATGGCAGGATCAGAGCCATGGGGAGGAAGTTCCCTCCTCACTTAGGGCAGCTTGAACAAAGAAATGCTCTGTTCCAAACCTCTGCATTTCAGTGCAGGGTCCCTGTACCCTGTGGGGGCTCCAGGCAGGTGAGTCCTCCCTGGCTGCTCCACCTGAGCCCAGCTCTGGGTGTGCCAGTGCTGCTCTGCCGGTTCTGTGCTGCTTGAGAGGCACACAGGAATAGAGACTGCTGTGGGTTTGGGGCTGGTTTGGGTCTAGGTGGCTCCAGTTGGCAGCTCCAGGGCATCACCCAGCCTTTGCAGCACCTGGAGCCAGGGCCGTTCTGAAAGAATCCTGCACCTCCAGTTTTGGGTGTCCCATGGGGCAGGTCCAGGCAATAAATGCATCCAGAATATCTCAGGAGCTCAAGGAGCCCCTGGTGCTGGAGGGGCTCCATGTCCTAGACAGAGGGCACTCAGGAAAGCTCTGGGAAGCTTTCAGGGCTGCCTTGTCCCATGCTCGGGATCTTCTGCCCACCCTGGCCAAGGATTTTGGGGTCCCCAGACCGTGTCCTCTTGTGGAGCCTGGATCTCAGGGTGGGAGACTTCCAACACTGGGATGGGGACAGACCCCAGTTCTGCTCCCTGCCAAGTTTTACCCTGAGATCTTTTCAGAGCAGCCTGGTTTTAGTGGGGTTTTGAGCCAAAATGGGATCTGAGAGGGAGACACAGGGAAGCCTTTCCCCAAAATTGGATCCCACTGTAGGAAGTGAGGGGCAGCGAGGTGGCAGCTCCAGGGTGGAGAGTCGGGACACAGAGGCACTGCTGAGCCTGGTGTCTCACAGCAGACACAGCTTTGATCAAGTTTTTAAAAGGAAATTTCAAGTTCTAGGGTTTTTTGGTTGCTCAAGGGAGAGAGAATGAAAAGCTTTCCCTTGCTCCGTTTTGCATCCTGAAACGCAGTTGGATTTCTGCATCCCAGAAGTGTCTGGATTCCCGTGCTTTCCTCTCTGCCTGGCTCTGCTCAGCTCCAGCTCTGGATCAGAGGTTTCCCCTGTGCTGAGCAGCCTCATCCAGGCTCCCCTGGCACACAGGGCTCAGCCTGTGCAGGGTCACAGCCCGGGGGATGAGGATGCTCAGCAGGGATTTAACCCCAGCCCTGGCCACTGTGTGTGTTCAGCACCACTGGGTTGTTTACAGATGTTGCTACAGCATATTGTGAGAAAATGTCATGGGATTAGCACACAGCCTTGTGCCATAATTGCATTCACTGTGGCTTATAATAGTTCATTAGCTTGTCATCAGTTAGGCAGAAAGCAATGACAACTCTTCCTATCACATTTATAATGCTCTAGAGAGCAGCTGATTAAGTCACAAAGTGACATAAATCACCAGGGAATGTTTCCTTTGGCTTGGAAAAGTTTTTTTTTTCCTCTTTTTTTTGTCACTTTTGATAACAGAAAGGCTGTGTTTCTGACAGCACAAAGTTCCCCTTTGGGTTGCACACGCCAGCAGAAGTTTCAGTGACAAATCTGCAGCCTGGAGGGAAAGCTCAGATTGGTCAATATTGGCTGAAAACCAACATAGTTTTTGTCTTCAGGAGCCTGTGATGGGTCTCCTCCAGCCCAGCCCCTTCACTGGGGGTCAGTTCTTGTCCCTGATGTCTCTCAGCACTGTGAGAAGCCCACAGACACAGTGGGGTTTGTGGGTGGTGGTGGGAGAGGGGAGTTTTGTCTCCAGGTCCATCTGGGGAGATGAAGCTGAGGATGGGCTGAGGGCTGTCCATGGGCAGAGTCAGGGTCCAGGAGGGACCCTGGCATGTTGGATACTCAGATTTGGAGTTGCAGCCCTGCAGAGATGCAGCTTCTGTGGGGTTTTATAGCCTCTGCCATGCTGGAGGCTCCTCCTGCCCCCAGAGCCATGCAGTGCTCATCAGCTATTCAGGATTTTTGCCTTCTTTTTGGGCAATCAGCTCTTTCTCCATTCTGTTCAATGGGAAAAGCACAAGCTCCAGGCCACCAAACTCTCATCTCACCTCACATCCCTTTCTTTGGTGCATTCTGCATTTCCATTTGGTTGGACTCGATGATCTTAGAGGCATTTTCCAACCTTAGTGATTCTGTGATTTTTAAGTGTTGATTTATTTTTCCTTTTTTTTGTTACATATTCACATAGGGACATGAAGAGCCTCACAGTTGACTCTGCATTTGAAAATCACCTTTGATGTGTCCCTCTGAATATTCTGTTCAGATTTCCCTCTGGTTTTTAAACGCCCCTGGGGCCTGGAGCCGCTCCCACTCCCATGTCTGAGAGCATTTGCTGTCTGTTCCCTGGTGAAGGAAGGACCAAACCATGAACTGGAGAGCACCAGGTGACAAAGGCTGTGACAGTGTCTTTTCTCTGTTTAATGCCCTCCTTTAATCAGCTCATGAGGTGTGACAGTCTCCACCCAGGGCAGGGGTGCAGAGGGGATGGGGACAGCACTGCCATCACCCACATCTCTGTGCTGCCTCCTCTGGGCCAAGACACACATGAAAAACACCTTCAGTCTCCTGTGAAAATGTAAAAAGTTTAACAAAGGACAGTGGGAGATGAGGACCATGGAGCAAAGGTTATTAGGGTTGGCACTCAGCCAAGAGCACCCTGTTATCTGTGGGGACACCCCTGAAATACTTCTCCCTACACCAGCCTGCTGCATATTCACAGAGCCTCATACATAGGGAACTTCTCCCCAAACTAATTTACATGCTCCAAGAATTGTTTAGCACATCTCTGCTGTGGTTCTGCCTTTTCAGAGCATGGGTGTTTTTTGGGTGTGGTTTCAGTCCATTCTTATCACCTCCAGTTTTTGGGCCTTGGTCTTCACTGCCTTCAGACAGTGAGTGCTGATAGATGGTAGATCTGTACAGGTGTCCCCATCCTGTGTTCCTTGGGTGTTATCCCATCCAAGCAAGCATTTTAACACAAGCAGCTATTTCACTGAGCTTAATTAACAACAGAAATAAAAACTACATCTTTATAACAAAGTTACTTTAACATCACACATATAAAATCCATTTGAATATTTGCAAAAAGCCAATATTATAATATGCATCTATAGCACACAGCAGGAGCTTCAGCTGCAGCCCTGAATATGTAGACAAGGATAAAAACAACTCTCTTTGCTGCTTGCAGGCAGGGCACAATGCAGGTGACAGCTCAGGGGTGTCCCAGGAGCTCATCCTCTGCCAGCCTGAGGTGCCTCAGGCTCCAGGCTGACATGGGAAAGCCTTGAGTGCTGGAATAGAACTTTATTCCATGTGCAGATTTATAGCTTAAGCATTTTCTCCCTTAATTAGAACTTGGAGTTTATAAAATTGGGGAATTTTCAAGTACTTGCACTAACGAGCTGAGAGTTGCTATCCAGGACAGAAAACTGTCAGAGAAATCTCTGCTCTCTGTGACCACTGACAGCACCCAAGGAAGGGCTGGGGCTGTGCCAGGGAGTTCAGGTTGGATTTTGGGAAAGGTTCTTTCCCCAGAGGGTGCTGGCACTGCCCAGGCTCCCCAGGGAATGGGCACAGCCCCGAGGCTGCCAGAGCTCCAGGAGAGTTTGGAGAGCACTGCCAGGGATGCCAGGGTGGGATTTGGGGCTGTCTGTGCAGGGCAGGGGCTGGATGTGATCCTTGTGGGTCCCTTCCAACTCAGGATATTCTAAATTATGCAGCAGCTAAAGGAAAACACTTTGGATGAAGTTGTCTCCTGTTCCAGCTCATTTCCCAGCTGCAGAACCACATCCCCACAAGAAACACAGCCAGAGGTGAGGAAAGCCCTGGCCTTGCTCAGTGAAGCAAGTTCTGCCTGGCTGGGAGGGATGCGGCTGCTGTTTGCTCCTGGCCATGGATCAGCCACTGGAAACACTGGATCCCTGCGAGGTCTCCATAGGAAGGGTTGTCTCCATCCTCAACGTGCAATAATGAGATGGTTTGAGTTTTATAGTCTTATATAATTACTCTCAAAATAGCTTCTGATTCATCCTCCCCTTTGAAGCTTATAGTTTGCATTCTGATAAGCTCTTGCATGGCAGGAACCCTGTGGTAGCAGCAAATTAATTTTTAAGAAGTTTTTTGCTGTCTAACTGAAACTTTGGCACAGCCACTTGGAGCATTCCTGTCCTGACCTTCCCAGGATCCATTTCATGGCTGAGTGTGTGCAGGAGATGAGGAGGCTCTGTCAGGGCTCCTGGGGAGCCTGTGCTGGCAGGAGGAAGCTGGTGGGAGCTGATAGTGCAGGACTCAGTGTCCAAGGACTGGGGAAGCACAGCAACAGGAAAAATCTCATTTTAGCTTCCAGGGAGACTCTGGCTGGATGGGGCTTGGAACAACCTGGAAGGTAGAAGGTGTTCCTGCCCATGGCAGGAGGTGGAAGGAGATGAGCTTTAAAGTCCCTTCCAACCCAAACCATTCCATGATTCCACAATTCTCTGAATGTCTCCTCTCAGAACATTCCCTTCCTAAGCATTCCCAGCCCTCTGCTTTGAGAGGGGCTTTTGCCACGGAGCTCTGTGTGATGAGCTGAGTGTGAAAGTGCTCAGCAAACTGTGAGAACTTGTTCTCAATCCCATTCCCTGTGCTGTCTTCTGTGGAATTACTTGTGGTTGGTGTGGAATAACAAAACAAGGCTTGGCCATGTCCAGAGCAGCTGGGACTGGCTGCCTTTATCTGGAGAAACCTGGCCTGTGGTGCTGGGAGTCTGCTGGGAGGGGGGGGGGGTTCTGTCAGGGTCTCCCTGGATGTTTCATGCCATTGTGCAGCCCTGGCCAAATGAGAGGAACAATCAGTGTTTTTTTGCTTTCGCTACCAAGAGAATAAAATAACCTGGTTTGTGAGCAGGGACAGGACCTGAGGGAAGGGCTGGAGCTGTGCCAGGGCAAGTTTAGGTTGGAAATCAGGGAAAGGTTTTTTCCCCTAGAGGGTGCTGGGCACTGCCCAGGCTCCCCAGGGAATGGGCACAGCCCCGAGGCTGTGAGAGAGGAGAGTTTGGAGAGCACTGCCAGGGATGCCCAGGGTGGGATTTGGGGGTGTCTATGCAGGCCCAGGAGTTGGGCTGGATGACCCTTGTGGGTCCCTTCCAGCTCAGGATATTCTGTGATTCTGTGCTTTGTTCTGGATGGGTCACAGTGCCAGGCATTGCTGTGATTTCCCTTCCCTCTCCCCCAGACTCTGGGGTGCAGCTCTGCCCTCGGCTGGGCCCTGTGCCCGGAGGGAGCCTGAGCAGCAGCTGGGCTCTGCCTGCTCTGAGCAGGGTACAGCAGATCAGGGTATGGCAGCTCTGCCTGCTCTGGGCAGGGTAGAGCAGATCAGGGTATGGCAGCTCTGCCTGCTCTGGGCAGGGTACAGCAGATCAGGGTATGGCAGCTCTGCCTGCTCTGGGCAGGGTACAGCAGATCAGGGTATGGCAGCTCTGCCTGCTCTGGGCAGGGTACAGCAGATCAGGGTATGGCAGCTCTGCCTGCTCTGGGCAGGGTATGGCAGATCAGGGTATGGCAGCTCTGCCTTCTCTGGGCAGGGTACAGCAGCTCTGCCTGCTCTGAGCAGGGTACAGCAGCTCTGCCTGCTCTGGGCAGGGTACAGCAGAGCAGGGTACAGCAGCTCTGGCTGCTCTGGGCAGGGTACAGCAGATCAGGGTATGGCAGCTCTGCCTGCTCTGGGCAGGGTACAGCAGCTCTGGCTGCTCTGAGGGTGTCCACAGATGCCACCTGCTCCTGCTGCTGCCACCACTCCCTGCACAGAGAAGCTGTGAGGGCCTTAAAAGCCGTGTTTGTGACCCGGGGACCAGCAGTGATCCACAGGCTCAGTGTGCTGCTGCAGGGGGGCTCTGCAGCCCTTCCCACCTCCCACAGCATGAGAGAACATTTGAGGGGCAGCAGGAGCTCTGCCCCACCCAGAATTGTGTCCCTTTAACATCTGCTGAGAAGCTGATGGAATATCTCCCCCTCTCCAGGACCCAGCTCTGCTGTTGGAGCAGCAGCTCCTGCTGCCAGGCTGCCTGTGAGGAGCCAATTGACAGCAGCCAGACTTTGAAGTGACAGCTCCTAATGACTCGTCTAGCTCAGGAATATTTCGGGCATATTCCTGTAGCTCCTGCCTGCCTGCCTGGAGAACACCACCAGCAAATCCAGAACTTGATGAAGTTTCAAATGGCGGCCAAATGGCAGCAAGGGGGCCTGAAATGTGACAACAAAGCCATCAGTAGGGGACTGGCACAACCCCAGCAAACAGGGACAGTCAGAGAGTGGGCTCACAGTGCTTCCCTGTCACTGCCATGCCCTGAGCTCCACCCTGTGAGCTCTGGGAACACAGAGCCTGCTGCTGCAGGAGCTGGGGCTGTGGGGGTGACAGGGACAGTCTGATCTGTACCATTTGCTCTGCTGCCATTCCCGAGGCCATGGCAGGCTTGGAGGGGGATGAGGAGCTGGCTGAGGACTGCTGCACTGCAGCTGACCTCTCCCCCAGTGCAGCATCCCAGGATTTATCAGCCAGCCAGCTGCCTTTCCAGAATCCCTGTTGCAAAGGGCTCCCCTTGCTGCTGCCCTCCCTGCTGCCCCTCAGGGTTTGCTCCATGCTGTGTCCCCAAGGGGGACATTCCCTCTTGTCCCTGTGCTGCTGAATGCTGCTGTGGGGCTCTGATATTTGATTTCTGTTCCATCCAGTCCGCATTCCTTCCTCCAAAGCTGAGCAGCTTTGCTAAATAAACATCTCTGTGCTGGGGTTTAATGGAACCATTCCTCCTCCTCTGCAGGTGCTGCCCTGTGCTCCCCCCTGCCCTCACCTCTGAGACCCACCACAGCCCCCATGCCCAGTTTCCAGCCCTCAGCTAATCAGGATTACATTTCTGATGCTCCTCAATCGAGAGAAAATGAGCTCAGCAGTTGGTGGGAGCCTCACGTGGTGTGTTGTAGCCCTAGAGCTGCTGCTCTCCTCCAGCAGCACCTCTTGTACCAATCCATCACTGGAGTGCGTGCTCCCTGCAAAGCCCTGCAGAAACAGAACAATATATCCTCACAAGCTCTCCTGCAAGAGAAAAACCCAGGAGAAAATGGACAGAGAAGCCTGCAAGTATCTGCTGGGCTGGTGTGAGTGGTGCTTGCTGTGTGGCACTGGGGAGGCAGTCCCCCAGCCAGCGTGAGTGAGGTGATCACCATCACCCTGCTCTGGGCTCTGCCACCTCCTGGAGCTGCCCTTGCAGGGCCATTGGCTGTGGGAGGATGTTCCCTGCCCCAGGCTGCAGCTCAGAACAGCCAGGAGCTGCTTTTAGAGCTGAAGGGATCCCAAGCTCTCCCTGATGCCCAAATTTTCCATGAACCACCAGAGAGCTTTGGAGGAAGAACCTCTGACAAGGAAGGTGTCCCAGGGCTCTTGGCAGGGTCAGGCTGGTGGCTGTGTGTGGCAGAAGGTGGCAGAGGGTCAGGTCAGTGTCACCACTGCCTTGGTGAGGGGCTCCAGGGCCTGAGGAAATGTCTGTGCCCTCGCATGTGACAAGAGAGGAAGGGGACAGCCAGGTCCTAGGGGCTGGTGGCACACTGCACCTCACAGAGAATTTCCAGCCTCTCCAACTTCCACTCGTGCCATTCCAACATTGTTCAAATGCAACAGGTAGCTGGAATGACTAATGGCTGCTGGAGTGCTGAGAGAGCCATCAAACATGTTGTGTTTTCTCTGTGGGGAGTGGGTGGAAGGAAAGCTAAATTACATCTTGGGATATTAAATATAACTCTGCACATTAAACTCAGAGTTATCCATGAATCTCTTTAATGACAGCACAAGCTACTTCACAGCAGTAAAAGTCAATGTTGCCACAATTAGACCACTATTGTCTTGCAGTTAATAGACTGCTCTAATCATGACTTTGTCATATTATTAATCGCTTTTGGGTTGGACTTTTGCTAATTATCCCCTTTGGTAACTCGGTTCAGGCATTAGGAAGTCAGCAGGGACATCAAGCTGAAAGGCAGTTGGACCATATCTCTTCATTAGCTCCATCCAGGATGAAACAAAAAGAGGGTTGAGCTGAGGAGCTGCTCTATGATCCAGAGATACCACGGTGGGAAGGGCTGGACAAACCAAGGAGTGTTTGTCCCTTCCTCAGTTTTCTTTTAGCTTCCCAGTTTTAAACTGTAAACCATTGATTCTTTGGCCTGCCCTGGGCCATTTGTTTTTGATTTAAAGGCAATCGGAAGCAGTGACCTTGGAAATGTTGCAGGTTTGAGCTTTTTGGTGTGGTTCAGTAGCAAGGGGTTTGGGTGTTACATAACCAGTAAAAACACGAACCAAGAAGTCAAGTCAAAGGAGAAATGGGATCAGTTTTGGGTGACGTTGAGGGAATCCAGTCTTGTTTGTGCTCTTGGTGTCCCCATTGCTGTCAGCTTCAGGACTTTTCTGGGGTGTTTTGGTAACTAGTGGGATGTGAAATAGGAATATAATAAGTACACAAGCTCGATGGCTTATCCTGAACATATCAGGTAGATCACAGAATCACAGAATCATGGAACGTTGAGGGATTGGAATGAACCTTAAAGATCATCTGGTCCCAAATCCCTGCCATGGGTAGGGACACCTCCCACTAGACAAGCTTGCTCAAAGTCTTGGCCTGGCTTTGAGCTCTTCCAGGGGTGGATCCTGTCAGTGTCCATGTCCATCCCTCCCCTGCTCCTCGTTGCTCAGGTGGGAGCTCTGTCCCTGCTGCCCTGCAGCCAAAAGCATTTCCAGCCAATGGTTCCTTGGGGAAGCAGCGCTTGCTCCCAGAGGGAGCCAGGCTGGAAAACAGCCATGATAATTTGTGTTTGCAACCTCCTTCTTTTAAGCTTTATCTTTTCAATTACAAGCTGTAACAAGACCAATTTTCCAGTTTCTCCCATGTCTCCCATGGGAACTGGGTGAGGGAGCAGCACTGAGTTCCACAGGACCGGGGTGAGGAACGGCTGGAGCTGCTCTGCACTCGTACCACAGCACTTACCTGATAACAAAGTGGCAAATAACTGTGAATTTTCAAGAGGGAAACAGAACAAAACCATCATTCTTGTCGTGTTTTCCCCCGGGTGGGACATTGCTCAGAATGATGATGTGAGTCTCCCTTGTGAGCAGCTGGGATCTGAGCTGTTCCTGCATTAGACAGAGCCCTTCCTCCCTGCTGGATGCAGGCACATCCCTCTTTTCCCTCTTTCTTTTCCCTCTTTTCCCTCTTTTCCCTCTCTTCCCTCTCTTCCCCAAATCTTGGATCCAAACCTTGAAAAAGGGGGGATATTATCAACCCAGGAGCTTGTTCTTCTCCTGGTGTCCTTTTGGGGGAACTGGCCTTACCTCCACTCATGCCAGGAAAACCAAAGCAGCCTCTGGCCCCAGGGCATTTTCTGTTAGGTGAGGAATTATCTTGTTTTTACAGTTTCTTGTGAGTTAAAGGACATTTAAAGCATAGCATTTTCAATACCAGGTATTTTTCAGAAAGTAACAGGTATTTTCAAATTCATAAGAGAAAGCTCATTAAATCAATGAAGGTCAACTCTGTCCAATTGATATTTAAGTTTAATAAGTCACAAAAAAGTCTTGAAGAATTCAGTGTCATCTTCAAACAACCCAATATTCTAAGCAGGCAGATGCTTAAAAAGTGTCTGTAAAATCCTGATCCCATCCTGATCCCTTCCACTGGTGCTCTGTGTCAGCTGTCAGAGGAAGGAGTAGGAGGTCATGCATGAAAGTATCTGTGAGTCCTGTCAGATACATTATGAATGCCAGCCCTGCAAGGAGTGACAGGAACCAGGATCTTTCTCAAGCTGGCAACAGGTTTTCTGAAAGGATAATAGATTATTTCTGATGGTTCCCATTAATGAGCCTGGTGTGCTGGCAGAGACATGCAGCCTATAAAACTCCTTGGAATGGGTGGAAATATCTTTAAAAAATCGTCCCTGTCACGCAGCAATTCCCAGCAGTGAGAGATTCTGCATTGCAATGATTTCCTTTGCACCAACACAGAGGTATTTGCAAAAAGTCCAGGTTCTTGAGTTTTCTTATGAATGTTTGACACTGAGTTTCCTGGGCACAATTCCAAGATTTAACTGAAAGGATAGTGAAGTGGAACCTCTGTGCTCTCAGCTTTGGTGAGAATACATTTAGGCAAGTCTCTGAGGAAGCTCTGCTGCTGGTACAACCTTATTTATTATTGACTAAGATGGGACCTGTTTATTCCCCCCAGCAGCGATCTGTGTTTCCACCTCAGAGCTACAACAGAAAATAAATGACCTGTACAGGAGGCTGGGAAGGGAAAGAGAAGTTGCAAAAACCTCTGGGTGATGTTTATCCTTCCCATCCCATCCCTTCCAGCCTTTCCCTTCGAGTCAAAAACCCACAGGCAGCCAGGGAGTTTTGCCTGGAGCTCCTGCTGGATTTGCTAGGCTCAGTAATTTTGTGGGAAAACAAAATCCTCCAGGATATCAGGAACAACAGATGGCTCCCAGGCACTGTGCAGGGTTGGCTTCTTGGGGTGTGGAAGTCACATTTTGTGACTGGTGCTGCCTGGAGATTTCACTTATCCCAAATTTGCAGTGGCTGCTGGAATCCCTGAGAGACCTGAGCAAAATCTGATGGTACAAATGTGCTCCTGAGCACTTTGCTGTCATGGTTCACCAGTGGTGGGTGGGGGTTTGTTGTTTTGTTGTGATTGTGGGGGTTTTTTTCCCATAATTTTTACATTCAGCTATTTATTCAAGATTAAAAACCCAGTCTTCCCTCATATTTCACAGATTTTTCTCAGCCTTAACATCAAGGCAAGGTCAGATGGGGGTCTGGGCAACCTGGTCTGGTGGAAGGTGTCTCTGCCCATGAATGAATGAGATGATTTACAAGTTTCCTTCTGACCCAAACCATCCTGTGATTCTATGATTAAATGTCTTATTACAGCTTTACAAACTAAACTGCATGATCAAAGGGAACAGGAGGTGTTTTATGGCTCCTGTTTAAGGTAAAGCACATCAGCATTCACACTTACAGCTGCTGTGATGCAGCTCAGAGAGGAATTCCCCAGTTCAGAAATGTTCAGGGCACCCACCCCATTCCTTGGGGCTCAGGTGGGGAATTCAAACTCACCCAAAGCATTTATGGTCCAGGGATAGACATAAATAGGATGGGTAAGAGGTAATGCTTGTTCCAGATGAACTTTTGCAGGTTTTGCTGGGTTTTTTTGTTTGTCTTTCTGTCCTGACTTGCACTTGGGCTATTTGTACAAATAACACAGCCACCAAGGAATTGCTCATGAGCTCAAAGCAATCCATGATGGAATTCTCCACAGCCCTGGTGCTGCAGACTGGCCTCCAGAACAAATCCTGCCTCCACCATCAGGGACTGGTATTCCTTGGACTCCTGAGCTCTCAAAGTTTTGGTCTGGATGAGGATCTTGGAATTTATACACTATAGGAAAGAAAGCAAAAATAGCCAATGTTTTCTCTTTGTGCAGTGCTGTGAATCATTTCACAGCCTAGATGTGTGTGTATATATATATATTTATATACACACACACACATATATATATATCTTCATTTTCCATTTTTCCTGATTCGTCAGCCCCACGTATGGGAGCTCTTTCCAGAAAAAGACTGAAATTCAGCACACATGAGGTAAAAGTGTCTCAGAGCACCAGAGCACACACGCAGCTCCTGTGCTGCTCAGAGTGAGGGAGGCTGTGCAGCACTTGCTGTTCAAACTCCTGCTACGTTTGATTTCTCTGCATCAGCAGCTTGTGATTATTTTCCCCTTGGTGTTGGTATTTATTTTGTATTCCCTATGGGCACATCTGGACAAGATGTGGGTGCTGATAGTACAATAACAATCCCCTTCCAGGAGCCTGGTAGATGGATTTTCTCATTCCTGTGCCTGAGCAGCTGTGACACGAAGCAAAAAGGCACACAGCACCGAGCCTGTTTCTGTCATGGAATGGTACAGATCCTGATTTCAGACTCAGCAGTTTGCTGATGCTGCAGAACAAACCAAGGATGGTGTTTTATAGCCAGTTTAAGCATCAGGGTGTAAAACTTCACATATGGAGACACCCATTTTCTCCCCAGGTGTGTCCTGAGCCTGTCAGGGGGTGCTCACTTGGGCTTGGCTCTGAGCTAAGAGCTCTCCATTAATTGTGATTTAAGTCAGTTTGGACCATTTCTTCCTTTTACTTACGATCTTCTCACCATCTGTCTCTTCTTCTCTTCTTTCCCATCCCTCCCTGTCGCTGTCCTTGTCTCCCTCAGAGCTCTCCGTCAGCCTCCTTGCAGTGATAGTCATTGTGTGTGGCCTGGCCCTGGTGGCAGTGTTTGTGTTTCTCTTTTGGAAGCTGTGCTGGGTTCCCTGGAGGAACAAGGCCCTTTCCTCCCACCTGGCCGTGCTGAGGAGCGAGGCAGGCCACAAGGACAGCATGGCAGACAAGCTCAAGGACACGGGGGCCATCAGCTTCCTGGAGGCAGCCGTGAAGATCAGCCACACCTCCCCGGACATCCCTGCGGAGGTCCAGATGTCCATGAAGGATCACATCATGAGGCGCACGCGGATCCAGAGGCAAACCACAGAGCCAGCCTCTTCCACTAGGTGAGGGATGGGGTGGGATCCATGGGGGTGGGATCCATGGAGTGGGGTGGGGTCCATGGGATGGGATGGGATCCATGGGATCCATGGGATGGGGTGGGATGGGATCCATGGGATCCACGGGATGGGATGGGATGGATGGGATGGGATGGGATCCATGAGATGGGTTCCATGAGATGTGTTCCATGGGTTGGCATCCATGAGATGGGATCCATGGAATGGGATGGGATGGGATCCATGAGATGGGATGGGATGGGATCCATGAGATGGGATGGGATGGGATCCATGAGATGGGGTCCATGGGATGGGATGGGTTGGGATCCATGAGATGGGATCCATGGGATGGGATCTGCAGATGGGAGCTGCAGCTCCTCCTGAGGGGCAGCTCTGATCTCTGTGGCAGTGACAGGATCCAGGGAATGGCTGGAGATGGCTCAGGGGTGTTTAGGGTGGATATCAGGGAAAGGTTTTACCCCCAGAGCATGCTGGCACTGCCCAGGCTCCCCAGAGAATGGGCACAGCCCTGAGGCTGCCCGGAGTGTTTGGACAGCACTGCCAGGGATGCCCACGGGGGTTTGTTGGGGTGTCTGTTGTGCAGGGCTAAGAGCTGGGCTGGATGATCCTTGTGGTTCCCCTCCAGCTCAGGATATTCCATGATTCTGCTGGGTGGGGCTGAGGTGCTCAGCAGGGACACTACTCTGTGAGCAGCTGGAGAGGTGGGAGGACTGCTGAGGTTCAGAGACCATCAGGGAGACTAAAGAGAGCACCTACACAGCAGATTACTGCCCAAAGCTTGGCCATTAACCAGTGAATGTGTAAGGACTGTGGCTCTTTTAAAAAATCAGGGATTCAAACCCTGTTACTGCAACTTGACCTCATTGTGTCAAGTCACCCGCACGCTTTGGCCACTTTAATTTTATTCCAACATGAGAGGCAGGCTGAAGTATCAATGATGTCCCCTGTCAGACAGAATTAGACCTTTTGGCTCTCTCTCTCTGTTGTGGCTCCTGGCAGAAACAATTAGATCAGCACAATTGATGGATCGCTCGCTGCACAAGCCCTGAACCAGCTGTGCTCGGTGCTTGTGCTCAGATGGGGACAGAGACATCAACATCATCCTCAGGAAGTCAGGGAAGGGCTGTGTGAACCTCCCTCTCAGCTTGGACACTGTGGAGAGATTTAAATTAGATGTTAGAAAGGGGTTCTTTACTCAGAGTGGGGTGAGGCCCTGGCACAGGTGCCCAGAGAAGCTGCCCCATCCCTGGAAGTGTCCAAGGCCAAGTTGGAGCAACCTGGGATAGTGGAAGGTGCCCCTGCCCGTGGCAGGGGGTGGAATGAGGTGAGCTTTAAGGCTCTTTTCCAACACAAACCATTCTGTGAAATGCAGCATCTCTCCTTGACACAGAAGGAGGTGAAACAGGGACAGGAAAGAGGGATCACAGGGTCCTGGCTGTGCCCCAACACTTCTGTTTGCCTCGCTGGCCATGCCTGGGATGTGCACAGGAGTGTGACAGGGAAATCAGGCACTGCTCAGAAAATTGGCTGCACTTTTGCAGGATTAGTAAGGCACTGATGGCAGCCCCCTGTTTGAAGGAGTTGAACTAGATCAGCACGGTGCCACCTGCATTTGTGAGCCACACTCTTTTATTTATCCACACTGCTTTTTGGGCAGCTGATTCCCTCTCTGCAGGCACACTCTCCTTCTGCTTTTATTACACCTTTCCAACAGAGGAGGAAAAAACCCTCAGCCAGCCTGAATTAGGACAAACAAAGTGGGACTTAGCTGTACGTGGGCAGGTTTCAAACACACTTTCTCCTTGGCAGGTTCCTCTGATTCACAGCTCAGCCTAACCCTGTCCAAAATACCTCTGAAGAGCCTGCCAAGGTCTCCAAGCACCACGTATCACTGAATGCTCTGGGTGTAGAGTTTTTAGTTTGGTTAAATAACTCTATAAACTGCTCTTGTAAACACCAGATAATCTGAAATAATGCCCTCAGTCCACAGAAAGCTTTTATGCTTTGTTCAGATAAAGCTTTGCTTACATACAGCTTGTGCTGGAGGAGAGCTCAAGGCAAGAGACTCTTCCCGAGGAGGCTGTGCCTCCCTCCCTGTCAACAGTTATCTATCAGTGTCTGATGAGCCTGTTGGAAAAGTCTGGAAGCAGCAATACCCAGCAAATCCAGGCTGGACAAGGCTTGAAGCAAACTGATCTAGGGGAAGGTGTCCCTGCCTGTGGCAGGGGATGCAATGAGAAGAGCTTTAAAGCACTCTGAACCCAAATCATTCTGTGGCTCTATGAAGAAAGCCTCACCTTCTGAACTGGTTATGGTTCTCTCTACAAAAGAAAAAAAAACAAAAAAAAGGGGTTTTCTTGTCTGGGAGAGCTTAGTGCCAGGATCTTGGAAGTGTAAGGACTGAGGTGGGGAAAGTCTCCCCGTGGTGCTGTCTGTGGTTTGGGTAAGAAGTTGTTGGGGCCCATCTGTTCAGGTGTGGGCTGTGACTCTTGCCACAGGTGAGAAAACAAAGCTTGTGGCAAAGCTTGTGGCTCTGGAATTTAGGAAATGTGCTGGGTTGGTTCCTTGAAGGTTTTTGGAGGTGTTCCCTCCATAACACACCCGGTTTCAGTGCAGAGCTCAGGAGCACCTATGGAGCTCATTCTGTGCTGATTTCTGAGTCCAGGGGTGAAAAAGGACATGAAAGCCATGTCCTTAGAAACCCACGGAGCTGTTGGTGTCTCCCTCGTGCAGGCACATCTCCTTCAAGAGGCACCTGCCCCGGCAGATGCACGTGTCCAGCATGGACTACGGGCTGGAGGTGCCGGCCGTGGCCGAGCAGCCCACCAGCATCGGCCGCATCAAGCCCGAGCTCTACAAACAAAAGACCGTGGACACCGAGGACCCCAAGAAAGAGGCCGAGAAAACCTGTGGGAAAATCAACTTCACTCTCAAGTACGACTACGAGAACGAGACGCTGACTGTCCGAATTCTCAGGGCTTTTGACTTGCCAGCCAAAGACTTCTGTGGCAGCTCGGATCCCTACGTGAAGATCTACCTCCTGCCCGACCGCAAGCGCAAGTTCCAGACGCGCGTGCACAGGAAGACTCTGAACCCCACCTTCGACGAGTCCTTCCACTTCCCCGTGCCCCACGAGGAGCTGGCGAGCAGGAAGCTCCACCTGAGCGTCTTTGACTTTGACAGGTTCTCCAGGCACGACATGATTGGGGAAGTTATCTTGGAGAACCTGTTGGAGGACTCGGACCTCTCGCGGGAGACTTCCATCTGGAGGGACATTCAGTACGCCACGACGGTGAGTGCCTGCTGGGCAGGGTGGGGGGTCTCCAGGGGGGTAAATCAACCCTTCATGGCTCCCAGCTGAGGGTTCCTCACCTCCTGTAAGCCCCAGGGACCTGCAGCCATGGCCCAGCTCTCTGCCATGGGATGCCTTGGAGTGGCTACCTAGGAGAGAGGCTAGCCAAATAAAAGAGAATAAAGTGGGTATTTATTAAAGGCCCTCAACAAATACACCTTGGGCAGTCAAAAGCCTGGCAGAGACTACACCCAAGATGAACAATGGTCACGAGTTTCTCAGAGAGATAAAAGCTTGGTCTGTTTGCACATCAGGGGTTAATTGTCCAATTATAGCTTCAGGTAATGAAGTAATATTCCCCTGGTTTGCTTCTGTCCCGCATTCACTTTTGTTTATACTTTTTATACTTGGTCACCCAAGGCAGAGGGTGACCTTGGTTCTCAGGCCTAGAAGGATTGTTTTGCCTGAGAAAAATGTGGAGAGAGCTTACTAACACTCTATATGGAGTTCAGAGTTCTCCACTAGTGCAGGACAGGATCTGAGAATAGAAAAGCTAAAAACTTAAGGCACCAGGTGATCACAGTCAGGAAGAGCTCTGCAGGGCCAGTACCAGCCCCTTGGTGCTGAGAGGCGCTGGATGTGCTGCTGGCAACTCTTCCAGAGCTGGATTTGGATCTTTTAATAGCTCTGTTGAATTCCTTCTGGAAGAGAAACCAAGCCTCAGAGAGGAAAAGTCCCAGCCCTTTCTGTGTCACACAGAGCTGGCAGGAGAAGCCAAGTGCTCACATTGATCACTGAGTGCAGAGCAGTGACATTAACCTCTCCATAATAGCTGTCTGCTCCTCCACTGCCCTCCCAGGAGGATCTGGCTGGTCCTCAGGGCGAGTGAATGATTGAACTGCTCTGCAGCTGGACGCTAAATCAGCCATTGTCATTGTCATGTCACATTGTTATTCCTGAGACTGAAAGATGAGACATCCCCACCCCTGTGGCTGGAGGCGTGGGCCCTGTCACATCTTTCCTGGTGACTGGCAGAATGCCACAACTTGCAAAAATCTGTCCTGCAGCTTCCCTCCTAGCTCATCTCATACCTTTGCTCCCCTGCTTTCTGTGCCGAGGAGGGAAGTGTCAAACACAAATATTTACTGTGGCCAGCAGAGCCACAAGACATTTGCTTTGTAACTCCGGAGCTTTTTCTCTCAGCACCGTGTCCCCGCCAGCTGAACCTCTTGGTGACTTCCACCAGTGCCCATTCTCCTGCTGCAGGGTGTCCAGAACCTTCTGACAGCTCTGTGAAGCCCAGCAGGGGTGCACAGCCCCGTGTCCTGTGCTGCTGTGCCCAGTGGGGTCCCAGGGCACTCAGGGGACACACAGCACATCACCCACCCTGGAAGGTGGCTCAGGGGCTGGAGCTGTCCTGGGAGGGCACGGAGAGCTTTGCCCTGGCAGCCTGAGGACACAGGGGTGGAGGTGGTGCCTGCCAGGTGCCCTGGGGCAGTGCTGGGAGCTGCTGCTGTGCTGCCTTTTGAGCATCTTGCCTGGGAGAGCTGCAGGAAGGAGGCACAGGATCAGCCATGAGGAAAGCAACAGTTTGAGTCAGCAGGGTGCTCACAGCTCTTGGCTTCCAACCTGCCAACAGCCACGGCTGTTGTGACTGATGGGTGGTAGTGAAAGCAGAAATGCTGGCAGAGAGGCAAGCAGGCACCAGGCACATCCTTCACCACCAGAGGGGCTGCTGGAAGGGGAGCAAAGTGCACCTGATGTGCTGATGCCTCCTGGAGGAACCTGCCTGTTGGTTCTGCAAGCAATAGTGGATGCTTTCCTAGTTAAATAATCTCATTTAATGGGGGAAAACCCCACCAAAGCAGGTGGAGATACACCAGCAGAAGGGTTGTTGAGGGGAGAGCCTGCAGAGAAGGTGTGAGGGGAGCAGAGCCAGCCCCATGCCCAAGGTGTGTTGAGCGGGAGCCTGGCAGAGCTGCCACAGACACGTCCAGCACCACGTTTGGCTCCATCCCCTCATGCTCTCCGTGCCATTCTTGAGGAATGTGCTGCTCCTGAACATCTCAGCCAGCTGTAGCACACCCAAGGACATTTCTGTTTAATCCAAATTGAGAAGGGTAAATACAGTTTGCACAAACCCCCAAGAAAGCTCTGGGTGTCTAATAATGCATGAGATCAGTGGTGTGGGCAGGAGGGTAGGAGCACACTTAAGAACTGATCTGCACAAGTAGCCAGCACTCAGCTACTTAATTAATGACTGTACAGCTTGTGAATCAGGGAAACATCTTTGGTTTCAAGTCTATTGATTCAGAGCTTCCATTATTTCCTAAAAGGTACTGATGTGAATTTTGGAAATGTCCCAATGTCTATAATCTGCAAGAAAACAATGTACCCACAGGACAAGCTTTGCTCTCTTGTATTTATGGTGGCAAAGAAAAATCTCTTGACCTGATACAATGAGGTCAAAGAATAAATTATGTTCATTTTATACCCTGAATGGGTCCTCTCAGTGCAAGGAGAGGAATAGAAGATGAGATAGTGTCCAGAGGGTGCTCTCACCATCTCACACAGGGCTGCTCTCTTCTGACATCTTGTCCAAGGTCTCCTGCCCTCGTCCCTCCCACACCAACTAAGAACAAAGAATGCATGAAAGAACAGACCAAATCAAAATTTTATATAAAATTCATTAGTATTCTGCACATCTAAGTGGAATAAAGATTTAATCTTTGCCTTACCTGAGAATGAGCAGGAAATAATTTGGCAAAAACCTCATCCATCAACAAGATCTATTCCCCCAACACTTAGCAAAGCTTTAAGTGCATTTACTTGTCTTTCTAGTTCCATCACTCTACTCCTAACAGCCACAATTTCTCTTCAGCAGATCATTATATCACATTGAAAGGAATCAAACACACTGTTTCCCAAAATAAACTGGTTGTTTGCTCTACAGATGTGGGATCTGTATGTAGAAAAATAAGATTTTTTTTTTTAAATCCATTTTTAGAAGGTGTTTGGAAATCTTTCTGCTGACTTCAGATGATGATGCTTTCTAGTTTAAATCAGACATTTGGTTTGTTTATTTTTCCCTGACTTCCCATGGGCAAGGTAATGATGGAAAGGGCTTTTAGGAGGTGCAGTCGATGAAGCTGCAGGTACAAGAAGTGCTAAGAGCCATGGATAAAAGTTATTTGATGGGGCACTAAAAGAGTAAATTGTGTTGGCTTCTGTGTAATCCTAAAGACACTCAGACATTTCTGAGTGCCATCTGCTGGTTAATTCCCCATTTATCCTCACAAACACCCAGCCCCACGCTGTGCCTGCTCCTCGAGGGCACCTCAAAGGGCTTGGTGGTCCAAATGTGCACATGTCACAAACTAAAAGCTCAACAGACCCTTCCTGGCTGTCTTCTGGCTAAAGTTTTACCCCCTAGTTGGTAACTGCCCAAAAACTCACGCTCACCTTTGGAGAAAACCACTGTGTTACTGAAAGACATTTTCATTTTATGCAGGAATGTTGGGCACTGTCAGTCACAAACCTTCATTTCTGAATTCATCCCCGCCCACGGCAGGGGGTTGAAACTAGAATAATTTCAAGGCCTCTTCCAACCCAAACCAGTCTGTGAGGGTATGAACTGATGGCACTGGCTGTCACAGAAAGATTCTGAGGAGATTTCTGCAGTGCACAACTGGAGAATGTGGCACCACTGCATGTCAGGAGCTCATCTTTCTGTCACCTCACCGTGCTTGTCACATTCCTGGAGGAACCAGGCACTAGAGACATGTACAGGACATTCAAACAAGACTTGATACTACCTTGATTTCCTCTCTGCATTGATTTGGTGTGAGATATCCCATCTCCTCTGTGTGAGCAGTGCAGCAGGAGTGCTGTGCATGAGCTGTGCACAGCTGGGAGGCTGCAATAGGAATCACAGACTCCACTGAGGCAGAGGAAGATTGTCCTTAACTAAGATGTGGAGGTGTAACCTATTTTTCCCATTCTCTGTATTCATATTTTAGCCAAGTGTTGGGGTGCACTTGAATCAAGTAAAATACCCTTTGCTATAAATGGCAGAGCAGAGGAAATGCTGGGGTGGAGGAGGAGGCTGGTTCTGCACATTTCCAATAAAATCTGTTCTCTGCTTTATTGAAGGAAAGCGTGGACCTGGGCGAGATCATGTTTTCCCTTTGTTATTTGCCAACTGCAGGTCGCCTCACCTTAACAGTCATTAAATGCAGGAATCTCAAAGCTATGGACATCACTGGTTACTCAGGTGGGTGTTTGGTGGCTGAGGAGGATCCCCTTGCAGCCACATCTCCTCCTCTTCCCTCCCTGTACCCTCAGTAGATGGTGGGTGAATGCCTGAGAAAGCTTTGTCTGTGTTTCTAGTGCAAACAAAAATTTTCAAGAAGACAATTTGTCACTTTTTTTCCCATCCCACTGGAGGGTTTGTAGGGCCAGAGCTCTGATCCATCTCTTGGCTTGGACACTTAGATCAACTCCTTCAGCCCAAGGTCAGGAAAGGATCATGGCCCACCTGGATAAATCCCACTGGAATGTGCATTCCCTGTGCAGTGGCCAGTAGTCAAACCTGAGGATCACAGCCACCTAAAGACTCTTTGCATTTGTAGTTTCAAAGAGCTGACTTGCAAATTTAGCATGCACAAATTCTGGTTTTCATCATAAAATCCAATTTCTTTTCCAGACACCAACTTCAGAGTATGTGAATTTCATTGTACAAAAAGCAGTAACAAAAGAGACCTTTGCAAAAAATGTTTCTGCTCAGCTGGAGCTTAATGCCATATGAAATGTCTGAGAATTGAGACTTGAGGTGAAGCCAGCTCAGCCTTTCTGCAAAAATAATAATGCAGTGCTGGTTCTCTGGTGCCTGAAGTTCAGGTCACCACCCACACCAGTATGAGAAATGGAGGATTTTACTGGTCTGCAAATAAACTTTTTTCTAAAAGTCCATTTGAAGAGCACCTCTGGCTCATGAGAACTCACAGCCCATCCTCTGATAAAGCTGTTTCTATATTGCAAAAGTAACAAAACACGTTTTCATCAACAAAAGGTCTTCTATCTCTTCCTCCCTAGATCCATATGTCAAAGTGTCTTTGCTCTGTGACGGGCGAAGACTGAAAAAGAAGAAAACCACCATAAAGAAAAACACACTTAATCCCACCTACAATGAAGCAATAATCTTTGACATTCCCCCCGAGAACATGGATCAAGTCAGCCTCCTTATCTCTGTCATGGATTATGATCGGTAGGTGGGAGGCTCTGGAGAGCTGGAGGGGAGAGCATCCATTGGGTGCAGATTTTCCAGCTCAAATGCAATTTTCCACAGTGTTTTCCTCATGGCAGAGCTCAGTGGTATCCTCCTGTCTCTGGTGATATATTGCTACAGTGACATTGATATTTATGGTTATGGAAAAATAACGAGTTTGGCAAGGCTGGTCCTTGCTTTATGGCATTTCCTTGAGCAAGTGCCACATTCCCCTTGGTTATTTATTGTCCTGCAACCCATTTTAGAAAGCAAATAATGTCAGCCTGGGCAGCTCTGGGTGTATGAATTATATATTGATGAAGCTGGGGTTATTCCTGCTGTAGAGCACTGCTCACACCTCTGTGTCTGGACTGACCTGCAGAAATAATTTAAAAGCTGCTGTAGTTACCTGTGGTGGTGGCAGGGCTGGGGCAGACAGCATGGCCCAGGCTCACCAGCAGCAGGGTCCAGGCTTTGCCCGGCCTAGAGTGGGCAGCCAGAGGGATGGATGGATGGATGGATGGATGGATGGATGGATGGATGGATGGATGGATGGATGGATGGATGGATGGATGGATGGATGGATGGATGGATGGATGAGGGATGGATGGATGGTGATGGTGCTCCTTCTCTGCTGTTCCTCAGGGTGGGCCACAACGAGATCATCGGGGTTTGCCGTGTGGGGGTCAACGCCGAGGGGCTGGGCAGAGACCACTGGAACGAGATGCTGGCCTACCCCCGCAAGCCCATCGCCCACTGGCACCCGCTGGTGGAGGTGAAGAAATCCTTCAAAGAGGTGTGTGGGGTGTCCTTCCCTTCCAGGGCCTGTGCTGGGCGGGACTGGGCTGGCTCCAGGCTTTCAGAGAGCTCCTGCTCTCGCCTGGGAGTTTCTGAGCAGAGCTGAGGGAATTTTCTCACCAGAAATGAACTCTAGAAAACAAGCACTTCTGTATTGCCTCGAAATAGCTCCTTGAGCTCGCAAGCAAGACTGAGAAGAACTGTATTTACAGATGTGACTGTTACATTTTGGGTTTTTCTTTTCTTTTTCTTTTTTTTTTTAACTTTTCCTTTTTAAATTAGAAATTGAGAGCAGTAAGGAAAGAGAATGCTGCTCTGATTGCAGAACAAATTGTCCAGGGATATTGCCTATTTCAAGTTTCAATTTTTCATCCTAAAAGATTTTTCTGTTGACTCATCTCCGAGCCTTTGAGGGAGAATAAATAGAACAAATGTAATTGCTCTAAGCATCTCCAGAGAAAGAGATTGACTTGATGCAGCCCCAGATGATAAAACAGGGCTGAAATGCCTGGGTACCATTTCGACCATCTCTGGCATTTTCTTCCCCTTTGCACTCCAATTTCTCACGCTTCTGTGGAGCTCTTTGACTTTGCCTGATTTAGGTCATAATTTCTGGAGGACAGAGATGTGGAAAAGGGCACACATGCCTTTGACACTTCAAGGGTGAGAACAAAGCCCCAGCACTTGAGGCCAGTGATACGATAATAAAGGCAATAAAGCCTCCCACTGTATCTGGGGCTGAGGAGGTATTTTCCCCTCAAAGCCACAGAATAAGTACTTAACAAAAATCATCTCATTTTGCCCTTGAAGCTGAGTGCTGAGCTGCGCTGAAAGGCAGACACTGGGCTTGCTGAGACTCCACAGCAGTGAGAATTAGTGAATAAACCCTGTCTTTCTTTGAAATCTGCTCTTTCCTCCAACAAGAAGGAGTGGGGAGGCCCTGGCACAGGGTGCCCAGAGAAGCTGTGGCTGCCCCATCCCTGGGAGTGCCCAGGGCCAGGATGGACAGGGCTTGGGGCAGCCTGGGACAGTGGAAAATGCCCCTGCCTATGGCAGGGATTTGGTACTGGATGAATTTTCAGTTCCTTCCCAACCCAAACCATTGCATGATTCAGAAGTCAGTTTGTGCTCAGTGCCCTCTGTCCCAGCCCAGGCTGGTTACACACAAAGGAAAACCTGGCAGCTGATATTTTAGCTTAAGACACAGTGGAGGTGGATATATCAGACAATGAACACCTGAAAATTCACCCTCCCTCGTTTGAGGTGATCTGTGAGCTCACCTTGAATCAGCACAGGGACCAGCTGTGCGGGGCTGGGGTGAGTCAGAGCAGAATTAAACCCTTGTGCCCTTTGTGTGCAGTGCCATCTCTGCCTTTGGGTGCTGAGCAGCACCAGGGCTTCATTCCCCTTCCCCTGCTGGACCCACATGTGGGCAGGCTCTGTGTGTCACCTCCCACTGCCACGGGGAGCTGGGGACCAGCAGCCACAAGGTTTCAGCAGAAATGGAATTGATCTCTCATTTGATCTCTTGGCACCTCACAGTGTGACACCAGCTGCCATGGCTGACCCAGGGACAGGAGCTCCTTCTCCAGGTTGCAATTTTTATGGCTTTATTGCACCATTCCTCAGATGCAGATGGGGTTTTGAAAGAAAAACTCTTGTAAAGTTTTTGAAAATCACTAAGAAAAAAGTTTAAAAAGGCATTATTGTTATGATGAAACACAGAGAAACCAAGGAAGACATGGAAGATGACTCACCTTCTAAAATATACTTTAAAAACCATGGCTGAGCCCCCAAGACTCTGGAAAAAAACGGAGTGAATCATTTCACCCCTCAATGCACAGGTCAGGAGCTCTGCTTAAAAGGAAAGAAAAAGCCCTCTGATCATCTCTTCTGGTACTTCTGACACAAACTGGTGCAGAGAGCCAGCAAGCAAATGGTGCCTGTGTTTATTTGCCCTTTTAGGTTTTAGCACTGCTGTCTGCAAATCCCCAGCGCAGCCTAAAAGAGAAACCAAACAGAAAAGGCACAGGCTCCTGGGGGGAAATTAATGGGAAATGGTATTTGTTGGTTACAAGACATTGTATCACCTTTCCATGTTGTGTTTGGGTATCTTTGAAAATAAATTTTGGGGGTTTTGGTCCTGTACTCCCAGCTCTGGGTCTCTGTGCAGCTGCTCCATCCTTCCAGGCCCTGTGGGCTGCTGGCTGTCTGTCCATCTGTCCTGAGCATGCTGGGGGAGAACTGCTGGCCCTTCATTCCTTCCTCACCTTTGTGGGGGTGACCTCGGGCTGTGCTGGCATCCTGAGCCATCATTCCCATCTTCCTCTTTGTCTTTTTCATCTTCCTCTTCTTCTCCCTCTTTGTCTCCTTCCTCTCCAAGCGTGTTTGTGCCGGCAGCAGCAAATGGAGCGTTTGCTTCCCAGCTGATCCTGGTGATGGTCCCTGTGTGCTCTGACCCTCAGTAACAGCCTCTGGCTCCATCCAAACCCTCCCTGATTGAGTGTTTGACCTCAAACCAAGGCGAGGCAGCTGGGATTGAATTGTCCCTTTGATGTCTCAGTGGAGGGATGGGTGTGTGTGGGGACACAGATCTGCTCCAGGCACTGCCATCTCCCCTCGCTGTGGTTGGGGTCCCACCCCAAAGGGGGGAGAAAAGTGTGGGGATATGAAATTTCTTTGCTAACCAGCACCCTGCCTGGTGTGCCTTGGGAAAGCTTTGGCCCGGAGAAGGAGGTCCCACCATATTTTAATTACAGCTCAGAGTCACAGTTTCTGGTGAATTTACCAGGAAAATGTCACCAGAGCTGTGCTGCTTCAAGGGGACAGCCCAGCCCTGACCCCCTTACCCTGCCACAGCAGGGATGGATGGATGGATGGATGGATGGATGGATGGATGGATGGATGGATGGATGGATGGATGGATGGATGGATGGATGGATGGATGGATGGATGGTTGTGTCCATGGTGTTGGACCAACAGCCTCCTCCTGTTCTGAGCCATGATTCTTTGTCCACCACGAGGACCTGGGCAGCTCCAGCCTGTCCCAGCAGTCACAGTGCTGGGCTAACATGGCCCAGCCCCTCATTTCTGTGCCACTGGGGCCTTTCCTCCACAAGCTGGTGCCACTCCCTCTTCGCTTTCACTGCTGGAAAAGGCTCCAGTGAAAAGGGAAACACTTCGGATGCACATCATGTCTTTGGTTGCTCCATATTTATCAACAGTGAATAACAAACCATAATGACTGCACTTCTCTAATGACCATCATCATTAAAGAGGGAACATGGAGAACATGTGCAAATGAATCATTAATTACAGGCTTTTAAGCGCTATCCTCCTCACACAGATGTTCAGAAGGCGAGTTCCTGAGCAGAAAGGGAGAATCCCTCTTTGTGGGGTTGTTCTGACAATCAGTTCTTCCC
Source organism: Serinus canaria (assembly GCF_022539315.1). Lineage (NCBI taxonomy): Eukaryota > Metazoa > Chordata > Aves > Passeriformes > Fringillidae > Serinus > Serinus canaria. The sequence continues at coordinate 2,901,150 of NC_066339.1, forward strand.
CTCAGCACAAGCTGTTCCCAGTGCTCAGCCCCGAGGCCCCGCTGGCAGCTGCTCCCTCCCCAGGTCCCTCCAGCCACCCCACCCGTGCTCCTCCTGCATTCCTCCACCCATCAGCCAGGTTCAGGGGTGTGTGTGCACAAAGGGAAATAGAAGTTACAGCCTGTTCTTCCAGGATTTGAAGGGAACTTCTGACAATGGGGATTTGCTCTGTAATTTGTGAGAGACAAACCCTGCAATCGTGGGGTGGCGTCATCGGCGCGATGTAAAGCGGGTCTTTGATGCTGCCAAGTGCCTCAGACATTCCACATTTATTTGTTTAAAACATTGCTCCAGATAAAAGCTGGTAACTCTCCTGAGAGCCAGGTCATGCCCATAACCAAGAATAATCATTTGTCTTTAAAGATAAGCCCTTCCAGCCTTCTGGGCCTGTTTGATTTTGATTGAACTGGTCCTGGTTTCTACACAGTGCATGGCTCACCTTCTCTAACTAAATGAAGGAAAAGTATCTTCAGGTTTCTCTCTGGTTATCTGGACCTGTCCTTGGAAGAGTTTTCCTCACATTTTTGGAGTAGCAATGCTGTCATTATCATGCAGACAGCACGAGACAAAGAGCATGGGGAAGGCTCTGCCAAAAACCCATTTCTGTTGTAATTTCTGCAATCTGTTCCCTGGCAATTCTCATGGGGAGGTTGTACCTGTATTATCAATTCCTCAGGGATTTTAGACAATTTTTTTGACATGAGAAACACAGAGGAAAGTGTTTCCTTACCTTAAGGCAGCTGTTTGGCAGGACGAGCTCTCATCTCCTTCATTCATTAATTTCTGCTCAGCCCTGATGAAATCGAGGCAGTTCAATGCAAACCTGTGCAGTGAGTTACTTTACACTAACTGGTCTCTTTGGGGAAGGAAATTGGCCAAATTGGCCACATTTTTGACCACTCCAAACCCATGGAGCATCTGCAAGGAGCTGCTTGCCCTGCTCAGCCTCCCTGGGAGCACCAGGCTGCTGCTCTCTTGTTTTCATTCAAGATGGTTTTACCAAGGCAAGGGTGAGGTCTGGTTCCCCAAGTGAGTTTTCACCCAGAGAAATGAAATTCATCCATGCTTAAACACTAATATCAGCCAGCAAAGAGTTTCAGCTGATGTGGGAGGGGAGGGAATTGATCCAAGCAGTGGAAATCCTGCCTCCTGCTCTCTCTGGGAGATGTCTATCATTTGTCACTGGAATTTAATATAACAAGATGGTGAGATGGGCAATGCTCAAAAGCTTCAGGAATAATGGGTTTGAATTATGATAACAGCCCCCAAGGCAGATGACAAATAATTTATGATCCCCTAAGTATGGCAAAAAAAAAAAGTTTGCTCCATCCACCGAGTCTCTGATCTGATTTTCCCTTTGAGAAATGTCTCTGGTGCTGTGGACAGAGCTGCTGTGGAGTAAAAATTACCAGACTGGAAAGACTCAAGTACTTCTGAGCTTAGACAGTATTTTTAAACCAAAAAGACAACAGCAATAAAGCAGGGAAAAGCTGAGAGCACTTTGTCTTCACAGCACACACAGACACTGTTTATTTTCCTTTTTTTCTGCTGAGGAATCCTCACAATTGAGAATTGATTTACAAAGCAATAAAGTAAATTGTTCAGCAATTCCTCCTGAGTGGTTAAACATGGGCATTGCATAAATTGGAACTTGTGGAGCAGAAGAGAGCACAGCAGGGATGGGATGGGATGGGCTGGGATGGGATCCATGGGATCCATGGGATGGGATGGGATCCATGGGATCCATGGGATGGGATGGGATCCATGGGATGAGATGGGATCCATGGGATGGGACGGGATGGGATGGGATGGGATGGGATGGGATGGGATCCATGGGATGGGATGGGATCCATGAGATGGGATGGGATGGGATGGGATGGGATGGGATGGGATGGGATGGGATGGGATGGGATCCATGAGATGGGATGGGATCCATGAGATGGGATGGGATCCATGAGATGGGATGGGATCCATGGGATAGGATGGGAATCCTGACGAAGAGGAGATGGACAACACAATGCAGGATTGGGAATAACCCCAGACAACCTCTCCTGTTTGATTAACTCGGTTTCTCCTCTGTCCCCAGTGGCACGGCCGGGCAGCGAGCTTCGACAGCCAGGGCTCCTGCCCCTCCCCCAAACCACCCCCCACACCATGATCTGGAGCAGGGACAGCAAAATGGGACTAAACCAAGTAATTTTTGCACTTGGCCTTCAGTCTCAGTGGTTGCTGAGGGGCGGTGGCAGCAGCGGGACTTTCCGGGCTAGTTGTTCCTGCGTAAGTCAAGGTAGAAACCCGTTTTGTGGTCAAATATGTTTTTGTCTAATATGTCTCCCAAGGTGATGTTATTTTTGTGGCTTTTGCTGTACGGGTCTGTTTCCAGAGGGAGAAGGTGGACTGAGACATGTGCTGGGAGTTTGGTCTGTAAAATAATGTGTAAAATAGTTTTTAGTGTGTGAAGGCTGGCAAGGGGCCAGGAGGTGTCTGCAGAGGGCAGAGGGGGCCAGGACAGGGGACAGGGCACGGTGGCCACTGGAAAGACGTGGCAGAAAATGGGAGAGACTCTTCCAAGCCACCAGCAGCTCCATCCTCGTGGTCAGCCCCAGCCCTGCAGAGTGTCCCTGGGTTTCCTGTTCATGTAGAGGTGTCCATGAGCTCTTAGAAGTTTGTGCAGTGTGTAGCCCATAATTCCTTTTGTCATATATAACAAAAATGCTGTTGATTCCTCAGGAGGGGAACCCTGGGGTTTTTTCCCCTGTATCTGAAATCTCCCCAGAGCTATTTGCATGAACAGTTTCTTCAGCCCCCTTTGTAGCTGCTGCTCATCCCCCAGGACATCCCCACGCTATCTGGAGTGGAGGGAATGGCGTGGCCACAGGTTGGATTCAGGAAAAAAAGGGGGAAGATGTTACAGAAATGGGTGACAGCCCTGCATGATCACTGGGTCTCTGTTCCTTATCTCATCCAAGTAATGAAGGGCGACCCAAGGGGCAAAGGGAAATACAGAAACATGACTGAAAAAACTTCCAAACTTTTTTCTATAGACTGTCAGCACTTTCTTAAAGAATAAAGTTTCTCAGCCCAAGCCCTGAAGGAAGGTCAAGTTCTGGGAAAAAAAAAAAAAAATGAAGCTTTGCTGGTTCCTTGGCTGCAGAAGCCAAGAATGAATTTAGAATATCCCAAGCACTGGCTTTACAGCTAAAGCAGCTGATCTTTATCAGCCAGCTGTGGATTTTGGACACTTTCTCATCCTGGATTTTTTTCTGAGTTAAGAAGCATGTTAGTGCTGTTTATTCCACCCTAATTAAATTAGGCAAAAGCAAATATTTTGGTTTGGAGGTAGAACTTGCGAGCCTCAGGTTAGCAGGACTGTGTTCATCAGCCACAATCCTCAGGTCAGCTTCAGTTCCCATTTTCCCAAATGTCACCACGTCACCCCTGGCTGCACAGCAGGGCTGGCACAGAGGGCTGTGTGCATTGCTCCTGGGTGAGATGAATCCTTTGTTCAGTGAAGGGTAAATACATCATTCCTCATCACACCTTGTGTCTTAATTCTCTTTATGTGCCACACGCTGTAGGAGCAGAAACTCAATAAAATTATTGGATTTGTAAGTGCTGCCCTGTCTGGTGCAATATTTCCTCCTGTGGGAGCAGGAATTGTGGGTTGTGGTTTTGGATGGGTGCAGTGATCACAGAGGGTGCCATAAAATGTGACAATGGCAGAGCCTGGCACGGTGTGGGGCTGGGCAGGGGCACACGGTGGCATTTGGAGCAGACCTTGGCTCTGCAGCTCCTGCCTGGGCTGGGACAGCCACACCATCCCAGGGACAGCTCCTGCAGCAGCAAAAAGTGTATTCCAAGCTAGCTGCCACAAAAAAAAAGTGTTAAAACTGCATTGGTTTCCCAGCACAGAGAGTTCTGAGAGCTTCTGCTGGGGAGCAAGGGGAGGACAACCTCCCTGAGACCATCATCCTTTCTGTGTTTAATTAGGGGATGAGTTTCTGGCCATTAAAACTGATTGACTGGGTGGGTCAAACACTGGCCACGAGCCCCTGGACCTTTGCCTGAGCTGGAGGAGCCCCAGGGGAGCAGGGCAATGAGCTGGCAGTGCCTCTGGCAGGTTGGCAAACCAAAGGACAAGACGTCCCCAGAAGAAGCCACAGCAGTCCCAGCTGGTGGCACTTGACAATCATTAATTGCAGCAACCCACTCAAATCCTTTTCTTCTCTAATCCAGGCTTTTTGGGTTTTGGCTTGCTCTGTATAATCTCCATCTTTTATCCATTCTCCTTGTTATCGAGGATTTAGTCAAAACATACGTGGGGTTTGACACACAGCTGCTATTTTTAATCCTTGCTTCACACAGATAATCAATTTCCACTCAATACTGGCTGTCACTTGCATTGCTGGAAAACTGCATCTCACGTTAGTGAATAACACCCACGCCTGCTTGGCTCAGCCCCCCCTTCATTTATATTTTAAATGCTGAGATTTTGCCACATCCCTCAGCCAGGGGATAACCAGCCCATTGTGTGTGTGTGTGTCTCAGGGGATTGGTCACACTCATGGAGAGCTCCACACACCAGGGCAAACACTTCCCTCCCATCCAGGGAGGAAGTGGAGCCCTGGGAAGGAGCTGAGCCCAGCTCAAGTGCCATGCCAAGATTTGTTGAGTTGTTTTCTTGCTCCTCTCTTGCTGCTCTTGACCCTGTAATAGCAACTCATCGAGACATTTCAATTATTTCCAAGCAAAATAAGGAGGGTCACCCCAGGGCCACGTCCCACAGGAGCCTTGGCCATGCTGGGGCTCCTCTGAGAGTCCCTGCAAAGGGGAGGATGCTGCTGCAAGCAGCCACAAATGAATACTCTGTTTTATTGAGTACTGCAAGCAAAATAAACACGTGGAGCATTCCCAGACCTTCCTTTCATTATTTTTTTCCTCCTTTCTCATCAGTTTTAGTCTCACAGTCTCCATTTTTATCAAGGACTGGCTGCAGGGAGGGGAGGGGACCCTGCAGGGAGGGTGGCCTGGGTTGGTTTCATGTGGGGACTCAGGGACAAGGGAAATCCCACGGGTCCAGCTCACTGCAAGGGGTCAGAGGGCTGGGAACTGTCCCAGCCTTGCTCCTTCCCACCAGCTGGACAACAAAATAAGCTGTATCGGAGAAAAAAAAAGGTGGGAAACATCCAGTGAGAAGTGAGTTCCACACATGGAATTCCAGAGTGCTTTGGGTTGGAAGGAACTTTAAAATCCATCTCATTCCACCCCTGCCCTGGCAGGGACACTTCCACTATCCCAGGGTGACCCAAGCCCTGTCCAGCCTGGCCTTGGGCACTTCCAGGGGCAGCCACAGCTGTGCCAGGGCCTCCCCACCCTCCCAGGGAGGAATTCCCTCCCAATATCCAGACAAGGTGATATTCTCCACTACTGGCTTCCCACTGATCCCATCATTGTGGGATGAGGTTTCTTTCATACATCAGCAACACATTTGCTTGGCAAAGGGGAGAATCTTGTCACAACAATTTATATTTAGTCTCCAAATGTGGCCTTTAATTGCTAATTACAGAATGCTACTCACAGGTTGGCAAATCACACACACCAAAAAGAAAAAGCCAGGGAGGAAGGAAACAACTGGGGGTTTAAAAGGGTTTAAGAAATAAACAAACATGGTCTTTAATTATCTTGGGGGAAAAAATAGCAGCTGAGAAATAACTGTAACTGCAGTATTGATGTTGAAGGGGGGTGTGTCACAGCTGCCACAGCCAGGCTGTCCCCAGGGATGGGAATCCCTGATGCTGCAGGAGCCTTTGGGAACAAGAGTGGCAGAGCCCACCTGGATGGCAGGAGCTGCAGACAGGGCCTGGCAGCTTCTGGGGCTTCTGGGACTCTGGGTCACAAAGCCAGCTTTGGGATGCTGGGAGCAGCAGGGCAGGGACACTTGGGACATTCCTGGATCTCACTGCTCCCAAGGGTGACTCAGTGGGGACAGACAGGGCTTTGTGGGCACCTCCCTGGGCCCAGCTCTCTGGCAGGAGCAGCTTTGAGTGCTTTGATTTCTATTTTATTTTATTTTATTTCTTCACAAACCTTTTATTTACACATAACCCTTGATTAGCCTGTGGAGAGCATTCAGTCAATGGGCTCAGTCCCAAACACATCCCAGTCCTCCTTCAGTCTTTAGTTCAAGCAATGTCAGTCCAGATAATTTCATCTTTGCCTGCAAGATAATAAATTAGGCAGAAAATTACATATAGCTCATTGGAGAAAATTACAGCCCTGATCCTCGAGATCCTGATCTCAGTCTTCTGTTTGTTCTTCACTTTTACTACTTCTGTTATTTGCCCTCCTAATTGTGTCTCTAATTAGGCAACCCCAGACTTCTCAATCTCATTTTGCCAGAGGTTTCTCCCCCAGGGGCCTCATTGTTCTCCCTGCCATTAAGATTATCCATCAGTACAGTTGTGCACTTATTTAAAGGCCAGGTCAGGATCTCATCTCTGCTTCGAGTTCCTCACTCAGGGATGTTCTCCCTGGGCCTGCAGACCCTGGCTGCCATTTCCAGGGAGTCTCAGCTCCTGCCTGAACAAGCCCAGGGGCACAGGGGTGGGATGCTCCTCCCTGCATTGGATATCCCAGGAGAGCTGGGGGGGTCTCTGCATGGAGCAGGAGATGCCAGCTGGATTAGGACAAGGAGGAATGGTTTTAAACTAAAGGAGGGGGGGTTAGTTTGGATATTAGGAAGGAATTCCACCCTGGGAGGGTGGGAGGCCCTGGCAGAGGTGCCCAGAGAAGCTGTGGTTGCCCCTGGATGCCTGGGAGTGCCCAAGGCCAGGCTGGATGGGGCTTGGAGCAGCCTGGGACAGTGGGAGGTGTCAGGGTTGAGACTGGATGAGCTTTAAGGTCCCTTCCAACCCAAACCATCCTGTGATTTTGTGATTCATTTGGCAACAAGCAGTGATGCAGTTTGCTCCTTTGCTGGGGTGAGCATCACTCCAAAATCCACTTTGACAAGAAGCCAGAGCTGCAGGTGAGCCTGGGAGAAGTGGAATTTGTCTCCTCTTTGCAGATGCACAGGCTTGGATATTCTGGATTTCTGTCCAAGAGCCAGAGGCATCCCAGGAGCCCTGCCTGGTTCTCAGACCCTGCAGCCAGCTTTCATCAGCAGAGCTACCTAAATGTACAAGAAATGTCTTTTTTTTCTTGGACTTTTCCCAAAGATAATTTGTAATTATATTTTACAGCTTTTTACATATATATATACTTAAGACAGTGCGTTAGTCATGCAAATATAATTACATATTTTACATTCCCGTGTCATTTTTAATTAAAAACATGGTATTTAAAGCCTGTACATTTAAAAAATCCGGTGTAGGCTTCTATTAGAAATGCAGTTGGTTGAAGCTAAGGAAGTACCTGGATGGGCCAGGACAAACAGAGCCTGCTCTGTTGCCGTGGGAACAGCCAAGAGCACCGCGGCGCCCGAAATAAAATGTGACTGGGGACAGAACCAGCCCCACCTCAACCCCAGCAGCCTCTTCCTGGCTCAAAATGTGACTGGGGACAGAACTCTCGGGCTCTGAGTTGTTGAAGTGGCTCCCGAGGTATTAAAAAGTCTTTTTCACAGCCCCACGCTCGAAGAAGAAGTTGGGATTCCTCGGCTCTGGTTCTCAAGGTTGATTATTTTCTCTTATTTATAACATTCTTTCTCTGCCCTGCTGAGATCTGTCCAGCAGGTCGGGTTGTGGCACAGTCCCTGCCCGTGGGGTAGTGTTGGCTTTTTATACTAAGAACTGCCTGTGCTTTATTTACAATAATTTTCCAATACCCATCACCTGTGTTAGACAGTCTGTCTCTACTCTAAACCAATCCAGAAGTGTCACCATCCCAGCAGAAGATGGAGGACAAGAAGAAGGAGAAGCAGAAATCACCCAAATTCCTCCATCTTGTCTCCTGAACCCCCATTCTAAAAACCCCAAAATTCTACTTTTCCACCCTGTGATAAATTAACTGTCACTCTATCCAGACTCTTGTGGCTTGTACATCTTCACACAAAGTTGGGAATTGTTTCCATGGGCTAAAATGGAAGGCTTTGACTCCATGCCAAGGTCTCTGAGGCCCCTGCCAGGGTCTTGAGTCCTCCAGGGCAGCCAGAGCAATGTCCTGGGTTCCGACACAGAACCAGCCCCAATCCCAATCCCAGCAGCCTTTTTCTGGCTGAAAATGTGCCAGATGTGGCACATCTGTGCCAGATCCCATCTCCCAGGGCGGGAGGAGCTGTTGGGAGTGGTGGAGTGGCCATCCCAGTGCTGGAGCCCCACGGGAGTACAACATCAATATTGGAGTTACATTTATTTCTCAGCTGCTATTTTTCCCCCTAAAATAATTAAAGACCACGTTTGTAGCTGCATTTCTCTTCACAGAGAAAAACAAGGCACAACTTCCCAAGGATATTTCTGGGATTCACATTCTCCGAACCTCAGAGAAAGAAAAAACAGTTCTTATCTCATTTACTGCTCCTGTGTTTTGGGATGCATTGTGGAAGATTGTTTACATGAAGGAATTGGTGATTGGATTCTGGTTTTGTGTCGGAACTCAGGACATCCCTCGGGGAGTCTGGAGTTCCTGGGACCTTTGCCAGGGGGCTCAGAGACCCTGGCACACAGCCCAGAACACCAGTGGGTTTGATTATGAACCATGGAGCAAACTGTCACCTTCATAGAAAGAGATAAACGCCACGATCGTGTAAATAGTGTCAGAATAAAATAATTACAGTGTAAATGCAGGTTTTAGGATTTTCTGTATAAGGGTTTTTGGGGGCAAGATGGAGGGATTTGGGCGTGTCTAGCCTTTCTTCTTCTTCTCAACCTCCATCTTCACTGGTGATGTTGGCACTTTTGGTCTAGAGTAGAAACCCACTGTCTAACATAGGTGATAGGTATTGGAAAATAACTGTAAATATTGCACACGTAGTTTGTAGTATATAAAGAAAACACCGCCCTGGGGGTGAGGGAGTGCCTCTGACTGTCCAGCTGAACGGATCTCCGCTGGGCAGGAGAAAGAATTTTACAGATAAGATGCAATAAACAACCTTGAGACCGAGAAATGAAGAGCTCTGACTCCTTCTTCAATCCCGAGGCTGGGAAAAGAGACTTTCTAACACATCTCGGGGTCACTGTGACAGCTGGAGAGACTCCAACAGTGTTGATTCACTGACCAGTTGAGTCCAGGTGTGTGGGGACTGTTGGCTGACAGTCACAAGACTCTGGGCAGTGGAGGGCAGTTGGGAGCTTGTGCAGCTTCAGTTTATATGTAATGCAATATAGCATAGAATAATATAGTATAAAAAAGTAATTAATTAGCCTTCTGATATCCATGGAGTCCTCCTCATCATTCCTCCTGGATGTCGGGCAAAAATATCACCGATACACCTTTGTTTATTTCTTAAACCCTTTTAAACCCCCAGTTGTTTTCTTCCTCCCTGGCTTTTTCTTTTTGGTGTGTGTGATTTGCCAACCTGTGAGTAGCATTCTGTAATTAGCAATTAAAGGCCACATTTGGAGACTAAATATAAATTGTTGTGACAAGATTCTCCCCTTTGCCAAGCAAATGTGTTGCTGATGTATGAAAGAAACCTCATCCCACAGTGATGGGATCAGTGGGAAGCCAGTAGTGGAGAACATCACCTTGTCTGGATATTGGGAGGGAATTCCTCCCTGGGAGGGTGGGGAGGCCCTGGCACAGCTGTGGCTGCCCCTGGAAGTGCCCAAGGCCAGGCTGGACAGGGCTTGGTTCACCCTGGGGGAATTTGGGCACCGGGCATCAGCAGGGAACCACCCCAGAGCCAGGGGAGGATGGGAGTGAGACCCAGCCATCCAATTCACACATGCAAATTCTTTTTCTGGCTCGTTAATTGCTTCCGAAGTGGAAGATTTCTCCTAATCTCCCATTAGCAGCTGCACATCCCTCTCCATTTCAAATTGCCGTGCTTGAGGCTTTGGGGCTGCCGGCAGGGACCGAGTGGAGGAGCGGTAATTTTTTAATTAAGTCGCTTTGCCGGCGCTCCTCTCGCATGTCTGAGAGAAACGAGGGAGGATTTGCTGCTGATTTCCTGAGGACCCCCCTGCCCACCCCTCCGGGGATGCCCCACCAAGTGTCCCTGCCCTGGCTCTGCTCTGCCAAAATTCCAGTCCTAGGCAGGGCGATGTCAGAACCCAGGACATCCCTCTGGCTGCCCTGGAGGGCTCCAGCCCCTGCCAGGGGGCTCAGAGAGCTTGGCACAGAGCCCCAGACCCCTGTGCCTTTGGTCTTGACCCATGGAGCAAATGACCACCTTTATATGAAGAATTACAAGTCAAGAGAGTTTAAGCAGAATAATAGTTAGCTTGTCACGGGGTGAAAAGTAAAATTTTGGGGTTTTAGAATGGGGGCTCAGGGTCCCAAGATGGAGGAATTTGGGCATGGCCTGTCCTTCTTTCTTCTTCCCAGCCTCCATCTTCTGGGTGATGTTGGCACTTTTGGATTGGTTTGGGGTAGAAGCTCACTGTCTAACACAGGTGATGGGGATTGGGAAGTTACTGTAAATAATGTACAGGTAGATTTTAGTATAAAAGACAACATCAGCTCTGAAGGTGGGCAGAGAGCCTCTGTCTGACCTGCTGAACAGACCTCAGCAGGCCAGAGAAAGAATGATAGAGATCAGAAATAATAAACAACCTTGAGAATGAGAACAGAGGACTCCTGACTCCTCCTTCGACTGCCAGGCTGGGAAAAGAGACTTGTACCCATCTCGGGGTCACTGTGACCAGCAGAAATCCTGAGAGGTGAAACCCCCTGAGCACCTTTGCTCCAAAGGCAGCTGCCCTGGGAGCAGCTCCCACCTCCCAGAGACGATTGAACGGGGTTTTTCTGGGATGTGATGGTTGCAGGAGCACCTTCCTGCCTGGTGCATGACCTGGGCTTTGATGACCTCTAATTGCTGCTCTGCCCTCCCCAGGGATGCTCCACCTGCTCCTGAGTGCTGAGGGAATTCTCCCCTCCCTGCCCAGGATCCCACAGGGATGTGGGTGATTCTCCCCCTCTGGCTGCTCATTGGGATCACAGGTCATTTCCTCTCCAGACTAAAGGGGTGGTGCTGCCATGGCTCAGGACCTTGCCAAGCTCTTCCCTCCAGGACAATGCCACTCGTGAGGGCTGTGCTGCCCTGGGGTTCTCTTGGATGCAAACAAAAGCTCCTGGCAGCAGGAATGGAGCTGATGATGCAATTAAAATAATTATTTCCTAAACCTGCATGGCCCTGCAAGCCTCTGGAAGTGACTCTTGCAGTGAAGAGGAGCAGGCTCAGAGCTGCCTGGTTTGCCAGCACACAGCTGATCATCCCAGGGGATGATGGCACTACACCCCAGCTGTGCAAAATTTCATGGCATTTATTGGTACTGATGTCTCTTGATTAAATTATACTTCTTTCTTCATTTATTCTCTAACAAGCTGAACATTTCAATTTCCCAGGAAGCCCAGGTCAGGAATGGGAGGAGGTGGCAGCTGACACTGATATTGGAGGGGGCTCAGTTGGAGAGGAATATTATCATTTAAACCTCTGATTTCCTGAAAACCTGCACTCAGGGGGGGATTGACAATTCAGAGCTGAAGCTGAGAGCTGCAATCTCCTGCAGGAGCTGCTCACAAAGCCCAGTGTGGCTCCATGGCCTGTGTGGTGCCAAGAATCCCCCAGGTTGCAAAGCTTGGAGCAATTTTAGGTTAAAAGGGAATCATAGAGTCATGGAATGGCTTGGGTTGGAAGGGACTGGAAAGATTATCCAGTTCCAGCCCCCCTGCCATGGGCAGGGAATCAGACCTTTCATTTTTCCTCCCCTGAGCAAACCCATGGAAGTGCTAATCTTTGCACCATTTTCATTTCCAAGGGCTAGGAGGTAATTTAGGAGAAATCCGTTTAGCTGAGCAATTAACGAGTCAATAACACTCTTCTGCATTTTATTAGAAAGGGAAAAATTGATAATTTCTGTTTGTTTTGACCCTACCTCTGCAGCAATGGCAGCAATTTTCCAGGATAATCCCAGTTACCATGGTTATATCTCCCTCCAGGACCTTGGCCACCTGCAGCAGGAGGACACAGCAGCATGGGCAAAGCCAGGGCTGCTGTGCTGGGGGGAAACTGCTCCAGCCCCCCCAAATTCTGCATCCCTGTGCCACTCCAGCCTCCCCTGCCCTGCCTGCACCACTCCCCCTTCCCCAGGCAGCAGATGGGAAGTCAGGAGGGCTGAGAACCCCAAATTTGCTGCTGCCTCCCAGCTGGGGATGAGGGATTGAGGGGCAAAGAGACAAAAAATCTCTGCTGATATTTCTGGGGGCTCACTCACAATCCCTGAGCTGTGGCACTGGGAAAGAGACCCCAAGCCTCCTTTCCCAGGGAGAGTCACTTCCCCCCTCAGCACTTTTGCCTCAGGAAGAGGGATTAAAGCAGAAAATTCAGATCTATTCCAAAAAGGCACTGGGGAGCTGGTTTTGAGAGGCAAGAAATTAAAGAACTGCTTAGCTGAATAGCTGAGCTGGTATTTTTCTGTCCTCAGGAAACAACTTTGATATAACAGCATTAGTAATAATAACACCCCAAAGAAAATCCTGGTGAAATCATGTAGAGCCTGCAGGATGTGTGAAATCCCTGGGATGGGGTGTGGGTCTTCCTCATGTCAGCAAAATCCTTCCTGGAGGGGATGGAGCCACATTACCACCAATGGGAGCAGCTCAGGGAAAATAATCCATCCTGATCAAAGAGCCAAAATAGCAGAAAAATCTGCTAATAAATGCAACTGTCCAGAAAATCCTGAACCTTGGTGTGTCACAAGCCAGTGCTCCTCTGACAGGGCTGGGAGCTCCCTGTTTGAAGGCTTTATTTTCATTTCTCCTTTCCAGTGGGAAGGAAGGAGTAGGCAGCACTGGGAAGGATGAATGAGAGGAGCCTGGGCATCCCCAGGCTGGCTGGGACAGCAGGGATTCAGATCTACAAGGCCCCTGCCATTCTGCAAAATTCATCTTTTAAAAGGAAATTTCAGTTTTTGTCCCTCCCTTTGGAAAGATGAAGAACATCTCTGCAAGAGGGGAGTGCAGGGGGTGTGAGGTCTCTGGAGGGTTTGGGGGGCTGGGGAGGGAGGAGGGGAGCTGATGATGGCACCACACCCCAGCTGTGCAAAATTCCATGGCATGTATTGGTACTGATGTCTCTTGGTTAAATTATATTCTTTCTTCATTTATTCTCTAACAAACAGAACATTTCAATTTCCCAACAAGCCCAGGTGAGGAATGGGAGGAAGTGGGAGCTGACACTGCTGTTGATATTGAAGGGGTCAGTCCTGCTGTGGAGGATTTGGCAGGAGCTGGTTTGGGGTCTGAGGAGGAGAAATGGGGCAGGGGCAGGTGGGGATGGGCTGGGCCCAGCTGGGGCACAATGTGCCCATCCTCAGAGCTCAACAGAGCACCAGGGTCTCCACCAGGCTGCGGGTGAGGGGCCCCCAGGGCTCTGCCCCTGGCCATGCCAGCTCCAGGTGAGGGGCACACGTGCCCTGGCACCCCACAGTCCTGTCCCTGCACCCACAGGACCCCAGGGCCCTCCTGTCCCCAAAGGAGGGACACCAAGTGTCCCACAAAATGCTCTGCAGCTCCCTGGGCTCACTGACAGTGCCAAAATGAGAAATGCCAGAGCTGGGCTGGAGCACACACCCCAAACCTTGTGCCCCAGCACAGGTCCCCCTGCCAGAGGGACGATGCCCATGGCAGGAACTGCTTTGGGTGAATCTGGGTTTGCTTCCTTTGCACTTCCATTTGGAGATGCTGAGGACTGGCAGGGAGCTGCTGCCTCCCCATGTCCCTCCCCATGTCCCTTGGGTGTGTCCCCAAGCCCTGGTGGCCTCCCAGCCCTGCTGGGAACCCCTGGGGGGAGTGGGTGAGGGGGGATTTTCTGCCTCTCTTTGCTGCTGGTGTGTGATGAGTTACACCTCAGCCAGATGTTCCGTGGGCAGGAGAACTTATTTGAAGTTAAAAGCCAGTGATTAGAGTTGCCAACCAGCCATTAAGAAAGTATTAAATGGAGAATTATCCCCCTCTTCCTGTTTCAATACAATGGCAGCTTCATAATGCACTTGTTTAAGTTGTCTGGTTTTAATTTTAGTTCCCCCGTTTCCAGCAGGACACGCTGAGCCATTTCCCTTTATCAATAGCTCCTGTGAGCTGGAAAAGAGGCAGGGAGGGGAATAAAGTCAATATCCTCGAGAATGAGACAAAGGAGAAAAAATTAGCCCAAAGATCTGAGTTTCTTTTTCCCACTGATAACACAACTTCTCAATTTACTTGCCCAGATTGCCTTGCAAAGAGGAGCATTTTTCAAGAGGAGCAGAGATGAAAGGGATTATTACTTATAGAGGCTCTTCTCTAAAGAGATAAAGTATTTGGCAATTAAAGCCCAGGGAGCTGCAGACTCGGGGAAGGCTGGAGCAGCCCCATCAGCATCTTTTCCACTAACCCCTCCTTTGGGAAAGGATGATCCCAGTGCCCCTGCCCGGGCTGGCTGTGGGGCCACCTCCTGCTGCAGCCCCAGGAGGGGGACAGGAGCAATGCTGGCCCCAGAGCTGCCCCCACTGGGGGCTGGGCAGGACCACGGGCAGGGGAATGAAGGAATGGAGGTTTTGGAATGAAGGAATGAAGGTTTTGGAACGAAGGAATGAAGGTTTTCCTCAGCCTTCTGTGGGGAAGAGGCTGCCCATGCCAGCCCCAGGTGACCTGCACAGGACCAGGCAGTCTCTGCCACTGGTGACCCTGAGCCAAGGCTGAGTTTTCCTGAGAATCTGTCAGTGCAACAGGAATGGCTGGGAGGGCAGAGGCAGGGCAGGGCAGCTGGGAGCAGCCACAAAAATCCACTTCCACCCAGGACAGAGGGAGCTGAGGCAGCCCTGCCAGGGTCCCTGCATCCCATTTGGATCCTTGCATCCCACCAGGGCTCATAGAACCTGCTGGAAGTCCCTGCATCTTTCTGGGGTCCCTGCATCTTTCTGGGGTCCCTGCATCCCCCCAGGGGTCCCTGGATCCTGCTGGAAGTCCCTGCATCTTTCTGGGGTCCCTGCATCCCACCAGGGACCCCTGGGTCCCATGGGCAGGGCTGGAGGTGCTGCTGCTCCCACTGGGGCTCCTGGCTGGGCCTGGGCAGGGCCAGGGTGGCTGGTGGGGACAATCACCACCCCTGAGGGCACCAAGGGCTCTGACAGCAACTCCCCCAGCTGTGGCACAACCTTTGCTTTCTCCTAATGGGGCCAATAAATACTTTAAAAAGTGAAAAAAGGAATGGATGACTCCGGCAGGAGATGAGGAGTTTTGGCACCTGCAGAGCTCCATGGGGCTGGGGGTGTCCATCCCATGGCAGGCAGGGTCCTGCAGCCCTGCTGCTCCTCTCTCTCACCAGTCACCCCAGCAGAGTCACCCAGACAGGTCTCTCTGAGGTCCCTCACACTCCTCTGTGGCACTGGAGGATGGCAGGGACTCAGCTCTGCTGGGATGAGGAGGGTGACCCCATCCTGGAGGCAGCCTGGGGACAATCTTTGCTCTCTGTGACAGTGACAACAGCCAAGGAAGGGCTGGAGCTGTGCCAGGGCAGGTTTAGGTTGGAAATCAGGGAAAGGTTCTTCCCCCAGAGGGTGCTGGCACTGCCCAGGCTGCCCAGGGAATGGGCACAGCTGCAGAGCTCCAGGAGACTTTGGTCAGCACTGCCAGGGATGCCCAGGGTGAGATTTGAGCTGTCTGTGCAGGGCAGGGGCTGGATTTGATCCTTGTGGGTCCCTTCCAGCTCAGGACATTCCTGACTCCAGGAGCTGGGGGCACTCAGAGCTTGGAGGGCCCAGGTCCCCAGCCTGTGTCACAAGGAGCCCCCAGCTCAGAGCTGAGCCACCCCTGCTGATCAGACACGTGGGGTTTGTCTCTTGTTTGCCAGCAGATGGAGATCAGGCTGTTCTGATGACGGGAGTTATTCCAAGCATTAATTAGTTGATGTTTCCTGAAGTGCTTTGAAGATGTGGAGTGCGAGATAAGTGCTGTGCTCCAGGAGCCCATCGGGTGCTGCAGTTATTTTGTTCCTTTTCCTCCTCATTCCCAAGGAGTTTGTACAAAACAAATCCCACGGGAGCTCGTGGGGCTCGGACTGCCCTGGTTTAGTGAGTGGCACCTCTGCCCACGTGCTCAGCACAGGGAGGAGGCTGCAGAGATCCAGAGGAGCCACGGAGCTGCTCCAGGGCTGGAGCCCCTCTGGAGCCAGGCTGGGAGAGCTGAGGGTGCTCACCTGCAGCAGAGAAGGCTCCAGGTGTCACAAGGAACTGCAGGACATGTTCCAAGCTCCAAGATGTTTCTGGTGCACAATCATTGCTGCCCCATCAATTTTAATTCAAGCTGGAGAAATCATGGGTGTAATTATTTACTACTGTGAGATTTCTGAAAATTATATTTCTGTTACTGCCCTTATTGATCTTGAAAAGGGCCATAAATTAACTTGACAGTTCACAGAGTCCTTCACACTTGGATAATTTCTCTGCTTGACTTGCACTGTGTCTTGAACTTTCAGCACCAGCCAATTACAGTCATTCAAAGTGTGTATTTGAAGGTTTTTCTTATGCAACAAATTTTATTATAATACCAAAGAGCTTGAGGCAAATACCAAGTGCCCTCCATGTGGCAGAACAGTTTGGCTTGAGCTGGGCACAGCTGGATGGGATTTAGGGTGGCAGGGGGGTGGCATGGCCACTCCACAGCCCTGGGAGAGCAGGTGGCCCCCTCAGGTGCTCCCCACAGGGCTGGCACCTCCCTGGGGTGTTCAAAAGGCAGCCTGGCACTGGCACCATCAGGATGCAACCCTCACCCAGCCAGCCTGGCCCATGGCTTCACTGCTTGTCCCCAGAATTGGGGGAAAAGGGACATTCATGGCACTGAAACACCTCTTAATCCATCCTCTGTGCTCTCGGGATGTTGTGATGGGAACAAACCCCAGCAATCCCGGGTTTCTAGGGACAGAAATGGGGCAAATCCTGCAGGGGTGTGGGGTGAGGGAGAGCATGGGGGACAGGCTCTGCTGGGGCAGGAAGGACACGGTGTGGGGACAACTGGGGCTGTCCCCAGCCCCTGAGGGGCTCCCAGCACCTGCCCTGTCCTGCCCCATCCCCTCTGGGGTTGCTCTGTGCCAGAGGAAGAGGGAAGGGAAAATAATGGGGCAATCTGGGGCCTTACATAAGGTGGAGATTGGCTGCAGGGGGAGGTGGCCTGTGCTTCATTAGAAACAAACTCAGTAAATCAGCAACATCTGGGGCCTGCTGGCTGCAGCACCGCCCCAGCAGGGGAGGGAATTCTCCTGTTGTCCTCCCAGATTAAAGGATTTTGCTGTTTGCTCACAGTTTTGTTCATGTAAAATGAGCTGGCCCTGACCAGCAGCCTGCCCAAGGCCTCGTGTTCCATCTCTGCCCTAAGCCCTTCCAAAACCCTCACCAAACATAAACCCCTGCCCAGGAACTCACCCAAGGTCTGTCTGTGCTCGCTGCTCTGAGCCCTGCAGGGACACCCCACCCTTGGGAAGTGTTTTTTGGGGTGTCTCAGGGGCAAGGTGGAGCTCAGGGCTCTGACAGCCCTGCCCAGCACCCCACGCTCCCCCAGGCAGGCGGTCGCACTTCGCTGCATAGTATTTATTCATTATAGCAGAAAAGAAAACCTCATTAAATTAGTCCAGGACTCTGCTGGCTGCTCCCAGGCGGGGACACCCAATGCTGGGTGGGGATCCAGCATTTCCTCATTTCACAGTGATGGGAGAAGGGGCAGAGATGCCGTCCTGAGGGCCAGGCCAGGCCGGGCCGGGCCGCGCCCCTCAGACCTCCAGCTTCTTCTTCATCTCCATGCGGTAAATGATCTGGTAGCCGTCATCCCAGGCGTAGATCTGCCTCTCCCGGGGGCTGTACTTGAGGCTGGCGTGGGAGCCGTAGCGCTTGGGGAAATAGACCAGGGAGGCGTCCTCGGGGGCCAGCGTGCCGCTGACGTCAAAGACGCACTGGACGCGGGCGCGGCTGGGCAGGCGCGTGTTGTACACCACGTGCAGCGCCCCGCACACCACGAAGGCGCCCTCGGCATTCTCCCGCGGGCACGGCGTGTCCCACATCTGCTCGATGTCCAGCGAGGCGGGGTCCAGCTTGGCCAGGC
Source organism: Serinus canaria (assembly GCF_022539315.1). Lineage (NCBI taxonomy): Eukaryota > Metazoa > Chordata > Aves > Passeriformes > Fringillidae > Serinus > Serinus canaria. The sequence continues at coordinate 2,919,417 of NC_066339.1, forward strand.
ACATGTTCTTCTCGTCCTCCTTGGTGGCGTAGATGGCCCAGAGCCCTTCCTCGTCCGCCGACACCTCGATGTAGGTGGAGGAGGAGAGGCCAAAGACGGGGATCTGCTCCTCGGCTGGGAACACCGAGCTGTCCACCACCGTCTTGTTGGCCAGGTTGAACTTGATCACCTGGAAGGAGAGGCCCTGCTGGCGGATGTAGTAGAGGTGGCCGTCGTAGACGAGGTGCCCGGTGCCCACCCAGGGGTAGGGCAGCTTGATGCGGGCGGCCTTGCGGGTGGCAGAGAAGAGGGTGAACTCCCGCATGCGGGGGAAGACGTAAACAGTGTCGTTGGCGGTGCCATCAAACACGTAGATCTTCTCCGAGCTCCCCGCTGCGTCCTTGGTCCAGAGCCCCGAGGAGCTGCCAAAACGCTTCAGGATCTTCATGGCCCTGATGCTGGCAATGGTGTCACTGCAATCTGTGAGAGAGGGGTGGCTGTGAGAGCCTGGGAACAGCCCTGCCCTGAAGTGGGACTGCTGGTGCTCCGTGCTGGGTTCTCACCCTGTCCCACCCCGGCCCTCAGGCAACTGCCTTGGAAATTCACTGAAGAGGTTTAGGTGCATCCCTGGTGGCATTGAGAAGTCCCCTAGTGCACCCATGCCGTGGGCAGGGGAGTCACTCTCACCCCAGCCTTGCCCCAGAGGCATTGGGGATGCACAGGGCTCCAGCCCGGGGCTTGGATGCAGCTCCCAGGCTGGGGGGATGCCAAAGACATTTGAGATGCCCTGCTGGGACAAAATGCCCTGGCCCGTGGCTGGGGGACACCTGGACTGGGGTGGGCTGGGAAGGGTCAGGGTAACCCTCAGACAGGACCATCCCCCTGGGGAGCCACAACAACCCCTCACCTGTGAGCTTGGTATACTTCTCATTCTTCCTCTGCTTGGCTGTGGCCACCTGCTTGTCCATCAGCGTCTCATCCACCTCCACGCAGGGCGGGGCGGGGTTCTGTGTCTCCAGGTAGTCCACCTCCCGCTCCAGCCGGTCCACGCGCACGGCCGCACCCTCGGCCTCCGCCCGCATGGCCTCCCGCTCCTTCTCGGCCGCCTCCAGCATCCCCAGCACCTGGTTCTTGAAGTCCCGCAGCTCCGTGGAGTAGCGGCTGCTCTGGTCGTGCCATTGTGAGATCCTCTCCTGGGGTGGCCAAGGGGACACTGAGGTCTCCAAACCTCACAGCCCAACATGGCAGCTGTCCCAGCCTGCCTGGTCTGGGGGAGCACCTGGAGCCACAGGGAGCTCGTGGTTCTGGGTCCCATCCCACCCTGTTCCTGCTCCCGTGCTGCTTCTGCAATGTTCCCACACCCATGATGCCCATTCCTGCAATGCTCCCATGATGTTCCCAGACCCACAATGCCCCATTCCCGTGCTGCCCCCAGACCCCAAAGGCCCTGCTCTCCTGTGACACCCCCAGGATGCCCCCATGATGTTCCTGAGCTCACAGTGCTCCCCAGCCTCCCATGCTGCTCCCAGATCCGTGATGCCCTCATTGCTGTGATGACCCTGTGAAGCTCCCAGACCCACAATGTCCCTGCTTTCCCATGATGTTTTCATTCCTGTGATGTCCCCATGGTTCTCCCAGACCCACAATGCCCCTTCTCCTGTGATGTTCCCATTCCTGTGATGTTCCAATGGTTCTCCTACACCTGCAATGCCCCTGCTTTCCCATGATGTCCCCAGACCTGTGATGTTCCCATTCCTGTGATGCCCCCATGGTTCTCCCAGACCCACAATATCCCTGCTTTCCCATGATGTTCCCATTCCTGTAATGTCCCCATGGTTCTGATGTTCCCATTCCTGTGATGTCCCCATGGTTCTCAGGTCTGCAATGCCCCTTCTCCAGTGATGTTCCCATTCCTGTGATGTCCCCATGGTCCTGATGTTCCCATTCCTGTGATGTCCCCACGGTTCTCCCAGACCCACAACGCCCCTTCTCCTGAGATGTTCCCATCCCCGTGATGTCCCCACGGTTCTCCCAGACCTGCAATGCCCCTTCTCCTGAGATGTTCCCATTCCTGTGATGTCCCCATGGTTCTGATGTTCCCATTCCTGTGATGTCCCCACAGTTCTCCCAGACCTGCAATGCCCCTTCTCCTGTAATGTTCCCATTCCCGTGATGTCCCCACGGTTCTCCCAGACCTGCAATGCCCCTCTCCTGTAATGTTCCCATTCCCGTGATGTCCCCACGGTTCTCCCAGACCTGCAATGCCCCTTCTCCTGAGATGTTCCCATTCCTGTGATGTCCCCATGGTTCTGATGTTCCCCTTCCCATGATGTCCCCACGGTTCTCCCAGACTCACAGTGCCCCTGCTCCCCAGATCCCCCCGTCCCCCAGTGCTCCCACGCCCATCTTGGCCCGGTGTATCGCAGCTGGGCTGTGCAGGACCCCGGCAGGGGCTGCCAGGACACCCCAGCCCAGCTCCTCCTCACCAGCCCCGCTCCCAGCCCCGCCGGCCTCCACGGAGAAGGGTTGTGATCCCCGCCCCGGGGCGATGCGGGGTGCGGGGCTGTACCTCCAGGAGGGTGATGCGGCGCTCCACGTACTCCATGAACTGCTGCTGCTGGGCGCGCAGGGCCGGGGCGAGCAGCGGCAGCAGCAGCAGGCAGCGCCAGGGCCCCATGGCCGGCAGCGCGGCAGCCTCCAGCTCAGTGCTCAGGAATGCTCCGGCCTCCCCAGCCCTTATTGCATCCAGATGTGCACAGGGAGGGAGGCGAGGCTGCTCCTTCCCCGCAGACCAGCCCCGGGCGCTTTAACCCCTTCGTGCCCCAGCCAGCGCGCTGCCCCCGAGCCGCGGGGATGGGGCAGGAGACTGGGGACGGGCTGGTGGCAGGAGTTTGGGGTGCGGGGAGCCCCGAGCGAGAGGACACGTCCTCATGAGCCGTACTTTGGGGACAACGAGGGGACAGCCCTGGCTCCTTGTCCGCAGAGGTGCCCAAAGCCAGCGGCCAACCTGAGCCTCGGCCATGTCCAGGTCTGGGGACAGAGATGTCCCTGGGGACAGGGATGGTGCCAGCCCAGCGGGGTTGTCCCCTGGAGCACAGACACTGCCAGCCCAGAGGGGTTGTCCCCTGGGACAGGGACAGTGCCAGCCGGCGGGGTTGTCCCCTGGAGCAAGGGAAGATGCCGGCGCAGCGCAGCCAGCAGGAGGGACAGGGATGCTACCCCGGGGCTGTGTTTCCGATATTAAGGAGGGTATTCAGGGCTCGGACAGCCTGCACCAGGTGTCGCCGGTCAGGCTCTCCACGGTGTCCGGCAGCCCCGGGATCCTGCGTCACCCTGGATCCCACCGGGAAGCTGCTGGAGCTGCTGGAGGGCCTGGAGTGGGCCATGGCAGGAGGGGGCCCGCAGTCACCTGCGGCAGGAGAGCATCTCCTCAGGTGAGGAGCCCCTTCCCCACCCCAGGAGGTGCTGGGATGGCCCAGGGTTCCCCTGCGGGAAGGCACCAGCCAGGGCTGGAGCTGTGACAGCCCCGAGGCACGGCTCAGCCCCGGGCTCGGGGGGTCCATCCCCAGCCCAGCCCCGGAGCAGCCAGGTGGGATCCAGGCAGGTGACCCTGGTCCTTCCCACAGCCTCGTACTCACCAGGAGCCCCAGGAATGCTGAGGAGCCCCAGCAGGGCCAGGAGCAGCACGGGGTGGCCAGAGGTCACCCCACAGCTTGGGGGGTCGGGGGGTCTCCCCCATCCTGCTGCTCCAGCCTCCATTGCAGTGCTGTGCTCCTCTGTGGAGTGGGAGGGGATGCACTGCAGGCTCCACCAAACCTCTGGAGCCGTGGAAACCTTCCCAGGACACCCACGGAGCTGAAATCTCCATCAGGAACATGGAGAGCAGCCAGGGTGGGGACAGCTGTCACTCACAGGCTCGGGGAGAGCCTTCTGGTCCCCCCGCCCCAAGCTCCTTACTTGTGTTGTGTTCTTATTTTGTGCTCAGGCTGGCACTGAGCACTGACCAACAATTATTCTTAGCATTTGCCCACCAAAAATTGGGATGTGGAAGATGACACCAGCTCGGGAATTTGGCACGGCCAGGAAGCAGTTTGAACCCAGGGATGAGGGGAGGCAGCCTTTACAATACAATTCTTGTGAGCTGCCCTTACCCAGACAAACAGAAATCAGGAGCTGGATGAACAGAAATCAGGTTTAACACTTATTGCCACCTCTCTTTCCAGCAGGGGGCAAATGTACCCAAACCTCAGCAGCAGAAACCTTGTACCCAAATGTACCCAAACCATGGCAGCAGAACCTTCAGAGCCAACTCTGGACTCATCTCAGCTTTTCTGGACTTCACTCCCTTTTGCCTCAGCTTACCACAGTTAAGACAGTGATTTTAAAATGCTAAATTTAATTTCTTTCTATTCTTCCTAATATGAAACATGAAACAGCTTATTAGTTAGAGAGCAAATCAAGCTTGTAGGTCAGAGCAAAACCCACTCCCTGCTCTGGCATCCAGCACAGCAAAAGCAGCCTCCCAAGCACTGCTGATTATTTTTTTCTGGCTCCAGGCATGCAAACATAAACCATAAAATCACCCAGAACCTTTTTAGAGATGCTGGGACTGCACGGACTCTGTGTTCACCAAAGGAAAGGTGAATGTACAGGAGTCCAGTTTCTTTTCACTTTTCTAGTTCCATCTCTAGTTTTTTAATCTCCAGGAACAGTTTCTGTATTTCCAGCAGACTTTTCACTTTTTCCACAGGCACACCACATTCAAAGGTCGATTTAATGTAATGAACCTCTTGACACACATCAGCATCACCTTCTTTCATCTGTTAAACAGGAAAAAAACCCCAGAAAAGCCTGTGAGGATGGACTGCAGCCGAGGCAGAGCCACCCACTGCTCAGCTGTGAGGCTGCTCTGTCCTAACAGGGGCTGCATCCTCCTCAGGACCAGAAATGAAAAGCTTTTGAGAAGTTTAAGCAGTTTTCATGTTAGAAATCAGGCAGCACCCACCCAGGGACTCGGCCAGGCTCAGCAACCTGAGGCTCTGAGCACCTGGGAAGGTTCAACCAGGGCATGGAACTGGATGATCTTCAAGGCTCCCTCCAACCCAACCACTCTGTAATTTTGTGATACTCACACACTTGGGCAGTGGTGTCCAGCTGCCATCAGGCAAGCAGGTGGCTGTCCAGGCATTTTCCATCATTGCATTGTCTGGAAGCTGGTAGCCAGGAAGGCACTCCAAGGTGACAGTCTCGTTGGTCTGGAACCACCTTTGCTCACCCAAAGGGCTTTTCAGCCTTCCAAAGGGCACTCGTGGTTCTGGACACAGGACTGAAAGGAAAACCCAGGGGCAGAAGGAAGCTCAGCCAGAGGTCAGAAAGGAGTTTGGGAAGTGCAGAGGAACTGAAAATTGTGGAGCTGTGAAATCAAAAATGCTTCTCTTCAAGAAGAAGCTGAAGGTCAGAGCAGCCCCTGTGAGGGGCTGTGAATTCCTTATGGATTTGCTGTTTCTGGCAGTGTCTCAATCCATGGTGGGGGTGAACACTTGGCAGTAAGGGAAGGGAAAGTCAGTGAACTCCTGACCTGTCTTAGACCTCATTTACACACAGC